>NC_064759.1:35067607-35726536 GCF_011397635.1 Epinephelus fuscoguttatus | reverse complement strand
TAAAGTTCAAGGAGCTGATGGGATTGCATTTCACTGGAGTTGTACCTTGTATGAGTTCATGTGACAAATAAATATATTGACTGGTAATTATCAATAATACGAATGCCCGATCTTTAAGCTACAAGTTATTAAGGTTGTTCTTAGAGACTCAATCTGTGGTGGACAGACACTGTGCAAGTATCCCTTAGGTCTTGTATTGTGTTCACAAGTAGAGAGCAGAGACAATTAGCCGAACTGATTAGTCGTTGGACAGAAAAGAATTCTGCGACAATATGAACTGATTTAAGTCATTTATCAAGCAACAATTCCAAACATTCCCGTTTCCAGCTTCACCAATGTCAAGACTTGTCTTTCCTTGTAAAATATCATGGTAAAACAAATACCTTTGTGGACAAAACAAGTAATATGAATATGGAACCTTGGGCTGGGCTGGGTATCAAACCTCAATAATTTCTGGTTCTCACTGAAATGTGTCTTTAGCAACAAGTATCAAAAACTGCCAAGCTTTTTTTTGTTGAATGAAACAAGATTACAGTCATACGAGTAGCTCTGTGGGGCTGTACCTAGTGCTGCTTTGAGCCAAATGCCAGTGTCAGCGTGTCAACATGCTCATTATAACATGGTGATATTTAGCTGGTACAATGTTTACCATGATCACCATCTTTAGTGTGTTAGTAACATGACGGTGGTGCTAGATTATAAGTCAGGAAAACAGTTATTAGTTCCTCCTGAGGGGGGCACGAATGACTGTACCACATTTAATGGCAATCTACTCGACAGCAGACAAAACACTTCAATAAAAAACAAAAAAAATAAACCTCACGGTGGCAGAGCATCACTTCAGTCAGTAGGATTTGTCCTCTGGGGGACATAAATGTCTTCTCATGGCAATGCATCTATAGTTGTTGAGACTAGGCATGAAAGGGTTACCACTTCTGCACACATACACACAAACAAACAAAACAAATTGGCAACACTCTCAACAATTAGTATTACTGTTTCAAATTTTGCCACCTTTTGAAAAACTGATGGTGAATACTGTCCAGCATCAACCAAAGTTAGCGACAGTCTCCCAGACACAGGCAGGAGGGCCCAGCATGCAATGTGGGTTTGTTTTGCTTTTCCTTTGTTTACAAAGTGGGCGTGCAGCAGGCAAATCCAGTGATTCTACTGGTCCCTTGTCCTCATCACCAGTGACACTTGAGCAAGCACTTTGAAGACAGGCTATCTTTAATATTCACGCTCATGTGACAGGCTTTTCATACGTTTACAAGGTATTGGCTATATTATAGTTTTAATGTAGCATGTTCGAACAATACTGTGATAATTCTGATAACCAGGATAGTTTTGCTCATTATACAGGTGATATGAAATGTTGATACCGTTTCATCTCTAGCTGAGTCATTTCAGTCTGGACCGACTGACCCTGCCATCCCTAGAGTTATGCTGCTAGTGTGGCTGAAAGGAAGGATTTTGTTCAGGCACCAAACTGGCATTAGTAGCTAACATTTTTATTATTCCTACTTTGGGCATTTGAATATTGACGTAGACATGTTTTTTAATAATTTTAAGACATTTTACAGACAACAGAATTAATCTTTTAATAGAATGAATAAAAGAGATCAACAAATTATGGCTACAACTGCTGATTGCTGCCCTACACAAGTAGAAATCCACATGCTGACACTGACACCACGATGATGGCACAATATCCTGCATAGTTAGTTTCTCACTAACACACAGTGAAAGCTCTTTGATCCACAGTTCATGCAGCTGAAAACAGGAGGTCCTGCTTGAGCTCCAGACGTCCCTCCTCCTCCTCCTCCTCTCTGCTGTCACATGCATTCAGACTCTAGGCTCGCTAATCACACTGTGATTCCTCCAACCTTTGGCGCTAAGGTTATTGCACTCTGAGCAATATTTATTTGCAAGTCAAAGTTGTGGGTGGGAGGCTGTGTGTGTGTGTGTGTGTGTGTGTGTGGTGGAGGGGTGAAAGAGACATGATGAATGGTATGGCTGAAGTCTAACTCTGCATCAGCTGGATCGATGGCGATGATACATATACATAATGTACACTTGCTGTAGCTTCTTCAACAACGCTGTGATTCATCTTTACCATGAGAGCAATGCAACACTGTGCCTCAACTGATGTGCAAAAGGGCATTGATGACCAGTGTCCATTTATTATCGTTATATAATTACCCATAATTAATGAAATAATATTTGGATTTCCCGGAGAGAAATCTCATGGTAGAAAGCAGATGGTAGGAAATGGAGCACAGTTGGTATGAGCAAACTTTGTGATGCAAAGGCGCATCTTTATCGGTTTGCGTCGCCCTTTGGAGCCCTGGCTCTCTGCATCTCGGCAGCAACACTAACCTCTCAGGTTACAGCACCAATCAATAGCAGGAGAAGTGATGAGCTCAGCTAGGAGAAACACAAACTCTGCATTATCAGATCTTCTTATTGAGCCAAAAGAAAAGCATTCTGTTCAGGAGGCGAGATTTGAATACGGTATAGGCCAAATGCAGGTACGGAGTTAATACACCAGGGGATACTGGGGGGCTTGTCATATATACACACTGTGAATAATAGTGGTTGCATTAAATCAGTGATTAAGTGAATATATACAAGAGCTTTTTGTAAACAGTGGCTATTGTGGCAACATGTGGCAATTAGGGGATTGATGATATGGAGTGTAACAGTGGCACAAGCAGACATAAAGCTATGCCAAACTGTTCCTTTAAGGCATCTCTAATAATAATCTAATAAAAGATATACTCTGAACGGGGGGAAATTTAGAATGCAGGACTTTTAATTGTAACTGAGTCCTTTTTTGCAGTACTGTTCCTTATACTTGTGTAAAATACCTGAAAACATCTCTCACTGCTGCATTAAATAAAGGCAAGGAGCAGGATGAGTAATGTAAAATCCTCCTCAAAGTGCACCTCCTGTCTAACCACCGTCTGTAACGGCCAACCAGAAACAGAGGCTGTATCACCTACACCGACAGCTTGCTTTCCATTTACCCAGACAGGTCTGCAGAGATCAAGAGGAAAAAAGAAGACAGCGTCTCCTCAAATCCATCTGCATGACTAACTATCACACACAAGGGGGTGAGACTTGACAACTTGATGAACCGTCTCTCTCCTTTGCAATAAAACAAAAGTCATCTTACAAACTGTTTTAGTGCCAAATGTTTATCCTTTATGATGAAGCTAGCTTAGAAGGACAGGAGGTAAAATAAGAATAATAACTCAGTTGGGGGAAAAAAAAGAAATTTCCCTCAGAGGTTTGCTTTATCTGAGACCATGTTTAAACCACATGTAAAAATCAAACCAGTTAGGAGTGCTTTGTCAAACATTCACAGATAAGGGAGGATGACTGTTGGCCTCACTAAAACCAAGTCAGCTGTCCATCATTTTGGCACCAATTCTTTGCAGACATTAACCAAGTTATGCTCCCACTGCAGCCCTGTTTTGACCACTTAGTGCTCAGAGTTCACTTCAGAAGTCATAACAGGTACTGCAACTGCAAATATGGTATTTCCTTTAGTAAGATGGTCTTTAAAAGTAGTTCAAACCAATTTGTAAAGTAAATAACTATTGGCAAAATACTTCAACGTGAACCAATATATCAAACCTATTGAGTACTTGAAATAAGTTAAGGCAAACTGAGACTCATTTTTACATGACTGTTATTTCACCTTCAAAGGATCATGCTTACAAAAAACATCTCACATTGTACTCATATGTGTACTAAATGGTAAATTGTCTTGTGTATGTGTGGCACTTTTTTAGTCTTTCAACCACTTAAAGCAATTTTACATTCCTTGTACCATTCACCTATTCACACATGCACTCAAACACAGATGGCACAGCCAGCTGGAACAACTTGGCCCAAGGATACTTCAAAATGCGGACTGGAGGAGCAAGAGATTGAACCGCTGGTCTTACAATTAGTTGAATACCTGATCTACTGTCCCAACTACACCCGCCAACTGTATCACCATGCAGGAAGGGTGCATCTACTGCGAGCTCACCTACTGTAGCACCACTGAGCTAGCTAACATTTCAGCTCAGCGGAGGGGGACACCATTAATGTTTACATCTTGCTCTGTAATGAGCACAAGCCTCTCGCCCATGAGTAGATGCACGCTTCCTTCTTAAAGGTGATACGGTTGGCAGGTGCAGTTCGGTAGAAAGAAAATAGTTCCTACGTGAAACTGCTCACAGAAAGGTCTGTGGGTTATCTTGAGGTCATGATTTCTGGAAAGAGACATTACTGTTGAGTTTTTTTAAATGTATTTTTCTGGCACTTTGAGCTCCACAAGCTGAGTTTCATTACATTGGAGAGATGGCAGACATCTCAATTGCTGATATTTCCAACACTCAGTAACTCACACCAAAACAATCTAGACTGATAAATGGTACTACAGGGGAGAGGAAATACATTTATTTTTTAAAAATGGAGTTAACTGTCACTTTAAGTAGTTAGTAGTCCCTTTAGTAGGAGCACTTCATCAAACATTTACAGATAAGGAAGGATGATCGTTGGCCTTACTGAAGCCCAGTCAGCTGTCCATCATTTTGGCACCAATTCGTTGCAGATACTGACCAAGTTATGCTTCCACTGCAGCCCTATTTTGGAGTGAACTGTCCCTTTAAGTAGTTAAACTGCAGTGGAGATTACAGAGGGTCTAGTGAAACTGACTAAATGTCAGTTTCACTAGATGTAGAACCCTAATGTTAAGTGTTGGTAAACCAACACTTAACTAACCAGTCTTCTTAGGCGTGTCTTGTGTTCCAACCACAAACTCTTGGCTTGAAAAGTACATTTTTCACCATGAGAATTAACATCACTGGGTGTTCCCTGAACTCCTGCTAGAGAGTGGCATAATCACCTGTACACTTAATCAAATGTTGCTTCACATTGGCTCCCCACTGATTAGCTTAAAAAAGCAAGTGAAATCCTCCCAACCTGAATCAACGAATGAAAGAGCTGCTTTCCCTGCCATGATAAACAGAGCCACCCTTAGCAAAGTCCATCAGCTTAAAAAGTCTGAGGAGCAACAATGAGCAGAAAGTTTGCAAGTGATAAACTCAAATCCAAGCTTTCAAACATCCCTTTAGAAAACTCCAGCTGACGTCATACCCCTGCACTTCTTAAGTCTTTGGTTTTATTTCTGTGATGTGTTAAGGAGGGATATTACTACCACAGGTGTGGAATCCTTCAATATGAGAGCTGCGTGTTTCCAGAGGCTGGGTTCTCTTTTCAGCTGGAGTGATGAAGACGCACAAGATGCAGCTGAATCACTCAGCGCAGGTCTTAATTACCTTCCCTTAAACGTCAACTGTGCTCAGCGTTTGTGCTCATCATCTGGCCTCTTTGACACAGCTGCTGTTGAAAATATCTTTCACTGATCTCGGAATTGGCAATCACGACATGTATAGTGCTACTCAGCTCATTGGCTACATGTCTATCTTAAATCTTTTCCGGCCATTCACCCTGTGATAAGTATCATCCCGTGATAGGGATAAGTTGCTAACAAGCTCAGGCTCTCCGTCTCTATTTTCATCTGGATCTGAATTCTAAACTCATCTACTTTCTAGTTTTCCTCATAGGAGATGCATCATCCTGTTAGAGGGACATACTGTCATAATTCTGATGACAAACTCCTTGGAGAAAGATACAGTGTCAATGTGGTCATTGATACTGCCAATTCTTGAAACACAGACCAGCTTGTGTGGACAAAGCATCCTTGAAAAGTCAGGGAACTGTCATTAGTTCAAACTCTCAACACGGTTCTCTAAGTGGCATAGAGCGCTGTGGTCCGATGATTCCAGTGGGACTCCTGCCACTTACGTTCCCATGACACAGCCATAACGGATCCCAGGAGGGCCTCATAATGGCATGCAGGAGGAGTGACACGCTGATACAAACTGCTCAAGGACTTTTTGGAAATTAAGGTGATTAAAATCACCTATTACAGTGCTGAGAACATCAGCAGATTGCACTTTCTGAATCATCCTGATAATTGCGGCAGAGTTGGTGTCAGCCTTAGGGTGAACGTGAACAGTGACAAATAAGTGAACACCCAGGGGGACAGAGAGAACTTAGAGATGCAGAGAGCAGTTCAATGTCGTGAGAAGGACAAACCTGCTCTTGCACCGAGGCGCCGGTGAATCATCTGCTATTAATACATGGGGACACAATCTGTTTGTGATATTACGGCCACTTCCCTGTACCAATATGTCCAGAGTTAAGCTCATGCTGGATCAAGACTGCTTTTATATGGCAAAATGTGTGCATTCCAGTACCTAACAGACGAATCCGTAAAAACTGTAAGCTTATATGTAACATCACTTTTTGACTTATTCAGTGCCATCTGTTGCTCAAGCTTTCCTACAGTGGGACATCTTAGGCTGTGTTCACATTATAGGGCTTAATGCTCAGTTCCAATTATTTTCCTAAATTCAATCGTTCTGCCTGGACTGTTCACCTTTATGTTACAAGCGACGCTCAGTGTGAACTGATCTCTGCCCTGAAATGTCTCACATGTGACCAATAATGTCACACACATTACAAAAACAAAAAATATTGCAATTGCTAAACAAGCATTTGGGGAAAAAACAAATGACATAGTCGTACAAACGCTCATCTTCTGAATGATTTGCTACGGAGGGCAGATGATCATTCCTTGTATGTTGAGGAAAGGACTGCTCATTGTTCCAAAGGCAGTTTCTCCAATGGCACTCTCCTAAACAGATGCTCATGGCTAATTATTATGCAAAGTGACATCATCGGACCGACATTTGTTTCCGAGAGAACGGGCTGTTGTTCAATGGGACATACTTTGGAATACTGAGGGATTATGGGCTGTCAAAACAATGACACGAGGGTGAGAAGACGAAGGAATGCAAAAGCAATAGCTCTATCAGCAGCTAATGCTGGGGGCTCTGTGAAGAGACAGGTGTGGATACAGCAGGAGTCAGGATTGGTGAGGCCAAAATGTAGAGGGTTTCACAGAGAACAGTGTCTGTGCTGCATGGCCAGTGATCAGATATCTATCAGATTTAGGACTACATATGAAAGTGGCCCAGACCTGATTGGAAAAATGGATTTCTGTGTCCACCCTACTCTGAACAAATCAGATGAGGGCAAAATAATTTAAAAATCACGCCCTAGAGGTCCAAGTGGTTCCAAACCTGTGGGTCGCGACCAATTGAGGCTGCGAGACAACTACCTGAAGCTCCTCTACATCTTTGAGTTTACTGGTTTTTACCTAGAGTTTTCCCTCTGGTGGTCTCTAAATATCACCAAAATAATCCCTTTTGCAACTACTGATTGTGGACATTGCTATACTTTAAAAGGTCTCAGGCCAAAAAGATTGGGAATCACTGTACAAGAGCAACTGAGAAATCTGATCTGTAATTGATCAATAATTTGACCCTGCACAGATATGCCTGTGACGGTGCATATTTTTATTCAATAGCAAAAAAGAAACTGATATTAAAGTGCACTCTCAGAATATAGTTGAGATTACAAAAAATGTGTGTCATGTGGGCTTCTTTGTTTGCCAGCCAGTCTTACCTCTAGAATTCCATACACTCAAATATCAGATTTATATACTACCTTTCAGAATATCCTGTCTTTCTAGTTTCTTCACAGACTTCAGTAATAAAATCAGACGAGCAGCATACACACTACTGTATCTGTTCACCGAGTGTCGTCTCTTTGAACATTTGGGGAAGAGCACTAAGATGCTGATTACAGCTGAGACAGGATGATCTGCAGGAGCATGCTGTGCTGTAACATGCGCTTCAATGCCTGCAGGTGTGGCAACTGTGTCTACAGCAGATACCTTAAATCTTGCTGTTGTGTCTCTAAAGGTACTTTTTAAATCTCTCTATTATGTCTATACTTCTGCTTCCTAGCAGGTAAGCCTGCAGGAGTTTGCAGTCAGTCTTTGAAAGGCTATTCATCTCAGTCACTACTGTATGTGCCAACTAAACCAATACCCCAGATAGCTGTGTGATGTTAATAGCAATGACACAGAAGCTTCCATACAGCCTTAACAATACAAGCCTGCATGTCGTAATTCATCGAGTTGGAAGTGTGACTTGTCAAAGCAGCTGCACTAAAAAATGGATCTCTAATTTTGTCTCTTTCTACCCATTTGTCTCCTGTCCAGATAAGAGCTACAGCTTCCCATACCCACTGACCTCCTTGTGAACTCAAGACTTTGACATGCATTCCAATCTGCAAGAGCTCAGGGCTGCACCACTGTGAAATCAGTAAGGGGTGGTTGTTTCCCTCACAGACTTTTCAAGTCGTTTTTCGCACACTTTAAAGCAGCTTGCTTGAGGTAATTACCTACAGTTTCTGATATTCCAATGCTACAACTGGAGGAGACCACTGACGGAGCTCTGTACCACATTCAGAGTGACCCTATGATTCAGAGGTTGTCTGCACACAGCTCTCAACATGGAGGCTGAGTCTGTGGCTAGCCGTGTTAACAGTGCAAACAGAGCTAGCAATGGCAACAGTGCTGACAACGCTAACAGTGTAACCACAAAGATCTGTATACTACCTTATGGATCTTTCAAACACATAAAAACAAGTAAGAGATAAAAATGTATCAGAAACTATTTAGATAATCATTTAACTTAGAAACTGAAATTACCCAGTTTCAGCCTTGCAACTGTGAGGATTTGCCCCTCTTCTTCATCTTATGTGATTTTAACTGAGTATCTTTGGCTTTTAGACTTTGGTCTGACAAAATAAGCACTGAAGACTTCATCTTGGGTTTTAGGAAACTGTGATTGACATATATTTCTATTTTCTGCTAATTTATAGTACAAAATGATTCATTGATTGGCAAGGAAAATAACTGACAGCTTCATCAACATTGGAAAATAATTATTACTTGCAGCCCTACGCCACATTTCAAAGTCTTTATTCAGCATTTAAGACTGGCTCAGGTGTCATCTTTTATGCGGAGCTTTAGTCATGTGATAGCATGTGGTCTTATGGGGGGGGGGGCAACAAAGCCTCACTTTTATAAAACTACATGAGTCTCACGCTCATGAATTGCTGCTGCTCTAGTTAATGTGCTGCTCCATTCCTCATGCAGCATTTGGACCTTAGAAACATTGCCTTCATGTTCATTAAAAAACAATAACAAAGGTGATGGCCATGTCTGTTGCTAAGAGGATGGTATGGACAGTGCTGGGCCCTTCGTTGGTGTTGTCAAACACTGCAGTGCCGACCTATGCTTCACCCAAGACCTCAGTGCTCATCCTCTCTCTAACATCATCCTCTCACTTCCACTACCTGACTCCATGTCTAGTTAGTTTCATTCTTTCCCCCTAAGCAGGGTGGTAGCCTGCAGACACAAGCCACCCCCGCGGTCCACTCTGCTGCTGGAAGAGAGAGGTACAGGGACTGCTAATGAACCCGACTGCCATCCATGGCGTTTCAAGAGCAACAGAGCATGCATCTGATTAATCTTTGTCCTAATTAGATCGAACAATTAACCTGCCTGCCACAGAGCTCTGGAGCCTGATGACTCTGCATGAGCTGCAAACCCCTGTACATTAAACCAGAGCAGGGCAAGAGTGTGCCCTCATTCTGCAACTTTCTGTTTTCAGAACAACCAATTACTGCTAACTAATAGCGCAAAACCTTCTGTGTGATATTTTGACGGATCGTGTGGCCGAGAGCTCAGATCCATTCCTGCCTTTCATTTCAATAGTGCTACAGATCTCAGCTTTTAATTCAAAGTCAGAGAAGGCACTGATGGGTTTCATAATAAATTATGTGTGAGAGGCAAAGCAGAAAGAGAAAAAAAAAAAATCCAATCTTCATTAACATGGAGATACTCCCTGATGTGAAAAGCCTTGAGGACATGCTTGTTCACTGACTGACTGGATGGTTTAGCTTGCACTGCCTGCTGATCTGAAATATTTGGAATGCCTCGGTTGTTACAGGCGGTGTGTCCTCACAACAAACTGGACAGACAGAGTGCAACCACAGAGCACATGAACGTAGCTGGTTTGCTGAGCTCACATCAGTTCAAACATTAGAAAATAAGGAAGGGAAGCAGGCATGGGGACCCTGAGTCCTATGAAAACACTATCCAGGAAGTCTTTCTTAACATGTGTGCAACAACAAGTGTTGCATAATGCATGTGTGTCCCATTATTAAGCTTTGTGCATACAGAGAAACTGACACATGAATCTGTCGTTTAAATTTATGTTCAAGTATTGTGAAAACTTCAGCTGACAAGGCTGCAAGTGACAACAACAACATGACGTGTGTGAGAGTTGCTAATTTCGTTTAAAATCTACTCGGTTAATATTAGGCTGCTAACTCGTATGGTATCAAATGCTAATCTTTGTCTACTTAGTTTTGGAATCATTATGATTAAAAACATAGCTGTATTTCATTAACTTTTGTTTAAACGCTGGTAGAAAGCACTGAGCACAGCGTGTTTGAGTGACATTTGACTGCGGAAATACCACAACTACAAGCTGAAATTATATCGAAATAGGCGACACTTAATGAGAGCACACCGCCGAATTTAAGGGTGACATTTAAAATGTATGTCCACATCTTAACATATGTTCTCACAGGCACGAAAAGTATCCAAGGGACGAGGAAACGGTAAACTAAGCGATTTCTCAAGGCACTTTGGCAGCACGCTGTGGAGGACAGACGTGTGTTGCAACTTTTTCTCTGTAAGGCTGGACTCCTGAAGTCTCCAAATCAGCTAACGGAACTGAAAGTTGGACTAACCTGTTTTGAAGTCGTTGTTACTGTCGTGTGTTGTCCCAGCCTGGACATGTTGAGTTTCGACAGTGTCCTGTTCGGGTCCAGGCCACAGTCTCTGGGAGATTGCGTCCCTGACAACTCTGACAGGGCTGCTGCCCGTAAGAGAATATATGAAGTCCATAACACTTTGTTAAAACCTAGCCAGTGTAGCTAAAAACAAAGCTTTAAATTGCTATAAAGCCTGCTGTCATTGCGCAAAACGCAGTGCTGGCGAAAAGTCACGGGCTCAGACTCGCGGTGTGAAAAGCCTCCAACAGTTGACACATTCCAAAACAGGAACTCATTGAAATACACCAACAAGCACCAACTTTGTTTTTGCCCCTAGTGGAGTCAAGCCGTGCAACGCACTTTGGAAATACACTGCCTCTGTTTACAGCAGCCCACTGACCTACTGCCCTGTTTTCACTGGGCTGACAAGTGTATCTATAGATATGTCCAATACCGTGCCCATATTTGATTCAACCTCGAGGGAACAAAAACTGAGAATATTACGGTGTAGCACAGTCCGACATAGTGAAACTACTACTGTTATTTTTTTTTTTTTTACAGAGGATCTCAGACAAACCTCTTCTCAGCGAATTCCAGTAAAAGACATTTAAAATAAAGTAAAGTTTTTCTTTCTAAAATGTAGCCTACAGATTTCCTCCTACATGTAAGCCAGGCTATATGTGGAAAGCAACATTTTCGCTAGGCAGTTAGGTTCTCCACATATAGCCTATATACAGTGGCGTCTCCTAGTGGGGGGGCAGGAGCCCCTTGATACAATTACTGCCCCAGCTCCCCCCTTTTTTAAAAATTAAAATAAATAATAATAATTAGAGGCTGATATTACTGTCTTTAAGAAAGTGTGGCACGTTTTTTAAGGAAGTGCAAAGGTAATGATATTTTGTGAACTAAATAACTTTAGACCCCTATTACACAGAAAGTGTGTTGCACATTGCAAAACGTGAAGGGCACCGTACTGCCTTTTTTTTTTTTAAGAAACTGAATGCCACTATTAAAAAAAACTTGCTGCACCTTTTTATTGTTGCCATGCAACCACCGCATCACCTTCCTGTGTACTCAATCTATCATTTTGTTTGTTTGTTTGTTTTTCACAGTAATTAGTTGCTACTTACAAAAATTTTGAGGCAGAGGATACTTGCTGTAGCTCTGGTTGAAGGTGAGAGGCAGTCAGCAAATAGTTTGCTGGGCACAGAGAACAGAGATCTGTGTTGGAACACACGAGACCCTAAAAAAGAAGGTGGATCACGGGGAGAGTCACCAATTGGTCCAGGAGCTTCGCCTCAATGATGACCATTTCCAGGCATATTTTAGGATGACCAGGTGTCAGTTTGACAACCTGCTCTCTATCATTAGGACGTATAGCTCTGGGTATCTAGCAACTGCTACCACCAGTTTTTCCTCCATTGTTTACCAGCTGGAAACTTGTTGTCATGACCATCACAGAACGCCCGCCTCTCAAATCATCCAATTGGACAATGAAAAAAGATGACAAAAAAGAAATTACACGGGGCAAAGTTTTTTCAACTTGAAGAGTTCAGAGCACTCCAGCAAAAACACCAGGCACCCAGACCACAGAAACCCAAGGTGCATCGCAATACAAAAACTGTATTTTTTATTGCTTAAACTCAATGAACTCCTTCAAATTAAATCTGTATATTTGTCTTTTTAAGGAAAAGGACATTCAGCCTTTTTGAAGAACAATAAATTGCGGAGCATGTCTCAATAACACATTCAAACAGGATTGTTGTGGAATTCAAAATGTTAACTCAGTACAGGTCTTTGAACATCAGATGATTAACTGTATTTTTTTGTAAAATAAGAAACCAAGGTAAGATTCCTTCACCTACGTACTTCAACAAGAGAATTCCTGAAATTTAGTTATGGCTTTTGGTTTTGAATTTCCACCCCAAGCTTTTCAGTCGCACCATCTGGTGTTCCCTATGAAAAATTCCTGGCGGCGCCACTGTATTTATGTTACTTGGGGTTTCAGGTTCTGCATTCTCCTCTACAGCTGTTCCTATAGGCCTGCATTTAATGTGAAATGAATAATGAGTTGGAGATTCTGTGCTGATTGGAGGCAGACTTCTAAAGGTTATTATAATTCAGATCATGGGGATGAATAATGAACTTTAAAAAATAAATCTTTACAAATAAATAAATAAATGCATAAAGATGCATCTGAGCTCAGCCAACACCCATTGCCAGACTGCTGCCAGGATATTTTACAGCCATCAAGTGTGTGGCTTTATGACACCCCAGAGAATGACATCAGTCTGACTCCCACCATAATAACATTCTAATAAACTGAGACATTCAGAGCCAAAGTACACTTCTGCGCTCGTGTGTGACTCAAGGGGGCACAGCGAGAACTCTGAGACCTGTGACATATAAGTGGCTGCTCGTCTAGTGAGGGATAGAAGGAGATGGCATTTGAGGTGCGTAAATGAATGTGGGAAAAGTGAAAAACTAACAGACCAGAACAGCGTGTAATAATTGGGCAGCAGGCTCAAGTGTTGAACTGAAAAGACCGTGATGCATTATTCATCTAGGGACGGAGCAGTTGTGAGACAGGAGTCAGGAGTGTAAAAAAATCCTGTAATGTTTCAGATGAATTAGAGAAGCGATCAAAATGAGGGGCCTGGTGTGCATTTGTTCACTTTTTCACATCAGAAAAAGGTAAAGAGGGAAGCATTTCTTTTCAAGCTGTAATGTGACAGGGGGAAGTACCTGGTATCTGTGGTGGGTGGGCTGAGGTTCAAACAACTGTTTAATTGAGTGCTTGAACCAATGTGATTTCAGACAAGTCAGGGCCATATTCAATACTGAATGTGCCCCATCTGCTGGTTACACTGGGTAGTGCATGCTGTAGTGTCCTGCCTCACTGAAAGGAGCCAAAGTGTAGGTGAGCAACAGTAGTAGTCACAATCAAAATACAGATCACAGTCAAATCCTAAAAATATTTCAATCTGTTTAATAAGCATATTTTCTAACTTTTTTTTAAAGTCGGGGTGACTGCTCCTCCACAATTTGCTTTTCACAAGGATATAACTCCAACCTGCTTTGGTGTACCCTGAAGGCAACTGTAGTTCTGTGCAAATGATGGCTGCAACTAATGACTGCTTCCACTATTGATTCATCAGTTGATCATTTTATTGATTAATCCAGAAAGTTAGTCTACAAAATGTCAGAAAAAAACAGTGAAAAACCAACAGCACACAACGAATTCACTGACTGAATCAATCATCAAAATGATTATTGTTATTTTAAAGGGGAACTACACCCTTTTCAAAGTTCACACATGTTATTCCTATGGTCTGACAGTCTAAAAATATTACTCAACATGAACAGCTGTCTCCCAAATCTCAACGGTAGAGTGCTAAAACTCAAATGTGTGATGTCATAGACGATACATTCTGGAGCAGCTCCACTGGCAATGAATTTGGAAAAATGTTGTAGATGATACAGCACACCCAGGGGAATGTTCTGAGTATATGTGTACTCAGTACTTTCTGTTTAAGAACTGAGAACACTACAATTGAATAAAGCTCATTTGGGTATAAAAGAAAAGTAAGCAAACATTCTGTGGGTCCCATTCATTGTCAGTGGAGCAGCTCCAGACTTTAAACCCACATCACAAGTTGGAGACTTACTTCTTTGGTTTCTGGCTCTAAGAGAGAGTAGCTCATGTTCATAAATATTGATTAAACTTTCCCAGGCCACGGAAATAACATACTGGAATTCTATATTTAGGTGGCATTCCCCTTTAAGTGCCATTCAGCACTTCAGCGGTGTTAGAATTCCATAAGACAACTCATCCATTCCAATCATTTGGCATTCATCAGTGTTTGGAATGATAATGACTTCTCTGACTGTAAAACTCTGAAACCTCTTTGCACATAGCCTGGGGCACATAAACTGGTCAAACAAATCTTATGCAACTTAACTAACTTAACTACTTACAGACGTAAGTAAAACACAATCTTGTTGTCTTGATTTTAACTGTCATTCAAAGACTTCTGTCAACAGCTCTCACGCTGATGTAAGAGCCCCTTGATGGTCTTGCAGTCAGGGGATTTCATTTGGCCCTCTGTTCCTCTCTGACCTTGCACAGGGCCCTGCTGGTACACTTGGCACTTGGACAGTGTGTTTAGACAGGTCTCAGACTGGCCCAGTGCCACCCCACAGGGCCTTGTAGCTGCGTGATATACTGTGTTGTTGTACAGCTGCCCAGAGCGGTCATCAAATCATCCATAACATCCTCAGAGGGAGGCTACAGCTTCCTCCCCTCTGCATTCCAACCTCATTGGTTGACAGATATACTTTTTAGTAGTGCAGACCGTAAAGCTGAATCTAGTTATAAGGGGCCTGTTTTCCTGGAGAAGTCCTCCACTCTTTGATTAAGCTTTAGTGTGACCAAAGAGGGAAAATGAAAGAATTCCCTGTGTGCTTATCCAACAAGCCTCATTGCATGGATATTATGCAACATACTTTGTTCTACTTAAGGTAGCATGCCTGATGTATTATCTGTTTTCTGTATTTTATAGGTGATTAAAAAGACTTTGAAGCCAATTAGTCAACTGACATCCATTATGGTGTTATGTTCTCCGAAATGTCTGCAAATTACCCTCTTTGTTTGTAGTGATAGGTCATAATACAGTCTCCCTTATTTACAATATCCTTTCATTTGTGCATATGTCAGCAGTGCATGCCCAATTTAAAATACTACCTTTCTGATTATTCACCTCCTAATATGATCAGATCAGCACTTGAGAGTCCAGGAATGTACCCGTGAGGGAATCATTCTGTTTAATGACTGACTGGTGAAGTCTTGTTACACAAGAACCTGTATAAAAACCTCCTGGTGTCAGCAGCTGCCAGCGAGAGCCCTGAGAGGGTCTTGTGTGTGAGGCTTTGTCATCGTCTGAGAGCAGGGCACTGGGGAGCCAGTGTTAATCTCAGCAGTTTCCCATTGAGAGCCAGGTAGGCTGCAGTCTAATCCCGAGAAGAGGAGCGCTTTCATTACGGAACAACAAACATGAAGGCCACTGGGGAGCTGCCGCTTTACCACTGTCAACGGATGGCCGGACTACACAAGCGAGGTTATGTAAGCAGAGCTAAACACCAGCATGTGTGCACTGGAATATCTGTATTAGCATGTACACACACACACACGCACGCACACACATTTTCACACAATCTGCTCTTTTCTCCCAGACATCTCCCATTTACAGTGGAAATCACGATGACATAAATGCAGCAGGGGGTTCACTCATGCGACACAAATGCACCTGCTGGCAAACACAAACAAGCCTTTCAGTGTGTGGTAATTGGGGAGGCTCATTGAGATGTGTAAGGCAAAAGAGATGGCTTGAGATAGTTTCCTCAGAAATGACGAATCTCACATGGCATTTCTTGGAGCGTCTCTGGAGCCGGAGTGTAAATACAGAACATACAGCAAGCATTGTCCTGCATTTCATGAGTGTTCTGCTCCATTATCCTGCAGCCTGTACAAGAGGCGTAAACAAGATGACGACCAATAAAGACAGTTAGCTGCTGGAGGAAGCTGGCTGAGGCACCCAGACAATGGCGGCAATCACAGGTGTTTAACAGCCCTTGTCAGAAAATCCCACCCTCTCCGAGGCTTTCTCATTGGGGAAGTGAAGCTTCGCCTCTGAAAAGCTGTCAACGCTACAACAAATGAACATGTTTTTCACTCTGCCAGCAGGGCCCCAAATATTCATGAGAGGGAAAACATGAATCAAATGTTGTGTGGCGCCTGTTAAGACCATGACAATGCCAAGCTGAATCACCAGATCATCTGGAGGAATAGGGCTGTTTAATTACTCAACGCTGTGGTTACATAAATCTGACTGCTGTCACTCAGATGTTGTTTATCATTTTTTATATTCTACATAAACACTCTATATATCTGAGCCTTCAGCATCTCCCAGCTTGCAGCTCATATGAGCTACAGTAAAGGGAGTATACCAACAATTACGGAGTGTAGCTGCTATTGGTCAATATGTGGTTTGGAATGTCAAGATTAAAGTCCACCTCCCGACAGGTTTTAAGTATGTACTTACAATAATATATTGTTAAACATGGTTTTCCCACATCAAAAGTAAAAAAAGCAAAGCCCACCACTGCTGCTTGCGCTAGGTTTTGCTTTTGCTTTCTCCAGCGCCGCTCATGCTGAGACCCTCAGGAATTGCACTAGGCTCTGAAACCAAGTTATGTAGTGGCCAAACTGTGTAACTACATCTTCTAGGTCCGTCAGGTGATGCCAAAAATACCTTTTCCCATAGACTTACATTGGGAAAAGACATTCACTGACATTCATCATGGGATACATTCTTTTGTGAGTCACAAACCCTGCGAAATGACTCATTTGACTATCAGGATTTGATCCATTGAGTCCAACGTCATTTTTAAAGTCTAGAAGAGCCGTACAATGAAATAGTTTTATCCCCATTCGAGTTAGCAGAGGGGTAAACCAGAAGTAGCCGGCTCAGCAGCTGGATGTAGCTGCTGGAAGGATGAAGTCTAAAGTGTGCTTGCTCTGTGGGCCCAGTGATGCAAAAGATCAAGGTAATTTTACACCTGGGGGATTGAATATTTCAAACTTTTATAGAGCCCCACCTCCAACGCTGTATCCAGTTCTCCTATATACATCCATTCTTGCATAGGTTGACTGGTGAAAGAGCAGTGCGCATCAAGATGGCTAGAGCTAGCATTAGAGGAAACATCTGAGAGATTCAACCATGCTACATGTTTAAGCCTCAGACTGAGATGGAGAGTCTGTTGTGCACCAAAAAAATTGGCGACTAGCAGATGGTGAACTGCCCATTGGTTCGACAGCCCATTGGTTCGACATCCCATTGTTCCGACCATATTAAACTCATTGTTCTGAAGTCCGTTCCGAAATCATCGTGATGCCCTGTGGTTAAGGTCTGGTTAGGTTTAGGCACAAAAAACACTTGGTTAGGGTCAGGAAAAGATCATGGTGTGGGTTAAAATGAAAAAGAAAGTGACAAACACATAAGCTGTGAGCCTGCTCTGCCTCAAGCCGGTTGCGGCGGACCGTTCAGCAGTCGGACTAATGGGATGTCGAACCAATGACATGGACCCAGCAGATGTATCAGAATGATTAGTGTTGTTACCTTCTTTATTTGTTTATGTTCTTTGTTAGCTTGTAGGCTAACTGGCAGCGGCTGAAATAGCGATAACTGCTGTGAAACAAAATATCTGCTTTAATGGGGTTTTTGGTTTTTAGGTTTACATCCTAAAATTGCACATTCTACCGTGTTTGCTGTCTAAACTTTCACTAATGCTAACTCTGCTCTCTGTACTGACAAGTCCGCCCTGCACTGGCAGTTTCAGGTTTCTTTGCAGGTGTTGTGTCAAGCTTTGGGCGCAACAAGTGATGTTAACCTTGCGTTGACAATTTTGTCAGGGCTGTTGTACGTAAGGTCACAAATGAACCTTCAGGCTGAGAGTGTTCTGACTGATGTTGAAAAACTGGCAATTAAGTAGACCATCATGGAGACATACAATTACCCAGACCACCACTGGACCTTGGCCTGTAGAAAATAAGAGAGGGAGTACAGGCAACCAATCACTTCCAAGGCAGCCAATCCCATCCCAGACTGGTACCACAAAGGTGCTTCTTATGCTAAAGGACAGGGTCATGGATATTAAGTCAAAAGCTCAAGACCTACAGCTGGAACTAACCCTGGGCTTCTAAGAGAACTACTCACAACAGAACCGACACATCCACCATGACATTATCCTGCCACGAGGAAAAAATAGGACCTAAGCAAAAAGCATAATCACATCAGAGGCACTGTCCTAATTTTAGAAGATAAGCCGCTTGTCACAGTCAATTGTGCTTTTTTATGCATCTGGGTTTTTCCCTCTAACGAATTCAGGAAACCCTGGCCAAGAGTTTTTCCTCACTTTAAGTCAGATTTGTGGCCAAAGGAGCCACATAGATCATCCCAAAGTGGATCTTTTGTTGCTATGAGAGCTTTACGTAAAGTAAATATGGGTAAAGACGAATGAGTTTGAGCTTGAGTGTAGAACCAAGCATCCGTATTCTTATCTATATGCTTTCATGTTAAGACTCTGCGAGAGACAGAAAACAAGGAGGTAATGGCTGAAGTGATGTCGTACCATCCAGTCTGACACTGACCCGCCACTGCCACAATTCAACCCACTGTTATTGCCTGGGCTTCTCTCTCAGGACAGTTCTACAGGGTGGCTAGTTGTGATCGATGACTGGTGGCGTCAGAGCGGGCTATCTTTCACCGCCACTTCCACTGCCCCCGCTCACGGTCATCTATCCTCTGTGGGTGTCTGCGCTGTCTGAGGCTGCCCCGAGAGGCTGGGTGGCCCCGACGACTGATGACCACTGGCTTAGCAGGAAGAACACATCCGTCTGCTGAGCTGAGGGCTCTCTCCTTCAACCTTTTCACCTTCCTCTGCTTCCTTTATGAATGCATCTCATTTTATTCCCTCGCAAGTGGGCTGTTAATGTCAGGTACGGAAGAAGAGAGAGGGAGGAAAAATAAGATGGTAGGGGATGAGAAAGAATGAGAGTGTGAGGGAGGAAGGTAAGAGGAAGGGACACGCATCAGACATGCACCAGTGCCCTCTTCATACAGGGCAATTTATTAAAATAATAAAGCCCAGCCTTGCGCCGAAGGTTGAGCCCACAATAAACCTGACAGGGATACAGAAAGAGAGGCTATGAGACTGAGGCATCGTCACGCATATAAACAAAACAAATGCTCTGTCATGTCAGTGTCCACTTTATTATCAGTGCTGAACTCTTCAACAGGAGTTAACTGATTTCTTTTAAACTCAGACACAGTCATATATTTCATCATTACCCTAAAAAGCCTCTCATGAATCACTCAGCTACAACAGAAGCACAAAAGCACAAAGATTGCTCTACATAAGCCTCTTCACCTCGTCAGGCTTAGAATCAGACTGCGAACGGATACAGCAATGCACTATGGGATGGGGGGAAATTAGAGCCAAATGGACATCTTAAATCCAACAAAGATGGTAAGACGTTCTGCATGCTCGCTATCTGCTGTAAAACTGTCCTCTCCCTGGACGCTCTTCATTCATCACCTGACACTGCCCATTCCACAAGTATGCTAAATTGGATAATGAATCTCTCCCCCCAGGAGATGCAGTAGATGAATAATTTGTTGGTTAAATTACGAGCCGGGGACATATTGCATCATTCGATGTTAGTGTCTTTAAATGGATGCAGCCTTTAGGAGTCCATAGGAGCGACATGAAGGAATTGGGAACCAATGAAGACATAATTAACTGTGCAAGGAGGGACTCATTAACAAGAGTCACACTGTGTCTGTTAATGAAACATACTTAAGTCAAATACCGTTCCAAAGTGATACACAGGTTACACTGTAGCTATCTCTGTGGCTAAAATGTTTTTCTTTCTATCACACATTGTATCTGCTGCTCTTTTTGTTTCAGTCTTCTCTAACAAATATCCCATATATACAGAAACCCATCCCCACCAATATGATGAAAAAAAAAAAGATCCTCTAAGTCATTGAAATAAGAAACTTTCTCAAAATAATGACTTAATATCTCAAAATAATGAGAAACTCTCTCAAAACCATGAATTAGTGTCTTAAAATAATGATTTAGTATCGCAACATGACGATATAAATAATAACTAAAAATAATTACTTAATATCTCAAAAATAATGAAATAGTATCAAACTCTTAAAATACCATTCTGCTATCTCAAAATAATCAGCAGTTTTTTTTCAATACTAATCTACTTAGGCCTATTTTGAGGTATTTCTAGAAAGCTTCATTATTTTGATATACTTTCTTATTATTTTGGATACTACGTCATTACTTTGAGAACGTTTAATGTTGCAATACTAACTCATTTTAGGATACAAACTCATTATTTTGTTTAATTTTCTCAATATGTTACAACATTAACTCATTCTGAGATACACATTCAAGATAATAAGCAATTATTTTAAGATATGTGTCATTATTTTGACATTTCTCATTTAACAGTTCTCATTATTTTGAGGAAGCTGCTCATTATGTTTCAACACTATTTCATTTTGAGATATTAACTCAGTATTTTAAGATAAGCAAGTCATTTCTTTGAGAAAGTTTCAAATAATGTTAAAACACAAAGTCATTATTTTAAAATATAAATTCGTTATTTTTAAAACAGTTTCTCATTATGTTGAGAATGATGTTCATTATATTGTGATACTATCTCATTGTGAAATACTAAGTTGTCATTTCAAGATAAGCAACTCATTCCTTTGAGAAAGTTGAGACACTAACTTTTGAGATACTAACTCATTTTGAGACACCAATTCCTTTTTAAAATAGTCATTATTTCAAGATAGGTAAGTCATTATATTAAGAAAGTTTCTCATTATGGGGACATACTATTTTTGAGACACCAACTTATTTTGCAATACTAAGTCATCATTATTTTGAGATACTGAGTCATAAAGTTTCTCTTCATAATGACTCGCAGAATCTTTTTTTTCATCAGATGGACAGAAATGGGCTTCCATATATAGGACCAAAACATGAATCAATACAATTATGTGGTGCTGAGAACAAGCTCAATGTCTTATTTTCCTCCTATCTCACAGAATAAGCATTATTGTAGTCTTTTATTACACAAGGGATGACCGGGACGATGCTGAGCAAGAGCTGAGTGTGGGGTTTTCTTTACTGACTCTGATACAATTGTACCTCTCCAATAACTTGGATACTTTTCAAAATGGCAGTTTCTCTATCTCAGAACTTTTTTTCTCATATATCTAGTTGGGGTCAATAAAGTCCTTCAGGACAGTGAGACACAAGAAGCAAGAAAGTAAACACAGGTAAAGCAAGAGAGACAACAAAGAGAGTAAGAAAGCAGTTGGTGCAGGGAATATGCTCACTCTTTGCATGTATGTTAAATATGGTGCTAAAATAAGGATTTGGTTAGCCTAACATAAAGACTGTTGTAGAAGCAAAGAGAAAACAGCCTGCCTGGCTCTATACATTGTCCAAAAAACAACAAACAGTAGCTCTAAAGCTACACCACATACTTTAATTCTCAGTGAAACCAAAAAATGTTAAGACAGCATGTTCATTATTGAGCTTCAGTGTTCAGCGTTTCCCCCTGCTTCTAGTCTTTTGCTAAGCTATGCTAACCACATTACCACTAGCTCTGCAGTTAGCACACAGATGTGAAAATCAAAAGACAGCAAATATACAGATTTCCAAAAATGCTAAACAATTCCTTTATGTTTCAGAGAGTTTAAAAAAAATAAAAAATAAAATTCTAAACAGACAATTAATCAAAAGTTATACTTTTCAGATGAGAATAAAATGCATATTTGTGTAGTAAAAGTCAAAAGTTAGGTCATTATGTGTGACAAATATGTAATGTTATGACATTACACATGCATTCAGTATGCAGATGTACTGTACAGCTTCTAAAGGCTGTTGCTTTATGTAGTCCTTCCTGTTTATGTTCCAGCAGTAAGGCCTGTATATGAATGTGTATATGCTGTGACAGATAGCATGTGTCAGTCATGTCTACATGGCAGATTAACGCCCACAGTCTGTACTGTCTGACCAGACGACTGATGTCATACCTGAGGCTTCAGAAACTGTCTGAGCACTGAGGCCACACAGCCATGACCCAGCAGCACCAGTATGACTAATGTGCTGTCATCCTTAATTCAATGATGTTTTGGGACTCTACAAAAATGCTGTGTAATAAAAATTATAAAGTGCTTCAAAATGGAGGCCATAAACAGATTTTAGATGAGGCAATACACAACACACTTATTCTAAATAACCCACTGGAGTTCAACTGAACCAAACTGAATTTTCCAATGACAAGAGCCATTTTTAATGCCTGTTTCCATAACTAGTTTGTCCTGAAAGGCCTGTGTGTACTCCAACACAGTTGTATCTCCAGTAACACTGTGCAGCCAGAGTGGAAAAAAAATAAGGAGGCATTCTGTGTAGCTTCTGCTACTATGCTTCTTTATGACAGTTTTCCAGAGCCATGCCATCCAGTGAATGTCCAGAGCAATGACCCGTGTGGAGAAGACGGCGTACTGCACGGGCCGGCTAAATCCTGTCTTCTGGCTATTCTTCCTCTTGGATAAACCAGTGCATAGCAAACATGGCCCCGGAGCATGTACAATGCAAAGTCCTCCGCATACTAATGAGAGATTGAGGGGGAGGAGGAGGGAGTGAAGCAAGGGGTCAAGGTGGATGTGGATGAGTCATATTCACGGCCTGTTTGAAGCTCAGCTCCAACCATTATGGCCTGGATCTGACTTTCCCACCTTTTGTCATCATACCCACTGATTAGGTAAAGCCTACAGGGACAAAGAGTGCTACATAAATTATAACCAAAAGCACTCAAAGCACATCTCTTTCACTGCAGTGACCGCTCGCTCAGTAATGCCTGTATGTAAACATATGTAAATGCTGTAAATGTGCATTTTAAAAACCCTTTTGATGAAATATTCGATCGAGTTTGCTCAAACTTTCCTACCTTTTAACCATACAATTCCATGTTCACTAAAATGTTACATTTTGTCTTACAGTTTTGATGTGGACAATGGTAAAATAATGGTCCTCTTATTCCATCACCCTCCACAACATCTGAAAATGGCTGTTGTCATGTTTTGGAGATGCATTTTTGATGAGCGATCATGGTCAGCGATTAAAAAAAAACAACCCAATGTTCTGATAGGAAACCTTTGGTCCTAGCATTCATATGGATGCCACTTGATGCGCTCAACCCACCTAAACACCACTGCAGATCAAGTACCTCCCCTCATGGCACTGACACTCCCCAGCAGAACGATGCACCATGCCACACCCTAAAAATTGTTTCGGAATGGCCTGAGGAATGTGATTAAGAGCTCAAGGTGTTGACCTGGCCTCCCCAAGTCCCCAAATCCCAATCTGATTGAGCACCCTTTGGACACACTAGTACCCCACCTCACAACCCACATGTCTCAAAGGATCCAAAACCCTGGTGCCAGACACCACAAGACACCCCCGACAAGTTCTATGTCCATGCTTTGACAGGTCAAAGCCAAATCCAATACAAGGAAGACCCACCATGGATAGGGAGTACCAGCACGTCCCATGGATGCTCTATCAGATTGGGATCTGGGCATTTGGGAGATTAGTTGACACCTTGAGGTCTTTGTCACATTTCTCATGCCATTCCTGAGCTATTTTTACCGTGTGGAATGGTGCTGGAAAACCTCTGCCACTGGAGAATGAGGTTGCCACGTGGGGAGGTACTTGGTCTACAATAGTGTTTGGGTGGGTGGACCGCATCAAGTGGCATCCACATGAATGCCAGGAGAAAAATTTTCCCAACAAAACATTGCACTTTAGTGAAATGATCAATGTAAATGTCAGTGTTATTTACTTCACCCATCAGTGGCTGTAGTGTTTTGGCTGATCAGTGTATATCAGAACATTCATTTACAAACTCTCTCACAACTCGTGCAGTATAATCCAAGTCTCATTTATCCAGTCGTATGCACAGTACTTCCATGGAGGTGAATGAGAAGTACAACTTAATCCATGCTCTCTTCAAAGCCAGACTCCATTGACAAAATCAGTTATTTTACCTTGCTGAACACAGAAGCTGCTGGTCTATTACTGCCTCAATCAGTTAGTTTATTTGTGTTATTGTGTGACTTTTGGGAATCTAAATTAACCCTTAAAAACAGCAAAGTCACAAAATAACACAAACAAACTAACTGATCAAGGCAGTAGTAGGCCAGCAGCTCCCATGTTCAGCGAGATAAAATTACTCTTTTTGTCAAGGGAATCTGGCATTGAGAAGCAGAGATAGGTTGATACAGTACATTGATATACACTGGATGAGATGCTGCATCATTTGCTGTGAATGTCTCGTGTGTAGGTAGTTTGGCAATTTAAATCCTGTGTGGGAATGGCAGACTCCTCCACTAACTATGAAAACTTTGATACTGTTATACTGACTGAGCAACAGTTCAATTTGTTTTGATAATAAGTATGGTTAAGGATCCACATTAACACAACTTGTGACACTTCGGCAGGGGCCTGCATCTCAAATCTACACTGCTGCAACTAATCAGTTTCCACTGACACTCCATGCTTCTGTAAATTCAATTAACAGTTATGTAAATATCATCCATAACTGTGTAATGGTTTATCTGCTCCTTAGAGGCATTGACTAATTTACTCACTTCTGAGAAGAAATACTGCTTTGCACTCGCTGACATCAAATAAACAGGGTGTCTTCTGTTTTGTCCTCAGCCCACCTCAGTACCAACACATGTACATTAGATACAGGCAATATAGAGCTGTTTTTAATAATAGCGACCCATAAATTCATGAGTAAAAGGGAGACAAATATCTACAGTTTTGAGAAGTGGCAGATCTTATTTTCCCTCCGCTGGAAAATGAATCAATAGCAGGGGCTGGTGCTGGCGTTCGACAGTAGAAAACTGCTTACTCTTCATTTGAGCTATATGTAATCAATCCTAGCCAGAGGATGGCTAGAGCCGTTTCCAAACTAAGTGGGGAAACAGTGGGATTACTAGCTCTGTGACATTTATAAATTGAGCCCAACGAGGAGAGGGCCACCAAGAGACTCCTGGTCAACGTAATTACACCGGCAGGCCAATAAATCCGACCCACAGATCTTTTACAGTAGCACTGCAGTAAATTCAGCAGTGAGCCTCTTTCCTTACATTGCTTTCTAGCACTACAGAAAACATTAATGTTTTTGTTGCTGTCTAATGTAAAAAAAAAAAAAAAAAAAAAAAGACCTGGTGGCCTTGGTAGCTACAAATCTCTGTGGCCTTCGCCTGTGGCCAAGCTGGGAGTCAGTGTAGAGATTCAGATCTACTCAGTGTTGACTCTTTCATATGAAGGCATATTGTGCTGCGGAGGATAATCTACATTTAGTACCCTTGAAAAAGGTAAATGTAAAGCACCCTTGAAGTCCATCCAATATTATTTCCTTTTCAAGACCTGAAGGACACAGGAGCAGCTTAAAAGCACAGAATTGATTTAAGGACTACAAGCATTGTCTCCAGGGACATTTAGAAATGACAAATGTCAGACAAATATCTAAAGGACATTTGCGGCGTAGCTAACATCATACAGATCTTCATGACATTGAGACAGCCCGAGGACAAATGATTCTGTTATACCACATGTGTGTGTGTTTGTCTTGCATGCCATGCACGGCAAACAATAATCTTGACCTCTGCTGTAATTTCCTATAGCGGCTACCTCGATAGCAAGAGCTGCAGCTCCATTTCTGAAAATTCAGTCTTAAAAGGATGATCACCTTGATAGGCGTAGATTTCAGGGTGTGGGGGGGTTGTTGGGCACAGGGCACACATCCAAGTGCACTACCACCACCACCCTCACCCCCCCATAACAACATGACATTAGCAGAAGAGTTTTATTCTCACAAAAAATAAAGGCATTTCCACTATAAACTGATGCAGAAAAGGCAGAAGAGCCCCAACCCTCACCTTCACCCTTTCATGTGTCCCCTCTCTATGTTGAAATGAAACCTATGCTCCTGTTCACCTTAACTGAGTCAAGAATCCTCCTCCAAATGCAGCTTGGTTAGTGTGAGATTCATGGAACTAGAGAGTAGCATGTGCTTTTTCATTCTCTCTGGGGGGACAAATAGAAACAAGGCCAGCATAAATCAATCAGCAAGCCTCTCTCAAGCAACATAATATGGCCAACCGTCTCAGGTTAACAAAAAAAAAGCTTTAGAATCATGCTGTTTTTCTTTTCGTCCCCTTTTATCTCCTATTGTGATTTAAAAGAAAAAAAAGAATGTTCTGGACAGCACCACAGAGCTGTGATTAATTCAGCGGAGCAGCTAGTCTGGTCTGGATAAGAACGTGCAGGCAGCTCGGAGAATAATAAGCGTGGAGTTAAAAGTCAAAACCTGGAAAAACAGAGGTGACATTCTCTGCCTGTAACTAAGTTAGTGCCAAAGCTGCTCCATTGCTATCTGGGGATGACCAAAGCATACTATTAACCTTTGTGGAAATGGTTGCTGAGTCCTCCCGGGTTGCTGTGGAGTGAGTATATATTTTGTGTGCGTGTGTGTGTGTGTGCGCATTATTTCAGTGTGGATATCAAAGTGAGCTGAGTATGAGGACGCATCTATAACACCGGCAACTAGGACACTCCCGTCTGTCTGATGCACACTGGGATTCGACTCCATCAGACCTGCAGTGTAGCAGACATTGCATGTGCCAGAAACAAATCACAGCTTTTTGTTTAACGACAGAGAAAATCCAGACGTATCAGATATCCCAATTAAGGTTTGCAAGAACAGTGTGATTTGGCTGCCTCTGGTGCTGTTTAGTGTGAATGCAGCCCTGGAGGCACATTGTTGTCAGGCTTTTCTTATCAACGTGCAGTGTAGACTATGGTACCCTGTGGGCAGCACCACTTTCACAGGATTAACTGTGGAGGTTCTCGTACAATATTACCCAAACTGCCTTAACCCCCGGTGTGTGCAGAGAATACTGAGTGTGTGGGGTACCAAGCCCATGTGCCTGTATTATTGAGTATACCTAGAGTTGGAGCACACCATATTTTACTTCCATAGAACTCACATTTACACAGTTACTATACTGCTTGTGTAATGTAGCTTAAGAACGAAGGTAGACCTGAAGGTTTGACATGATTTGGCTTTGGATTTGCACTATAATCTATTATCATTTATTGGATGTAATTTTGACATGATTACAAAAGGCATGAGTGAAAATGGAGAAATCCAATTGGTCCAGAGGTCCATTTAGATAACACTTTATCACAAATTACCACCTTCTTGTCACCTCACCTAACTGTATTTCCTGCCACTCTGCAGTTTTGGGCAAAAATGACGTAAGTGGACCCTTTAACCCTGCATGTAATACAATGGGTAGACCAGAACGGCATGACATCATGAAGTGGCAATCGCCAAGGCCCCTTTTGGAGGAAAGGAAAAAGCCACTGTGTAGCCGCTTGTGAAACAAATAGAAGAATCCAGAGTGAATATTCACTTTCAGTGTGAGAAATCGCAGCATGATGGTGGTGACAGTTACTACTGATGGATAGCTAGGTTGAGTGGGAGGCTGCTGCAGCACAGTCATATAGCACAGCAGCATCTTCAACTGAACCCCAGCCTAGCCTATCAAACATATGGTAATGGACAGGTTGGTTATTCACAGACAACACCGACAAGCCGTTGTGATTCAATCAAATATGTATAGATGTCCAGATGAGCAATATCCGGCCACTGTTTTGGGTCACTGATCCAGTTGGATGGGGGAACAATGAAAGGGTATGATGGCAGACCAACCAGCAGATGGATCAACGTTAACGTCCCTCCTTTAGTCACATTTTAAAATATATAAAAGTAGTTATACTAATATTTTGTTCTGAGAAGGGGCTGGAAGCAGATCTATTCTTTTTTCCTCATTGAGAAATTCTCAATCTGGCTGCCGCCCACCACAGCTAATTAGCTGTAGGTTTTGCACTCTGCTTTCTCCAGCACTGCTCAAGCTAAGCTGACTGGTGAAAGAGCAATGCGCTAAAGATGGCTCGCGTTAGCGTTACAGGAAACATCGGTGATATTCAGCTGTACGTGTTTGAGCCTCAGTCAGACCCAGACTCAAATGAGGAGTCTGTTTTGCACCGAAATTGATGACAGGCAGATGTATCAGAACGGTAAGTGCAGTTTGTTTGTTAGCTTGTTGGCTACCTGACAGTATGGTTGTGGAACATACAATGCTACTATGAAGATAGTAGAAGGAAGCTCCAGTGTCCAGTTTACATCCAAAAATTGTACACCTCTTTGCTGCTGTTGTGTCAAAATCTGTTCTGCCGTTGATATGTGTTTCCCATAATAGACAGCAATTAGCTTTCATATTAGTTAAATACCTAATCTGTCTTGCCTGACATAATTTGCATCTCAGAATTCAGGGAAGTGTGCAGACATGGCCCCCCTTAGTAGAGGAATGTACAACACCTCTCTAATCACAAACATTGCACAGATACAAGTCAATATAGTCAAGGTAAGACATTTTAGGGGACATAAACAGGAGGAAAACACATTTTTGAGTGGAGGGGGATTTTAAGGTATCGTGAATGCTCAGGTTCAGACAAGGTGGTAAAATAATTATTATACTGTTGTGTATATGGTGATAAAACAAATATTTGTTTAATAAGGAATAAATGCATACAAACTTGTTCAAATTATTAAACACAACAACACATCTACGGGATCTTCGGTTGTCTATCCTCCAAAAAGCAATTCAGCCTTGACATTTTGCAAAGCACTGGTATATGCCGATTTGGTCTATGGCGTCCGAACCCAATTCCATTTTCGATTTGGTTCCTGGTTGGCAAAATTCTCGTTGAGTTCTGAGGGTAACAAAATTCTTATCTCAGTCTCTCCATTTTTTTTAACGGTAAAGACCAATGTAGAAAACATTTGTGGTTTCAGCTCTACATGTTATAATCTGATAATTGTACTGTGCAAGAAGCAGCAACCATTCACCACATCCTGCATGTTGCTCTTCACTCAGACGTTGCTAGTGAGGGTAATTACTGATCTCTGAAATAAATATGCAGTGTCAAACAGTGACTGAGACACAGACGATGGGAAAAGCCAGAGACCTTAAGAAAAACAGGACGACATGGAAAAAGACTGTGTGGGAGGAAGCGAAAGTAAGAGCGGGTGAGGGAAAGACCCTCCATTGGATTTGTGGTGGGGCTAAGCTGCCTTCTGGTGCTACGTGACCAGCCTATACCGCCAAGGAAAGAAGGCTCCGGCTTATCTCAGTGCACACAAGCAGCTCTGCTGGCAACGGCACCGTGGCATGGCTGTGGGTGCTGCTGTCAGTGCGTGACGAATAGCTCTTACTCTCTCCCTTCTCTCACTTTCACTCCACTATTCTTTCTCACTCGTTCATCTGTCCCTCCCTTCTATCACCCATTCACTTGGAAAGAGCATGTAAAGATTTGATACTAATGTTCAACATGGAACAACTCATACTTAAGTCAGAGCTCAAAACAGAGAAGTGGTTTACTTTTTCCTTACAGTCTGTATCTCATGTGGTATGTAAAAACAGCATGGGAGTGAGTAAACAGGATGTTTCCATTTGTCTGGTTTGTATGCTAAGCTCATGTCCAAAAAGATAACGGCTTTGGTGAATTTTTACTAAAACAATGTGCGCCAGGCTTTTCTCCGGACCACAATACCCCATCTAAAGTTCTAGAGTGAACTGTCTGAATGATTTACTTTAAGGTGAGCAAAATGCTAATGTCAGCTTGCTACATCAGTGGATACAAGCAGCTGAATGGCGCTTCCTCAACAGGGTGGCTGCACTGACCCACACAGATAGGGTGAAGTGCTCAGACATCCGGAGGTCAGAGTAGAGCCAGTGCTCCTTTGCATCGAAAGGGGCCAATTGATGTGTTTTGGGCATCTGAACAGGATGCTTCCTGCGCGCCTTGCTTTGGAGGTTTTCTGGGCACGTTCAACTGGTAGGAGACCCCGGGGTAAACCCAGAACATGCTGGAGGGATTATATATCTCATCTGGCCTGGGAGCGCCTCGGGATCCCCCAGAAGGAGCTAGGAAATGTTGCTGGGGAGAGGGACAACTAGATGGATGTATGGATGCTAATACACTAACAATGACTATGTAAACATGCAGATGTTTAGCAGTTATACTGTTTGCTAAATTTTTCTTCCTAAGAAAGCTTTGGCATGGCCCACCCTATTCGGCTTCTGACTGGTTAGTACACATATCCTTTGTTGGTTGGATTGGTTAGGTTTAGGCAAGAGGAGTGAGACTGATCAAAATAAGAATATCAATGTAAGCCAATCAGGGGCAGGGTAAGGCAGAGCATAACGGGTCATGCCTTGGCCACCCTAGGAAAAAAAAACAAACTTGCATACTGTTTATCATATTCCCTATCTTAGTTTAGCATGTTAGCATGCCAGCATTTGCTACAAAGTGAAAAAGTTGACCTTTTGACCAAATGATGGTATAAAATTAAAAAGTTCAGGGATCATTAGAGTTGGAAATCCTCAATGTATGTACCAAATTTCACGGCAATCCAATTCATGACATGAGCTGTTGACATATTTTAGTCTGGACCACAATGGTGAACTGACCGACTGGCATTGCTATTCATAGGACCATGTTGCTAGCATGACTAACAAGGTATTGTTGAATCTGCTAGCATACATAAATGGATTTACAAATGCTGACTGAAGTACCTTGTTTCATGTGAAATTTACTTTTCAAAGTAACTTTCCCATGATGCCAAACACTTCCTGCCTCCCACTGAGCAAGCAACGTCTGTGGACATCCAAGTCTAGTTGATATCATGTCCACAGACGTGATATCAACTAGACTTGGATGTCCACAGACGTTGCTTGCTCAGTGGGCTGCATCAAGAAGACACAGACAGACCTCATTATATGGGATGAACCCAAACTCAAGGGAAAATATATTAATATGGACAAGAAATGTGGACACACTGACAACCCTGCATTATATTGTGTAGGGGCTTATTGACCAGGTCCTTAGACCCAGATAAAGATACAGTAAGGCTGCTTGGAAATGCTATTTGCAGGCAAGTAGACAACTGAGCAGGGCCATATCACATACATGTAAATCTGTTAGCTTACAACTGTATCGTTCAGGTAAGACTGATGGTCAGTGGGTAGAAAACTGCTGCAATTGCTGAGTCAAGAAAAAATAATTCATTTTTGTTTATAGACCTGGTACCTACACAATACCTACACACTTCAGCATGGTACCTGCTGCTACTTGCCGACATCACTGCAGGACCCTGGTAAGTTCTTTATCATTAGCGGTCTAACTGTGTCACTGGGTTCTTTTGAAATTTCTTTAAAAACTGACTTTTGGGTTTAAATTATTCATGGACTTCAGCTTCAATCTGATCACAATCCAAGCAAATACGAGTAGATGTTGACAGTTGTCACGACATCGTGACTCTTTGAAATCATCATGAAAGGTATCTACTGTACCAGGAGTGACAGTCACATGGTCTTTCAGCCTTGATCAGACTGGGATCATCTGACATTTTTTGGCCATCAAATAAAGGTTGTAGCAAGCGAAATTTCAAATCATCCCGAGAATACTGTACCACCAAGGTCAAACACACTATTTTCATTTCCTTTGAAAATGGTCTCAGACTTGTAAATTGTCCCATTTCCATGGGGAAAAAAAAACAAGAACAGAAAGATATCTCACAGTGTCTTGTGTGTAATTGCCACCCCTGGCTACGATCGGGATCTGTAAACACAAGAGACGTGCCACCTGAGACAATTACATCAAACACAAAAAGAGTGCAACATCGGTGTAACGCCTGCAGCGCTGGCTGTAACTGTCAACTGCCATAGTGATTAGCTCTTCATATGCTATCGTGCTGTGACTATACAGCTGCTGCTGAGTTACTAGAAAAATACTGTTTTCAAGGACAAGCACTCCGGCTATAGGTCCACACTCAAACAAAAACACAAGTATCAGAAACAAAGAAGCAACAGGATGGCGACTTAACATCCAACCTGACACTTCCTTCGATTTATTGAATAGCTGCTAATTTAATTCCGGCCACTGAGTCCCTTTCATGAAACTGCATATCAAGCAAAGCTTGGTGGGAGCCTACAGCGAGTTAGCATATTGCTCCCCCAGCACTGGCTCCTTTCCTCTTCGACCCTGCAGTGAAAATCCAATGAATAACTAACAGGGGAATAATCAGTCACATGGCAGCAGTGGCAGGGTCCGCCGCTCCTGGGGCGTAAGGGTACGCCAACATGTGTGGTTCTGTCTTGTTTATTAGCATTTGTTCTGTCGGGTGCTGTAGATACAATGCTGTGTTAGCAAAGTTAGGCCTCTGTTTCTGCCTGTAAGCCACACATACTCACTGAGGTAGCAATGCATGTCAGCGCCTGAATAATTTCACACACACACACACACACACACACACACACACACAGTATAGATAGATAAAATATCTTAACAGAATATCATAAAATATAAAAGTTTTTGAGACTGTAAATCAAAGTTCTAGATATTCACCTTAAAAACTCATACAGGCCAAACCCTTTATTAAAATGTCCTGTTTTGTTCTGAAATTAAATTTATTTGTTTTGACATCAAAGCTTCATTGGAACAGTCTGCCCATGCTTATGTTGTATATTTATATAGTATGTAGGACTTTTGCTGTCTCTCGAGTGTGGAAATAAGTCCGACAAGAGCATAATGTGATGAAATGCCTCTTCAAGACTGCAGCCAAGGTTGGTGCCACAGTTTGTAGCAATCTGCTGGTGCTGTCCGTCTGTCCTTGAGACAGATTACCCTTCTGCCTGTGCCCCCTGGCCAGACACACAGGAAATACATTAGAGGATAACAAGGTAGTGTGAAGATGGAGAGAGTGGGAGACAAGGTAGAGCTAGGAAAAAAAAGGGGGGGGGGGATAGGTGAGGGAGCAGAGGAGGGATAGGCGAACAAAATGGCAGAAAGAGCAGGAAAAAAACAGAATGGGGGGAGGAAGCTGTGGAGGGATGCAAGGAAGCGAGAAGTGCAGCAGCTCTCCTCTAAGAAGCCATTATCTGCAGCGACATACTGTGAAGACTCTCCCTTTGCAACCATACAAAGACATCTGCGGGAGGGACAGTGGCATATTTCCCGCCTGCAAGTGCTTACCTAACATAGTCATAAACTGTTTCCATAGTTAACTTTAGAATGTGCGCAAACACATGCAGACCCACATGTACTGTATATAGGCACAGAGAGCATGAGTCAGCCTTGGAAAACAAAGACATAGAAGAGTACTTGTACATCACATATCCAATAAGAACACAGTGTGATGAAACAGTTTTTCAATGCAGCCATTGTAGGCAGGAGCACTTTAAGTAATACTTAATGAGTCTGTGCTGCGGAGACACTCGGTTCATTCCCTGTTTGGCTTTTTATTAGCGAGTAAAGCTTATTGAGCTCCACAGTGGAGGCTACAGGCCTGCTACAATGATGTAAAGGTCAGACACGGCGGTGGGACTTTGAGGCTGTCAGACAGAGATGCTGGAGTCTGGGGAGAACTGGTGTCAAGTGTCACACCTCCTCAGGAAGGAACGCTGCAGGCATCCAGGAGATCACAGGCAATTTACTTTCCTCTTTCTTCCTTTGCACACAAACAAGAAACACATCTTCTTTGTTTGTCCCATCTCATATGAATACATTTGTTGCACGGTATCATACGCTGAATGAATGATTTTACCCTGACCTGCTCTGACACTGACATCTCTCCTCTTCCTTTTCTCCTCTATGCTTCCTCCAATCCTTGCTTTGCTGACATCAGCCTGAGCGATGACTAACACTCATCAAAGCGTGTTTATACGCTGCTCCTCTTCATTCTGAGTGAAAGGACGTGGCAGTGACTGCGAAAAAGCGGCCCGTTTAATGCAAGTACACTGTATCGATCACTGCTCCTCCTCAGAGGTGGGTTGGTGTCTTCCTGGTAGGAGGCTCATCGGTCGGGTTATTAAAATGTCGGTGGTGAATGCACTGTGTGCCTCTAATGACAGGTCTGTCTGAAGTCTGGCAGACAGCACAGCAAGCTGCCTGCCACATTATTACTATCCCATTAGAATAAATTAGCATGATCAGCTCTGTAGGAGCAGCCTGGCCTGGGTTAGACTATATAAAAATGTCACAGGGCTCCGCATGCTGGATCCCATCTAGATAGGAACTAGAGCGATGGGACAGTCACTAATCAATGTCTCATTATGTGATATGGCAGCGTAAATGACTGACAGATGCACTATTTCTCTAGTCATATAGCGAAAACTCCGGCCTTGATTTGAATGTGGTTTATCTAGGCCAACGCTGGCCAGAGCAAATGATTAACTGCTCTGACTCATGCTTCAGAGGCTTGTACAATGTGTTACTTTGTAGTTAAAAGCCGTAAAAAGCACAATAAGTCACAGTCACGTTTCATTTAATGGCTGAGTGACTGCGACTTCCGACCTCGCGCTTTTAAGAGAGCCCACAGTTGCCACTGCGTGGATAATGGATGATATGAATGGGCTGAAATATCAACAAGTCACTCCACCTGTCCCTTCAAGCTTTTATCCCACAATTTCCTTTATCGATTATCGTCCACTGAACTGACCGCAGATCAATCCGTTCTCCTGTCAATGCCTGGCCCTAGGAGCAGAGTCAATATGTGATGACTCTGTAGGAAGCTTAGCAGAGTGTGACACCAGCAGACACGCACATGGAATGACGCCCTTTCACCCTCTCTCGACTCTCTCCTTCCTCAGTGACGCAAACGAGCACCTATGACCCCAAGTGACCTGATCCTCCTGCAACTGTGACACTGCTGCAAAGTTTAAAGCAGCTGCTCACATTTGCATAACTAATGCGGACATGCAGTGAAATTCAAATTTACCAAGAACTCTATTAAGAGGAGCTGCAAGAGCATTAAATGGAAAATAAGATGATGGATCAGCATAAACTCACCTGAGATGCTTTAGGTAACAACTATCCATCTTAGTGCCACTTTTTCCCTTTTTGTTGGGGACGGGAAAGTCTTCTGAAGCCATGAGCAGTTTTTCTTTATTTCAACTCGTGTTTAATACATAGCTGTTTTCCTGAGTCAAAGTTTATTATTCAAAGGTGCATTCAAACACTGCTACATTTGCACTTTGGTTTGGATCATTTAGGCTGGTGTGGAAACTCTCAATCAAACTCCAATGTGGATCACAGAACCAGACTGAGACCTCCCTAAAGGTGGTTCTTGGTCTGGTTCCAATGGGAATTCCAAATGGGAATTTTTCTGATAGCAGATCAGTAATTTTAGCATGATTTCAGAAGTTAAACTACTTTAAAATCCATCCGCTTATTTGGAGCTGTCAAGGAAGCAATCTGCATCAGCAATCGGTATAATTATGCAAGATAATTTGGTATTCATGGTAACATGAATGCACTTCGGCATGTGGAGGGATTTCCTCTAATTAATCAGAGTTAATAGCAGTTAATACAGAAGTGTGTTGTATTTGTTTCATAAATGTTAAGTGAAGTGAGCCAGCCTTGTCATATAACTGTCCAAAATGTCCCATTGTCCCATTTATACCTTTCCATCATTGTTTATTACACGTGAGGTCCAGTGCAGACATGTCCACACATGGTCTTCTTACGGCATTAGAGCGAGCTAACAAGTGGGCAAGCAGTCAATGTTCTCTCCTCATTCGAACCCATTTCTTAACCCAAGTTTTTGGCACATTTCATTTTAAGCCCAGTTCAGACCAAAGATTTGCGCTGAGATGAAACCGACTTAGAACGTTGCAGAGAAAAGTTGCAGCAGTGTGAACTGGCTGGTCTGAGCTAGACTAGAGCCAGCTGATGGTGTCACCTGCAACTCAGCTGGCCAAATTGCCAGATGTTGGTTTTAGAACGTAAAGCACATCATCTGTTTTAAAAGCCAATCAGCTTGTAGTGAAGTCCACTTGTCAGTCAGCATGTTCGCTTGCGCCAGCAGGTGCTCCATCTCCGCCAAGCCCTCTGCTTCTGTCCTCATGGTGTGCCAGTGTTGGATGCTGGGTCGCTTGCTGTATTTGTTTTTGCCGCTTACACACACACACACACACACACTCTCATTGACTGATTAATTGGCACTGATTATTTATATTATTGTGGCATATTTATTATGACTATAGTCCATCTAATGCTCATTTTCCTTCTGTTTTTATGGAAGCTATAAATTATATTCAGCCACAAAATAAGCCTGAAGGGCTGGAAATCAGAACGGAGGTACAGAGAGTTGTTGCATAGAGATGATACAGCATCTCATCTAGTTACAGTGGTGTGAACCGGCAGGTTTTTAGAAAGCTGCAGAACGGCTCATTGCAAGTAGTTGCCTGTTTTGTCTCATCTCATCACGAATCTTTGGTCTGAACTGGGCTTTAGAGTCAGACAGAATTTCAGCATTGCTGGCCTTTGTTTGCCATGAAGTGTACGGGGAGTGAGGGGGCGAGGACTGATCATGGCCTGATCAACTGCTCCCGACCAGCCTTCGTCAGAGAGCTGCAACTGGATTCCCCAAAGTCAGTACTTTTTTTTCCCTCACTGTACTTGGCAAAGGGGCAAGCAGTGCTTCTGAAAGTCCCATGGAGACATGATGCACCATATGGTCGCAAAATATGGAAGCCAGGTTGGTCAAACTATGGCAACATAGTTAACATGTGCCTCTTTGATGCTTCCTCCTGCTCCTATCACAACGCTATGAACGAAAGAAACACTTCCAATTAGGCATTGTTGTGAGTCACACTGGTGTTACGCTACAGACCTCTGCTAGCAAGGAAACTTCTACCTGCCTCAGTGCTTTCAAACAAATCTTTATTGTCCGTAGGGTCCAACAGGCTGTTTTGTTTTCTATTATACACATCCAGTGTCAGCACTGAGGTCATGGCTTAATGATCAGACAGTGCTAGCACATACATCGTGAGCTTTGTTTACATTGCAGACAATTTACTAGTACATATAAAGTAAAACTTTACAGTGTATAACTAGCTTGAGATAGTATGTAAAACAACTGACCTCATAAATACTGATTTTTCCCGTAATTTCATATCTGATATATGTCATATAAATTCTCTGTCTATTTCCAAGTTATCACTGAAATGATACCATGCATGTCGTGAATTTTTCAGGTGCCATTTTCATTTGCTGCAACATGGCATGAAATTGAAAAATCAAATTCTGTCTTGTACATAATTATATACATATTTCCGTGAAAGTCAGTGAGACGTATTTGGAGTCTTTGGAAATGTTAGCAGGTTCATATTGATTTGTGTCAATTTTGCTACAAGCTAACGGTGGCTGACACAACACTGATTCCAATTTTACAAAGTTCACAAAAGTGTTTGTATGTGCAGTCCTGAAATCGAAGACATAAAAATAAAGTCCTGCAGCAGCTACAGCAGTTTGTGGTATGCATTATATCAAGAAATTACAGTCAGGGAAAAAGAACTATGTGGTGAAGTCACAGCACAGCAACAAGCGCCAAACATGTCGCCACTAATATAAAAGGAATCAGTCAAAGATCTCGCAGATTACTTTCAGTGGTTATACAGAGTCCTGCTCGTGTACTTTTTCCTACACGCTCCCTCTCTCTAACCTTGACCCGAGCAGCTCGCTAACTGAATCACATCAATAAAGCGAAAAGAGACGCATTGCATTCATGAGTTTGGAATTAGTTTAGCTCAAACTCATTTTATCATCTGTGAAAAGTCAGCTCCCTGAAGTGCACTTACTCTCACAGTGGCAACCTAAACCTCCAACACAGAAATAGACCAGCAGCAGACAGCGGCCCCCCCCCCCCCCCCCCCCACCCCGCAGCGCCCTCCCACCCACTCCCCCACCCAAAATAGGATTCATCACAGGAATAAATCTCATCACAGTCACGTAATTATAATTTGTAGGCAGGAAATGAATTAGAGGATGAGAAACGGGGAGAGCTGGCCATGGATGTGACATGGTGAGGTTTGCCTGAGTGAGAAGTTCATGTCAACAGTTCAGAGAGTGAGTGAACTTTAAACATCCCCACATACACATGCAGATTAATAACAAGCCCTTACCCAGAATCTCAGAAGCAACTGATAATGTAATATCTGCTGGATAATGTCTGATAATTGGACATCAAAATCTAATTAAATGTTCTAATAATACACAATATGATTACAACATAAGTTCATGGTTGTTTGATTTCTTTGGCTGAGAGTTCAGGGGAATGAAGCTGTAAGGAAGTTGTTGGTTTGAATCTCTCGACCAGGTGGTAAATTGATGCTGGGGAGAAATGTATGCAGGAATAAAGTAATCATAAAGTAAGTTACATTCTGCATCCTCAGTTGCTACACAAACAGACAGACAGACCCCTCAGCCCCTGTGTCATTTACCTATGGTGTAGCCTCTCTTCAGCTCGCCACACCGGGGGCTGCGGCGCTGGGAGTTGGTAGTGTTGTTTTCCTGCACGGCAAGGACGGTCGTTGTCTTGGCAACAGGTGGTGCAGCCTTGTTGAGGGGCGAGGCTGGCACCAGAGTCGGGGAGAAACCTTGACTGGCTATATCCACCGACTGAGACTTCTTCTTCAGTCTGCAGGGGGACAAGCAAACCACAGAGGCAGAACATATTATCATGTTTGTAAGATTAAAAAATATTTTATGTGCCAAGTGTCATTGTGAATATGCAGTGGAGTGGGAAATGTTGTGCGACCTTCACTGTTCAAAGGCAAGTCTATCAAAGCATATTTGCATGTGAGGTTGTATATGCCAATGTGCCGTGTCACAGAAATGTAACCGTGCAAGACAATTTTTGCAGCGGCAAGGAAGTTGGGGGAAATAATCAATAGGCTAATCACACTCTTGTTAAGGGTGAATTTATTAGCATGGCTCTGCTGGCTCAGTGCAGAGCTCTCTCTACAGTAAAAAGGGATAAAGCAGGGGAATATCGGAGGAGGACAGCAGGAGTCCAGAGTTAAAACCTTACTGGAGACAAAAACTTCAGTGAGTAACAACCTGCAGAACAAATGTTGAAGCAAATGTATGGTACTCTATGGTGGTGGAAATGTTGCAGATGATAATTTATGTTTTCATTTCATCCCATCTAGCCCACTGTAACTCTCCTTTCACCCATCTTAGCACAACATCCTTGAATCTTTTACAAATAGTCGAGGATTGCTGCACCACAGCCTTGAACCAGGGTCCTTCAGATTCTTGTGAGCATTTTTAGAGCACTTCATGTTCAGGCATCTGTCTACAGTAAAGATCTATTGCAGCCCTGTTTCACTAGTTGAGATTACGCCTTTAAAATTACAGTACCTAAACTCCGACTAGATTTTGGAGTACTCCATAGATTTAACATTGCACTCCCTGCACTCTTTGTCAACACCTGGCACCTACATTACCCACAATACAACTGAACAACCAAAAGTGTAGTAGAAGATATGGATGGGTTATGCTCACCTTTTTTTTTAAACATATAAAGCAACTCTTCTGATGATCTATAAACGGACTCTGATATGTAAACTGCTGTAGTTACCCTTTTATAAGCATCTTAAAGGTATGATGTATTACTAAAATTAAATCCCCTTTCTGATACTATTTATGGTCAACATTTTTATGCAACAGTCATTCACTGTATTTACAATCTGTAAATATCTCTCTTTATATCTTCATTGTTAGTGGCGGACTCTGCCACTTCCACACTGGATTCAGATTGTAATGTAATTTCTAAATGAAAATGTCAGCAACAGTCTAGAATGACAGATTATTCCTTAAAGACTGAGTGCGTTTACACGGACATGAATAACTCTTTATGAGGGTTATCTCAGTTATGGTCATATTCATGAGATAATGAGAAAATGAATTATTCATATTCCCTGTATAGATAAAAAATACTAGTAACCTGGATACCTATTTATTTATTAGTTACTGCAGTCTATTTGCACACGCACTGTGATGTTTACCAAAACCAGTAATGGGAGATAAGAGTGACACTGCAGCGATATTGAACAATACACTGTACATTAACTACCACTTGACAACTTAACTGCTTATTTCTTCTCTGCTCCAATCTCCCACAACTGTCTCAATGTCTCATTCGCTCTCAAAATTACATACACGCTATGTCTTGAGCTATTTTTGAAAGAAGTGAATGTTATGCTACTCTCATATCACAGCTCTTCACACCGGTTTCAGCCTGTTACTGTCACCGCATATAGAACAGGGAAGCAGTGGATGAAGTTATGCATCCTCTTTGATAACCAAAACGTTTCTCCTAAAGCTGCGCCTGCGCGATCATTGCCGGCGCTCGATAACCAGGACAAACTACATACCTTCAACAGTATCCTAGTTTTTGTCAGAGTACTCCAGGTAGCATATTTGAGTTTCTCATAAACAATATAAGGTCTTATCAGGGTCTCTGAAAACTGGATATGGTGTTTACATACTCAAACTCCAAGAACCTGATGATGAACGGCTTTTCATGTCCATGTAAACACTCATTCTCTTTTAAAAGAAAAGGCCTTAGAAGAAGACTGCTTATGTAAAGTGTATCAAAGGCCAGCTGAGCCGGGTCACGTCAAATCTGCTGAGGACAACTCCTCAAAGCCTATTAAAAGGATGACGAGATCCTGGGTTTGGGTTTGCACAGTTAATAAATTAGTTCACTAGGCTAATCTCAACAGGTAATCCCAAAAAACTCAGCAGCAGGTCCATCCACTTACATATGTTCTCACAGTCACATACAGACAGAACACACATCATAAGGAAAGTAAAACAAGATCATAGCTGGGAGCTCCAGTAAAAACTTGGCATAAAAAAGGGAGAATGGCTCCTGAAACACTATCTATCTGTGGTCTAAAAAAAGTCCTGAAACAGCAATACAAGATTCCCAGCACTCCGCTCCTTCGCACACACTTTCAATCATTCCAGCAAAACTGCTGAAGCATACAGAATCTTTCTGGCCATTTCACCCAAGTGCCCATCCCCTGATAGACCAAAGCAGCACACATGACATAGTGTCTAACTGGCTAATGAAAATGCATAATCTCCATGGAAATGCTGTCCATCATTTTGTGTGTGTGTGTGTGTGTGTGTGTGTGTGTGTATGTGTTATTTCCAAATCGAACAAACCCAAACAGTCCGGGGGAGGAGGCAAACAGAGTAGGCTGAGCTGTGAATAAACACCAGAAGAAATTATGTTCTGCTTCACAGAAGTGTTCCCCAAAGTCTATTTAGTCTAAAAGAAACTCACTCACTGACCTTTTTTTTTTTTTTTTACAAATACATTCACCAAAACTAAAAACAGCCCTTAATGGACTGCATTTCTTTCTATATTTTTTTTTTTTTTTTTTTTTTTTTTACGATTTTTTCTAGCTAAGGTTCTTTCTTTTCCTAACAAAGCTGCATGTGGTGGAAGTTTTCATGAAGCTAAAAAAAGGTAGATGGAGTTGAATGGATACACCAGATTGTGCTGATGACTACTTTGAGGAAAGCTGCCTGTTTGTTTGGATGGCACATAATGAGGCTGGAGAATGAGCGAGAACTGCTGTTAATGGCTGTGGAGGACAGGAGAGAGACAGACACGGAGACAGAGAGGAAGAGTGTCAAGCTGTGTGAAGTTTATCTCCACTCCCTTAGGAGTTGGTACTAATTACTGTCTCATCAGTAGAGCAGAAGCCCCTCTTCTAGCTCTGTTTCACTGAGCTACAAGGCCAAACCGCATCAAAACAGAATGTGTGTGTGTGTGTGTGTGTGTGTGTGTGTGTGTGTGTGTGTCAGAGATCAAATGAGAAGGAAGAAACAGAATCCATGTGTTAAAGTTTACATCTCAAAGAAAGATGGAAACGGAGATGGGTAAACAGAATGACAGTGTGTGTGCAGTTCATTCATGCCTTTTTATGGCATGACAGCAGAGTTCAATCAAATAGCAATTTATTCATGGAGAACTTCTTCACAGGTGGGACGTAACAGTGACTGATGCAGCATAATCTTGTGTCACTCAGTTCCAGCAAAATGAGACAATGCAGGTTATGCTCATTAAAGTAACGTGTTTGCTGTCAGTTAGTCTCAGTTGCTAACTCAGCAGCTAACAAGCAGAGCTAAATGCTAACAGCCACTGCTGCCAACAACAAACTCCACAAATCCGTTTAACAGCTCCACTACCCACAGTCAGGCTAGCGAAGCATGTGAGCGCTATTAACTGGTGTTAACCCATCCCGGGTATGATCTCATACCCCTCATACAGCAGTAGAAAGTAACTGCAAGCAAAGCTGTTCTCAGCTTCCTAGTTTAAATATTTTTTTTCTAATACATTGAATAAAATAATTTAAACAGGGCCAGCACACCTACAACCCAGAGGTGGATCCAGTTCCTCAGGCAAGGGAGAGAAACGCAGCGCTGCACCAAGAACGAGCAGTCCCTCGTATCACTAGGAAGCGAGTGGCAGTTAGCTGCCGACCTCGACCGCCAGCTGAAATTCCCTGCAGAGATCACTATGTCATCTCTACGTCCAGACATCGTGCTCTGCTCAGTTACTGCCAGGACAGTTATTATGGTAGAGCTGACCGTCCCATGGGAAGAAGAGATGGAGGCTGCATATGAGAGAAAGAAGGAGAGGTACGCAGAACTGGCAGCCACGTGCTCGCAAGCTGGATGGAGAGCATTCACTTTCCCAGTGGAAGTCGGGTGCAGGGGCTTCACTAGAACATGCACACAGCGGCTCCTGAAAACTCTTGAAGTTACAGTTCCCAAAAGGAAGCGGGCCCTCCAAGATCTGGCGGAGGAGGCAGAGCAACGGTGCTTTTGGATCTGGCTCCGGAGGAAGGACAAGGCGTGGGGAAGGGAAGGATCCTAAGCAGGCTGCAGGGGATGGTAGGGAGACATCCCTACCGCTGCCCCACCACCCCGAGATGTTCTGGGAATAATGGGGCGAAACATCTGACAAAGGTGGCTCCTGGCTAATGACCCTGCAGCTTGCACAATGGCACTGTCGGAGGTGCGACAGGCAGGAATGCCAAGCAGGTAGAACCACCTGTGCTTACAAGTACCATCACTCTGTTCTTCTCTCCTCTAATGTTGAATGTCCACTAGCCCACCACCACTAACATTTTAGACATGTCGTCAGCGAAAACAAAGCATACATGTCATCACTCTGTCATGAAAAAATTTTGTTCCACTGTCGTGGTAGAGACTTGTCAACCGCAAGGTAGCCACACCCTAAAGCACACCCTGCTTTATTGTCATTTTACTCTAAATGGGACCATAATTTACAAAATGAACATCACGCTGTACTGAAGAAGACTGTTTACTGACGGCCTGTAGGATCATTTTCTCATAGACATCTATACAAATGGACTTCTTTTTGCAACCAGTAGTCCAAATGTTGAAGATTTGCTTACACTGTGATAAGAACTTTATAAGAATGTAAATATAAGTAACTAAATATTCTTGCTCAGTTCTAACAAGCTCATTTGGAATAAAATTGAGATTTCCTGTACACATCTGTGAATAAAGCTAAATGTCTCAACTAAACATGGTCAAGACACACTATGGAGAAGTAGCACTGCCTGGTCTTGAAATAGAGGTATTCAAGAGCAGGCTGCTGGGTTTATAACGGTACAAACTGACTGTCTTATCAGGCCAATACTAACAGTTCCACTGCTCAATGAGGTAAACTGGCACTGACATGTGCCAAAGATCTCAGGCTCACTACTGTAACCTGATGTCAGGTCTAACACCAGAGGACTGTACTTGTTTTCCTCCTCACTGTCCCCAAATGTTCCACCCTCAGCTCTCCACTGTTGAGTTTTTGTCCAATAAAGCTTGTTTTATTTTTTCTTGCTGCAGTATATGTACTGTCGGGTCAGCATTTTCTTCTGCTTACAGGCTGCGTGGTGCCAACATTTCCCACTGCCTCGGGCTCTGTACTCTGGTAACAATGTCCTGGTCACAGGCTCTCATGGATCACCTGTGTGGGGCCATGAGGGACAGCGGTTGCATTCACACAAGAGCGTGTCAAGTGTCAAGGATGTAAATAAATGCTGTACAAGTAGTCATTTTTGCCATGTCATTTTTTTTTAATTCATAGATGTTTTTCAACACTCAGAAGTTCATTTGAGGCCCCATTAGGAAGTTGAGAGCCTGCTAAGAGCTGACTTGTGGTCAGCGTAGTCCTTTTTAATGCACATCCCAGCTGTGAGCACAGCATTACTGGACTTGCAGAATCTCTAAACAGGCAATGTAACCCTGAGAGTTGCAATGCTGTGCACCTACTTCAACTACATTGTTCAGCAGTTTCCATTTCTCGTTGCTGTTAATGGAGCAACAAATGAGTATTATCCCATATCGAACTTAAGAACACGACTTTCTCAGCAGGTTTCCATTAACTTGTTAAGTGTAGTGTACTGATGACCGAGCCAAAACAGGAACATTCTGGATTCAAACCAATTACACAGGGCTACACAATTGCACAAGTTGCACAGTCAGTCAGAATTATTTGGAGTGCAACTGGTATACATGACAAAAAAACTACAGCATTAGATGCAATGTGTACTGTATTTAGAGGACTCCCTGTTGCTCTACATGAAGCTAAAAGTGTGAGGTGTTAGAAAGCGCAGCATTTCACAACCTAACTGATAATCTTTGAGGACACCACGCCACAAATGCACCCTTATTAACTGTGAAACCCAGAAAAAGAATATGGTGGGAAATTGCAGCAAGATTAAGAGGCTTTTCCTCTCACACCAGTAAGGGACTGGCTGCTCGGGATGCCGTTGGTTTAACGTTGGGGTGTTTTTTTTCTCTGGGTAAATACGCTGCGTCCTGAGCTGTGATTGCACCAATCTCCATCTCCCCTGCAAGCAGAGAGCTCATGAGCACCAGAGAGGAATGAGAGGCGCATGTCAACAAAGCCACCAGCTCTGACAGATTCCTATCTATGAGTAAATGCTTATACAAAGATGAATAGAGAGAGGAAGAAATGAAGGCAAACAGACGCAGAGGCATTTTGTTTTCTACCCTGCTGTTGTGATTCGACCTGGGCCAGGAGGCAGTGGTATATTTGAAGCCCTGCCAAACTGGCATCACGAAGATTATCCGACTCTACCGAGATCCACGTGGTTTGGCAAAAGATGCATAAACAACAGGAAATTTGGGGCTAAGTCAAAACACGCTTATCGCTCCCCTACTAAGAGGGATTAGACCTAGAAAAAAGGGGGCTGCATTGCCTTCCATTCCTCCTCTTTGCTTCGTTTCTCGGTGCCTTGCAGCTACAACATAACACATTTTTAAGGGAATTGGTGTTTACATATAGCAGCAGATAGGGTGCTGTGCTATATAAAGACTCTTGGGGAAGGCTGGGTTGACGTCATACTCTGTTACAGTGCTGGCAGCACAATGACCCGTCTGACAGTGCCGGCGGCACAATGACCTGTCTGACAGTAATGATGCCTTAGAGTCCCAATACTGTGAATGCTGCTTATGTAACTTGGAAGGAAAAGGGAGGGAAAAACCTTATCACATTAATTTGTTGCAAAGTAGCCCAATTTTGAGAATACACAGGAGTTAGAGTAAGAGATCGGTGACTAAAGTTCAAGGATCTTATTATCTTTATCAAGCACTTGCAAGGTATTCAAGGTATGCAGATGATGTTATCCTTGCATATTGTTCATATGCTTCTTCCAAAACTGCAGGAACATTTACTTTTGCATCTTAAAGCTGCACTAATCAATACTTTAATTCCAACTAGAATTACCGCTTTACAGTTGCATGCCAAGTTGCAGTTACTGTTTATGTCAATGTCTATCCAGACTCATATGTAGCAATGACAGCTGACAATGCTTCAAATATGGATGCTGCTGCAAAGAAGATACAAATTCTAAAACATGAATGCTTCACACACCTTTCCCCAGGAGCACAGAAGATATATACAATCAGCACAGTTGCCAGGTGGACACCCGAGATAACACCACCAATTCAGTATCTGACCAAATTTTTCCTTTTCTGTTCTACGGCATTGAGTAATGGTTGAAGTTATGGCCAAAAACATGTTTTTTGACATCACAGTATCTTGACCTTTGATCACCAAAACACAATAAGTTTATGACTCAGTCCAGGTGGATGTTTGTGCCAAATATGAGAACATTCCCTCAAGAATCTCCTGAGATATCGCGTTCACAAGAATGAGACAGAAGCAAGATCACAGTAACCTTGACATTTGACAACCAAATTCAAATTAGTTCATCACTGAGTCCAAGTGGTTGTTTGTGCCAAATTTTAAGAAATTCACTCAAGGCATTCTTGAGGTATCACGTTCACGAGAATGTAACAGAAGGACGGATGGACAAACTGACGGACAACCCAAAAACATAATGCCTCCAGCCACGGCTATCGCTGGTGCAGAAGAGTAAAAGTTACTCAATGACTATGTGTAATGTAAAAGGTGTCGCTCATTGTGCACAACCCACACACAATTATCACCCAACTCTGCTGCTCCCCCCAGCTGCACTGAACATGTTAGTAGCTGTCAGCTCATTGTTTTGGCTTTATGGATCACAGCTTTACTGTTTTAGTTCACTTCTCAACCTCATTCCTACTGCAGCAGCTGCATTCAGCAACAGAATCTCGTATCAACCAACTGTACACTATTGTACCTATTTCTGTATCTTAAAGGTTCTGTATACAACATTCAGAACATCGATACAGCAACAAACCACTATTTGCTATTTAAGGATATAGTGACCAGAGAATGGAATCACACTTCCTCTGTGTGTTGTAATCCAAGCTTCTCTGTTCTTTGTGTAGTAGACCTTCCATCTATACGTGCATGTTAGTGCATGTGAGTGACTGTTCATGCCTCCAACTGGCTAGCTAGTCACCACTGTTCAGCTCTGCACTCATGCAGCAGTTATGGGTGGTTACCACTAATTACAGCAACTTTGTCCAAGGGGAAGTGTCCCGCCCACGTTAACACTGTTAGCTTTGTCAACACTGTTGCCATTGTTAGCATTGTTCGCACTCTTGTTAGCGGCTAGCCACCAGCTCAGCCTCCATATTGAGAGCTGTGTGCAGACAATCCCGGTCTTCATCATATTGTTTGCTGTGAAACTATGACACTGTCATAAATTGTATCTTATGTTATGGACCTGTGCATACTAAATTAGCATTAGCATTAGCTGTTTGCATGTATATGTGTGTTTACACATAGTAATGGGTATGGTTTGACATTTTTCAATACCAATGCTGATACAAAAGTAACGTTCTGAAACCAAGATGATACTTTCTTGACATTATGGAATACAAAGAAAAGTTAAATTTCTAAACACAAGCAGCCATTCCAGTCTAAAAACGGAGCGAATTTGATTTTGTAAACTGATCAACAAACATCTAATGAAGACTACAAATCTTGTCATGCTTGATATTCATAAATAGTTGGTGCAACGGAAACATTCCAGTCGGTATCATAAAAAAAATTAAAGTCGGATACCCCGCCCTAGTGACCAGCCACTTTGTTTAACAGCTTTGGTTAATCAGTTCTAAATTATAAAAACTAATAAGGCAGTCTCAACTAGAATGAGGACTCATTAGGTTTACATACAAGAACATGAGATGTCCTCTAATCCTGAGGGTGTAATCTCCTGAGTATCTGCTAATCAGCTCTTGTCAACATCCTCTCGTCTTCACACTATCCATCACACTTGTATCAAATTAGTATTTGAAATGGATTGCAGGGATTTCAGTTCCTGCTGTCTCCAAGGCAGGCAATCATAACAAAACAATTGGACAACTGTGGACCAGCTTAAGCTTAATAAGAATGAGTCAGTCGCCGTCGAGGCTGTCAGACTGAAGCTGGGCTTCCGATACTGACACACAGAGAAAAAGAGAGGGCAACAACAACCTGTGGCCATGCATGTTAATGAGGCTCTCTGTTGCATTAGGAAGCCTAATGAAATACGGCTGGACCACGCTGCTCTCTGTTCAGCTGTCGGACACCTCCGCATAATGATGTATGGAGCCGTACGCCGCATTACGCTCATCTGCCCTTGCTAAATGCCAGAGCAGCAATTCTGTGTCAGAGGGTTATGTGGCAGTTTTGACCAATGAGGCTTTAAACTTGGGCTGCCGCTGGATCAGAGTGGTGCAAGTAGCAGCTAAAGGCCAGCCACAAAGCACATAAAAAGTCAAATGAACTGAAGAGTCATAACCTGCACTGCATTATTAAATCCCATCTCCTGGATTCGACTGTGTGGATTTTACTAGAAAAACAACCAACCATTTGTCATTCAGAGTTTGAATGCGCTGTTTGAAAGCATGTGTTAAGTGCCAGTCCTTGAGCCGCAGTTGAACAATGCCATCAAAAAGTGAAACCCACCTCCCATCTCTTTTATTAGTTATGTAACACATTAAAGAGCTTTCCTATTACTGAGGAGCGAGACGCACTGTTTCCTCGCTGAGTGGGTGTCCATTTTGCATTCCCCCCTCAGCAGCATATCGGTTTTGATGTGATTTTTCATTCCTGACACATCTCCTTTTCAGCAAATACTTGTTTTTTTCCCCTGTTTTTGGAGTTCTTTGAGACCCTGAACATTCTCTTTGACTTTTTTATGGCTCGCTTTTTTGTTTCCCACCGGTGAAGGCAGACGGAGGCCAGCTCCTGCAGCCTGGCTGGATGGGAGGATAAAAAGATAAGAAGCACCCTGCGTGTGTGTGTGTTTCTGTCTCTGCTGTTACACTGTAATAAGGAAGGGAGATGTGCTACTGAGACTAGACAGAACTGCAGCATGGAAATGGGAAAACTCTGAGTGACCTTACAGCTGATTGTGGTGGAGCAATGTTGGCTTCTTAGGCTATTTATGCTGTATGGGCCCACTTCAATTGACTTAACCCACTTTGTCACAATTTATTAGCTAGTTATTTGCAATAAGGTGTTAAACATCCAAAAATGTAGGTACAAGGGTGGAAAAGAACATTCCAGAAATACATTTCTGACAATTTTGAGGTACTTGTACATCCATTCTTGTGCTACTTTGTACTTCTGCTCTACTACATTTCAGAGGGAATATTTTACTTTTCACTAAACTACATTTACTGCCCCAAAACAACATATGTTGGCGTTCAAGTGACGAAGCCCTCTAAGTGACCATAGGAATTATGACTGCTATCTGTCGGAAGAAAAGGCGATGTTATTACAGCAACAAGATCTACGCGGCGAGGAGGTCAGGATACAAGGGTCAACAAAATGTGGGACTTTAACAAGGGGGACCACTGTTCATTTCCTACTGACAGTCATTGCTGGTTCCTTTTAATCATAACGACTGTAACCATGACAACTGTTCCCTAACTTTAACCTTGTTGCTGTATCCACGATGATATATGTACCCTAACCATCAGGAAGTAGACATGTGTTGTTCTACAGGGCACTGACAAACGACATATTTTGTCGTTTAATTTTGACTTGCTCTGATATGCTGCTTACATATAAATGCCTCAGTGATAATAATTTAATTAATCTATATAAAATAATGCAGTCACTGAGGGCATTTCTTTACATGACTACTTTCCATACCTCAAGTACATTTTATATCCAAGTAATTTTGAAAGCAAGACAAGTCATATTTGCTGAAAGCAACCAATCAGAGCCGAGGAGTCTCTAACGCAGCTGTCAAGCTTGTCAATCACTGCTCGTGAACTGCTGTCAAACTGTTCATTATGAATCAAGATTCTGTTACTGCATTGCCTACTTCTTGCTCAAATGTTTTCAGAAACATATTTTAGTGCAGTGTTTCTCTGTAAAATGAGAAAGCTGGTCCTGCCGGCGGGCAGTGCTTTATTTTGGCTAGACTCTTTTCAACATGGCGCCTGGTTCACAAACTTTTCTCATTTTACACCTAAACAGTACACTAAAATATATTTCTGAAAACATTTGAGGTGGGGAAATAGAATCAGAATCTTGAAACAGAATCTTGATTCATATTTGATCAGTGCTGCCTAGTTTGACGGTTTGACCTGCATTTCACGAGCAGTGATTGACATGATTGACAGCTGCATTAAAGATTCCTCGGCTCTGATTAGTTGTTTTCAGTGCACTGCAGTTGACTCTAGTGAATGCCAATCAGTAGGAGGAGGAAGGACATGTTTTTTTTTTCCTACGGACTATCTGTCTGATGTACTTCTTTCAGAATACAGTGAGTATAACTTCTTAAGACCTTTTGAGGGGGCCCAGTCTCTAGGTTGGGAACCATTCTGTTATAATTTTTGACAAGGTATAAAGGTTTAAATTAGCTCCACCTAGACCTGCTACAATAGTGAAATGCTATTTCTGTACTAATTCATCTATATTAACAGCTTAATAACATCATATAATAAATCAGTCAAAGGGGACATTTTTCTGCACAACAAATGTGCACAACTGGAATGGACTATGGAATGGACCACTTTAATTTAATTTAGATTTCTTATTTTATTGTATTTATTTTAATACCGCTGTGTTATTGTTGGAGAGGGGAGGTGTGGTTTTGTTTTTTATGACATCTGGACAGTTGAATTTCCCTTCGGAGATGAATAAAGTTCTTTCTATCTTTCTATCCATCTGTCTATCTAGATAATACTTCTTTACTTTTATTTGAGTAGGATTTTGAATGCAGGATCTGTACTTTTAATGATGAATTTTGGTGCCGTTACTTAAGTGTAGGATCTGAATACTGTAACAATAATACAAGTAAAGCAGAACCTGGCCTTCAATTTAAAAACTACCCTGGCTGAGGGTTTAAATAAAATCCCCCAGACACCAGTCTGCACACTTAAATCATCCCTTAACCGCCCGACAGCACACACACTAAAACAAGACCAGACAAAGACACCAACACACATAATGCCTCACCAACCAACCAGCCCTACAGCGACTTCTAATGATTTCTCCATCACTTAGCAGCATCTGCCAACAATGTCGAACAGCTCCATTTTGATCAAAAACCAGTCCATAAATCAGCAGTTCTGCTCATGAGCACACAGCTGGGGTAAAAGCTGCTATTCATTTTCTAAAATGTATCAATATCACACAGAAACACCCCTCAGCCACCAGCATTTCACTTGACTAACAGAGGAATTATCTTAGCTGACACAAGGCGGAAAGGGAGGCAAAAGAAAAAAAAAAACATCACTGCTTCATTAAACGTCTGGCTCCGACTCTAGGGCATGTTTTTCTCCCTCACTTTCTGGTTTTCTGTGTATCACTCAAGCAGCAAATAGACACGTACAGACAAAAAAAGCATGCACACTTGCTCTCTTTGTCCCCATCTTGGCGACAAACACAAACACACCCCGTCAGACTCAGCAGCTCAATCATACACAGCCTTCAGCGTTTGATTCAGTGAGTATCCGCGGGGCCTTGGGACTGTTACTGCAGTCTTCCACTGTCCTCCTCCTCCTCCTCCTCCTCCTTCTTCTCCTCCTCGTTGCTAGCCTCAGTCCTGCTCTCGCGCTCTCATTTGCCGAGTGCCGGCGACAGGCAGCGACACGATTGGTCAGCAGAAGTAGTGGATGAAACGTCATGCCACTGTGGCTTGTGGTGGTGCAGGAATCAGAGATGTGTTCTGAGTATTGGCAGTTTTCAGCAGTGTGTGGAGTATCATGTTAGATCATCATGGGTGGAGAGAGCAGGAGGGGCAGGCGAGACGGCAGAGATGAAAAGGAGAGTTTTAATTATCACAGTTATTGGCTTCCCACATTGTATTTAATTTGTTAGGAAGAATAACACACTGCAATATCTCTGAGCAACAAAAGTGCATTTCTGGAAAATACAAGATAGAGCTTCCCACAACCACCAACTGCTACAATTATTGTAGAACCTGAGACTAGTTGGTATGTTATGAAGAGATAATTTATTAAGTTGTAGTGTAAGATCCTGTGCTCACATCTCACGCCAAATCAAATGTACTTTAAAGAACAGTTTAACATCTGACTAAATGAAAAAAGTCTCATATCTTCTTTGTTCTGTCTCTGTCTGTCCATCAATTTTCTCAACAACCACTCAGCCAATCAACTTCACACTTAGGTGTATTGTGGAGGACCCAAGGAAGTGCAGTGTAGAGGGTGAATTCTTGAAGCTATGGGAAATTTAGTTGTTCGATATGTACACACGAGAAGATGCGAAAATTTGTCTTAGGCTCAGGAGCGGCACAAGTATGGCTGCCTTACAATAACACTGTGTAGTGGATTAAGAGGGGACCCCTATCAACTGTTACACTGCTGAACAGCATGCTGGATACAACTCGCTCTCAGTCGCTTGCAACAACAGGTAAACAAAGACAGACCAGAGATGTTACACTGTAGCAAATGCAAACATTGCAACTATCAGCAATATCACTTTAGAAAATCAATGCTTACTAGTCCATACCCATTGAGAGCACAGTTGCACATGTGCAGTTTCACATGGTGTGTGTTTGGGATACAGGTCATAGGAAATTGCAGATTAAATAGTCAACTGAACCCATTAAGAAGAGCAATGTATTAAGACAGGGTTTTTGTGAATTGCTTTACTGAAAGTACAGTAGTACCATTGCCAATAGTGGGATAGTTAGTGGGCTAAAACTGTACATTAGTAGTTGAGGTAGCACGTTGAAAGGCAGATAACTAAAGTCATTGCCTTATAGAAGCTCAGTTTTAGCAAGTTTTCCAACTTTTGCCAAGAGGGAACTTTAGACATTGGTCCCTAGATTATGTTCACCGAGTTTCATGCAGAAATTCAAAATGGCGGAAAATCTATATAAAGGGAAGTTATGGATTCTTGAGGCAAATTTGTTCCTCATGAGGAGAGGCATCTCTGTGCAAAGTTTCATGTCTCTACGACATACAGAGCATGAGATATGCCCATTCAAAGTTTGCAATTTCAATCGGTTGCTATAGCGCCCCCCTTTGGCCAAATGAAGTAATATTGCTTCATTCGCGTCCTCCCATGACCCTCTACCATTGTACCAATTTTCACATGGATTGGCCAAGTCAGTGAGGAGAAAAATGTGGAACAGACACACACTTTTCATCATTATATCGTAAGATGTTGCTGGAAATAGCCTTGTCCCAAATACCTAGCTGTCAGCAAATGACGCATATACTCTAGCATTGCTTGGTGATGCAACTGTGTCATAGCAGGTGTATTGCCCAAGCCCCAAGGAAGTGCAGTGTCGAATGTGTAGCTGTTTGAACTACTGGGTCTCAAGAAAGCTGCAAACAGCAAGACTGGGGGCTAAGCTATCGGCCCATTCTGATCTGGTATGTTTCAAATGGTTATTCTTATTAAGTATTTAAAGAACACAATCTGTCTTCTCATCTCATGTCAAAAAAAAAAAAAAAAAGAAAAGAAAAGAAAAAGATGTCACGACTATTTCTTTAAAGGTGCTCAATGCAAAATTCAGAGCATATGAGTTGTCTGGCTATGGTTCTAAACATGGTTATGCCAGCAGCTAACGGAGTTAACTTAATAAAGAGTGCTAAAAAATAGCAACAGTGCTAACAGAGCAAAGGTTGTTAACCAGAGGGGAACCAGACCACGCTATCCCGCTATCAGTGGTAACCGCTGTATGAACGCAGTGCAAAGAGGCACTGAAGAACTAGCCAGCTGGATACACACATGTATGGGGTGCCAGACTGGTTTACAAAACAAACAACAGAGAAGCTTGGAATACAACACACAAAGAAGAGGCATGACTCCATTCTCTGCTCAGGATGTCATTACTCCACTATATCTTCACATAGAAAACACTGATAGTGCTGCTATGTAAATGCTCTGAATGTCACATACAGAACCTAGATAAGATGAAAAGCTCAGTAAAGGCAGACAAATATTTCATCTAACATGAAGAAAATCTTGGAGAGAAAACTTCATGGTTGCAGAACTTTGTTTTGTGGTTAATTTGTTTGCTACATTTTGACTAATTAGTCTTTTTGGTTGTTATTAAAGCTTTGAGAGCAGTGTGGGCAGAGGGTGCAGTGACTCATGGTAATCTTGTGTGATGGATGCCCCATTTTGGAAAGCAAAAAATCAATTAAAAAAGTTAATAAAAACATTCTCTTCTCCCTTTCTCCTTTGCAAATGTCTGAAAGACAGATAAACAATACTGCCAGAGATATAAACATCCCATCTGACCCGGAGCAGGGGTGGCTGTGAAACCACCCTCATTTGTTGAAGCCCAGACCTTTGATTGGCTGCCCACTTTAATTAGTGCAAAACGCCCCTGTGCCAGACTCCGTCCATCTCATTTGCACTGTGTCTGAACTGGTGCCAGGAGAACAACCTCTCTGTGAACGTCAGCAAAACTAAGGAGCTTATAGTGGACTTTGGAAAGACGCAGGAGAAGAACCCCGCAAAATAAACGGGGCCCCGGAGGAGAGGGTGGATAGCTTCAGATACCTCGGTACCTGCATCATAGAGGATTTATTATGGTCCTCTCACGTCAGCTCCTTGGTAAAGAAAGCCCGTCGGTGTCTCTTCCCCCTCAGACGCCTCAGGGACACAAGGTGCTAAAGTCTTTCTACACCTGCGCCGTCGAGAGCGTCCCGACAGGCAGCATCACTGCCTGTCTTGGGAGCAGCACTAGGGATTACCTGACCCTCCCTGCAGAGGGTGGTGTGGTCAGCAGAATGCACATAAAAACCTCAATTACCCCAACAACAGACTCTTCTCTCTGCAGTGGTCAGGAAGATGATACTGCTCCCTCAAGGCCAAAACAGAGTGGATGTGTTTCTTCCTTCAGGACATCAGGCCCCTGAACCAGTGACTTTCACACCCAAACCTCAATACACATTATTCATAACTCATAAATAAAATCCATGAACCTGTCACTCACTGCTTGTCTTATGTACCGATTATATTCAGTTTTTCTGAAATGCATTCTGTTTTATTTTTTACAGATTCAACTGATACTCTGTTTTATTTTGTAAAATATTTTTCTACTTTTAATGCTACTTATTTCATGTTATTCATTTCTATTTTATTTTGTTTTCTCTATTTCATAGTTGTTTCTGGAGCTGGCATGAAAATAATTTGCCTGCATGTTGTAGCTACTGTGTATGACTGTGTATGTGACAAATAAATGCTGATTTGATTTCGATTGATTTGTCCTTGAAGCAGCAAAAAGCAGCCTTCCTGTCTCTGTGTGGACATACTCAGGCTCTAAGCATGGGAAACACTACATGACATCACCGGTTAAAATGGCCTTGGACTGGCTTTTATTTTCCTATAGAGAACACACAGATGCCCACCTCTCTGGTGCTGTAATCACATTCTGCTCAAAATTATCTGGAATTGTACCCAGTGTTCGGCTGAACCAAAGCTCTTGGAATCAGTTTTCAGCTTTACAGGGCCTAAGTCTACAACATAGCTGAGACTTGAAAGACAGATGTAGCTAAGTTTCAAGAGAACTCTGGTTGCTGCCACAGAGCCGGTCATCTTAAGGGCAAAGTCTGGTGATATTTTATACTTCTATTTTGCCAACAAATCCCATGAAAAGCCCAAAACCAATAAGAAATTCATCCTAACAAGTAGCACCTGTGTAGCCAAAGCCTGATCTTACTGCTCTGTGCCACAGAGCTCCATTGGTTTTCCTTCAGAATCATTACCATGGGCACTGTGGATCCCACATAATCCTGTTGATAAATTCAAGCAACAAATGAAAACAGTCCACAACAAAAACATTATTTACTTGAAGGCACTGTGTAGACATTACTTTTTTCACCAACATTAAAAAGGTAAACCACAATGTCCTTGCTCGAGAGAGTCAAGCTTTTGTGAACAGGTATTAGACCATCTTTTTGTGGAAAAGACTATTTGGCATACCCTTATTTTGCTTATTATATTTCACATTTAGCTCAGTTAGGTTTTGAAATGACTTTTATTGGAGAGTCAAGTGATGTTTTTTTCCTGGTCTTGCAAAGCTAACCTTGTTTGATATCCATTTGAGCCCTTTAAAGGGATGCTGCTAAAAGCAGTTCTCAAAATGAAAAAGGTCAAATCAATTCAAAAATATGTTTGTTACAATCCACAACAAAGGAAACAAGGGGCCGTCTTGCGATGGGATCACAACGCCAGTGGTCCCTTCTCTACTTCCTACCCCCCTACTTCCAGAAATGCTAATCAGCCCACATCCATCTTCGAACTTGGCCTTAATTGTGATCTCAACTACACACCTGTAAAGTTTCATGACTGCATCTTGCACGGTTTTAGCACTATTGCGGTGACAACATCTGTCCATAGCACCTTTCTAGTCTTCTGACCACTCAAAGTGTTTCTACACTATGTCACATTCACACGACAGGCTACCACACATGGTGCCACCTGCTATTCAGAAACCACACACACGCCCTCACACACCGATGGAACAGACAGCGGGAGCAATTTAGGGTTAAGTATCTTGCCCAAGGACACTTTGGCATGCAGACTGGAGGAGCCGGGGATCGAACTGCTGACCTTTTGATTAGTGGACAACCCGCTCTTCCTCTGATCCACAGCCGCCTCACAAGGTAACATACTAAAAACGGCTAGTCCCTGCTACTACCAGGACCACATTTTGCCATGATGACACACACACACTGACTCAAAAGGTCAAAACAAGACCAGTTCCACTTCGCTCTTATGGCTGGTAATAAATTCACTAAAAATTTACAGCACAGCACTATGAAAGGTTAAAAATCTTCTAATATGTTTAGTGCTATCTTTATACTAAACTTTCCACAGTTGTGAGATTCATGCACTGATTGTCAGCCAGTGCTCTCACTTGCACATCTGTTCGTTGCAGGATAGAAAGCAGTGACTGGCTGCAGGCAGCAACATCTGTCACCACGGTGTCACCAGCTGAAGAGGTCACACAAATCCTGGATGTTGTGAAGGGGATATATTTGTAATGGGTCAAATAGAAATCACAATGTGTGTTCACTGGATGAGTTTTATCTACTGGTTTAAGGCCTCTCTGCTGTAGCTGCACTTGGGCTCGTTATAAACAGAGCTGTAGCTGCACAACGACGATGTGCAAGTAAATGTGCAGCTGCACTTGCCTGTAATAACCCCGTAACACATCTCCACCTCCACCTTCCTCCTTGTCTAACTTTCTTGAATTAATTCCTTCTCTCTCTCCTCTTTTCACACTTTCCACTCATCAGTCTTTACACTCTCTCTCTCTCTCTCTCTCCCTCCGTATTGTCAGTTGGCAGGCTGTCTGGCTCAAGCTGGTCAACCTGATGCCCTTCTGTAGCAGGCACCATTGGCAGCACTTGGCACATTCTGCAGCTCACTGAAATTCACTGAGCACAGACATTAGCTTACTCGAGTGTGATACAATTAAACTGATGTAAAAGCTGAAATGCAGGGGAAATGGGAGTTGTCTTGTTTCATAAATCCAACATGGTAATCTGCAAGATTCTCTGCGTTCTCCCCAGCAGCACACTTAATTGGAAGGAAACTATGATTTTCTTTAATTTAAAAAGTAGATAAGTTAAGTAAAACATCAGTGTCTTTGGAAGGTACTTAACCTTTCAATAAATGCGGGGTTGACATAAGGAGGCCAGATCCACTTCTCTCAGAGCAGCAACATGACAACGGTGTTAGCCAGACTATAAAAGAAAGAATAGCTCCTAAATGGAAAGTGACAGTTGAGATGGACATGGCAAATGAAGACAGAGCCTCCAGGAGACCTTTGGACAGCTGTCAATCCCATCAAACTGTCTCATAGAAACTTGGGATCTGAATACATGTGATGCTTTCCAGTCAAATTATAATAAAAACCTGCGTTTTTTATCATAGGATCAATCGTCCTCAAGCTCTGTGGCCTTCTCTCCATTATTCAGACAATCAAAGATGAAGTTAAACTGTTTTTCTGTGTGATTTCTATTTATTGCATATAATTACTATTAAAAAGCCACGCTGCAAATGGAATTGTTTTGTGTTTTATCCAACATAAAGCTGCATTGAGCAGCTTTGTATACCTCAAGTTAAAGCGAGAGATACATGTTTAAGGCTTGAAAGACTTTATCACTCACACTGTTGTGGCGACAGCACAGCAGCATTTACATCTAACATAAATTTTGTTTTGAAAATGGTGAGAAAAGCCTCACTGCAGCTGCCACTGACAATACCAGACAACAAAGATGCCTCAAACAATAAATACACTACCGGCCTGGGAACAAATGACAGGAAATCTGGTTTAAATGTAGGCGGGATCAATGGAACAGTACATTGAATCTGAAATTTCTCAAAGTCAATCAATGCATCCTGAGGGTGGAGCGTTCCATAGCTTTGATGGATGGTGCTCCTGTCCGCCCTCTTGTTCCAATCTACACGACAACAAGCCTCATCACCGCGGCTGTATTAGTTAAAAGGCTATAACATGGCTGAAAAGACACCATTAATGACTCCATTAAAACCTAAAGATGTAAATGGGAAATGCACTGAATTTATACAGCAGCTTCATCCCAGGAGTGGTGTAAAGAGCGTAACAATGTGTCACATCCATCCATACACACACACACACACATTAATGCATTGATAGTGGCAGAGCTGCTATGCAGACTACAAGCATGACTGGCGCCTCACTGACCAAACTTCACTTGATTGGACATGAAGCAGGGGGGCTCTGAAAACTGTATGCAGTCTCTGCTGTATGACTGTGATGACAGACCTGGCGCAAATGTTACACAGACTCAAAATTCATCACATATTTTGAATCACCTGAAAAACATTTGGCATCCTTGTTAGCTAGCAAGGTGAGCTTCACTTCTATTTTAAATTCTGTGGTAGAGGTTAACATCTGTACATCTACTGTTAATGTTACTGTTAGCATCTACCGCTGTGCAAATATTGGGAGCTGGTTCAATGAGATAAGGAGTAGGAGGCGTGTATTCTCCAGTCAGATGCAGCTGCAAAAGAAGATGCAACGAGATGATGAGATAATCAAAAACTTTATTAATCCCCGAGGGGAAATTTAATTTTTCAATTTTTCTCTCTGTTTGTCAATTACACACAGGTCCAAACACACACATGCACAAACTGGACCTATACATGCACTAAGTGGAGAGATGTCAGAGTGGGCTGCCCATGACAGGCGCTCTGAGCGGTTGGGTTTGGTGCCTTGCTCAGGGGCACCTCGGCAGTGCCCAGGAGGTGAACTGGCACCTCTCCAGCTACCAGTTCACGCTCCATATTTTGGTCCGGACGAGGACTTGAACTGGCGACCCTCCGGTTCCCAACCCAAGTCCCTATGGACTGAGCTACTGCCGCCCCGAAAGGGATGAGGCTCAAACCTCAAAGGAAAATAATGGATGTATAATAACAGAGAGCACACTGGGTAATAGTAATACAGAGTTCTGAATTAGTAATATTACAGCTCTTTCCTCTTGGTATGGTTTTGCTAACAGCGTTTTGCGCATACATAAACGTGTTACAAGCCATCCAAAGATGACAAAGAGCACCTATGCAAAATGCAAAATGACAGTCCCTCCTCACGATCCATCATCACATATTCACTAAATCTGATCCTGTTGCACTGGGTCGCATTTGCTTTTTATTAATACACCAGCTTTTCCACTTCACCCAGGCAATACCTTTTTGTTGTGATAGAGATTTTTTTTAATCTTTTTGCTGTTTCACACAGATTTGTTTTAAATCCACAAATTGAAAAAGTGTGTAGAAACAGGTGGATGGAAACACACCTGTTGTCAAAAAATTACTACTTAAATTAAAAATTAAAACTTAGTATTTTTACAGTTTAGTATATTGTCCCTGCTGCAGCTCGTCACTCAAGTGAAGCAGCAAAAGCACCACAAATTAACAGAACATTTTTGCAACATGGTTTAGGATGAGGCTGCATGGGCAGTGCTCTAATCAGTTTGACAGAAATATAATTTGGAAACAGCTGATTTTCTGCCAAGAGTTACCACTCTCATGTCTGTACAGCACATGTAGCTAGAGCCAGCAGGCAGTTAGCTTAGCTTAGCTTAGCTTAGCATAAAGCCTGGGAAAAGGGGAAATCAACACGTCTTGTTCTATCCAAATGTAACAAAATCTACCAGCCATTACTTCTCAGTAATTTACATGATATATGTTGTTTGTTTAACACATGCAAAACTGAAGTGTAAAAATAACATGGTTTATGAGTGGACTTTATCTTGGCTGAGTGTCTTGTTGTGACTATGAGGTTGCCAAGAAACCTGTCCAGAGAAATCCAAGAAATAGTCATAACCACACATAACCACCCGTAAAATGACAACATGCTGTTTTCACACTTCAGTTTTGCACAGAAAAACAGACAATGTCAAAAGTGTCCCTTAAAAACAAATTCACAATAGTTTTTGCTTGTTTTTTACTTTATAGTTTTTAAAAAGTGACAGCCTCAGTGTGAAGACCAAAGGAAACTGGCGATTCATCATCAGCTAGCATGGTCACACCTGACCAAATGAGATCATCATGTGACGCACAGTGTGTTGTCAGGGTAGGCTGTGAGAGAGATGACTGATCTTCCTCACCGGGCAGCACTTAGTGAACAGCCTGTCTTGCTGTTACAGCAGCCAACTAACACCACGCAGGCAGCTACACTTGATATTCCCAGCACAGCTCAGCTCAAATGGGACATCTGTTAGCTTCCTGCAGCTCGGCCTCCATAAACCCAACTCCCTCACAATAAGGTATCATCAAAGGAATAGCGATGAACTGCCCAGCTGCTTCAATATTAATTAGCAGCACAAACTGATGGAATCCAGTTTAAGATAATATTAGATGCTATGATAACAAGGTAGGTGAATTAGGCTGCACGGCTGTAGTGTTCAAGCGTGTTGTTTTCAAGATTAGGCAGGCCACCCTCTTTGATAATGTTATACTTGTTTAGGGAAATGGAGCGGTATGCAGATAGTGAGGGATTAGAGGACAAGAAGTGCCCGAGCTGCAAATCGATCCGACACCTATGCGGAGTGATTCTTTGAGTTTTAGAGTCTGCTGCCCTAAGGCTGCAACGAACTGTACATCTGGGGCTTCAGGAGGTCTGGAGTAGATGCTGCTGACAGGTTTATCCAGTTCAACACCCTCTAATCTACTCCTCTGCTTTCTGAGAAATCTTCAAATTGCTCCGCCTATGCCGGTTGCCATGCTGTTTCTCCTCACACTGCAGACGCTCGGCTCAATAAAAGGTTTTCTACTGAACGATGAACTGCTGCTGAAGATGTCAGTCCATCAAAAGAGCAATTATCACTGTAGTGGACAGGGTTCTGAGAAGAGAGATCAACCATTCAAATGTGAACATTACTTTTTTCACAGACTTGTGATTGCTCAAAATGACAGAGGTTGCGAGAATGAGGCCCTTTTCTGTGTCATTCGCTCACACACTCTCTTTAAACCTCTCTTTTGTCCACCAACAGCCTTCCACATCGCTTACAATCACAAACCAGGCTGTAAATGAACCATTTTCAGGCCTCAATACATTTAACTTGACATTATAGAGCTACAAAATATGTATATATTTATTGACTATTCCAGCAAAGAAAAATATGCAAGCACGGTCAGTAGAATGAGTGGAGCACAGATGAATGCTGGAACGATTAAAACAAGAGGAGAAAATACTCAGAACTGCTCATGCTTCAAAGAAAAATCAAGAACTGCGTTGTAAACACATCTAAAATGTGTGTTCACCACGCCTCACTGACTAGCAATAAAATTCTACTCTCCAGGTGCATTAACTAGAGTACAAGGCAATTCATGCTGGGCTGTACACAGAGGCTAAGCTGTTTGAGATCCTGAGCCAGAAGTAAACACTGAAACCATGTGGGTGACCTGCCAGACAGATTAGTAATCCTACGTGCGCACACACACCGACACAGGCCTTTTTTTCCCCCCACATATTTGCTACATTATCTGTGGGATTGAGACTCTAAATATGGCTGACAAACTGTTATTATCTGCGCTGTATTATCCTCGCTAATGCCTGTCCATCAACACACAAGACATAACTGCGGTGTATTTTTAGCCCCTGGTGTGTATTTTGAAACAGATAGATGCTGTAGAACACTGTGGATAACAAACCAGCTGTGCAGTATGGATGCGTATGAATGCGTATTTGTCGACAGTGACTGCATGTGATCTTGTTGTGATGCTTTGTGAGACCAGTGTTTATGGATCATAGGAAAAAAGGTCTTTTCCCATATTGTCCAGATACACCAAACCAACATTGAAAAACTAGTGGCAACAGAGGCCGTCACCTCATGTTGCCTTGTTGCCATGTTGCCACCTTTCCATATTTTCTACTGGTGTGTCAGGTTTGATATCATGGCCGGCCAGAAAACAGGTTAGTAAACAACAAAAAGCAGCATAGATGTCAGTGAAAATGTTATAGTGATTTCTTGTTTTTATGTGTCCTACTTATTCAGTCTCGTTTTCAAACTTGATACAGACTCATTTGGAGTGACGTTTGAGTGCTGCTTGGGCGGAGACTGACGGTATTTTTGTGGCGGCCCATCATTGCATCTCACCAGTAAAGGTGCTAAAATTAGCACATTCACCTGGGTGTTGTCTTTCCATCACTGCTGATCGGAGCCAGAGCCAATAAATACCTGTGACTACTGCAGAGTCACCTGACCCGTGTGTGAATGCCAACTGTGACCTTTCCCATGACATACAAAAGCCACATGTTAGCGGGTGTTAGCAGGTTTTTTGTGCAAGGGGCAGAAGCTTGATATAGTGCATACTACTTCACCAAACTTCATTTGTTAATTAATCAATGTTGCAGCTTCAGAACACGTGAGAGATTGGAACAGATTGGTCATTAAAGTATTTGTGTTTTCAGAAATACTTTAATGACAAATCTGTTCCAATCTCTTTTACAGTAAATAACAGAAAATATCTTTTTTTTCTGTCCCCATGTGCAGACGGTGCATGCAGCCTGTTGCAGCTGTTGTCCAACTTTTAGCTTTCTTTCCAAACATATCTGTTCATCCCTATTTTCCCTAGGGATCAATAAAGTATTTCTGATTGCTGATGTCTTACACAGGGTGTCTGGTATCAGACAATTAAAATGAAAGGTTTTTGAAATCTTTTCAAGATCATTTTGTAGCCAAATTTAAGACTGATTTTTGGACAACATCTTTTTCTTATTCATATATTGCAGATACGTATTCAGGTCAGTAGTGTATATGTGCTTTTGTGGAGAGGTAGGTTTTATGTAAGAATATGGTTATGGGAGTGAGTTAGCCTTAATCTACATTTTGCCAACAGGTAAGCACAAGTATAAAGTAAAAGACAGTGTTAAGTTCAGCCTTAGATTTAAAGATTTGTAACATCAAGAATGTGGACATTCATGAAGAGGAGCTTGATGTATTTTGACAAAAACAAATTGAAAGACGGATGTTTCTAGCAATTAAGACCTCACAAATTCAAATTTAAGACTATTTAATGACTTCTAAGGCCTAATATTGAAAAAACAAAATTGAAATTAAGACATTTCAAGAATTCTGAAGAACCTGCAGACACTCTCTTAAAATACATACTAATTTGATTTAACACCACATACAGTAAAGTCTCAAAAAGCAACCAGAAAGTTAAATTGATGCCTTTTTGTTACGCTCTCAACACAACTTTTGAACCGCAAGCTTCTCAAAGTAGTAGCTGTTCTGCAGGTGTTTTCTGTTATTTCGTCAACCCGCTGCAGGATTTGCATTTAGGGTTAGGATTAGTGTAAGGATTAAGTTTATTCTGGAGTAAGGGTCAAGGTTAAGCATGCAGTGATGAAGGTTATGCCAACAGGTTATGGATTAAGTCATCAGTGGGAGGTTCAGCATCAAAGCATTAGGATGCGCCATTCAGGTGTTTCTCTGTGCATCTGTGCCCAGCAGTGACCCTCCGGCTGTTGAGCCACAGTTTCAAAGCCTATTGCACAGCAAAAGTCGTCAAAAGGCACAGTGACGCACAACTTTGAGTCCCCATGAATTAAACATTGAGTCAAGTCTTTCTCCTTCACTGGCTGCCGCTGATGGCCGCTGGTTGCAGCAGCAGTGTGTTGCTGTGGAAGGCTGCAGCCACAGTACAGCATAACTTCTGCTCCCCCCCTCCATCATAAAAAAATAAAAAAAAAAAAAACCCAACACAGTAAGCCTGTGGCCTGTCTTTGCTTTGTCCTTGTTGTGTTGACTCTCCCTCCCTCCTCTGCTTCCCTTCTCTCCCCACCCCACGCCACCACCGCCGAGCGAGCGCCAGTCTGCCCCAGCTGGGTTTTTAGATGTGGGGAGTCGAGCACGGCGGGATGGAGCAGCAACTTCTCTCCATTCTCTCGCTTTCTTGCTTTCCCTGGCTCTCTCTCTCTCTCTCTCCCCCAGAGCATCTTCTGCACCACTGCCCTGCCACCATTAATTCATCAGTGCAAATCTCCTGCAAACTTCCTAAACAAACAAGTGTGCTGACTTCTGCTGCTCATCACACACATACACACAGGTCATCCAAGTATAGACCTCTTCAGAAACAACACACACACTCCCCGAGTTGCTGTCCAACACATTGAACGATGCTGGATTGATATCTGCACCATGATCTAGATGAAAGCAGACACAGCCTCTCTTTGTGTTTGACCTAATAGCTGCTGACATAAATAGTCATTTTCTAATTCAGTGCACTCCAAAAAAAAAAAAAAAAAAAAAAAAAGGAGTGCAGATGTGAACCTGTTTAATGATAAGTTGCTAATGAGTTTATCCACTCTGTAATTCACATCTGTTTTGTTTACCTCACTCCACGGTGAAGCCCCTCGAGGGAACAAGCACACTAACACCAATGCTATCAGCTCCATCAAAAAAGAACTGGGTAAACAAATCTCATGCTCTTGTGTATTGTGTTAATTTACAGTAGTAGATAATGATCTGGGAGCCTCCCTCTGTTTGCTTTGCACTTTTTTTTTTTTTTTTTTTTTTAAAAAGTCCTACAAAAGCAAGATGAAAGAAGAGAATATAAATTTAGAAAGAGGAACAACAACCCTCCCTAAAAAGGAAAGACTGAAGGAATTTACTGATAAAAGGAGATAGAGTGGAATTTAAAACTATTAAACAATACTGGTTAATTCCTGGAACTTCAACAGTCACTGATATATTCCATAAGTAGTTCAAATTGCTTTTAGAATTTATTATTAGACTTAAAGAGAACCTATTATGCTTTTCTTTATTTCCTATATTTATAATGATATGTAATGCCAGATGTTCATATTTAACACTAATAAGGTAAATATAGGTAAATGTAAAAGAAATCCCTGAATGCAAAACCTCAGGCTTCCGTCCATTCTGAATACTCTCTTTCGTGGAGTTTTTTTTACTTTGGCAACAGACATCAGCTCATGACAGATTTCTATATACAGTCATCTGCTCCGGGCATGCAACAGCAAGTGCTTAGATTACATGTACATTTATTTTTTTATTTTTTATATATATTTTTTGGGGGCAATTTTAGCCTTTAATGGATAGGACAGACAATCATGAAGGGGTGAGAGAGAGAGGGAGTGACATGCAGCAAAGGGCCACAGGCTAGAGTCAAACCCTGGCCACTGCGGCAACAGCCTTGTACATGGGGCGCCTGCTCTACCACTAAGCCACTGACGCCCCTGTCTCAAAACTTTTACTGAGAATTTTTCACTGTAGAGAGTGGTTCCATATACAGTCATAACACTGCGATAATTAGCTACATGTTAACATCAGGGAAACATGTAATCTTGCTGTGCCTTCCAATACCCATACCATCATACTATATAGTATGCCAGCAAAAGATTTAGTATGTCTCAGTACATAGTATGTCAAATGCAATATGCCACAAATACCAGGATGGTGTACTACATCTGGTTGGATATTGCAGTATGCAAGCCAGCATGCTTTTCTGAATATTCTGACACACAAACCTCTGCTCAGCGGACGACCGTCACATCAACTGTCAGAAGTCGCAATGATGGAGACAGCGCTTTCAGGTGACTGATGACCAGTCGATTAGTAATAATAGGAATATTAATTGTTGAAGTGAACAAAATAATTATAAATATACCCAGCAACAAAGGGGCATTAACAATAACAATAACAGAGAATTGTTTTATCTCCATAGTAACATGGATATATAAGTAAAAGAGTCAAAGTTCAGGGCGTAATGTTATGAGAAAGTAGTATATCCTGGTTGTGTGCATACTGCATGCAACAGTACGTACTTTTTAAGGGCATCTGCAATGCCTATTAAAAGCACAAAGAAAAAGTATGCGATTCAGAACTCACCCTTACCAATCTTGTTTATTCCTTCCTGTTCTCAGATCATATTCCTGCTGGAACATATTCGGTTGTGAGGATTTTGGTTAAGAATTTTTTATTGTTGATTGTTCACAGTAAAGGGTTTTACTATTCTCAGGTACAGCCATCCCCCAGCAGCAAATACGCTGCTAAATGTAGCTACATGCTAACGTCAGGGAAACCAGTAGTCTTGGTTGCCGATGTTGTGAATTTCTCACCGATCTCAGATCATTTTCTTGCTGGAACATGTCTTGTTGTGAAGATTTTTTATTGCGGGAAACACAGCTATAAAGTTTCTCCATTACAGTCAATACCGCCGCGACAGTGTAAAGACACTGAGATACAGAGGACCCCAAAACGCTGACCAGTTAGAGCAGACCAGGCTTTTTTGGGAAGTGGGCTTTAAGACACAAGTGCTAAATTGGAGGGTTTCAGAGAAAGAATAAAAACAGATGTTCCAGCATGGACTGTACAAGGAAATTAAATGTTTTAAGTACAAACCTGAAAATTGGCATAATAGCTATTAAACAGCTTTTAAATGTAAAAGCCAACGGTTACTGGATTTTTAAGGATGATACCAATAATATTTCAGGATTTAGAAAAATGCAACAGCATACCAGTCAATCTTATTTTTCAACTTTATTTCTTTTCCACTTAAACTAATAAGCACTTTTGATAAGGATCACTTTAAATTCAATGATCATAGTGTTGTGAACTTAATGAATGAACTTAAACATATCTTTGACATTTGTTGCTGCAATTTCTTGTTAATTATCAGGCAACATGTGCGCCAACATATATCTGTGAAAATATTGGCCGATTGTTTGGGCCAAGTGACGTCCAAGTGAAATGAAAATAAATCCTGTTTTGCACTAAGAAAATCATTGTTGAAGAAATTATTACTTTACTGTTAACACTTTTTATAACTGAAAGAAAAAACAACATTAAATCATTTGGGGAATATCAGAAGTGCTCCTTTGGCCTCCAAGCCACTGAGTGGGCGGGCCAGTTTAAGTGTTTGATTGACAGCTGAGCTGGCAGAGCACAAAGCAACAATGTAAACAAACGTATGCTGGTGACTATAGCTTACAAACTGAGGAAGGAAAGCAGTGATGCTGATAAAGATGGACTACATTTGACATATAAACCTACTACTTTATGCAAATAAGTTAAAATGAAATGACTTGATTGGCTACATGCAAACAACTTGTGTGTATGTAAAAAAAAGACATGCAATTTAAGTTTGAGTGGACTTTAGAAAGTGTTGTAAAGAAGCAAAACTGTCCATACATCTGGCACAAACGCAAGGAGGATGTGTATGACGCAAGTTTCACATTTAATGCTTAAACTTTATTTTTTCATCTTATATAACCTTAACAGCTGGATATTTGTTGGAGTTTAATGTCTTTCGACAGGTCTAAAGAGCTGACTACACACACACGCAGCATGTTGTTGCTCTGGGGTTCAATGTTAATCACAACCGACGGGGAACAATGCAGCTGCCACATGCATGACTTTCAAGGTGTGACCCCCTCGTACACACACACACACACACATACTGACAACTAAGAGTAACACACAGCGATGTGTGACTCCGTTCCTATTAATTCCTGTCTAATAATCAACATACAGAACACAGATCCTGCATAATTCAGCATTTTGAGCTCCCTTTCTGTTCAATAAAACATCCAACAAATGCAACCAGCAACTGTGCACATATCCCTGTACAAAAACAGTGTACTACACACCACATACAGAACATGTGCCCACAGTACAACATCTCCCATCGGCTCAGGTGAAGCCCCGTTCTCATCAATCACTTTCCTCATTGGGAAACAGATGGTGCCATTCGGTGGAGGACGAGAAGTGAGGAGTGGAAACGTCACAGCTAATGCTGGCTCTGCACGAGTGTGTGTGTGTCTTTCTGCACAGACACATATGTCATGTTAAAGGACACGTTCATCTGAACAGATTTACTGTGGTGATCCCAGGCTTCGTTGAGTATTTATGATCCCTGTGGACTTTACATATGCTGGCGTTGACATAACATAAAGCATTAAGGGCGCTAAAGTGCTAGCTATCTAGCTTCAGATAGATATCATTAAGCCATAGGAGTGTTACTTGTCAGTATGAGTGGTTGTAGATTCCTTCCACAAGCCGTGTTTACCCTGCAGTTGGAAAGCGTCCTGAATTCTGATGTTTTTTCCTTTTATGTGACACAGATTTGATTTGACATTCATATGTACAACACATATTCTAAATCTTGTGCTAAATCTGATACATGTACGACCTGTGGCCATACAAGTAAAGTCTAAACTGTCAGATTATGTAGTTTTCATGTTGCTGTTCATGGGAATGTGTCAAATCTCAAGGTCTATCTGACTAGAAAATATGGAGTATAAGTACTCAGGCAGCAAGTACAAGGACAGCAACAGAGAGCAGGCTTAATTAGCATTAGCAGATTACTGTATGATTTCAAGAGACACGTGGCCATATGTCCTCTTCCTCTCCCTGTCCTTCCAGAACACTCTACTCTCTATCTGGGCCACTAGGTTCCTACTTACGTACACTGGAAGACCAAATCCACCTTTTCTGATCAAAGTGGATTAAAGGTACAGTGGTGAAGATTAGAAACATGTCCTGGAGTGTTAATTTCACTTGCTCTGCCAAGATCTGTGTGTACGTGTGGACAGAGACCTATTTAATGCCCCACCAGGGGACCCGGTCCTGACCACAACATTAACAACCAGATCCAATAAGGTGGGAATAGTGAAGATTTACAGTATATGTTATCTGGTAACACAGAGTTGTGAGTTCCTTGCAGGTTTATTCAAAGTAGTGGTGTTAAAGTGCACTTCAAATGAACTGTGATCAGATTAGCAGACTGGTGTAGAGGTCTTCACAGGTGTACCTGGACTGTAGGACCCCAGACCTGTATGGGTTCAGGCCTTATTTCAGTCCCTTTCTTTTACTGTGGGTCTCAGGTCTGTTTATCACAATGCTAAATACCCAAGTGGAACTGAGATAACCTGTGACCAGTGCTGATCGTGAGATTAAACGCTGTGTGTGTAACTTGCATGTTGGTTAGACTGACTTAGCATTACATAACAAGATGTACAGTAAGGTGAAAAAACATTGAGCAGCAGCACCAGTTGGAGGCAAGGTGGAGGAAAGATGGATACTGAGCCCAACAATATTCACAATTCGGATCAACTTTATAAAAAAAAACCCTGAAATATCCATCGTTTCAGGCATGCACTAGATTAGGTATGTAATATCTCAGGCAAGAAAAGGTTGGTCAAACTTTTTTTTTTTTTTTTTTTAATGATCAGATCCAATTTGATATTGGGACAAATTTCCAGGGTCCCTTAGGGTTCAGGTTCATCATTTTGTGATCTCTATCAAAAGATGTTTGCATATATATGTGGAATCTGTAGGCAAGAGGATAGAACTTTGGTAACAAAAGTTTTCTGGTTTCAGTTCGTAGTCAAAGAGGAGGAAAAGAATTGGCTGAAATCCAACCTTGTAACTCATCAGCTATAGTATGATGACAAGTTAGCTTTAAATAGGCCTTTTTTAAATATACCTGCATTCATAAGCAGATATCTGTTTATACAGATTAGCCAAAATGACCGGCACATGGTAAAGGAAGTCTTTGCCCGGGGATCCACATCAGCCTTAAATACTGGCCGTTGCTCTCAGAGGCTTTATCATCATCAGACAACAGACCTGTAGCTTCGTGCTCCTTGTATTTGCTCATATCTGAAGAAATCCCTGACTTTTCCTTGTTGGCTAATTTCATTATCATTTTTTTAAGATTATTTTTAAAGGGGGTTGCCTTTACCAAAAAGGAAAGCTTGAGCATGAAAGGGGGAGAGAAAGGGGGGATGACATGCAACAAAGGGCCTCTGAATGGAATCAAACTTGCGGCAGCTGTGGCTACTGATGCCCTGATTTCAGTGTCATTTTTGTAATTTCAGCTCACAAGAACAGAGAAGAAAGACCATGTATGCATTAAGAAAATCAGTTAGTGAGTCGCTATTTGCACAGACTGCTTACGACCAGTAACACTATGGGAGGGGTCATGATTACCTTGGAGAGATGGATGAATTTACACCTTTTCAGCATCTGGCTATAATGTATCTAACCACCTCTGAAGATGGTTTGGACAAACAGATATGAATCCATCTTGAATGTTTTTGGGGTGCATTTACACCTTAAACGTAGCCTTTTTGAGATCGCTATCAGATCTGCCCAGGACTCATGAAGTGTAAATGGGGTCAAAGGTAGTCTGAGACACATTTTGTTGCATGTGATTTTGCAAAAGAAAATAAAGCCTTTCTGATCACAATGAAATCTAGTTTCCAATACTAGACAGCATCTGATAAAGAATTCAACACAGTGGAAAGACAGTACCACATTCATCCTTTCTGATTACTGTGAAAAAGTTAATGTTCAAACGTGACACCTGTCATCTGTTCCTCAATTTTATAACCACCATGGTCTTAAAAAAGGTTCTTTATTCCAATATGTCCATTACTGCTCTCTGTTGCTGAAGCTTTTACGATGATTTAGCCAGACGGCCCTGATTTTGTGTGATCATACAATAGCAGAGAGATGATCTTGCAAATGGATTATGTGTCTGTGAAAAGCTGGTGTGTAAAGTGACGCACAGCTCACTCCACTTCAGAAGGCTTGTCATTGCAGCCTAATGACGACTGTACCATCTGGTGTCAAAAACCAGAAGGGTTTTTTCAAATGGCCTATTAAGACGCTATAGCAATTGCTGAGAAATTACCTGTTACCTTGATGAATGCTTTCAAACCCATCTCTGCCAAACCAATTGTTTCCTTCACAATCCTGCTAAGCCTTTCAAATCACTCCGCTCTGCTCCCCTGGGAGGAAACGCCAGTGTTGTCAACTATGTCTTTTCATTTAGAAATACAACCCTTTGTGTCCCAATCCCCAAACGTAATCGATTGAAAGTGGTTCCCAAACCGCTATCAGAAAGGGTTTGAGTCTTGTTTGAAGACAGAAAATTATTGGAAAATCAAGTATTCACCACAGTGCTTACGGTATCTGCTCTCAAACTGTTCAAAGCCAGAGCTTTGGGAGAAGCTCTTACAAGAAAAAGCCTTGCCGTTAGTCCTCCTTTGATTTACTTGCTAAAAGCCCCAATACAACAAATAGGCCACTTCACTGTTTCCCTTCAACAGTGGTCTCCATTTGCACAGAAAAATGTTTGATTATGCTTGTAGCTTTCTCTCATTATGCTTCCTCTGTCTTCAAAACAAACCTCAATTTAAAATAAAGCTACTTTTTAGACACCATTAGGGAAAGAAATTGCTTCTGGGTAAAAAGGAGAATGTAGTGAAAAGAGTTGGTACATACCCAGCAGGTCTCAGAACGGGTTCCATTGACTCTTGTGCAGAGCAGATAATGGAATCAATCCCTCAAACTGCTTAACTTAAGCATAGGAAAAGGCCTGTCATGTGACTTTGTCCTCATTAGGAGAGTGGGGCACTGTGCTAATTTATTTACCCAATATAACCCAGACAAGCAGAGATGCACAGACAGGAGGAGGGGGGGGAGGAGGAGGAGAGGGAGGCATGAGCTGGCCAAGCCGATTTGAGCCTGTTACTGATGCCTGGGCCAAGACCTGAGGGGTGGTAGAAGGAGGAGGAGGAAGTGTGTGTGTGTGTGTGCATGCGGGGAGGTACAGTAGATGGGATGACAGAGGACAAGATTGAGATGGACAGGACGGAGAGGAAAAGGATGGGGAAGCTGTCAGCAAGACGGAGACGGCTGGTAATGCAGAAGTAGCAAAGAAAAGAAGGAAAAAATCCAGGCTGGGTGGGGACGGGATGGGGATGTGTTATGTGCCGTGTTTTGCCTGGTTCTTACTGTGTATCCCGGGTGGCTGGGCTCCAAGGCCGTGTCACTTGGGTCTGTTCCAGGTGGTAAAAGCATAAGGGCTCCTGGTGGCGGAGATGTGCCACACTCAGCCATCTGGTGATGAGTCACTCTGTCTCTACTCTTGTTTGCTCTGACTGGGCATGAGATTGCAGGCCATCAATGTGTGTGTGTGTGTGTGTGTGTGTGTGTCTGTGTCTGTGTGCGTCTCTTTAATGCATTAGCACCCTGTTTATTGCGATGGCAACTCAGCAAAGACGTAATCAGTGAAAGCTGAAAGTATTTGGATTTCATCTGTGTTATGGTGATGAGAGGCCAACTCATTTGATGCAGCAAGGTAGTGACACTCTAAAGTAAAATTCCCTCTCATCAAACAGCAACAGAGGCGTCTTACCAGAAGGCATCTTGACTGTAGCTTTAAATATCTTACTCAAGCATTAGAAACAGAGGCAGAAAATATGCTAACAAAGATGCTAATTTGTTTAAAACTACAAGGCCATGGCTGAAAATGCAAAGACAGAAATGTATGCATCACACCCAGCATTCAAAACAGTACCAAGGCTTAAAATGCATCCGTGTGCTGCAAATAAAATGTGAAAAGTATGGGAGATGGGCTGGAGGCCTTGCACACAGTAATCTCCCCAGTATTGTGCACGCCTGATGGCGGCATGCATCCTGCCTCCTAGATAGATGCAGCCAACTAACGGGCCTGCTCCTGTGTGACAGCTCCCCTCCTCCAGGCCAAAGCTGACCCAAATCTATGTTTTCTTTCTCCACCGCTTTGCCCACAATTCCACATCAGAGACTGGGACAGCAGGCACTCCACTTTATCAAATCCCAGTACCACTGCTCATGCAGTTATCATGCTGGGCACAATGGTTAAGCTGCCATACTTCTACTGCCCCCTATCCTCCAACATGTAGCCCTACTTCACTGAACACACAATTACAGTACACACAGCAGATACAGTACTGTGCGTTAATAACAGATGCAGGATTTGTCTTCAGGATGTGCATTTCACTCATAAATTAATTCAAACTAATAAGTACCTATAATATAAATAAAATTCATATTTTATATGAACTGGAAATTGCAAATTTTAAGACTCTCAGTTACCACCGAATGATCTTTTAAAAGCATAGCAACAGAAACAGTTATTGATATACATATGTACAATATAAAAAATTCTTAAACCGTTTTTTTTTGTTTTGTTTTGTTTGTTTGTTTTTAATCCAACCCCCCTCTCATTTCCAAATTTTACATTGGTTCTTAAAATCATATGTTTTACATGAGAAACTATGTAAAAGTAAGATCATCTGAAGTAGTTTTTAAAAGAAATTAACTTTTTTAAAGAAGTTTTGGAAATGAAACTGATATGGCATGTCACTGCACTAGAGTTATGAAAACTGAAACTTAATTTTAGGAAATACTTGGTTAGTTAAAATCATTCTGACTACACTTGCACATTTTTTCTTTTTTTCCCCTGAGAAAATTAAACTTTAAATACTTAATTACAGAAAAATTGAAACAGTATTTGCACATTGCATTTGGGATTGAGAACTTAACTTTCAGCTTTCACTGATGACGTAAAAAATAAATCATACTAATGTGACCTGACCAGAGATCCTAAATCAGTGCTCCTACTGTCATAGTACCTCCAACTATGGGTGCTGAACAGAGCCTGGCCTTGAGCATGCTTTAGGCCTGCTATAGTATTATACTGTCATGAAAAGCAACACATGCAACAAGTTCATGGGATACAAAACCCAAAGCTTTTGGGTTTTGGGTCACAAAATGTCAAAGTGGTGTTCTATCCTGAAACAGCAGCAAAAAAAAAAAAAAAAAAACACAAGCTTCAGAGCTAACGTTTCTGTTAGCTCTACATCCATCTATCATTGTCATGGAAACTCAATAGCTCCTCTGGCAAGACAGAGATAGAGTTGCTGGCTGAGGACTCACACTGTGAATCATAATTGGAGTGATATCTTTCACATTTAGCAAATTAAGCCTTGTGTCTCTGTGTCAGTCTAATCTCATAGACCTGTAACCAGTGTTTGCCAAATGCACAATATGATAGAAGCCGCTGAGCCTACAGATATGTTAAAGGAGAAAATAGCTCGACATTAGGGAAATATGCTTATCCGCTGTCTTGCTGAAAGTTAGATGACAAGATCGATACCATTCTCATACCTGTCTGTTGAATACAAAGATAGGGCCAGGACACAGCTAGCTTCGCATTAGCACAAAGACTGGAAACTAGACCCTCAAGAATGCTGCACAGCCTTGCTTCCAATTTTGCCCAATGGTCACTCGTGGTATTGCAGAAAAAAAAATCCCCTGTGGCCCCAAAAGCATTGTCCCCAAGGGTCACTGTTGTAAAAGAGACATCTGTAAAACTGTTGACAGGATTTTTTTTGTGTATGCATCAGGCGAGCAATTTCACTGGACTGAACAGGCGCCATCTTGGCATCCGGTGTCTAATTATTATTATACATCTATACAGGAAATGGGGAAAAAGCTAGTCTTTCTGTGTCCAAAGCAGTGGCGGCTGCTGGTCTTTCAAACAGTGGAAGCTCACTTTAAGTTTACATCATACAGTTTGTCATATTGTAGTGAGGCAGTAACTTATAAAAAGAAATATTTAATTGAAGCCGTTTTTCAGTTAGGTCCCATGGAAGCTGAGCCTCCCTGGAAGTGACTATTTTGTCACATTTATCCAATGACCGTCTCGCCTTACCGCATGAAAAATACTTTCTCAGCGCTGTCTCATAGGAATAGCTGATGTTTGAACATCATAGTCATGATGTTAAACACATCCTAGCACAGGTTTAATGCAATGTAAATTCTTATTTTAATGTAAATTCAGTAGTGCACATTTGACCATTTCTTATATGAAATTTTAGGGGAAAATCAGCCTCCCTTGTTGTATTAAACAGCCAAATACAATTTGACTGACATAATGCTGAGTCTAGAACAGCCCTATTAAAAACCCTCTAGGGGCTTGAAAACTGGCATGTTCTAGGCAGCATAGTACAAGAAATAATTACAGCTATGTATGCAATTTGTTTGTATCTATCAGTAATTTTAAAAATAATAAAACTTAAATAGCTTAAAAATTAAAAATGTGAATTTATTGGAGTTCACGTTAAATACTGTGGTATAAAAAAATTTCCTACTGTAGGGAGCAAACAGTCATTGAAAGTCAGTCAGTGAAGTTAACTATGGATGCTAAAAGCATACTTCCTTACAAATCAACTCTCCTGTCTTTATACTGGCCGTCAGTATCCTGGTAAGAGAGTGGTATGGCTCAGCAGTTTTTATGGCTGACTAAACCACAAGGCTCTCCGTCACTGTGAAACCCTGGCAGAGAGTTGCGGAGAGCGGAATGAAGAGTTTGGGACAATCTCAGGTCTTCATCTTCGTGAGAAACGCCACTCTCGCCCTGAAATGTTTTGGGTAATGATACTCCGCTTGTAAGAAACTCCGTCTGGCCCATCTGTATTCTGAGGTGGGCAGTGCATAATGATATTTCTGAGCAGAGAGTGAAAAATGGCTGAGCACTGTAATGCCTTCCTGACAGACAAGCGCTGCAGAATACAGATCTGCCCGCGTGGGTGTAAATAACTTAGTGGAGTGAGTTGTAAAAAAAGAAAGTCTAGGTGAAGAAAAAATAGATAATATTGGAACAAATGCACTGCTGAGAAACAAAGAAAAGCATTTACTTTGCCAAGTCTAAGTATGAAACAGTGTGTAATTGGTCAGTGGTGGATGGCCAATACAAAAACAGAAGTACAGAAGTACTGCATCCTTGTATCTGTGTGGACTAATACCAAAATAGACTCCCTCTTGACTTCCCATGTACACAGAGATATAGATTAAAAGTCCAGCAATCAATCTTATCACGATCCACTGCTCCCTCGGTCTTTGGACATTCTATATTACCCCTCTGTTTTCTACACATCCTATGCAGGCCAACAGGGAATTGGGCCCTCCACCAGCATACATCAGGTGAGCACAACATACAAGTGAGTCATTTTGTCCTCTGAGGAACAAGTGGCTGTAGTCCATACTATTCTTGTTCTTTGAGTACTTAATGTTTTAAACTGCCTTATTTAGAGACAGGATCTTGTCACACAGTGTTGTTGTGAGATAAACACCATATGGCACATTATATATAATAGTAGATACAATGGTTGATATACTGAATCAGCAAACAGCAGAGCATCTGTACACCAAAGAGCAGTCTGTAGCTTTAATCAAGAAGTTCACTGGAAGTTTGGACTTTGTTTCTAGTTGTTTAAAGCTCATTCTTTTACTTTGTTTCTGTACTTTACTGATCATTTTGAGCTTTAAAAGAGGGGTTTTTTTTAATTTCTTTTTTTTTGTAGATGAAGTTTATACTGGAGAATGAGAGTAAACACAGGGACAAAATGTCTTTGGCTAGATTCAAGATCCAAAGCAGTTAACATTTGTAGAGTAAAGGCGAATCTGCATACATTATACATTTAGGATGATAAAATCTGAATACAGTCCAGAGAATAAAGTTCTACAGAAGGGCAAGTCCCTCTAGGGGGAGAGGAGTGCAACAGAAGAGTAAAAGGTTGTTCTTCCCTTAGTCCCCAGGCCATTTCTAACTCTAAGGTGAGGTGAAAGCAGCAGAATTCACAAAAGGCTATAACAACCTCTCTGTGTTTAAACTGGACAGTACTGTTCTGTAGATCACCCTGGAGGACAGAAAGCAGTCTTTTCCCATGTGTTCTATCAATGATAGATTTTTATTCTCCTTACTATTGTGGAACCATGCAAGACTGTATATTGTTTAGTAAGACAAAAACAGTAAAAAAAAAAAAAAAATAAAAATAATGGACAATAAACAAGACTTTATACACAAGAAACAAATATTTAAATTGGTTACTAAGAAAAAACGTGGGCTTTGAATAAAAAGGCCATTTATCAGGGGAACAATTTATTTCAGTTTTGTACATTAAGAGTTTTTTCCTCTTAAAGAGGGCTAACTTAAAAGGGGATAGTTTAGATTTTAGGTGGCAATATTTTTAGGTGGCTGAAATGTATTTTGTTGCTAACCCCCATCCACAGCAGTACATTGCTTAGATTCCATGTCAGACTCAAGCCTGCTTCTCCAAACTGCCTTAGTGCTGACTTACAACTACCGTATGTGATATACCGACCGTGGATAAGTCACTCACACTACCCAACTTCAGAGGATCCTAACTATCCCTTAAATGTCCCCTTCAAACCTTGTTTTTGCTGACCTCCAGTGGGTTAAAGTCTCACCTTACTGCAGTGATGTACAAGTGTACTCCAGGACACCGTGACATCACTTTTGTTACAGATGCGTCAAACCACACTTGCAGCCACACCCTACCATGCCAAAAAGTGGTGCTAAGTGCAGTCTGGGATGGAAAAAGCTTGAAACTTTTCACCAGAGATGGCAGTAAAACACAACACTATTTTTTTAGGTTTTTGTTCATGCTGTAGATGCACCTGAGTCTTGTTCTCTGAGATAGATGCAATTGTTTGGCATGACACAGAAATAAAAATAAACTGCCTTACTACATGGTGAAATGCAGCTAGACTGTTAATGTTATATTTATGTTTTAATTTTGATATTTCCTGTTTTTTTTCCTTCTATTAATTTAACTGTACAACTCTCATTAATTATATGTATTGATATTAATAATTCCCTGTCAGATCTCAGGTTTATTGTTGTCACAATTGTTTATCAGATTAAAAAATAACACCAACATTTGTTAGCCAAAGAGAACATCCAGTGTAAACATTAAAGTAAATCCTCTGTTGGCTAATAGGAATGCAAAGAGCTTTATCTCCATCTCTCTCTGTCTCTCTCTGTGATGTACTGAGTAAAGCCTGTGACTAGGGAGCACTGGAGAATGGGCCTTTAATCAGAAAAAGCCAAGGCCTGTGGAGGAGGCGGGGGTGGGCTGGGGGAGTATTACATAAATAGTTTTACTCAGCATCAAAATTCATTATCAGACCAAAAATTAATCCTGTCAGATTTATATTTAGAAATGGCTTACATCATGATGGCAAACCAGGTTAATACTTTACAGCATACAAGTACAAATGCGATTGTTTACATAAGCAACAACAGCCAAAAAGTCAACATTTACAAGTAAACAATGTTTATCCTCTTCTTACTGGTCTCTACTGGTGACCAAAGGCAGTGCAACAGCGTTAACAGGTGTGACACAGCTTATGGTAGCCCCAAATTCTAGTTTCAGCTCAAGACATGTCAAGGTTCTTGTATTTGTATCCAAAAAAACAATAATATTTTGCCAGGAAAAGTGCTTGAGTTGTCACAGACAATAGTTTTGTTTTGTTTCTTGGGCTTGACGTCTTACTACTTGCATCTTTAACCAGTTCCTATGTGTAAATGGTGTGGCAGAAGAGGCAGTCATCCAAACACACTCATGAGAGATGACACCTTTCAACCAAGAGTCGTGAAAGAGAAAAAGACACAAGCATCAAGAACAAATGATGCAATGTCTCCACTGGCTGCAGCTGTTTGACAGCCTGGAATGAAGACGCTCAGTTACAACGCAGCTCTGTTCATCATACACAGCACACATAGGAGACAATACTGCGTGTGTCCCTGGGCTAATCTGGAGAAAAAAAAACTGAATTGTTTTGACATTTAAAGCAGACAGCTGATGGCACACAGACATTAAGATCTCAGGGGTGAAGAATCCCTTCTTTTTTCAAGATAGTTTTCCTCATTTGTGGAGTGCATTTATGTGAATTCCCTTTCACACATAGTCGGCCTGGGTTCACACACACACACACACACACACACACACACACACACACACACACACCTCTGCGGGTGGCTACTCACAGGTACACGGAGAGATGAATCTTCATTAGTGGCAGAAATCACTGAATAATTTATAGTTAATCAATTTGAGTCACACACACACACACACACACACACACACACAAAATTAGCATTTGCTGTGTTTCCTGCTGAGCACCAGAGCCTTGATACAATTTCACCAGAGTACTGACTTTAAAGACTTGATAGAATTAAATTCGTCCATTTCTTTGAGGAATAATTTAATTTATTTAGTTCCATGGATTTGGTCCAGAAAACCGACAATTTTGAAGACTGAGGATTTTGTTTCCAACTTACATCACACAAGAACAGATTCAACTATTGTCTCAGCTCCGTAACAGTCAAGATGACAGCAAAGATAACAAAACAAATCTCGTATTGTGCCTAACTTTAGTGGATCATTACATATCAGGTATGGAATTAATCAGCAGATGCTCCAGTTCAAAATTAGACCAAACTCTTCTACAGATGTCAGTTCTTAAGCCATGACAAGTAAGTGACAGTAAGGCTTGTTCTTAGCCTAGCTGATTGCCAGAAATGCCTTTTGCTCTATGAATTGGCTATGTGATTTTGTTGATCACTTGCAGCCCCTACTGGTTGGTTAAGAAGAGTGAAGAGTCAGCAGTAAATGAATGTATAAAACAGTCTATGAAACAGGTTTGTCAATAATTGTGAATCATCTCAATCACAAGAGGTCCTCGAGCTACAGTCATAAATGTGCATACAAAATATTAAGCTGATTGGTCCAGTAGTATGCAAGATTAGCTGCAAACAGATACACATATAAAAACACACATACTGTAAGCTTGCAACTGAAGAAATGGTACTTTCTGTTTGTCTGTATTAATATAAAAATATTAAAATGCAAGAGTGATTGTAACAAACATCATGATATAGTATAAGGTGAAGTGTAGTTATGTTGTAAATTAACAGTCAAATGCATGTTTTCCTTCAGTGTGAGTCATCAAATATTAACTACAGGCAGAGTTCAATCGTGTCACTGCTGACACCATGGGGTGAAAACTGAAGGCTGAAAAGCTTTACATACTGTGAGTCAGGCGGTATGCTGCTACGGCTCCAACTGCATCCTTCACCCATGTAATTGTGACGATTCTGACATAAACACTACAGACGTTTGCCTTGAACACAGCAGCAGCACTCTGCTCTACCACTTAACCAGAAGTTAATTTAATTTATTTCAATAAAATTCCAAAACAGACTTGAATGAGTTGCACTATGACTGACCAGCAACAGAGTCTACGAGAAAATATATTCTACCCCTGAGCTTGTGCTCTTGAATTATGTATGCAACGGAGTGGATGCACCGTATTCTGCTACACTAAATGACCTTTCATGATAATTGTGACCATGTGTCCTTGGGCTTTCAGCCTGGGAGTGGATATTATGCAACTGGGATGACTACACTAGACTATATGTTAGTTTCAAATGTCAAACAAGTCAAGGATAACAAGGCCGGATAAAGAGTGTCCCTTTTGTTGCATCTTTTATGGAAGCAGGCACGGTATGCTGAGATACCTCTGGCCAGCTAAATGAATTTCCAATATGACTCAGCCCCTGAAAAGCCAGCCTGGGATTCTGCTGCCTCCTAATGAAAAGATGTTGATTGCAATTACACACAAGACCCTGGAAGTAATCACAGTGTGCATGTAAGTGTGTCTTCATTTCCTTCTATACTTTATGATCTGTTTTTTTTTCTTTTACATTTGAATCTCATTGCATTTGGTTCTTTTTTTGTATATCTATCTGCCACTCCAAATACCTTCTACCTACAGCACGTACCCATCTACTTCACAACCAATGATATACACATCTACTAGAGGTCTAACTGTACACATAAGTCACAGTTCAGATGTTCAGATGGTTCACACTAGGGTTAAGGAGTTGGTGTGAGTTTGTTACAGTGGGAACAAAAACCCCAAATGTATAAGGACGTGGTTCTGTCATATATTTTAAACAGACATTTGTGCAAGTGTCACAGACATACACAATCATCTTGCTGTGGACTAAGGTAACTGTTTGGGGTCACAGTTGCATATGATACTGAAAAGTATCTCTTATAATATGAATTAAATATACAAAGTAAATATAATAATTGAAAAAAACCTGTGCATTAGCAGGAGTGTTTCAGTAAGCTCCACTTTTGCCTTTCATAAGCACCCAAACATTTACCATACCAGAGATAGGTACATCTGGGTGAAGCCATCAAACGTACAGTACAGGCCAAAAGTTTGGACACACCTTCTCATTCAATGCATTTTCTTTATTTTCATGAGCCTGGCCTCCAAAGTCACCGGACCTGAACCCAATCGAGATGGTTTGGGGAAGAGTGAAGGCAAAGGGGCCAACAAGTGCTAAACACCTCTGGGAACTCCTTCAAGACTGTTGGAAAACCATTTCAGGTGACTACCTCTTGAAGCTCATGGAGAGAATGCCAAGAGTGTGCAAAGCAGTAATCAGAGCAAAGGGTGGCTATTTTGAAGAAACTAGAATATAAAACATGTTTTCAGTTATTTCACCTTTTTTTGTTAAGTACATAACTCCACATGTGTTCATTCATAGTTTTGATGCCTTCAGTGAGAATCTACAATGTAAATAGTCATGAAAATAAAGAAAACGCATTGAATGAGAAGGTGTGTCCAAACTTTTGGCCTGTACTGTATGTCAGTTTCCATTCACGTACCCTTAGAATAGTGCCGCAATACTGACACACCTTCCTCATCTGAACTCACAGCCTGGTCTTTCAGCTCTGGCGTTTCATTTGCTCCCGCCACAGTGTGACTGACTTGCATGCCACTCTGTTTGTTGTGCTAACCTAAGCATATGTTGCGAACGACACACGAATAACAGTTTGCCCCAGAATTTGCTCTTGTGAACTTTGGTTCCACATCACATGCATCAATCTAAATACTGCACATTATGCCTGCAGCTGCATCTACTGGACTGCAACCCCCATACTGTTCAACACAAATAAAGCTGTACTATGCACCTATTTATGTATCTACAGTAACAATATACCCCTGATACCCACTTACCTATAAATCTATATCTACGAATATATCTATTCCCATGACACCCATGACACCCACCTACCTATAAATCTATATCTACCCATATATGTATTCCCATGACACCCATGACATCCACTTACCAACTGTATAAACCCACAATATGCATCTACCTATCAATATACCCAAAAATCCATATAAGCAATTACCCATTATATGCATCTGCCCACATTCCCCATCTATCTACATAGCTGTCTGTTCATTTATCTTAACACCCATTTACCTACCTACCTGGCCACTTATCCCATCTTTACAAAATTTAGCCAAATCCAGTCAATTTTCTACTTCTGTAACCTAGAACACCACTTTTCAGAATATACTTATATACTCCCATGGCATTTAAATTTCCCATCAGCAAAACTTTGAATGTTATCTCAACCCTTTGATAAGGAGCTGATGCAGGCCTAATACCACCAGGCATTGCCTTTGATAACGTCTCCTCTTGACAGTTTGACAGGTATGGGTCATGACTGCCTGGATCTTGCATGTTTCCACTACCTCTGCATGGCACTGAACTCATGATGACCCTGAAACGGATGGCGAGGAGCACACTACCATCATGCAGTGAGACCAGGACCTTCAGTCACATGCTGTCTCCAAGGAGGACAGCGCTGTCTGTCTGAGGAGCACAGGCTACGTGATCTAACGGACCTTCATAGGATGTAAAGAGCATGTTATACCAGCTGACACTTCCTGTCATATTACTGTGGTATATCAAGGTTTATACCCTGTTTGAACATGTGTGAAACTGTTTTTGAATCTGTTTAATCCATTAAAAATGTCATGATGTGTATTAGCACCAACTACTGCTCTTGGATAGAGCTTAACCAAAGTTTGCGAATACCACCTGGAGCTGTCTGACAGTAGAATCAAAGTCACTTCTCTTTTTTTATATGATCTATGTGAAGCAGTTGCAAAATGTTTCAAAGTATCATTGCCTCAGCAGAGCGATGTTCCTGTGATGCACTGAAATAAAGGTTTAGATAGGCAGAAGTGTTAACTCTCATTGATAAGAGATCTCTCCGCTAAGCTAATCAGAAACAAAGAAAAACTCCAGACCAGGTAAGCACTGTAGTTACACGTCAAGGGAAGGAGGTGCTAACAGAGTTTATTGGCTAAAAATAAGTGCTCTTCCTCACAGGCGGGTTCTCTAAAGCTGTCACATCAGGCAGGGCCAGTTGTGCCGGCACTGTCACATGTCACCTTCCATACAGCCATATGGGAACACAAGACGACCTCTGGACGGGCTGGCTGCAGCTCGCTTTCATGCTGGGAGCGGTATAAAGTATTAATTGTTGACATCACGCTTCCAGACACTGATACTCTTTAAAACACTACACATCTGATTGTAATGAGTTTTGACTTTTTGACTCATGTAGAAGAAAAATAAAAAGACTTTTGCCAACTCTTTCAATTATTTGACAGATGGACTATTTTTACATGACATCAGTGAGCTTTCAAATACACAAGCGGGGCTCAGTGTCCTCTGCATGGTATCACTCTGAGGACAACTTTCAAGGTCGTTTACAGCTGCAGTCATAAAAGCATTGTTGGTTTCCCTGCACTGCCTTTAGTGTCTGCTTCCTGCACCCCTCTTTCGGGTCAGAGAACACATCATTTATCAGGCCTTGTTAGAGTCACTGTCAGCTACACTGACTGTGTGGGGGATGATTATGAGGTGCAGCCATGGCTCTAGAATGATCAAACCTGTGAAGATGACATAGAAAGAAAAGGTTCTCCATTCACAGAGCTACTGTGAATGGAGAACCTTTTTAATGTAACTGACACTGGTGACATCCACAGTTCATATTAGTATTCCATATTAATGATAGATGCATGTTCACTGTATGGCCGTAAGGCAACCCTGCCCTCATACATTTGTGTACTTTTGTTATGAGGACTATATTCCAGGATCTGGGGTTGGATCCCTTGGTTTCAATTAAGGTAAGTCTCTACAATGGTATTTTATACAATAGTGTGCTTTCAACTTTGAGGCAATAGTTTGGGAAAGGCTTCATATACAGCTCCATTGGTCTTATTCACACTTTACATCACCATTTCCTGTCCCTATTTTCCATGAATGTGGCTAGACAGCCAGCTGGCTAAGTAAGAAGTTGACATTCCCATTCCTACTCTACAAGTGTCCCATTTGTTGATTGTTTCTTCAACTGACAGAATTGGCCGTAAATGGGCACAACACCAGACATATTTAAATCTCTGAACAAATCAGAAATATGGGAAACATTTCAGAAGTCTAGAACCAGGCAACCTGACCTCAACACCATCAAACAGATGTTGTCAGGATAAATTCCAAAGTCTTGTGGAAAAGTCTGAAACCAGAAAAATTGAAGCAATACTAGCAGCATGTTGTGGCCTTTAGTTTTGGAATGACATGTTTAACTATCACACAGCAGCCCCGACACACAAAGCCGACAATGAGCCGTTGGTCAATGTCATGCCAATGGTGAGCGTCTGTTGCCCTAGTTTTCACGGCATGTCCCACACCGTAGGTTCTCCTGCACAGTCGGCCCTTGTTAGCTGTTTTTCAGCTGATTAAGCATGTTGAATCCGCATCGGAAGCTCTGATTGGCAGTGCAGCTCAGTGCATGAGAAAAGAAACAGAAGTGAGGAAAGCAATCAAACAACTTAAGTCAAGAGGCAGTGAGAACACAAACACACTTCCGATTGGTGAAAATCATTTGTACTTTCAGCATCAAGTGTGTTGATAATGTGTTAACTTGCCAAACTAGCATCTTGAATACATCCTGTCTGTCTTTCGGTTTTGCTTGTTTTTAAACACGACTACAGACTACCGCCACTTGCTAGTATGCAGAGTTATTTCCTCTCAGGCAGGCACAGAACATAGTGCTAAATGCCTGTGGGCTGTGTTCACGTGCAATTTTTTGACATAGGCCACATGAGGTTACGCTACAGTTGCCCTTGGTTGCCACCAGTTCTTTAATGTCAGTTTGGTGTGTCTGGTCCTTGGTGTAATTACAAACACATACTTTTAGTCACATAATGTCAGTAGTTTCTTCATTATGAAATCATTTCACAATCTTATTTCATTTTCCAATCACATAGTAAACAACAGGATCGATACTGTGAACAACAATGGGGAAAAAAGGATCAGAGTGAGCAACAAACAAGCAGCACATTAAAACCCCAAAGAGGCTGCTGAACACTTTCTGCAGTAGAAAACAAAGTGACATAAGAAAGAGAGGAGACTGAATGGCATGCTATGAGTCATTTTCTGTTCCTCGAGACAAGCCTCCGTTTTGGGTGGCTGATTAGTGAGATCAGACGGCCTGGTCTGACCTCTCAATTTTCAAAGCATCATTTCATTAAGGCTGGATGGATACGATCTTTTAGTGTATATCAATTCTTTGACCAAGAACAACAAAGCCTCTTACAGCTGAGAGTCTGTGGGTATTTAAAAGCAAAAGGCTGCAGTATCATGGTCCCTATAATTGAACAATCATGCAGACACAGCACTGAATCTCACCCGATGTTAACCTGTCAGATGTCAACATTAGCAAGTGATGCTCCATTTATGCAAACAATGACTCTATGTCCCTCTGCGGGCTATCAGGCAGAATGAATTGTAAAGCTACGCTGCCACATAGACAATTTATTTCCTGACTTAACTGCTGCCAGCCACCCACTCATTGCTTTACTTGTTCTTTAAATAGGATTCATGTATTTCTCTGTGCCACATGGAGACTGTATTAGAAACAGGTGATTTGTATGGCAGGGCAGCAGGGACAAGTCTCTTGGAGAGAGGATGTTCTCAGAAAAAACACAGGAAGGACATCAAATATGGATGTCTCAATTTCAAAAGCCAAGTAGAGTGAAAATGAATGCTGGCATGCTCATGTCTCTCTGATAACCTCCTCCATCAGAAAGACTTGAAGCTGATTTGGTTAGTGAATATTTCCCTCCAGGGGAGCTGTTGAGCAAAGTATAATTTTTTTTTTAATAGCCAAAATATCCTGCATGTCATTATGTTGTAAAAGCTCTATCCATTTCTACAACTGACTGCTAGGCCTTAATTTCTGTTGCTATGCCTCTAAAGTTTTCCATTCGTGGACAGCACATATGTAGTGTAGACTTACGTCACAGATTTGCCACTTGATAATCTTAGTCTTTTCTCAGATAACAGGTTCTTGAGATAGACAAAAGCCAGCTATCAATTTTGTCAGCTAAGATAAAAACTAGGCTATCACTAACAGATTTAGCTTGTGACAGCTAGTTAGCTTATTAAACTACCGTTAACTTAACGAGTTGGTTGAGAATGCCGTCTCTGGCTGAGCTTTCAATGTTTCTTGTTGACTCGTTTTTAAAAAAGGACCCTGTTCTTAAAGATGGCTACATACTAATGCTCCTGTCTTTTTTTTTTTGGCAAGCCCCTGGAAACAGCACCAGGCTTTGTGGGCTGTTTGACAGAGTGGTCAAACCGTGGATTATAACTTCCCTGTCCATCACGCAATGTGACTGACACATTCAGGTCAGCCCTAGATTCTTTTTTTAAAAGATACATGTTTTGATGCAGAAAATACAGCAATGGGAAATTACCAAAACCCAGTTCTTAACATCTTGATTGCCGGTAACAGTTTTGTTAGACTGGACTGTATGTTCCTTATGGCTGTAATTTGACAGACTCAAAGTGCCACCCCCTGTAGTTACTGTTGCTAAATCGAACAAGCTTGACAAAAAGAAACATGGCAAGCCAGGTGCGACAGGGTGTATAACAAACACTCTGACTGCTCAACATGGTGTTCTGGTGGGTCAAGAGTCTAGATGACGCTTTGCAGCTGTGTTTTGTTGAACCTGGTACATGTGGAGTATCATAGTGTTGCTAAGCTAGCTTGCTAGCTGAATGAGTCAGACATTTGGGTCTGGGCCTCATGTGGAAAAGGTTGTTTGGATTGCAATTGATAGTTGTAGTGACTACTTAGAGGGGCACTTACATTTTTGGTTGACACATTTCCTCACTTTGTTATTGTAATAATAAAAGACAACACAAGAAAAAATATTTGGGTTTTTTTTTTTCATTTTATTAGGGATCCTTACAAATATGATGTTTTAAAGGAAGCAAATAGCCACAGTAAGAAAAAATTATTGAGGTTAAAAATTTTGATGCATCAAGATGTATTAACAAAATTGTTTTATAACTGTATCGTAGCCCTCTCAATTGAAATTGAATCAAATCGTGAGGTGCCTAGAGATTCCTAGCCTAGTTTTACTACAGCTGCAAAACAACTTCTACATGTAAAGAAATCCAAAGTTTGACAGGCCTGCCGTGACCAGTTACAGTTGGTAAATTAAGATCGGACAATCCCTGTTTGAGAGAGGGGTTTAGCAAGCTGTCTGTTGTGAACTGTTCCATGTTGTAGGATCCCTATCCAGTAACTGCACAATTAATGGGGAAACCCTGGGTATTTCTCTGACTTCATCTATTTTTAAAGCAGTAGTGCTAATTTAGCGTAAGGTGAGCAAGCAGATGCTGCTGACTCTGTGGCACATCTCTTCCTGTGTGTGAAGTGCTAAAGCTGGTGATGACAGGCCCTATCTCACCTCCCCATTTTAATTTAGCTGTGGCTGGTGGAGAGCAACCTTCGCAACCCTTAATGAGAACTGTAAGACTGTAAACACATTGCAAGCTGCAATCAGCTCATAGCTCACACGTCAGGAGAGTAAATCACATTTGATTAGAATTAGATTTATGAGGACAGTTGCTGGAAGTGGATCAGATACACATATGTATACCACCATACAATAAACATAACTGTAGCACCCAGATATAGACAGAGCAGCAGCACAATGTCAAAGGATGGTGCGATTACAAAGCCAGAATTTGTGAAACTGGAAAGAAAAGCTATGAGCCTCATTGCGGCAGATTTATTATTATTATTATTATTATTATTAAGTCTTGAGAAGAATGCACGGGAGAACAATGTGTAATTCACAAACCACACATTCAGTAGAGCTGGGAATTTGTTCATAACCAACTCATGTTTGATGAAAGTCAAATTTTCTTTGGTCTGATACTGTTCTGACAGATATAGAGCTTGCAAATAGCTTCTATTTTACAGCAATACAGCTCGCCGATTTGAAGATTTGCTGTGACAACTGGGAAAAGCAGGGGCGCCTCTCCTATAACATGATTTATTAAAAGGTATTTCATGCTTATTTACAGTGCACTGCTGTATAGCAGGCACTATGCACTGTATAACATCAAATGCTAATGAGGAGCATATCTTGATTACCCAAATTAAATCAATCAAACTAATGGTGCATTTACAGAAGAAGCAAGTAAGACAGTTCAGCATCACTGATGTTTATCTTTTAATTCATTTCTCTTTAATATATTGGCAGAAAAATACTGCTTCATACATTTAATTTCAAAAATGGATTCAGCCACATAAGAGGTTTTCTATTCTTTTCTTCCAATGTGCAAGGTGTTATTCTAGTTAGGATTTTTAAATTTTATTCTTAATTATATTTGACTTTACCTTGTTGAACACTTACAATTAAGAGTGACACATTCATAATTTATTAAATTATTAATAAATTACAGCTATAAGTTATTAACTTGATATATTGGTCATTAACCTTTATATCATATTAAGAAGGAAGAAATCATGAGCTAAAATGTCATAAACAAATGATAGTCATTTTCTGACTTCGAAAGTCACATTAATGCTTATAGTAAAATATAGTGTGTCCTTTCGTGTATTAGCAATGGGAACCTATAACAAACCTTCCTGAGCTCTAACTGTCTTTATGTTTTAGCTCTCTATACCCTCTCTTACATCATGTCTTCCCTAATCCCCCTGTGCACAAAGCCTCATTAGTACGATTCTGCTGTGCAGCAGGCTCACCTTTTGAACATTCATAATGTACGCAGAGCACTCAGCTACTGAACTTGACCTTTGTTCTGTGCTCTAATATAGGATTTCTTTCTATGTATGCCGTGTGCGTAGCGTTCAGGGCGCCACCACATTATCTACCTCTCTCCTTCTTTTATGATGAGTTACAGGCCCAACCTCAGGCACAGTACAGGAAAAAGGGAAGAGATGTGATTTGAATTCAGCAGCAGTCTGGAGGAGACGGAGGGAAAAGGGCAGTTTATTTTAAGAAGCCTCTGTACCACTGGGAAGATTTGTCAGAAATAATTTAGCGACGCTCCGATGGAACTTAAAAATAAGATGAATATACTGTTTATGTGTATGTATGCATGTGCTAGTGAGTTTTAGGGGTAAAAATATTTCATAACCATGAAGTTCTTCTTAAGTGCATAAATCAAATAGCACAACATTGCTCTGTTGGTCTCTGATTAGTTGATTTTCCCTCTGCTGGGTAGTTTGGATGTCACAAAATTTACTGCGCATTGTACAGAAGCTCAGTTTTATAATACTACATTTTAAAAGAATTATCAGACAATGTGTGTAATACTTACTTTCGAGAGTTCAGTGAGAAGACTGATATTACTCCTGTGACTGTAGGTCATAGGAAGAAAGCAACCTGCAGCTCTGGAGCCACACGTTGCTCCCCATGTATTTAACAAAAATTTATGCAAATGTATAACAATTTTTCAACAATTTTTTTATTTATCATTGGTGTAGGCCTTAAGAAATTCTTACATTCTCAAGTTGTAGAAAAAGTGAAGCCTATGCATGGAATTTAAAAAAAAAAAAGTTGTAATATCATCTAAAATGTGCATCAAATCATACATCTACAGCCTTGTGCCTTTTCCTCTAAATTCTGCTGAACTTCAATAGCGGTGTCTAATCTTGAGTTTCCCTAGCTGGGCTAGCATTGGATTATAAATCCAAAAAAGGAAAAGCCTTGGAGGAAAAGATAGAATTTAATAGCGCATGGAAGATTTATTTGCATTCACAGCCAATGCTGCTAATCACAATTAGCCGAATGTAGAGTAGCCACCCTGTGATAAAACATATTAATGAATCCTCACTTAGACCTATTAGTAATGTTGACAAGCTAATTTAGACTAAATAGGCTGTCTTTCCTTCATTATTAGGTTCAAATATGTTTTACAGCTCCAGACAGATACCTTTATTATTTTTGGTTAAAAAATGGCTCTTTTGATAGTAAAGGTTATCGACCCCCACTATTCGTAACAATTAGAGCTGTCACTAATACCCTATAATAATAGGGGCATCAAAACTTTGTTGACAAGTATTTGCAATTAATCAAAGCTTCTCGTGGGGTGTGTGGGTCAGAGATGAGAGAAGATTACTTGAAACATCAGAATTCAGTCGTTGCATCTAAATAGAGTGACAATAGCCATCACGTTAGCATACAGGTCATAGTAACATTAGCTATAGCTAGAGAAAAGAATACGTGCACTACAGCTAAGCTGTTACTTACAGTTTTCAGGTGATTTGCCAAGCTGGTTGTTAATTTGTGATATGCCAGTTTGGGGGTTCATCTTTGTAAATTTTGAAACTAGTCCAGATACTTTTTAGCAAATCTGTCAGCCTGTCACAGGTGGTCAAACTGGAGTCACAAAACTAGGCCTTACACTAAAGTTACTGTCTGTGAATAACTAATAATTATTGTAATGTTGATCCATAATAAATTATGTTTGATTACTATTTCTTAATTTCTGTGCTATTTGGGATTTTTTTGGATAATGGCACAGACAAACTAAGCATTCAGATACTGATTTAGACATTGATTACTTGGCAATGATCAAAGAGCATTCAGGTCAGCCCTAATATAGAGTTAATGCCAGCAGCTAGCTAGCTTAGCAGAGAAATTGTAAATGGGGAAAACAGCTACCTTTGTTTTGACCAATTTGTAACAAAATTCAACTACCAGCACTTGTATACCTCACTAGTTAACATTCATTCATTCATTCATCTTCTAACCGCTTCATCCTCTTGAGGGTCGCGGGGGGGCTGGAGCCTATCCCAGCTACATCGGGCAAGAGGCGGGGTACACCCTGGACAGGTCGCCAGACTATCGCAGGGCTAACACATAGAGACAAACAACCATTCACGCTCACATTCACACCTACGGACAATTTAGAGTTACCAATTAACCTAGTCCCCAATCTGCATGTCTTTGGACTGTGGGAGGAAGCCGGAGTGCCCGGAGAGAACCCACGCTGACACGGGGAGAACATGCAAACTCCACACAGAAGGGCTCCCACGCCTGGGATCGAACCGGCAACCCTCTTGCTGTGAGGCGAGAGTGCTAACCACCACACCACCGTGCCGCCCCACTAGTTAACATGTTATATCTTATTTTTTATCTTGTTATAGCCTATCTGTACAAACGCTAAAGGGTAAAAACACTTCCTTGTTTCACTGAGGGCTATGCTCTGGAAACCTGTTTGCTCCTGTTTCCAGTCTTTGTGCTAGGTGATGCTAACCAGTTACTGTGGTATCAATAATTTCATCAAACCCGTGTCAACAAAGTAAATAAGCATATTTCCCAAATTTAGAACTACTACCTTACAAGAACTCATGTCCAAACATACTATAGCATATATTCTTGTTCTTATAAAGCTGTAATTGAAATGTGATATAACATTTTCATGAGCCCTAAATCATGTGACCTGTATGTTTTCTTTTTAAACTGCACTTTCCCTTTACAAAAAACAGAATCTCTCTCATGTTCTTTCCTCGAAGCAAATGTAGCCAAAATAGAGCACATGGCCCATCTCTACAGCCTCCCAGGCCACTCTAGTTGCACCGCTTTAGCTGAAGGAGGCAAAGAAAAAGCAGGCTTCACAGTGGAGTAAGTGGAGCAAGCAGCCAGCTCCATGTGGGAAGCTGATGAGCACTGGCGTGTCGTTGACGCCGCCACCTTAGCCTTCCTGTGAACCCTATGTAAAATGAGCAAAGCTGGCACCTTCTTCCCTCTGTTGTAATACCCACGCCCGCCATGAAAATGTCTCAGTGCTCTGATTTCTCTACAACTCTCAGCTGCATGTCAAACTCTGCTTTCATACTTGCAGTAGGATGAGAGGGTGTTAGCAGCAGGTTGCTGAAGGGCTTTTTAAGCCAAGAGGACTGCATCTGTAGAGATCTTTTGGATTTTCATAACAGCTTTGTATTTGATATTGCATTTCTTGACAAGTGCAATCAGCTAAAGAGCCATGTGACACCGTCACCATGTGACACCGTGTGTCAGCTTCATGATGCTTCATTTACTCAATTTTCAGCCAATGTAGGTTTTATTTTGTACATGTGGGATCATAAGTCATTCTCCAAACAATGGTTCTTTCACAAGGAAAAAAAAGCATTGTAGTGGTTTTAATGTTTTAAGATATGAGCTTGAGTAATGATATTGAAACTTTACTATGCCATCTGTTGTCATATATCAGAGTCAGTGTCACATCGGGTTACCTCTCCATGAACAAAAGCTTGCTCTTAGTTTTTAATAGCACTCTGAGACTACTACAGCTCCTCATACATTACAGAGACCTGTAAAGTCAAGACAATAGAAGGGTCTGCTAGAAGCTACTACACACAATCTGAACAAAGAGTTCGATCATGAGATCAGCACATTTCATGGTTCAAAACCAAAAATTAGCCCGGCCCCAAACAACGTCAACTGACTTGAGTGCACTGAATAAGCATTTCATTATTTACCACACAAATATAGATATGTGCTGAAACATCCATCCATTTTCGTAACCACTTATCCTCTTGGGTGTCGCGGGGAGCTGGAGCCTATCCCAGCTGACATTGGGCGAGAGGCAGGCTTCACCCTGAACAGGTCGCCAGACTATCACAGAGCTAACACATAGAGACAGACAACCATTCACAACTACGGACAATTAACCTATCCTCAACCTGCATGTCTTTGGACTGTGGGAGGAAGCCGGAGTACCCAGAGAAAACCCACGCTGACTTAGGGAGAACATGCAAACTCTGCACAGAAGGGCTACCTACTGGGATCGAACCAGGAACCATACTGCTGTGAGACGACAGTGCTAACCACCACACCACCGTGCTACCCTGTGCTGAAACAGTTTTTCCTTAATTCTCACCCACGCTTTTTGGGATAACCTTGTAAAAGGCCCATTGTTAATGACAGATTTTAAAAGCAAATTAAAGGTCCAGGTTAACAAATTTCATATAAACCCACTGGACTGTCCTTGTAATACACTGTCACAAAGACAACAACAGACTTGTTTTGGCTTAGCTCATGAAAAGCTGATGTTTTGGAGCTCCATGCTTTTCACAGGACAGCTTTGTTAAAATTTGGACTTTTTTACATCCATATATCAAAATGTTCTAATCTTGAACAGTGCCATAAGTCATTCTCATGTGTGATATATCAAGCTACCACATGTATTTATTTATTTCTACATTTGTTTTATATCCTGTTTTGTCCTACAATGTCTACTATGAGGTCCTTCATTTAAATGTCTTTGATTTCAGTCACCTCAACCCCTGTCGCTGTCCTTAGACGCCACTGTCAGCTGGTCACTTTCCGAAAAAAGCAGGAAAACTAATGGTATGCTTCATGTTTTAATGCTTCCTGCCAGATAAGGATGAGCTCAGAGCACATTAATCAACAAAGCAGAGGCCCTGCAACAATAAATTCAGCCTCTGCACTTTTCCATGATCAGAAAAATGTCACAGCAGTCAGCAAATTGAGTTAGATGCAATGGCAGAGGGGAGATAGCCGCACAAGCTGCATATCTGACTCCGAACTGCTGGCTGTTTGAAGCTGTTTTGTCTAAACCCACTATTTTTTCTTGTTTTTTTTTTTTTTTTCTTAATCTGTCCTTATATAAGATATGGAATACTTTGAGCCATGAGGATGAAAACCCAGACAGAGAAAGACTGCACAGTCACAGAGGCAGACTATCTTTGAAATGGTGGCAGTATTTTTTTTCCTCTGGCATACTCCCCACAGTGAATTACCATGCTTAACAAACACATCCACCCTGAGGTGCTCTCTCTGCTGCTCACTGGCTACCGCTGGCCCAATCTGTCTGCATGGCATAATACTGTACCCTCAGAGATAAAGACAGGAAAAGACAACAGGAAGAGAGAGATGCTGCTGGCATTACAAATAACTGCTATGGTCTTAAATAGATACACATATTAAAATAAACACTACTTTTGCTTCCAGTGCCGGAGATGTTCATTTGTATGCTGTTCCTGTGCTGTGATGGTGCTGTTGATGTTTTCTTTGTTGTTTCCCCCTGTTTTAGCAGCATTTACCCTCTGGATGACATTGAGAACTGCTGCCGCTGCTGGTGTTTAAATGTGAGTAATGAAATAAAACGTTAATTTGACTGTTCTTCAGCATTTACCCCAGGTCAGCAATCTCCTGGGGCACCAGCTGCTGCACCTAGCTAAGCTGCAAACCATCCATCTAACAGGAGGATGAGGAGAAAGAGAATGAAAAAGAAGATCGGAAAGAGACATACAAAGAGAGAGAGAGGTTGTAATGAGGAAGCAGGAGGCCAAAGGGGAAGGTTGACTGTACTTAAATGCAACACAGATATTTATCATATGCCAGAGACTGCAGTACGAGTGCTCCATACTTGCGGTTTATGGCTCAATCTGCTTTCCTAAATACTCAGGCTGCACCACTCTGGTGAAACTGAGAATAACAAAAATTAATCTGCAGCTATTTTGATAATCCATTAATTGCATAAGTCATTTTTTAAGCAAATACACAGTAAGAATAATCAACTCTCTTGCTTGCTCTTTAGAAGACCTTTGAAAAAATGTTACTTTATACCTGTAATTAAATGAAGATAAAAAATATAACTAGTACACAGCCCCCTCATAGCCAGGTGTAGCCTGTGTCCAAAAACACTTAGGACTTGCCCAAAGATCTTTTGTTATGTAGACCATTTTTTCCACCTCTTAAGTCCAGCCCGCTATAGGCCTGTGTGAACCTCAAGGAAAACTCAAGCTGAAGGATCAGATAAAACATGATAAAGTTACTGCTGATAAAAAAAAAGACATATGATTCTGTGGTTGACCATAAATCTGCAATGACAGGGTTCAACGCTAAGGTTTTTTTTTCACTTGCCTGGTCGGGCAAGTTGGTCAGAGATCTACTTGCCCGAAGTCAGTTTTTACTTGCCCTATAAAAACTATTTAATTTAAGCGGCTATCAATTAACAAAGACTGCAGTTATTTTTATGTTATTTAATCTTTATTCACACTGTATTTATTGTTACATATTACTTATTATATTACTTATATATTAATTAAAACAACATGTCATGCTTAACTCCTACACAAAAATGACAGTGTCAGGGCTTAAAGTGAAATATTTGTCAATCGTTCTCCGTCTATAATTTTGTGCCCTATTTGAGCCATGCCCACCTGTATTTATTTTTCACCCCTCTCTCCAGTTCTGCTGTATTAACACTGGGTTTAATATATTTTGCTTCCATCTCTCTGCCCTGCTCTACTCTACTTTACTCTACTTAGCTCTCTCTCTCTACCCTACCAGTAGACTACCACATCCACCTGTTGCACAAAACGCACACAGTAGTGTTTCCCCTAGGATGGAGTTGTAGCAGCGGAGGTGAAGCACACACATGAAAAATAATTTTCACATGCGTGAAACTTTTTTGTATGCTTGCAAAGCACAGTCTGCTGGGATGTTTCTGTGTATCTACTGGCACCAGAAGGGTTCTTTAGGACTAAGTACATACAGTACATGTGTGCACAGTAATGAGCAGGTGAAATGTCTGTCTAGCTTACATATGAGGTGTCTCAAGATTAAGGAACATACAATTTTATTGAATATAATAAAGTAAAAAGTCACTTGACATGCTGCTGTTTTGTGCTATGACCTGTTTTTTTTTTGTTGGAAGTTGTTATTTACGTGACAACGCCTGAACGCAACACAAGCTCAGCATGAGTGCCGTGCTGAGCTGCTGTGCAAGCAGCTATTTGTCTGTGCGTTTGTTGCTGGTTATTTACACATTGTCCATTTCAATAACTTTGTCAGCTGACAAACTGCACCGGGCTCGTGGTCAGGTTTGGTCAGGAAAATGCGGCCCGAGCCGCTCTAGCGTGATCACCTGTGTGTGTGGCGGAACTCCGCCGTGCGCGATACAGAGAGCAGAGGAGAATTGTTAACGCATGACCATGTAGAGACAAATGACACGATGGCATAACACCATAAATAGTATATTGTTATGTTATTATATGAAGCGTCCGTCGCGCAAAATAATATCAATGGGGGCTGTGGGCAGGACATTGTTACACAGCTGTGCCTGTGACTTCAGGCAGAGAGACCGCTGCATCAGAGCAGAAGAGCACGTTTTAAAATACATTTATTTTATCAATTAGTTATTAACTTTTACTATTTTTAGCAACTTGCCCGATCGGGCGGGTGAGTTGTTAGTTTACATGCCCGACCGTGAGTTTTACTTGCCCCGGGCAATTGGGCAATCCTTATTGTTGAGCCCTGAATGACGTCAAAATTATGCATTTTTTGCATTTCTGCCTCAACTGCTGCTTGACGCTTAAAGATTTATTTTTCCTATCTTCATCGAGGTTTGTTTCATAACAAAGAAGGCTGTGTGTGTAAATGAACTATGGAGCACTTTCCTTAATCTTGTCAGCACCCAGGATTTTCACTGGCTCTCGGGCTGTTGCTTGGACAACAGATTGTACTTCCTAAATTTTGTGTGTCCACCACCACTGTGGACACAAAGCGCAGATTGAAAGAGAGACAGCTGCTATTCTTGGGGGGTTATCACAGTATCATGATATAACTGGGTATTTAGGAATCCTGACGGTATAATTTTCAATAGTGTCAAGATGCTCATCTTTCTCACTGAATATGCTGTATTGAGGATGTATTGTATGTAGTGCACATCACACGCCCACATAAGTCAGTCTCTACTCACTGAACAGGCAGCTGAGCTGACAAATATGATGACTGGCTGAAAGTGGTGGGGATAGTTACAGGACTGTATACATTTGGCCAACAATGGCAGAGAAAAACCATAGGAAAACAATTGAATTAAGGGGTTACTTTCACCAAACCAGAGCTGGTGAGTGTTGGAACAGTGAAATATTTAACTGGATAACTAACAAGACTAACTGAGCCAGTTTTGGCGACTCTTATCTTTTTATTTGTTTCTGTTGAGTTTGGATGAAGTGTGTTAAGTTAGTTATCAAGGCAATTAAGCTAGTCTTAGTTATGTCAAGAGAGAAACTTGATTTCAGAAGGTGTTTAATTGCATTCCTCTGTTTAATAAGGAAAAAAGGTGACTTATTTTTGTCTTTCTTAACATCCTGTGAGTTTGATGTTTATTTGACTGAAGAAGCTTAGAGAACTGGTAAAACTTGCTAATCAAATATAAACTTGTCACTGCATTGCCTATTTCTCACTGAAAATGTTTTCAGAAACACATTTTAGTGCACCGTTTCACTGTAATGTCAAATCTATGAACAGGAAGTGGCTGCCATACTGTTTCCTATATTGTTAAAACTAAGGCTGAAAACCGAGATCGAACGGTAAAACTAAGCAGTGCTGATCAAATAAAAAACAAGATTCCATTACTGCGTTGCCTATTCCTCACCTCAAATGTATTTTTTAGAAACACAATTTAACTTCCTGTTTAATCATGATTCAAGATTGTTTGTTACCAGCCAGCCACAATATTGTTTTTTGACAAGCTGAACAAGATCAACTCACATTACGTCACCCACCAAAGAACAATTTATTTGTCTGGTGTTCTGTGATCATGTAGTTCCAATTTTAGTATTTGCATCCGCCTTCTGCAAAGGCAGTCTGGATTTATGGGAGAAAAACAACAACAACAAAAAAGCATCTTTCCAGCAGTGAAATAGTAGTGTATAATGTTTCAGCAGGTTGCATAACATGAAGAACAGTTATGGAAATTCATTTGTCCTACAAAGCATTAATCTCTTCTGTGGTAATCGTGACTACTGCCATCTTTTGGTCAACATAGGAGAAAAGTCGAATAAAGCCTGTGTAGTCTTTTAATGCCTCCCAATGTGGATGTCCACAAAGCACAATGTAACTTTTTTTGTTTTTTAAGGATATAAGCACAGTGTTTCTGTCAGTACTGGGGGTGGATGCATTTATTTGCTTTTCCTCATGATTGCTGGGTTTCTTTCCTTCCTTTGCAGCTTTTGTTTCACCATTTTTCTCCCATGTCTCTCACACCTTAGATTTATTCACATCAGTGTCCCACCCCCCCTCTTCCTGTGCTCAGGTTATCACACCATGTAACACACCTGTCATTTGTTTATGCAGCTCAGGGAAAAATTGGGAGCGCTTGATTTGATGCAAGGGATCTCCCTGCTAATATAAACAGAGCAGAAATGTGACAAAAATGAGATCGCACAAGATTGTGATCCTCAAACTATTAATCGTGCAGCCCGACTTTGTGCACTAGACATATTGGGACAACTGACACATGCAACGAATGAGACACATTCACATTAGCTCCAGGATATGAATGCATATGAGCACCAGAAATATTAACATGATGAAACATACACAGCCCATCAACTGTTTATTCTGGGGTAAAGCTGTCACCACACCAGAACCATTTAAATTGAGAGAGCTGGCAGCTCTATACACATACACACACACACACTGTCACTCTATCTCTCATCTGGTCACAAGTGATGAAAGCACTAATCTAATCTAATCGAGAGAGCCACACACAAACCCACTGCATATCTCACTTCATGGATTAACAGAGCGAAGTGGGAAAGGATGAAAAATAAAGTGAGTCAGATTAGAACTGATCACTTGGAAGCCTTCTGAATGACAGAAAGGGGGGGGGGGGGTGGGGGGGCAAGCACAAAGTTGTTAGGAACCTTCCTATTCTGGGGAGTGGTGCAGCTTGGCTTGCCACCCCCAGCAGTGGTGAAAGCTCGCCTTTGAAGTTGGAAACGGAGCCTGGAACGTAATCCTGTAAAATATAGTTCTAAATAAAGCTGCATCAAAATTTCATTAGCTGGTGCCCACGGCCTGCAGGCTCACTTTCACCAGTTTCACCAGGTGACACTGAACCTCTGTACATTGATCTGAGATCTGAGGCAATACATTTCACCTGATTAAGGCTCCTGAGAATATGTATAGCTGTTTATTTGTACTGCAGCCCTAAATACTCTTATTAAGGTATGCTGAGTTGAGCTGCAACAGTAAAATAAAAAAATAAATATAGTTCTAAAAGTGTGTGGGATTTAGGGGAATATATTGGCAGAATTGGAATATGCCACAGAAATATGTTTTCTTTAGTGTATAATCACCTGAAAATAAGAAATGATGTGTTTTCATTACCTTAGAATAAGCTGTTTGTATCTACATTGGGAGTGAGTCCTCATCAACAGAGATCACCATGTTGCACCCCTATGTTTCTACGGTAGCCCATAACAGACAAACCAAACAATGACTCTAGATGGGGCCATTCATATTCACATCGGCTACTGTAGTTTGCAGCCCCTCTGCCACAATAGTGTATGAAATTTTTTTTTTTCCTACATGAAACTGCTTTGAGATTTTTTACCGGTTTAAATCACCTGGTCTGTTTGTTTTGGAGAGGAACAGATCTATGTGAATAATTTGGCTCCCAGTGAAAACCTCCTGAACATCTGGATCTTCAGTTATCAGAGAAAAGAGATGAGCACACATTAGCAGGTGCCAGGCTAGTGGCCCATCTGTGACATGCCCAACAGTGTCAGAGAAACACTGCTTTGTAACATGAAAGTGCTTCATTCAGTGTTTTTACCTCTTTAACTCACCAGGTTTGTTTGTTTGTTTGTTTGTTTTGGAGAGGAGGAGACTTCCGTGAATAATTCATCTCCCAGTAAAAACCTCCTGGACAATGAACACTGAAGGAAATCTAAGCAGGTGAAGTTTCAGCAGGTTGCAATTTGCTATCTTCCCTGCTTGATGCCACTAACCCCCCTAAATCTTACACGCCATTCCTTTAACATGCACCAATTCACATAAAAACAGCATAAATGATTAGCCTGCATTTATATATATTATAAGCAACATGTAGGTACATAATCCCTGCTCCTGGGCTGTGTTTGTCGTGCAGCTGTCAAGCACCGAAAGGTCACAGCAACAACAAGAGCAGGCAGTAAGCAACATGTGACTAGTGGACCAGTTCAAAAGCACTGAACATTTCTGCTGTTATTTTTTTCTAACAGATTTATAGCCTCTAGCTAGTGGTGTATATCTCTAGGTTGTAGCAGACAGCTCATCAAAATGAGTGACAGGTGCCAGGGTGGGAAACAGACAGGGGGGAAGGGTGGGACAAACAACACACCATCTGCCTCAAAGACAAAACATGCATGTTAAATCCTAAACACAACAGTGACCTTTGTGCTATTTTTTATAGTTTTGTTATGTTGATGTTGTGGTTTATGAAGTGAAATGGATCCTCTGGGTGGAGCTACACCCCATCCCCAACCACTCACTTTGATTACCCAGTGCCAGATAACACTGGGTTCATGTATGAATAAAATCAAATGTGCTGGGTGTAGTGGGAACAGCTGCTGGTGATACAGATGCTGTAAATATTATCTAGTTTCTCCTTTGTTAAGCATTAATACATGTCCCGCATTACTTAGCCCAATTTTTTCAAAGTTGACAACAAGCAACAACATAAAGCTGCAAAACAGAGCAGTGCCTCGTTGATCTCAGGGGCCTTTACTTGACATTTCTAGGCTAGATGGAATGCAGAAATTAGGCTCACAGACAGGAAATACATTATGTTTGGCATTCTACATGTGAAATACAATGCTTAGCTAATGTTTGAAGCTGCACTGATGAATATCTTTATTTTAACAAAAGAACAAATCACTGTGTAATGTAAAAGGCATCACTCTTTGTGACAAACACACACAAAATGACCTAACTAGGTCTAGAGTACAGTACTACTGCAAATGTGAAAATAAAGTTCAATGAAGCCGTCTGGTATCAAAAAAGCCACCATGTCTGATAAAGATTCCCAACATACGCTGCCTCAAACAACGCTACTTGAGTCAGCATCAGTTAGGACTGAAGGCTAAAATATTTGGGTTGTTGAGTTAGGAAAAGGTGAGGTTACCAGACCTGTAGCCTGCTCTTCATCTCTGCTCAAGGCTAGCAGGAAGAGGCTACTAGGTAGGGGCAATAGTCCCGTTAGTTATTTAGTTAGTTAGTCCACTATTTCAACAATCATCATTTTTGGTTTGGTCGAAACAAAATTAGATGTGAAAATAAGCTGTTTTTCCCCACTGTCTTTCTCTGCATTGCTGGACAACTGTTAACTCGTCCTGTAACGTTATCCCCACCACTCGTAGCTGCCATCTTTCCCAGTTCAGCTGCCCGTTCTACCAGTAGAGACCGACCTCTGGTGGTGCGTGCTATGCACTACATAAAATACATCCTCAATACAGTATCTCCCTATTAGCTCAATAGAAAGTGCCATTATGATTTCTAAATAATCTCGTATACTGTAATACTGTGCCTAGAGACTAGTATTCAACCTAGAGACTACATTAGCCGCAACTAGCATACAAACCCAGATCTTCAACCTGTTGGAGATGGAGCCTATCCCAGCTGACACTGGGCGAGAGGCGGGGTGCACCCTGGACAGGTCGGCAGACTATCACTGGGCTGACATAAAGAGACAGACAAACCATTCACGCTCACATTCACACCTACAGACACTTTAGAGTCACCAATTAACCTGCATGTCTTTGGACTGTGGGAGGAAGCCAGAGTTCCCAGAGAAAACCTAAGCTGACATGGGGAGAACATGCAAACTCCACACAGAGGGGCTCCGGAGTTTGCATGTTCTCCCCGTGTTTTATTTTACCTTTATGAAATCTGTCAAGAAATGACATTTACAGCAAGCTAAGGTAGTGCAAAAATATAACAGGTCTCTTGCTTGTGGAGCAATAAATGCTGCACAATTAGCCCTGCTAAATGCTTTCCCCACATTTAGCCTTTTATCTTTTGAAACGTCACCCATGTCTTTTCAGGTTTGAGAGTGGTTGAGGATTTGATTTGTTTTCCATGCAGAAGTGCCACAACCACTTTCATAAACTTTCCCAACCCACATCAGATAAAAACATGAAGCATGTTGGTGGGTTATACTTCCATGTCACCATTTCTGAAAATTATAGACTGAAAAGAGCCAGAGTGGTTTTTCAGCAACCAAGGACAGAATCTGCCGCCAAAGTTGCTGGAGTGCACAGACCAAGGCCATGTGTTTTAGACAGTCACAACATACGTCTGCTGTTGTCATGGCAGTGCTGTTTATCCTTGTAATGAACAGAGGAGAGAATGTAGCACACAAGGCTGGAATTGTAATACTACCACAAACAGCCTGCAGTAAGCTGTAGACTTAACTAATCCCATACAAATACAACAAAATCATCTTGCCAACATAACTGACCGACTGTGATGCTGCTCAGTCCAGCGGCTGTAATGCTCAGCTGGTGATCTGTGTGTTAGAGCACAGCAGGAGCAGGGATTTTATCTCTGGCTACTGATTATCGACCAACGCTCCGTTCAGCTTCACACCAAAATCACAAACTCTCTTTAAATAGCATGCAAAATCAATAGAGTGATTGAGTCAGTTAAATCAACTGCCTCCAATCAATAAGAGAAGTTAGACTGAATAATGCCTTCATTATACAGAGAAACTGACTTGTGCAGTGAGAGCGAACACAGTGATGTGGAAGATAAATCAGATAACACATTTAATATCAACATTCAATGAAAAGATAATGGAATTTATATGACTTTTGGCATTTTGGATTACATGCAGTATGTGGTGCACAAACACTGCCACATACAAAGCCTTCTCCTGCATATTTATCAAGTCTCACACGGCTTAGAAGCATGAAGAAACTGTGGAATTAATGTGTCCCTTGACATCTGATACCTCCCTCTTTCCAGTGTCAGCAGAAAGCCCTCTCCTCATCACTTTCCTGCAGAGTTTAGCAATCCTTTGGCTCTATTACTGATGCTGTCACTTCCTATGTCCAGGACCTGCTGCATCGAAGTCTGCCTGATCAAAATGCTGCTGCCGTCTGCATTGTTAAACTAAACAGTGGAAGTACAGACTAACTCGGACATCCCTCGTCGGGAGACTGATTAGATCCACATTGTTCTTGCTGGCTCGCATAGTCGGCTCTCGTCCACTCTGGGTGTGTTCTCAGCAGTACCACTCGCTAGGAAAGAGACTCCAACAGCATACACAGCACATTTGAGACCTGCATGCATGATGGTCTTTGTGATATGTTTTTTTTTTTTTGGTGTGAACAGAGCCCACCTTACTTGTATTTCACTGCATGACTTCCTACATCTCACAATGTCTTTGTCCCACTGAATGGGTCTTACCTAGGGTTGCAAATCAATGGTCTGTAAATTTCCAGAAATGTATTGGTAAGAATGTGCACAAACCCTGCGTACATAAAATTATGTCCATTTAAATTAAGTGTAACCATGCACTGCATTCAGCAACACTGTATATAGTGCACCCAGCAATACCTGGGTAGTGACAATAAGGCATCAGGGTCCAATATCGAGTACGCCCATTGGGTATGGAGGCCTGAGCAGAAAATTAATTTTTGGGGAGAAGTCTTTTGTTGGAGGGGGTTTAGAGGGTTATTGTTGTTAAATAAAAGTGCAATATAACATTAAATGAGTCAGCTCATTTAAACTAAAAGTTCAACTTAATTGAATTGTTTTTGTTTATTTCTATTAAAAGGCTTTACAACTATGTCTGCTTATGATATGGAAAGAGATTTGTGTCTATCTGTTAAATACAGCGTGAGCAAATAACCCCTAAGTTTCCATTTTATCACCTTTTTTTCCTGCTAATTCCCATAAATTCCTCATGATTACCATGGAAAGTTTCACCTTTACTATTCTCCAGATTTTCCAGCCATAGCCTTATCTTTGTGCTTTACCTGTAGGTGAAGATGGTAATACTCAGAAAAAGGTTTCCAAAAGTTCTTCCATTTGAGAAGGCTTTACTGTTATTGAGACAAAAGACAACACATCTTGTAGCTAGGGCTGTCCCGAATACCATTTTTTAACATTTGGACCTTCGGCAGAATTTATAACGAATATTCGAATCCCCATTCACGACGGGTTTTTTTTTCGGACCTAATTGTATTGCAGACTTTTGCACAGCGGCGACCGAATCTTTGCTCTCAAACCACAAAAAAATGTGATGGCACAACAGTCTCCTTCAGTACATTATTCTATGCTTTCTTTTGATTTTCACATTGGCTAGTCATCCTGTTTAATTTGTCTTCTGATTAAATCGGAACAGTTGAAACAAGTTGGTTGCTGACAGACACTCTGTGCTGCAATAAAATGGTTAATCAGCAGTGCCGTGCACTGTAGAGCCGATGCGCTGCTGGTAATGCCAGCCTCAATAGAATATAATGTCTATAGCCTTACTGTTGTGTACAGCCTTATAGACTGAGCTGAGTAGTGATGCGCGGGTCGACCCGTAACCCGTGGGACCCGCAAATGGACCTGCGGGTCGGGCAGCAGTGATCGTCTGTTAAATCGGTCTATAAATGATATTTTGACATTATTGGCTATTACTGTCATGGCATCCGAAGGTACTGATACGTTGAGCAGGTGACAGTCCGCGGCCGTTTTCAAAACACGCTTGTGTCACGCACTCCAAAAGAAACTTGTTGAAACTTTAAACAATAATTTATTGTACACAACGGGGGAAACAAACGTTGACAAAAATGGTTCCATAATTCATATTAAATTCAAAAGTTGTATACGACAGCTATTGCACGTCTGTCCGTCCTGGAAGAGGAATCCCTCCTCAGTTGCTCTTCCTGAGGTTTCTACTGTTTTTTCCCGTTAAAGGGAGTTTTTCCCTTATCTGCTGCGAGGGTCCTAAGGACAGAGGGATTTTGTATGCTGTAAAGCCCTGTGAGGCAAACTGTGATTTGTGATATTGGGTTTTATAAATAAAATTGATTGATTGATTGATTGATTGAAAAGATAACGAAAAAACAGCTACAAGTCAGAGGGAATAGCGATAAAGTGGTAAAACTTGGCATTGATCCACAGTCTCAGACGGATGCGCTTAAGCATGCCGTGCGCACAAGCTCAGTTGGTAGGCTATACTATATTTTCACATTTTTAACAATGCAATTTAAAAGTTTTGATTTTTATTGATAACCTACATTTACCAACAACAAAAAGACTACATTTAGCACCAAAAAAAATGTTTAAAAAATAATTAAAATTAAAAAAAAAAACAAATATCAAATACCAAATTTTCATAACGATATCCATAGAAATGAATATGCGAATATCCAAATATTTGGGTACAGCCCTACTTGTAGCTGCACTGAATTCTGATCTACGTCTGTCTGAGCCTCTTCTATGACAGATTACTCCTTGTTTGATTGTTGAACATCAGAGCTGAATAGGGAGTCTGAAGAGAAGCACTTGCTCTTTTATCAATTCAATTTTATCAACTCACACTTAAACCTGATGACTACCTTTGACGTTTTCAGATAGATCAACTTCTTTTCACAGTAACCTCCAACATAGCTGCAGTGACAGTACCTTGACTAATATCACATCTACTGAGTGTTGGCCTAAAATCATGTACTTTGAGTCTGGATATGTATAATCCAACACAGTATCTGGTATAATTATACATATTATCTAGGGTTTATACAAACAGCAGTCACTGGTTCATGTCCAGACAGAAAACTTTGTTTTTTTCCTTCTTGCTCATTTCGTGTCATGTTTCTACTATCTGCCATCACATAAAAGCAAAAAATGCTCCCCAGAACAAAATGTATGTATCTAAATTTCATATCCGACATATTTCATTGTGAAATTGTTAGCATAAAGTCCACCCCTGTACACATTTTTGAAGGCACAATGTAATGCAATTCACGCATTCAAATAAGATGTCCGACAGTAAATAAAGAGCACTATCAGTAATAGACAGTGATTTCACTCATCGCATTGGATAATGAACTGACTGCAAAAAAAGATAGGGAGTACACAATTGTGGCAAGTACATGACAATGAGGAAGTCAGTCCGTATGCATGTTCTTCATGGACAGTTTTGTTTTCTCTTTCAGCAAAGTTTGGCTAACTAAAAGGTTTGTGTACAACTTCTATTATTACCTGACCACTCCTGTTCTTTGTCCCATTTCTGGGGGTTTTTGAGCGAAGACGCAGCTTGCCAGATGTCATCAATAACTCTGCCAAGTGCAATGTTATTATTACTGACAGAGATAGCTGTAAAAACTACAACAACAGGACTAAGACTGCATGAAAACAGAATTTCTTTGTGGAACTGTAGCACAAAGTAGAAATACTGCAGCTACTGTTATCACTTTAAGATACTGTGCCTTGTGCTCTGCTTTACAAAGATGGTTAAAATGCTGACTGGAGCTACTGAGGTGTCATGATATTTGATTATTACAGATGCCTGCCAGCCTCTCAGAAACTTATACTTTCTGCAGCCAAGTATAGAGTGCAATTAAATGCAAAAAAATCACTTAGTATTCAACTAAATCAATCATGTACAGCCAGACCTAATGTATATTACATTACAAAGTTCTCAAAGTGCAAGATAGATAATATCTTTGTATGAGTCACAGCCACACTATTGCATCACCCTTCAAGGTCAGTCCAAGGAGAGTCAGCGTGCAGCGTCGGGATGGCAGCCTGTTCATCATGATTGGATCAGCAGGCCTTTGCAGGGGGTTAACACATCCCAGCATGCACTCTACTCCCCAGACACCATTCTCTTTCCTCTGCATACATAAGTAATCAAGTGCAAGGCCCCTTGATGTCGATCAACAGCTCAGAGCTACAGACAGTCAGATATCCAATTACTCCTTATGAAGGTCAGGATAAGTGGGGGGTCAATGTCGGATCTGATATTTCGTTAAGACTGTAATTACTAGTGTGTCATTAGAAGCTTAACTACCATGATGAATATGTGACATATCGATTGCTGTATAGATGAGGGCAGAGGTGCAGGTAGATGCACACTATGTCATCATGATAGAAGAGTATGCCAAGGACACACTGCACATGTCATGGACAGAGCCTGTGGTATGATGGATAAAGGTGTTTACCTTCTTTATTGTTTGGATTGTTTGTGATGAGTCATCCAGTGAGGTTGAGGGAGAACCCATCAGCTACCATAGGAAGGCACCTTTCCACAATGTATCACTATAATGGGGCGACCCACGATGTACATTTAGCACACATCCCCGTCAAGCTCCATTAAACACCAACTCCGTCAGATTAAATGTGGAGAAAAGCTGTGGAGAGATTTGGCGAGGTCAGGTCTCCCATTTTGCCACTAATGACTCCAGCTCATATTGTGGTAATTTCATTACAGCTCCCACTGAAAGCAATTACAGGTCCAGTTGTGACACCTTGATGCCGTCTCTCCAAGATCTCTGTCTGAGCTGCTGCTGGCAAACATTTATTTCCCATTCCTGTCCCCGGTAGTTTCCCAAAAAAAAAGCTGGAAGGAACTACTTTGAGTTGATGACCCTACATGGCTGACAAGCAAGGACGGAAACCAAATTACTCTTTGTGACAGTCATCCAAGCAAACACCTCCACAGCCCATGAGATAACGCTGAGTGATTTCAACTGGAAACCTTGGGTCGGACTAAGGCTGTATATTAGAGCTGGATTTACATGAGGTCTGTGCCATTTCACGTACAAACTGAACAAGTAATGTCGCCAAAAAAAAAACAAACAAAAAAAGAGCCGTTAGCTCTATCCGTGCTGACTCCATATAGCAGAGGTGTGGACTCAAGTCACATGACTTGGACTCAAGCCACAATCAAGTCACAAATTTAATGGGTTTAGACTGAACCTGAAAAAAATCAAAAAGACAAGACTTATAACACGACTTGAACTAAAGCACCAACGACTTGTGACTTCACTTGGAATGAGCTTCGACTTAAAAATACTTGATACCTTCCATCAAGCCCAAAGATTAAAAGGTATAGTATTTAAAAAGTGTGCCACAAATCCATTTATTTGCTTTAATTTCCAGAATAAACTAACATTAATGTGATTTATTACCAGCAAGTTGGCACTTAATTCCCAACGTGATCCATTTTGATCCACTCCAACAGCATCCAGTCAAGTTGCAGAAGAGAACCATAAAGAACTGTGTTGTGCAATGTTACGTTGCCGAGCACCAGTCGGTAAAAATGACACCAAAGATAAATACACATTGTAAAAAGCATTTATGATTTTGTAAATTTAATATACTATTACTCAGCTGTTACAATGGCATCACATTTGGGGATGAGTGCATTATGATTTGTTAAGGACCCAGAACTTAAAGTTTAGGGCTTGGGACTTGACTCGGGACTTGGGGCTTGAGTGCAAAGACTTTAGACTTACTTGTGACTTGCAAACAATAGCATGTAGATTATATCAGTTACACAGAAGATAGGTTAAAATAAATAGTCACAGTCAAATAGCTGACAGCATGATAACGACATCCCTCCAGGTCCTGAACTGAATCCAGGTCCACCCACATTGGTCCACAAAAACGGAGCCAGGAGCCATGTACAAAACCTTTTTGCTGGGAGACATGCCAATAATAGACACAAAACAAACCTTGAAACACCTGTGAAAAGTTGCTACAAAGATGCCTAGAGTCAAAAGTATTAAGGGAATAACCTGTTTATTTATAATGTGTCCAGTTTTTGTAGCTTTGGCTTTTACGCTGGTTTTAAGCAACCCACACTTTTACTGTACCTTTCCGGGAGTGAAAATGAAGGAAAATGTTAGTACTATTACACAATCTGTTGTAAACCTCAGTGTGGTTTAAGATCAAATGATGTGCATGCCATTTAACAAAGCAATGGATGATTATAAACAGACAATTGAGGTTCTTTCACTTTTACTTTCATTACATAAGAGCTTTGGATAACATGGCTTAACTGGGAGTTTGTTTGTAGCCTACGTGACCACTTATATTATATTCTCTTCTGACCCAACTAAACAAAGCAATTCAGTGACTGTAGCTGTGGTAGGAAGGGATGGACTTGTGAAATAATGACACTTATCTCTGATTTGTTCAAACAGGTGCGTTGTTTTGCCAACTGCTGTTTCTGCTGCTCAGAGAACAAGTGACCAATAACACCTTTCAGGTGAGATTACGAACAGGGATTTCATTTTCTTACGTAACTAACTGCAGTAGATACATCCATGAAAAATGGCAACAGAAAAATGGAGACAGATGTCAACAAGACTGACACAGTAGGGGTGTAAATCACCAGCTTCATCACGTACGATATTATATCGATTTGTTTGGATGACGATACGATTATTGTCGATATCACAAAGTCTGTCACGATACGATTTTGATTCGATTCGATTCAGGAGCCTGTGATCGATATGACGCAATATCATATGCCCATCTAACACAATCATTTACATCAACTTACAAAAACAACTAGAATATGATTTGACCATTTTATTTCGGAGCTCTGTTTATGGTTTGAGCGAAGGCGCGCTTGCCCAGAAATGGTGACACAGACGTGCTATGTGAATTTCAAAATAAATGTGTATCTTTAAGATAACGATATGGATCGATGTTTTCATTTTGCATCAATATAATCGGATCGTTAATCAATGAATCGATGTATCGATGTGGATCGATGTATCATTACACCCCTATGACACAGCTGTACAGGTTGCCGTAAAACAGCCCAGTTGCCAGAGGAAAATATTGGCACTGTATGTTTCTGCAAATCACAAATATGTCACATTTGCAAATTTCATATGTGTCTTATCAACGTCTCTAAAGTGACATAGTATATGAGCTGAATTCATCATCTGAAGATGGATGGGATGGTGGACGGTGTGTTACCTAGACATGACGACTGCCAAGCTGCAAATCACTGCTCAAGTCCAACAAACAACAAAACCAGTTGTGATTTAGCAAGTAAATACTGTGTTTCCTGTGTTTTTTAGGAACCAATTCACTACACCAAACTGCTTTTCCTGCCGGGATAGCAGCACAAAAAGCTATTGTTTTTTTTTTCTTTTCCAGCAGTGATTGCACCCCCTAAACCAAGTATTTTAAGCCAAATCATGATCTTTTCTAACTATAACCAAGTTGTTTTGTGCTTAAACATAACCTAACATGTTAACCACAGTGTTGTTGGAATGGTAAGTTTCAATGTGTCTGCTACATTAAACGTGCTCATGTTTTCTGGCAATTGGATTGCCGTAAATTAGCTTCTTTCTTGCTATTGACAAGGCAAAACAAAAAAATAAATAGGCTACCAACCCCTATTTTTAAGACATCAACAAACATTGAAGTGAAACAGAATGGTAAATCAGTTTGATTGTCAGGCGAGGCCATGAGAATGGGGTTATGGTTGTTGTTTCTGGGCAATGTTGTTCAGAAAACATTACAAATTTTATCAAAATTCTAAGACAATCACATATCTTCTCTTTATGCAGTTGATATATGCTAGCAGACAGAAGCAGCTGTACCAAGATAGGGTCTGAATGTGTAAACCAAATCGAAGCTATGGTGCATCACTTCATGAATGTTCTCATCCAGAATGAAAGACTCAGATTAACAGCGCTCCAGTTACATTTTAATGAGCGCATGTAGACACAAACAATCAGGCTGTGGTTACGTGCACTCTCAGTTTATCCATAATCGTGAAACTGTTCATCAGAGGAGAGAGCACTAAACAAAGTCAGAAGCACAAAGTGCAAATGTTTTGGATTTATTATCCATGCCTCAGTTCCACACTTTATTCCATTCAAAACAAAGCTTAACTGCTACGTTAAGATGTTTGACTGATTAAATTTTAATGAAAGACTTTTAATTTGGCTCTTGCATTGTGTGCAAGTGTTGTTTGAGATGACTCAAGGGAACCCAAGAGGAGAGCCAATATTAAAAAACCCACAGATTAAGCCACAACAGCACATAGCAATCTCTGACAGATACACAGATCCCCCTCACCCACTTTGTGTTTCGTTCAGCAGTTTAGCAGAAGAAAAATGCTTTGTTTCATATTCAGCAAAAATGTGAATAAGCTTTTGGAGTCTTTGAATTTCAAGATGGCAGCCTATTACAGTCATTTTGAGCGTATCCGTGTCATCGACAGTGCTGACACAGCTCCCTGAAGATGGAGAGCTGGCTTGGTTTAATCATCTTCTCACCCACAGTATGATGATCACACACACTGCACGGAGACGGGTGGATGGATGCAGCATTGTGGCAGCACCTCCGCCTGTACCTCACCTTTCCACAACAGAAACTTCCTCCTGTACACACGTTCCTTTATTCTTTGTGTCGACATCTTGTCCTGACAGAAAACATATATCTAAAATAAACCTTATGTGGGTTATATGTGAAACTATGATTATCAGCAGCCTGGTTTCACGCCCAGGGACTCAAAAAGCAATGCTTGAGCATTGGCCCTCTGTGCCAGATACAGATGCACAATGCACCCTTTAGCAGCTGTATGAGATGCACCAGGCTTTTTAAGAACTACAATATAAACCCATCTGTATAATTATTAGACATTCACAGCAAGGGACGTAGTATAAAGAGCAAGAAAGTCCACTCACAGAGGGTGGCAAGAGAGGTGCATGGGTCCAACCTGCACAAGACTTTGACCCAAGAGACCAGTGTATGTGTCCTGTGTGAAACTAAAAGTCAACTTGAAGTTATTTTGTCACGTCAATCTACTGATGTGAGCAACATCAATCACAACCTTTTCCCAACTCACAGCATCAAGGTCCGACACAAAAGGCAGCCCTAGGTGTCATTATAATGATGCAGGAGGCTTATGCTCCAGCGGCAAAATATGAGAAATGAGGATGAGATCACGTTGCCATCACAGTTCAGGCAAAGGAGTAGGGATGGGAATCGAGAACCGGTTCCCGTTAAGAACCGGTTCCAACTGGTTCAATTCATCGACATCATTAGCCTTTATGCTTAACGGTTCCCTTATTGATTCTTTTCATTAGGCCGAATCTTTACGCTGATGATGCACGTCACGCTCGTCAGTCAGCAGCACGTTCAACAACAAAGAAGACGAAATGGCGGAGAGACAGAAGCAGTTGAAAGCGTGGCTTCACTTCACCAAAAAAAGACTCTTACAGCTTGACGTGCAATTTATGCAGCACCGTAATTACATGCAAGGGCGAAAATACCACCAACGAGGCCTGAACGATAGCTTTTAAGCATTGCCATCACGAAGCACACGTATGCAATATTTACATCGCGGGGCTTGCAACTTTAAATTAAGCATGCACGTTTAAATTGCTGAGTGATGTGCGTAAAACTCGCTTCTGTTTTAATGACTGACCAACAAAATGTGTCTCATTTAGTGGGATAAAGAATAAACGGCCTATTAAAGTGCTGGAATTTGCTATTTATGTGACAACGCCTGAACGCAACACAGGCTCCGCTCCATAGATTGTGTGTACAGTGCCGTGCTGTAGGTTCGGGCCAGGCTCGGTTATAATTGTCTTGGGCTCGGGAAAATGCGACCCGAGTATTGCTCACCTGTGTCTGTGTGAGTGTGTTTGTGCGCACATCAGGGCCGAACTCTGCCATGCATGATACAGAGAGATAGAAATGACATGCCATCATGTTTTCCCATTATAAGGTGAAACTTTAGTTTATGAAGAGATAAGACGGAGCCCTCTCCTCTCCTCTTATAAGCTTTACTTAAAAGTGTGTGAATTGACCTGGATATGAAGCGTCCGTAGCGCCAAATAATATAATGGTTGTTACTAAAGAGCTGAGACAAAAACAAAAATCAGCAGCGACGGTCATATTTTAGCAGTGGTGGTGTGCCGCTGCATATAGGGGAAATACTGAAAGAGATGGTGGTTTCACTGAACAAATGCCTATTCTCAGCACATTTTATGCTGCTGCATTTAAAGCAATATCAGCCTAATAATTCCAGAATGATTAATTCTCACCAAGTAGAGCTCCTGAAGTCATCTGGTGGAAAATAATGCATCCTTAAAAAATATAAATCGCAATATATATCATGTAACATTACTTGACATAGATGAAAACAAATGCTGTACAAATATTCTTTCATTTGTTCCATTTTAGATGACAGCGGTGGACCAATTTCATAATTATTTGTTTACTTACACAAGCACTTATCTCTTTATAAGAATAGAAACTCAATAAAATTAGTGTTGTTGACACCGAAAACCTGTAAGGTCTACTTTTTCTACACAGAAAATTCACAGGAGGAATTGATAAGGGAATCAATAAAGAATCGGATCGATAAGCAGAATCGATAATGGCAGTTATATCAGTAAAATCCTATCAATTCCCATCCCTACAAAGGAGCAATCAATATTTTACACATGCAGTGTCAAGTCCTCTTTGTCAATTCCAATCAGGATTTGAGAGGTGGATGTCAATCTAATCTCACCATGTGGTCCCTACACTGTGGAGTCTGCTGCCATCAATACAGAGCTCTTTCACATAGAGTACCTTTGGGTTTAGCTACGGATAACAACTGTGTGTGTGTGTGTATGTAGTATACTGAAGTATTTTAATGCACAAGGTTACATGTGAACATCTGATACTGTAAGGACCACAGGACTATAAAAACTACAAGTACTGTATAACAGATGTGCAAAAACAAAAATGAATGTCAGTACAGAAGTCTCACTTTGGGAAACGAGAAGAATTTCTGTGTTTACTTATGGCTGTAGAATGCAGGCGGTGTGCTTTCATCTTTCTAAATCTCACAGAGAATTCACCTAGATTTCACATCAACTTTTAAGTCCTCACTAGGTTACAGTACAGTAGTTTTTGAGGCAGATTTCAGTATTTACAGATATAAGGCCAATATTTCTACATGTGAATGGCCTTAACTGATCAAAGCAAAATCCTGTCCCCATTACAGTTGCTACGCCCGCCAAGCGATCCGATTTAGTACGGCACATATGTAGTTTACACTGATAACAGAGGCAAATTGTTGTGTCAAAATGATTCCACAGAGGTCGACAAAAGAAAACAACTGTAGACTTTAACATTAGCTCCATTAACTGGCTGAATATGTTGTGTCCAGCTGACTTTTTAGTGTTTCAACCTGGCCTGTTTTAAGATCGGAAAATGACAGTGCATTTCCACAAGATCTGGCGAGAACATTACAGGATGCACTGCTCAAATCAACTGGCTGCTTGATGGGTGTATCCATTGGAATAGGAAGGTTGGTACCAATGCTCTCCTGGACTCTATCGTGAAATGAACCTGACTGAATAAACATGCTGCTAGCTGGGCAGTCTCTGGTTCTCTGCTTGTAGATTCAAACAGTAAACAGCAGGGCGGCCTGCTCATAAACTTCCTGTTATTCGGTCTGAACAGTTTATCAAAAATCTATTTCTGAAAACATTTGAGGCGAGAAACAAGACAATGCCTCTGCTGAATCTTGGGTCATTTAAGAACTACACTGCCGAGGTTGAAAGCCTGATCAAAGTTTCATGGTGGTTGTTTTGGTTACAGTGCATTACATACCCATTTTTTAATCATGTTAGATGATAAGTGTTGGGTGACCATCCCTTGTGTTGCTCTATGGAAGCAGACGTGTTTGATTCTGCGGACAATGAAAACTCAACCTGTTCTGACACTACTGCTAACATGACCAGCGAGCATGCTACAAAGCAGCTACCAAAAGTGTGGATGCAATGATTGTGCTTGGAGCAGTGATGACATTTGAACACAAGTGGTCAGCTGGAGATGCATGATAGGTACAGGTGTGAATAGCAATGTGTCTCAGCTGTCCACTTGTGACCGTCCATCCACCCATCCATCCATCCATTTGCAGCCACATATCTGAAGCCGGGTCACGGGGACAGCAGGCTGAGCAAAGTATTTCAGACGTCCCTCCTCCCAGCAACGCTTTCCAGCTCATCCTGGGGGACCCCGACCACACCAGACAAAATATGTACTCACTCAAGTTTGTTCTGGGCCTGCCCTGGGGCCTCCTACCAGTTCAACGTGCCTGGAACACCTCTAACAGGAGGCACCCATTCTGCTCAGATGCCTAAACCACCTCAACTAATACCTTCTGACGCGGAAGAACAGTGGCTCTACTCCGAGCTACCCAGCCACCCTTCTGAGAAAACTCATTTCATCAGCTTTATCCGCGACCTCATTCTCTCGATCACTACCCAGAGCTCATGACCATAGGTGAAGGTTGGGATGTGGATGGACCAGTAAATCAAAAGCTTTGCCTTCCAGCTCAGAACTCTCTTCACCACTTGCGACCGGATCACCCAAAATGCATGTTCATACCAGGTCTAAACAGGGCCTCTGATATAGTAGCATCTAGGACCGGCTTCCACACAGCATGGAAATACAACACAGTGGATGTGCCATCTGGTTTTTAACTACCCTGTAGCTCAAAAATCAAATTAGTATGAAATGCTTCTTGGCCTTGAAAATAACCCTGTAGCTACAAAGATAGTGAGCCAGAAATGTTACCATTTGCAGCTTATGTTAGACAAACACCCACTTTAATCCATTTCCTTCACTTTTGCTCTTTTATTTTTGGATTTGTAAAGGCTAAAAGAAGACACCACCCTCAAAAACTCAAGTATTGCTCTTTCCCCAGCCCAATGCACACTGCGTCATCATGTTGAGAAATCCAATGTTTGGCAGGTCTGCTGTGCCTTGTTACGGTTGCTAAGCTACAGTATGATTGAACAATTGCTATTTAGGAGATGGGTTTTGTGAATGGTCAATTCTTCACAGATTCAGTATGATAAAAATGTTTTGTATATGTTGCACTTCCAGATATTATTTTTTTCTCACCAGTTTGTTGTAAGAAATTTCACTTTGTCATTTCTTTCCTATTATTGACTGTTCACATATAAATTTAACTGAGCAATTTAACATTTCCAGGTTGCAATTTCTGCACACAGGCTCACCAGGTTATACAGCTGAAGGCTGTGAGAACAAAATTAGCTTTAAAAAGGTAATAAGCCAGCACATTATAACCTTATTGATTCAAAGTGTAGCCTACTGTTCTATTATAATTCATGGGATAAATTATTCAAGAGAAATTAATTTGTGTTTTCAACAGAAGAATGAATGGGCTGTTTTCAGTGATGTATCTAGAACTAAATATAAACCAAACCAAAGCTGTGAACTGTTTCACCTAGGATTAAAACAACATGGAAGAAACAACCAAAAGCATTTTGTTTTGATCCACCTAACCGACCTTACACATACTGGCTGAGCCATGTGACCACTTCTACCTCGCAGTCAACATCCAGAAAAGCCAAAGGGATAAATGATTTATGCAGACTGTACGCTAGCACAAGCCACATTAAAAATACAGAATGTACACACAACCATGGAGGACTGTAAACTGGGTTTCCTAAATTTTCCACAAAGGCTTTGTGAGAGTGTTTACACTTCAGTTTAAAGAGTTCTCTGTGGTCTGCCTATTAAGAAATGTGGTGGTTGAAAATAACAACTCCAAAGTGTATACGGGTAAAAATACTGAGCCTTAAATTATATATTTCACACACTTCACAGTGAACAAATAATGAAGGTGACCTGATATCAACCATCACCTTTGTGCACATCAATGTCTTTTCAAATCCAAAATCATCAGTGGAACATAGCTCACCAGAAATGTCAGCCATTATCAACAGAAGCCATTTTAAAAACGCCCTGAGATTTCTGCTGTCTTTTTTTTTTTCTTTTGAGTTGATAAGAATAGATCAAAAGTGACATTGTGCTGACCTTTTGGTGCTGAACATCTTGGCAGCGTCTTCTTTCTGCTCAGAGGCTTTGCAAGGTCGTGGTTTGATGTTGACTTTTCAAACCTGCAGGAAGCACGCACACACGGATGAACACACACATACATACAAAGCAAAAAGACAGGGACGGGGGACAGAAGGAGAGAACAGTGAGATTTTCAGCATCACAGTCAGGTCGCCCTCAAGTTGTCTGAATGCCTTGGCCACGCTGACCCTCAACAACCTCCATTAGCTGGCCTCCAACTGAGCGATTCAAATTGACTGGGCATGGCAGGAGGCAATGAGCAGAGCATAACTCAGCCAACATGACAAAGACAATACATGGAGTCAAATGTCGACTTTAATAATCATTTGCTTTACTTCATGACAACAGCACCAATTTAAAGCCGAATGGAATTAATTAGCACTGAAGCTCAACTGGAGCGACGAGGAACAATTAAAATGCAATCAAAAAGGAGGACTATATAAATGCTTGTGTAGGCAAACATGTCACATGCAGGCAATTAAGTGGGACAGTCTCTGAACTGTTAAATCCCCAAACTGACTCTCTCTCTAGATGTCTGTGCTATACCTACCACATTGTATAATGGCTGGGAGTTAAGGTTATCAGAGACTGTGGAGGAGGAGCTGGAGTAAAAGAAGATAGGATTCAATAATTAATGTCTGTGCAGGCCTCACTTCTCACCCTCTCCTGTCTGTAATGAGATGAATGGAGGGCCAGAGGGAAGGAGGGAAGGAAAGGGAAGGAGAATGGGCTGATTAAAGCGCCCAGCTCGGTCCCATCTACCTTCCTTCCCACCTCCATCAGTTAGACACACCGACATGCACGCGCATACACACCATCTCATTTATAACACTTGGAGTGTGATTCCTCTCTCCTACACAGTGGCAGGGAGCAGGGAGCAGCTGAATAAGCAGGTGTTAAGGTTAACAAAGTAGTGTGACACTGGAAACATTTGATAATTCATTCAGGTGACAAAGAAACCGTGGATGTATTCAGTTCTGTAAGTAACCTAAGGCAGTGCAGCAGCCAACTTTGTGGCTTCTATGATTCACAGACGATAACAGAGGCAAGCAGCCAGAAAAATGTTATAATACAAAAATTTTAATTTCTTCATATTGTATTTGGCAGAGTTTTACAGACAAAAAACATTTTAAATACTGCCTGGGGTGAAGATTAACTGTTCTGACACTGCATTGCTGTCAAGGTATGACGTGCATTTGATAATGCAATTAGCTAGATTAAAGACTTAAGTAGTCGCCCTGTTGGAAACCAAACAAAACACATATCTCTGATAAGGGCAAAAGCTATTGTCAACAGTTTGTCACCAGTTTCACTTTCCAGCTAGGGTGGCTTCGCCACTGTATAAAACATATTTTATCAACCTAAAAGTCTACAACCATGTTAGCAGCTCTGTGAGGCTATGGTATATGAATGTTGCACACAGGCTAGGGCTGTACAATTAATAAAAATGTTATCAAAATCACAATGTGGTCAAGTATAATATACAAATAGCAGGAACTGCAATTAACATTAACATTCGCATTAACATACTAACATTGGCCATTTGGACATAGACTAAAGCCAGCAGTGATAAGAATGACATTTATTTGCAGTTTAAGATGGTTAGACCAGTAAATTAGCTTTGAGCAAAATGAAAATGCTGTTATGCTAACATGCTCCCAGTGAAAGCTAACATGCTAATGTTTAGTTTTTGTGTGGATGTCTGTTCTTTTCGTTCATGTCCTTATTAATGCACACTTTATAACTTGCTTGTTGGATTTATTAAAAACGAATGAATGAAAACTAAATGTCTTTAAAAACGAAAATTAAAATGGCCGGTAAAAATAGATTATGACCGGATTTTTACGACCCTGTCGGTCAAAATGACCGGCGACGAAAAAGTCTAGCGCAACCTCTGATCCCCATAGACCCCCATGTTAAAATGCTCAACTTTACAGCAGAAATAAACATATTTACTGCCTGGTACAAAAAAACGTTTTTGGTCTCTATAGCTAATTTCCCCTTTCATGACAATTGTACAGGGGTGAATTTTTTTATAACTCATCCGTTTAAATTTTATTAAGGCTTAAAGTTGTGCATAGTTAAGGGCGTGGTCATTTTGAGTGAGAGGTGACGCCATCACGGGTGGCTAACTAGTCACTCTCTGCCTGCTAGGCATCATCTCAGCTAATTCGCAAGTCATTGAACGCTGACCTCTCAGCAGTGTTTGTGCCTTTTGGATATTTTGTTTTGTGAGGGAGCTGGCACCAAGCGGGAGCATGAGCGGGAGCAGCCAACACCACAGGGCTAGCCAAAGTAGCATAGCTTGTTAGCCTTAGATAACTTAGCTTCGAGTGAAGTGGGCACGTTTAAGCAACAAGGCTTCATTTGGCCTGCCTCTTTGCCCATTTTTGATTGGCAGGGAGTTGGGTGGAGTCAGGCACTGCCAAGATGGCGACGGCCAGAGCCGTCTACTTTAAACTTCAAACCTGCTCCTCAGAAACCAATGGGTGACATCACGGTGACTACATCCAAGGATGTCTGCACAAAATTTTATGGTGACCCATATGATAGCTGTTGAGATATTTCACTTAGGAAAATCTTTGAACGTTAAAGCAGTACATCATGTTCAAACAGGTTCTGTTTTTTATATCTCAAACATTTCACACTATAATGGTAGCAGGGGGACGTTAATGAGATGAGAAATACCTTGCCATAAAGGGCTGCAGGTACATGCACACTGACGGCCAATTATTCTAAAATATTTCATTTCATTAAAGCGAACTGTTTATCTAATCTGAGGGAAAATTCACAGCCCAGGGAGTACAGGGAGATAATTTAAAAGAGTCGAATAATTTCCTTTTCCAATGCAGCTAAAATGTGACTCATCCTCCCATTCGTCAGTGTTCCAGGGCTTTAAAACTGTTACAGACTGCTTTGCCCAACCCAGCATTTTCCACAGAAAAATAATAACAAACCTTTAAGCTTCCAGGGGTCTATACTGCACCAAGACAAAAACTGAAAATACATTTAGACGTTATTTGGGATTATATGAGGCCAGTTTCAACTGCCGGTGGTCTTACAGTGAGCGCTAACCAATAAGTTTCTTATTCAAGCACTATACCTTGAAAAGCAATGTGAAGCCAACAAAGATGACCGGTAGACAGTAATATAGGAATAACAAACATGGGTTCAAATAAACTCAGTAGCTGGGTTTATTTTTTTGGCTGTATCACAAGAATTAAGTGCATTTGACTGTCTCCATTAAAGTCATGTGACATTGCATTTGGATATTCTTTTCTTCTCGATTGTTCTGTATTCATGTTCCATTTGTTTAGCTAAAAATGCAGAATGTACAAAATTGGTATTTGGCTTTGACCTTGTCACTCCCTGCAAGGATACACCAAGCTCAGCTCAGGAAAACTTACTCAAAGCCCACAGGTGAGTGCTGGGATTAGTTTTGCATTCATGGTTGATACTGAAGTACATTAAATTAACGTTTAAGTTAAAGTAAGTAGCTAATGTTATGTTGAGCACACTGGTTTTCTGCTTGACCCATCTTGCAGGCTTGGTTGTAACCATTTAAAGATTTACAATGAACAGACCATTGTTTTGTTCTGTCACTCAGAACAAACTGGTCATAAAATGTCATTCCTCCTTTTGAAGTGCCTGTGATCAGTCGTCTATTAGCAGATTTGGTGTGGTTCCATTTCATTTTTGGAATCGGTGTTAGATAATGGACATTCCTCAGTTTTAGATCATTTCCTGCTGTGCAGTGGGAGTAAAATGATAATTAAATGTACGCTGTTTGTGTTTGAAGAATTGAGTTAGCTGTGGTGACAGTTAACAGGTCATTTTAGCTCAGTTAAGCAGCAGATGAAGAACAAGGCGCTGAACTCCAATTATCTGGGAAACATGATGCCTGTGTTTTGCTTAAATCTACTTCTCTATATCCCAAATTTGCACCAAAAATACTATATTATGCACAAAATCTATTTAATTTAACTAGAAAAATGCACTCAGTTGAGTGTAGATCTCCTGCAGGTGTAAATGAGGGCATGTGTGGAACTAGGAAGTGCAGGACAGTAGTGGCTGGGAATAGGGATTTATTCATCTTGTATTGTGCCTAACTTTGGTGGATGATAACATATCAGGTATGGATATAATTTGCAGATGCTCTGGCTCAAAATGAGACCAAACTTATTAGTGGATGTCAGTTTTTGAGCTACAACAATGGCCAAAATGTGGCCAGTAAGCAAGGCTTGTTATTTACTGAGCCCATTGCCCTTAATGCCTTTTACGATGTAATTTTGTTGCTTACTTGCGGCCCCTACTGGCTGGGTAAGTGGAGTGAAGAGTTAGCAGTCAATGATGGTATAATACAGTCAAAAAAACAGGCTTTTCAATAATTGTGAATCAGGGCAACTACAAAAAGTCCTTGAGCATAAATTCAAACACGTGCATGCAAAAAATAGGCTAGTGGGTCCAGTAGTAGGCTATTAGAGATTAGCTGCAGACAGACAGACCGACAGAAAAATATGCCTATGCACACACACACACACACACACACACACACACAACTTAACAAAGGATCCCCTCCAGGCTTATGCCTGGCTGAGATAATTAAAATGACCTTTGTTGTCAAAATAAAGTTCCAGTAAGAAATTTGCTGCAAAATTTTAACCCTACATATTACAGATGATGCAGACCTGCACGGGACTAAGAATACTATTGTCTACAATGGCGAGTATAGCATTGACAGCGGTTGCAAGGGCATAAGTAAATCATTAAGTCTACATTGGATATTGGCTCATTTGTATGGTATAGGTCTTTCAGCACTATCATCAATGCATAAACCTACACCATAACAATGACCCAGTGGAGCCATGTGGTTCCTCCTGACACGAGCAGACCTTGTCTACTTCTATCTCAGTGGCAAAAGAACCTTGTTTGAGGATGTTTTTCCTGCCGAGCTTCATTAAGCCAGCCTTGTGTTTCAGCTTAATTGTCTCTGTGCGTGCAGAGCATCCTGACAAACACTATCAGCATCCAAGCATGTAATGGATTGAGGCGAATCCCTCAGACAGACAGAGGGACAGCAGGTATCGCCGGTGCTCGGGTGTGCATTTTTGCTGAAAGCTGCCGGCCGTAAAACAACAATGACACAGGGGCAATGAGTTCGGCCTAACGCATGCAGCTTTAAGTTGAGGGCTGACAGAGCTATTTCACACACACAACAGAGATGAGCTAAGCATGTACCCAGTGCATTGTTAACACAAACAACTGCAAACACATCAGACCAAATATGCCGAAGCAAACAGAGCAAATTCTATCCGCTGCATCAAATCCATACTGCTTTAGATGTAAATTTAAATCCTCCCTGACGCCCGGTTTATGAATGAGGAGAGGAGAAGGTAAATAAAGATGTGCTGGTTCCTGGATGAAATCCAGAGTGTGAGCAGGAGAAGCGGAGTATTGATCAGAGGCAGGATTAGCTGGCCCAGCATGCAGCTAAATCAGTAACAGCCATGAAGGAGCACAGAGGAAAGAAAACAACACAACACCAGCCATGCAACACAGAAGGTATAGCTCAGATATTTCAAAGCTTTTGCTTTTCCAATACGCCTCAGAAACATTCAAGAAAGAGCAGGAAAGGCTGAATTCTGGCCACTCTAAACAGCTCAGATAGTGTAGGCAATACTTTGTATAAATCAATTTCTATTGTTGGGTATGTTGACCATATTGATACTTGCCATTGGCTTGAAGGGTGAACAGTTCACTTAAATGCAACTGCACACCATTTCTCAGTGTGTAAAAATGTCCGGTGCAGCTTAAATACAGAAAATGTCCATGTTTCCTTACATTAAAGCACAAAGTAAAGCACTCAGTGAAGAGAAACCAATGCCTATTTTGAAATTATGAATATTTGGTGGGTATTAAATTCTAATATAGTCCAGTAGCTGCAGTGGCATTTCAATCAGGGACTGATTCGCTGCAGCGATATGACTCATCTTCCCTTCTGTTCTCCACTCCTGTCCCCTGGTTGTCCCATTGTCTGCACCTCACCATTGTTTACATCTCTCCCCCTCCGGTCCCTCATCTCTCCTTTCTACCCAATTCATTTCCTTGGCTGTGTCTGGCGGCGCACACAGAGCCTGATTGCAGTACGTTTCCTGAACTAATAGGGGTCACATTAGCCTGGCAGGAAACACAATGCCATTATGGAAATGTTCAGTCAATTACTTGGCAACGAATAAACACCCTCTCTGTCATTTTTTACTCTCATATTTGCGTTGGGCTTATAGTTGCAATGCATGATTATTATCTGCTCAGGGGCATCTTAACTGCATCTCCTGGAGGAACTCGGCAATATGCTTGAGGTCAGTTGTGTCATTGCTGGATTGTTGGGTTGCACTGGATGAGAGCATTTCCCCTGCAAATAACACATCACAATGTAAATTTTGCCAGTCAGTTGTCAGTGGAAAGGGATAATGGATTCATCACATTGGATTTCAATGTCTACATATCGTGTGGCCTTAATTGTATTCATGTATCAACACTATCTTCAGGGAAATTTAGACTTAAGAATAACAACAAATTTATGTTTAAATTGGACAATGTATTTCTTTTTAGTGACTGGATTGATTTAGATGGAGAAGCTAAAAATATAACTATATATAAAAGTAAAATAACTAACACATTAAGGGGTTCAAAGCAACTAATGGATCAGAGTTCTCCAGTTTACTTCCTCATTTCCCACCATCTAATAAAGCACCAGGAGGCTCATTCTAGTCTGAATCATAACAGCTATATCTTTTACAGACAGCGTGCTTTGGGTAATATTATCTATGCTTATGAGAATGCCACTGCAATGAGGTTAAAATATGGAAGACTATAAATGTTTCTTAAATTACCATTTCCACTAAACAGAATACAAGCTCTGGCTGAGTCCCTTTAATGTTTTATTAAAACTTTTTTAATTTGGTCCCATAATGAATTTGAATACACAATAACAAGGTTAAAAAAAAAAAAAAAAAAAGAGCTCCCTGAAACACTAATGGCTTGAGGAAATTGTTGTACAGTTCTTAATATATACTATGAGATATGATGGAGACATGGGCTCATGTACAAAATGTTAAATTTTTCCCATGGTACATTTGAATTAAGCTGGTAAGGCTAGACATTGCGTAGAAAACTATTTCCACCAGCTTTTACAGACTTTTTGACTCTTGGCAGTCAGAAATTAAAGCATATTATTTAAGGGCGAGGAAAAAAATGGATTCTTTAGATGCATTGTGATTCTCTCTTGAAAGGTTACGTCTCCATGCAGAAAAGTCAATAATTCTAAATGTAAAAGCCAATTCTTGCCAATTTGACTGCCTGTAGCAATTGCAGCAAATGTAAGATAGAGCTCTATGTTGTTACAGCTGACACAATTGGATGGTAAAAAGTAACAGATGTAAAGAAATGCCTCATGTTTATGACGCAGCAAGCAACCACACAGTGAGGAGAAGGTCATGTATAGAAATCAAAAATTTTGACGATAAAAGATGCATCAATAATCGTTTTATAATAGCTCTCATGAATAGCTCTCTGAATTTAAATTGAATAATCTAGCAATGAGACATGTCTGAAGGGTCCTACTCCTATTGACTGTGAATACAGAGAACACAGACAGTCCAAAATCCTGCTGAACAATTTTGCAACTTCCTGTACCAAAAGAGAAATCAGCGCTCATCAAAAACGTTGTGCCTTCATTAATTAATCTGTGAAGAGAAGGTAGTTAAACAAAAGAAAGATGCTAAATTTAAATGACATATTGGAGACACGTGGGAAGTAAAGTAAAAAATAAAAAAAATTTTACAAAAACTTTAAAAGAGGGAGGAGAATGTGAAGAAAAAGTGAGACATTTTGGAAAACACCCTTGTTTATGTTGTTGCCCAGGGTAAGATGAGAAGATCGATACCACTCTCATATCTTTACACTAAATACGAAGCTAAAACCAGCAGACCGTCTGTTCAGCTTTTGCTGCTGGCTCTAGCCTCATTTAAATCTTCTCTTCTAAATCTTGACAAGAAAGCAAATGGCAACATGTCAAACTACTTCCAAATTCATCTCTCGTTAAGATGAACCGTAGCTCTGCAAAGATATAAAGATATTCCAAGGTCTGAATTTTAGTCAAAAAAATCTCACAAGTGTCAATCTTAGGAAGTAGTCTTGAATCAAGGTTTACTCTCTGGCTTTTTCAGAGCTTTCAAGTAAAAGAAACTGGCTCATTTGTCATCACATGATTTCAGTGTGGAACATTAGTCATCTGATAAAAAATGGTTGTACATGGGGGAGATCATAACCCTAGTGGTCTGTGGTGCTACATATGGATTAGGCCCATCACAATAAGTACTTTGTTTATTGTATGATATAATGTCCCAGAAATAATATATAATATATAATAATAATAATAATAATAATAATAATAATAATAATAATATTTCAATTTCATGCTACTGATGGTGATAATATAATGCAAGTAATCCATTTCAAAGAACAATTATTTTTTTAAATTAATTAATAAAGAATGTTCAGACACTTGAACTAGAATATGACAAAAAATTACATATTTTTTAAAAGTAATAAACACCTTAATATATGCAAAAAGTATACGTAAAATTAGCGTAACTTTAAAGGAGTAGTCCAAAATCACTCAGTTTGAGATTTAATACAAAATTTGCCCAACAAACTACTACTAGACAAGCTTAGTGATTTCCGGGAACACTGCAGTCACCTCCATGATACAGCCAGGGTGCTGGTGGATTTACGGAGTGGAGGATGAAGTTGTTGGAGCATAAAAAAAAAATACTATAAACAACGGACTTCTTGGCTTGTTGCCAAGGGTTGGCAAAGTAAATAAGGACTATTAAGACTGTACCTCTCACTCCAAAAGTGCAGCTGCAGGCTACTGGTAAGCTACGCTGTGTCGTCTTTTACGTGTTGTTTTAAGTGGGCAGGAGTGTAGAGAAAAAAACAGAATTAACGCCTTGTGATTGTATGCCTCCGCGCACCAGTTATGGTTAACATCCATGTCTGTCACAGTCACACTGAAGTTTATTTAAAGTTTGTTTGACCTTTTTGTCATCATTGTCATCAATGTCATCATTTCATCCGTTATCCTATTAGACTTTTTTTGTAAAATTTTGTCAGAATTAGCAGGCATGAATTACTGAGTTTTGGCCAAAAACATGTTTTTTTTAAGGTCACTGTGACCCCAAATTCTAATCAGTTCACTGTTGAGTCTCAGTGGATGTTTGTGCCAAATTTGAGGAAACAAACTCAAGGCATTTTCAACATCATGTTCACGAGAATGAGGTGGATGCAAAGTCACAGTGACCTCGACCTTCGACTGTCAAAATCTAATAGGTTCATTGGTGAGTCCAAGTGGATGTGTGTACCAAACGTAAATGTAGTTGTTCTTGAGATATCAAGTTCAAGAGAACGGAACGTACAGAAGTAGGGACGGACGGAAAACCCAAAAACATAACGCCTCAAGCCGACGGTAAGGGAACCCCTGCTGTTTACTGTGGCATCATGTTGGTTAAAATGCTGGCGATATTCTTATGTAAACAAACACACATGTAAACACAACAGGCAATATCGAGGTCAGCAAAATGATCGAGGTCACGTCCACATATGTTTGACAAGCTGATAATGTAAGAGGCCTGGTCGGGATGATAATGACACCTGAGGCAGTTCTGACGGTCTGATCAGTTGCGACACCCAACAGTTGCGTCCCTATTTTTAATAAAGTCAGAATAATCTGCGGTATAGACAGATGTAGAATCCTAGAGAGTTCCCTCTTGGAACATTTTCCTCAATTCCTTCAACTTTCAAGCCCACATGAGAAACACTATCTCCTGCACATTACATAAAAACATGTCATACTGTAGCTCTAATAGAAGGCACAGTCAATGAAAGGGTCGATGAAAAAATGAACCACTTAAAGCGATATTGACATGTGGGGCCTAGCAACAAAGTCATTCCTCACACCAAGGGAGCGATTCTCTTTTCTTACTTGCTTGTGCAATATAACATCATTCCAGTCAGGAACTACACAGCCCCATGAGATTACATTATGCCAAGAAAACTACTGAGAATCTCTTCTTCACAGGTCACCGTTTACCCAAAATAAACCTCTGTCTTCCTAAGTAGATCTATTTCTGTCTGTGAGTGTTCCTGAGGTTTCTTCGTGCATGGAGGCTGCACATGACGATGACAATGGTGGGGAGAAAAAAAAAAGAGAAAACCTCAGCTTTCCAGCAGAGTAGCTCATGGCAAGGTATGTACGGGAGCTAGAACACTGTCAGTTTGAGTTAAAGACACGTACACAGTTGAGTTGGGGACTGCTTTCTGCTGAGTCACTCCACTGTGTGATATTAGGCTGACAGAGACAAATGCCCGTGGAGTATCAGTCAAAAATGACCCCATCCCCTTGCTTTGATTCAATTAGCTTTCAAGCAGTGTCCCAAAGTGGAACCAAAGGCAATGTTCGCTCAACTTAAGTCATGGGGCCAAATCAGATTTTAGTTTGCTGACAGCATCGCCTTCTTCCCATCAAGTTACGTGGCACTGGTTTTGTGATGTATGTCATCTGGCTCTCACATTATCACTCCATTGGCAAGGAAGGAAACATACTCAGAACATGCCCTTAATTTACCCCGACAGCTATTTCGGTGATAAGTTTGGTCGTTAAAGTAAAATTTGCAGATTTATCAGAAAACGTCTGCCTGTGCAGGGGAGGAAAACGGTAGCACGGAGGAAATGAGCTGAGATTCATCACTCTCAAACCAGTTCGAGGGAAACCGATTTAATCACTTTATGAAACATCAACATCCAAACAGTGCTTCCGCCATCCTTTATCCTATCCATATAATCAGTGATTAGGGTTACATGGCCGGCCCCCGATGCATCGTGGGCCAAGTAGACTGAGAGGAGGCAGAATAAGAGGGTGGTTTGCTGCTATGCTCCAGAAAGGGGGAGGAGACATGGGGTGGGGGGGTGGGGGTTCACTGGGTTGGGTTCCTGTGGCTTAGCATGGCAAATCCTCTGTAATCCTCTAACCAGTCCCATGGCGCTGTTTACTATATGTAGGTAAAGCTATTATGGACCCAGACCAAGCCTGTCCTGCTACTGTGCGAGCTACATCCTACAACTGCTTCCTCCAGTCCTCCACTATTGTTCACCTGTTCTTTTAAGAGGACTGCTGAGGCTGTTTATCCTCCGTAAGTCTCTTTTGAGATTATCATCATCAGACAGTGGAATAACAGTGAGGCAGCCAGACAAAAGAGATAAAAAACACATACAGAGGGGCGAAGAAACAAATCATTCCTCAGGGTATTTATACCAAAAATGAGGGAGGGCTGCAGGGGTGCTGCTTTTTGGCCTGCAGTCTGGCTGCGTGATCACAGCTGTCTTTACATACAAAGTAAAATTATAGCTGCTGCGCAGCGATGGGTCGGGTCCAAGCATTTAAGGCAATTCTGAGCAACAAGCAGAAGAATTGGAAGACATTTAGGAATTTAACAACACAATCTGCCTTTTGCATCAGTGGGGCTTGAACTCACAACCTCTGAGACTAAGAATCAATTTCTATCTCACTGAGCTAATTAGTCAGTGACAATTCATGTGTAGCTTCACAAATTGACCAAGCCAGACGTGCAGGTTTAGCAGCCGTCCATGCATGGAAAAGCAGATTTCAAACCACTGTGAAAAATTCAGTTATCGAAACAAAAATCTGAAAACACACATATTGCATCTAGACAGCATGGAGATGTTGGTAATTTATTTTAACAATGATTGATTTGCTCCATAAGTGAAAATCTGATGTTTAAAATTGCCATTTTTACATTGACTCCAATTGTTCACATTAGAGCAAAATTCAAAATGCTGTCAAAAATTCAGTTTTTGAGATAAAATTCTGAAATTTGCCACACATCATCTACCATGCCTCCAGAATTTTGTCATTTTTTTCATGAACATTGGAGATTTATTTAGCAAGAATTTGCATGTATATTTTTATAGTACCGTTTACAGTCAAACATTCAAAAATCTGAGAAGCGTAGTTTTTGTAGGGCAGTCTGAAGATGCTCTGTAGCAAGTTTGGTGTAAATTGAGCAAAAATTGTGGGAGGAGATAGGTTTAAGGTTCTGAAAAAATCAGAGTGATGAACTTAATAATTTTTAATAGGTTTAAGTGTACAAAAGTTTCTTCAGTATTGGGGCTACAGTTTGATGGAAGTTGTGAAGTTGTAGTACGTATGGTTGACTTTTTATGAATTTTCAAAGTTTTGAACTTTAGACGCCTGCTGTAGCGCCACCATCAGGACTATTGGCTTGAGTTTACAGCTGAGGATATCTGGCATGAGACTGTACCTTTGTGCAAAGTTTAGTGAGTTTTCACCCATGGGAAGTATGATTTCCTCGGAAGAAGAAAGAAGAAAGAAGAAAGAAGAAGAATACCTAGGATTACAATAGTGTCCTGGCAGCTTAGCTGCCCAGACCCTAATGATTATGGAGCCTTTTCTGTGACAACACTCCTGTATGTAAACGTAAGTCATCTGTAGCGAAGCACGTCACACATGACACATAGATGTAGCATAAAAGCATTGTTGTGTCTGGGAATCTGTGTCGTATCTTTGTAAACAATGTCTGAAGCCGGTATGGACCCATAAAGCCACATAATGGAAGAATGAATTTCTTGGAAGCCTTAAAATTCATTTTCAGCTGTACTACTGGAATCACATTACAACAGCAGGCAACAAATCACTGTGTCACTGCCCCTGTCATTATCTAATTGCTTTATGTGGATTCAAGACCCTCCCCTCCTCTGCTCTCCTCTCCTCTGCTCTCCCTCCTTCTGTTCACATTTTGCCAGTTGTTCACGTTTTTGTGTTATTTAATTCCAAAAATTAAATAACACAAAAAGTACAGTCTGTGAGAAACCAATAATTGCAAAAGCTAAAATAAAACTGAATGAATTCCTTCATCTTGCAGTTTAATTGCTGGCACCAAGCCTGAATTGAAATGCACATGCAGCTGCTTGCCAAGATCAGAGGATGTTTATTTCACTACATTCTAAATTAATACCTGTAAGTTTTAAAGAAATGGGATCATTTCAGGTAGCACTGCGGTCATTACTCAATTAATCGATATTCAGAGACAACTATTTTGAGAACCATTTGGTTGATCATGTCATTTTTTCTCCACCAAATACTCTGGTTGCAACATTTTCGATGTGAGAAAGATATTTATAAATCTGAATATCTTTGGTTAGGATCTGTTAGTCAGAGGAAACAAGACGTGATGACCTTGGACTCTAACAATTCTCTTATTGATTCTTGATCAATTTTCTGTGTGGAAATAGTCAGCCTACACAGGTTTTCAGCATCAATGCAACCGTTTTATGATCTCTGAATCTGTCACAATGTAGGACGTTTCTAAAATGGATGAAATCAGAGAATATTTGCACATATTTGTCTTCCTTTAGGTTTTCCTAGTCAAGGAGCAAATCTGCTCTGCCTGCCTATGCGGTGCTAATGTTATTATAACACAGGATATTTACACTCTGTAACAGACGTGCTGCTCAGTTGGGAAGCAGTGGCACTCGTGCGTAGAGTGTCAAATACAAGGCATTCCTGCAATTTAAGCCCATGTTGCGTAAGAAGATCTTTCAGCATACTGCAGGTGTTCCCTCCCTTACTTGAAATTACCACTTTACAGAAGTTTATTTATGAAATGTAGCCACTCTTTGGACTGCTTTCCTCTGCCTCGACTCCCTCTTGTTGCATGTTTCCAGCAGCGTAGATGATGAGTTTAACATCATGGTTTTGCAATGCATAACTGTCAAAAAACATGCTAACATCAATAAAAGGAACTGATAAACTCGGAGGCTAAGACCCTGATGGATAACTAACTGCAAGCTAGTAAACATGAGTGTTAACAATTCAGGATCTAACACCTAAGAAGAGCTGTCCTTACAAATGTTTTATGATGCTCCCAATTTGTCAATTACTTGTTCCGCTACAGGTTTTTTTTTTCATGTTAATCAGCTATTGCAGAATATTGAACAAACTTGTTATGTGAACTGCATAGACTCCCTTTTAAAGTGACTGAGACTGAGCAACTACAAGGTTCTTACGCCGCCTGAACAAAGTGCCTAACAGAGCCAAAACCTTGGCCTGTGATCAGAGGAAAGGTGATTTTGGTTGCAGACAAACCCTCTTTAAGAGATTTATTATCCAAGATTAACATTCTCATGTGGCACTGCCCAGCATCACCCAGCCTCAAATGCGTCTTTATTCTTTTTCACTGCAACAACTTGCATGAGTCTAGGGTTCTGGGGTCTGAACACGGATTAGCACCAGCTGGTTACAAAAGGCAGATTTAGGGCTCTTTCTCCACCAGTGACGGTGACTCCCTCTGGTCTGTTTGACTGAAGAGTTCTCAAAGAACCATTGGAGAACCATATGTATTACAAATAAATATGTACAATAACATTTCCTCACTGGATGCATGGCGCTGTTATAGAATAGATGGAAACCATTAATGACTCAGAGGGACGTTATTCCAGGATCAGTCATGTCTACATAGACTGCAGTATGTAGACACAACAGAATCTCCATGGAACCACTTATATCTGCATGGAGCCACTCAGGGTTATACAGAGACACTAATTTACTTTTATATTATGGAAGGTCAAATTGCATCAGCTCAGTGTAAAAGCAGTTTGTACTAGATACTGCTATAGGAAACACCTCAGGATAAAAACAGCAGCAGCTAAACACTCAAACTAATTTTTCACAAAGCGTGTTTTCAGGAAACATTCTGCCTGGCACAAAGTCAAATCTAATGTTAGTAATTCAGTCTGAATTCGCAGAGATTCTTGGCTCTACCTGAGAGCCGTGCGTGCGCATTAATGAGGTTGCAGAGATGGATGAGATAGTTGCAGCTGTTAAAACACCACATGACTTTAGAGCCTTTCACAGAGGAATTCGAGTGCTAGTGAATTTTGTCGAGGCCACCTCGATAAACATCAAGCCTCATCCTTTACAGCTTATCAGGGCCAGAACAGAGCATCAAAAGCATGAAAGCACAGTTTGACATACTTGAAATATGTTTTATTAGAACTAATTGAATTTGTTTCTTTTTTTTTAAATGCTGTGTATGAAATCATTTTCTACTAAGTGAATGTAGTTCAGTTTCATCAACATGAATCTCAATGCAGTAATCAATTGGTGACAGCAACTGTTCACTGTCGACAGCAGGGTGAAGGATTAATCAAAGCCAGCAGGACCATGCATAATATGATCATGAGAGTCATCATTCAAGGTGTGTGTGTGTGTGTGTGTGTGTGTGTGTGTATCTGTATCTGTGTCTGTCTGTCTGATGGTTCTTCTTTTCTCTAACAAAACAGGTTCTCAATAAGTTGATCTTTATTTCTTGGGATTAGAGCCATTTGAGGATGGCTCAGGAAATTGGTCAGCATTTCGATTTAAAATAATACAACTTTTCCACCAAAATAAAACTGTTTTGTTTTTTTTTTTGTTTTTTTTTTAAAATATGGGGAAACTGGCTACAATAGGCAATAGTTTTTGTTTTTTTCTGGTGTGACAAGTTCGTAGTCAGGGACTGGCCAAAAAAAGGTCAGCAAACAGTAACTGCATGGAAGCCAGTGAAAATGTCATGGTGGTTACTTCTTTTAATCTCTCTCTCTCAAACTCAGTGGCAATTTTGAACAATGTTAGAGCACTGCTTGGACAGACAGAGACTGTATTTTGTGGCGACCTGTCAGTGCATCTGCTGGCAAAGGGGCTGAAATTAGCACATCCACCCGAATGTTGTATTTCCATAACTGCCGATTGGAACTGATTGGAGCTGATAAATACCAGTGACTACCGCAGAGTCATTTGATCCAGGGAGTGAATGCTGATTGTAACCTTTCCCATTACATACAAAAGTCAGATGTTAGCGGGGTTTTGTGCAGTGGGAAAGGGGCTTAAGAGTCTTTGCATTTTTAAAAGTATTTGAGTAAGAGCTAAAACAATCAGTGTTTAATCGACTGGTCAACTGACAATAAAATGAATCAGCAACAACTTTTTTAGTTTCTTTAAAAGCAAAAATGCCATATCACCTAAAGTTCCAGCTTCTCAAAGGTAAAGATTTGCTGCTTATCTTTACATCATATTATAAATTAAATATCTTTGGGTTTTGGACTACTAGTTGGACAAATATATGTCATATATGTTACCGTAGGCAGCGGGAAAACTGACTGGCTGGATTAACTGGAAGTGAAAACAATTGTTATTTGCAGTTGTAGTTGGAGGAGCTCATTTTTAGAGACTATTTTTATATGGATTCATGGCAACCTTAAAATGAACAGAAGCCTTGGTGATCAGAAAAAAGTCTCTGTTTTCTAGCTAATATGAATCAAGCAAAACAATACAAGCCATGATCATCACAACACGAGTCATATCATGACACATTTTCATCAGCACCCAACACTTGTCAACTCCTTCACCTCACTTTGCTGTGAGTCGACCTTGAACATCTCACTGACCTTGAACAAACTACAGAGTGTGTCAGCAAAGCTCAGCGTGTCTCTGGATAGTAATACAACCTCCACTCCTCGGCTCCTTACCTGAACATGCTGACCCCGCTCTGGACTGATATGTTTTATGAGGATGTATAATAAGAGATTAAGGAGCCTGTACAATATATGGGCCCCCGAGGCGGCTCATTCTGCACCTTATGGGGCTATACCTTATTGCGTTATGCAATGCTGTAATAGGCTTAGCTACATGCTACTCTGCAGGGGGGAGTTTTGGGCTGACTCTGATGACTCACTTCATTAAGTCTGCCTTCCCTCAGAGCTTTCTAGTTGCTGAGGAGTGAACTTTCCACTCCCCCACATTAACACTGACCTCAGATGGCATTTACAGTAGAGTAAAGCAGGTAAACATTATCACCTCACTATAAGAGGAAAACATTTCATGCAGACATGCGGGATTATTTCAATATCTGATATGTCTGTTGTACTTTCATGCCTTTCTTTTACCTCCATAATATTCTGTAAACAGTCTACACTGACCTTATGGCACTAAATGGTATCCTTATTCTTCTCTAGTACCTTTAAATGTTCCTGCAATATTCCTGAACGGAGTCCCTACCTACTTTTGCTGGTATATTTGCCCATTAAGATCCTACAGCATAATAAAGGACAGATTATGGCTGATAATATTGAAGAGAAATGGATGTAAGATACCTCTTGATAGTTTAACTACAATTAAACGACATAAATAGCACCCAATGACGCGTTTAGGGACAATTACAGCGACCCCTTCACCTGGATTTCACCTGTACTGTTTGAGAGCATCACAAGAAGCAGCATCCTGGAGGAACTATTTTTAACCCATCCGGGCTCCTGAGCTGCACCAGCTGCACGGAAACACAACACTTTGCAAACATTAAACCTTAATAAGGAAATGACTTATCCCGCCACATCAACATATAAGCCGGGTGAAGCGTTTCGGAAACAACAAACCCGTCGCAGCACACCAGGACTTACCGGCACTTTCACAGAGACATGACGCGAGGGAGCAGCTTCAGATGGTCGCAAACATATTCGGACACACGATATTAGTGTTGGAAGTGAGTCTTCACCAGGCGTGCATCGCGGGAATGTACACACAGGCAGACATGCGGAGTCATTTGACCTTCTCCCAATAGAAACTACCATCGGTGAGACGTAGGAGAGGGGAGGAGCGGACCATACCAAGCAGGCGTCCCGGCAAGGCGAGGGGGGATGAGGGAGAGGGAGAGGGGGAGGGAGAGCTGTCATCCTGGGATGTACTGCAGGAATGAGAATGATACAGTAGTTGCAGTGGAGGATGAAAATAAATGTGGAGCTAGTAGGTGGAAATAGAGTGAAATAGCAGGGTGTAGCAATTTCATTAGCAATTTAATTCACTGCTTCTTCAGTCACTACACAGATCCCATGAGATACTCTGATCAGAGGTTTCACCCTCCCTGCTGTGTCTCCACCCCCATTAAAGGTGCATTTAATTTCATGCTGAAACAAAAACAATGTGTGTAATAGTCAATCCATTTGGAGGTTTTATCCAATTGGTCAGGTTTATGTGAAGAAGGGGCAGCCCAGGTGATCATAGGGCCCCCACAAAATAATTAGGAAAAGGGGCCCCCAATGGTCACTCATACTGGTACATTTTGCACTGACAAATAAAAACCCACTTAAATCTCCCATAAAGGCACTTTACAGTGCAAACCCCTTAAGGACTGTACTACTACTAGTAGTAGTAGTAGTAGTAGTAGGGGGCTAGCTGCAGTGCAAGTTTTTTAAAAAAAATATATACCTAACCCCTTGCCACAGCTCTAAATATTTTTCCTTGAGTTTCCCTGAGTTGCTGGGTTAAAATGCATGACCCTCCCTCCACCATAATAAATAACCATATATCAGTGTCTGGCTGTGATGAATGATTGGATTTTGAACATTTTTAAAGAAAACATGCCTTTTAAATGCACCAGAGGGTTTTGGGATTGTAGAAATATTTAAAATAAATACACAATTCGACCATTTAAAGTTGAATGTCTCTCCCTTTAGTCAAATCAATCCCCTGAAAAAAATATTTAAAGTGCCATCCCTGTTTTACACCACCCCCTTCCCTCTCGTAAGTAACAAACAGCCCCTAAAGGAGCATTTATACTTGTGCTCAGCCCTATGCAGAGCCTATGCCATAGCCTACACTGTAGCCTGTGCCCTATGCCATTGTGAGCATTTATACTTGTGTCGTGGTGTGTCTCTGTCGCTCTAAGTTACACTTCCAAAATACTAGTCAGCAGCGGAGTTTATGTGGTGTGCTGTTAAGTTTAGTTGATTCAAAACACACCCAAAACACACATCAAACACACATTAAACATGGCTTAATAGAGACTATTTCAAACTCAAGTATACAAATCAGCTTCATTGTAATTCACAGGATTAACAGTCAAAACACTTAATTTAAGATACACCTAACCAGGCTGCCTCCTGAGGTACATTATCTCTTTAACAACAGGGACATGACCAAAATGGCAGTGTAAAGTACACATACAGCCACATAAAAAATTTACAGCGTTCACATATACTGCGGCACATCAACATGGAACCTGACAGGCAAAGGGCCTGAATATTTAAACACTTATTTTCTTTATAAAACTTTATTTAAAAAAAGAGGTGTTTGTATTCCTGTACGAGGGCAGTTTCTTCTATAAATTATTCCAAGGTTTGTAGTGTAAATATGCAGTTTTGTAAAGTTCAAGACAGGCTCTGTAAAGATTATTCATCCTGTTGCCCCAGTCTACTTGTTTGTGGCAAGAGAAAGTATTTTATAGATGAAGACAGGGAGTTAACCAAGAACTGGTTACAAAAAGGTAGCCTGTTACACAGTGGCAAATCTAAGTGACACAGGCGGCCACCAAGGTTTCATTCAAGATGATTAAAAATTATTTTTGGTAAAAAGTTGAGCATTATAAAGCACAATGTGGTCAACTGATCTTTTTATAGGCCCATCACGTACACAGTGTATGTGCAGTATACTGTATTGATATATTATGACAATATAGTCAGTAAAGGGGCATTATTAACTCACTCTAAACCACTGATACAGTGTAAGACCTTGTATGAATTTAATCTGACAACACTAGATAAATAAAGTAACCACTGTCACTCATCTGCCCCACAGAGATGCCAGACATCCCGACAGAATACTAACTGAATATTAGGCCTATAGCAATAGGTGATAAATTGTATGAGTTACACTGACATTGACTGAGTGAGAACCTAATTTACAAAATATCTAGTTGGCCAAATGGCAAACAATCAGCTCATAGAAAGACTCTATGAACTATTATATCTTGAATGTGGCAAATGTTATTACCGTCAGCAAATAGTTTTTCTCTGCAAAGTCATGTTTGTAGAAGCCTGCAAAATAAAAAGTCCTGGCAGAGATGAATTGAAAACACCTTGGGCTGTTGCTTTACATTAAATGTGTGGCCTTGTGAGAACACAGCCTCATATAAATCACTGCTTCCTTTGCAAGGGTTTGCTCTCACGCACTATAAAGTTGTCATTGTGGGTCTAAGAGAAACAACACAATATAGATATCAAACTGTTTCAGAGTTGGGACCCTAGGTTGCAGAAAATACTCCACGTGAATGCCACACATTTGAAATGTTTCTGTTCATGTGCTTGCATTGATGTTGTATGTGTTGTTGTGTCATGCTGGTGATGTACAGTCATGTTGGGCAGATGAGGCCCAAGGCCAAACACAGACCGGAGCCTTTTTCTCGCCCACACTGACAACACCAGGACTTTGTGCCCAGTGAGTTGGAAACTGCATTTCTCAAGTATAAATGAAGACTTGTTACTGTATTGATTGATGGCGCACTTCTGCAGCGAGGGGCTAAAATCGATGAGCGCCACATGGAGTCTAAGACAGAGGGCTGAAGACTGATGCCTGTGATGCCTACCCTCCTGAACACCCCAGAGCTCACTCATAAATAAATGAGGGAGACAGTGCATTTCCTGAGAAATAGCTTGCTTTGTCAAAGGAAGGGCCTCTGTATACCTTTTTACACTGTATCATCTATAAAACAGAAACACGCACATTAGTACAAGATATTCTTCACTCCACAAACACACGATGTGCTCTTGTTTTTCATGGAATGCAGAATTCATTAATCAGAAATTAGATAAAGAGGCACTTCATTGTGGCAATAACATTTAGTGTGTATGTGTGTGTGTATGTGTGATTATTCTCACACCCATCATAAAACTGTAAACAGTCTTGCACAAATTAATTTGGCTTGAGAATTACAGAGAGCCAGTAAGTATGAATTTCTCATCTGAGTGAGTCTGAGTGAAATTACTTGGAAGATGTTGCCTGTAATGTTAAATAAAGCTAAATGGAATAGTTCAAATGAAAACTTAACGTGACTTTGCCTCTTGGTTGGATGAGATAGACCCACATCATGGTCTGTATAAATTGGACAGTATCTCATTTTGTGGTTGCAACACCATGGAAAAAAACCAAAACATTTTGTCACTGTTTTATAAACTGCTCCTTCTGGGTTGTATTTGTAGTGAAGCAGTGTAGCAAGAAATTTGACAGAGAACATTAAATACTGTCGCTCAGTGATGAGGAAATGTTTGAAATTACTAGATTCAGCTTAGTGATATAAGCCTACCATTTAAATGACAGGCATAACCATGCATTTTTAGCATATTCTTCCTCTTGGCTATATATATTGGGCAGAAGTAGGGATGCACCATGTCGGATTTTGTGCTGATATCTGATACTGTATGTAACGACTCATTTGACCGATATACCAATACTGATATTTTTTTCCCTACCTAATCTTCGTGATCAAGTCTCTTCTGTAGTGGAATTATATTATGCATGCATATTCTTATCGTGATGACCCACCAGCAGATAGAGACATGAAATACAATACTTTTAAATTTATATAATATTCATTCATTGTGTAAAATAAGAAAAAGCATGTTGGCTGATTTGGATATTTCATTTTAAAGCTGATATTGACCGACATCAATGCCAGTCAGTGACAACATGCCATTATTATCATACAGCCCTGGGCAGAGGGATTGTTTTTGCAAATCTACTTTGAAAAAAAAGGGAAATTGAGGTATTTCCTTCATTTAGCATCACTAAACTGGTAACAACAAGACTAAAAGTCTATGGCCATAGTGGCAGCTCTGTGAGCTAAATGCTAACATCAGCATGCTAACACGGTCACAGTGATAAGCTGATGTTAATGCTGCATATGTGAAGAATTGGAAATAACAAGAAAACCTTTCCTTTTTCCAACTCAGGAGCACTGACACATCATTACAATTGCTGTTTTTGCCCTGTTAAGTACTTTGTCTTAACACTTGTTGATAAGTGAAAGCAGACAGAAATAAACTATGACTCCATTCAACCCTTAAATGCATAACTTGTTCTTCGTGTTTTTCTCAAAGAAAGTCTCCTCAATTGCCAGAAATCAGAGTTAAGCAAAAGTTAAATTTCTTATCTGTGTGGGCTGGATGCAAGTGTCAGTGGGTAATGTTTTCCTGTTTGGCCTTATGATGGCAGTGCTGTCTCACTGTTACTATGAAAAAGTACAGAAACAGTGATGAAAAAGTTGTTTATTTTATCTTGGAAGTGGAGCATAAGAATGATGTCCAAGTTGTGGACCCAATGACAGGACTGATGAGTTAGCCTCATACGGTTACCTCAACTGTCTCGACCTTGCTGCTATAAACACACAAGTAGTTTTCCCAGCCAAATTTCCAACTCGGGAAGCCAGAAGATCAAGATCACAAGTGTTGTTCTTTCCTGGAAAACCTCGGTCTTCAGTTGGCTGTGACTGGAGAAGAGGAAAGAGGAGTCATGACATCCAAAAGCTGATGAATGCTCTAAAAGTCTTAGGGTTGTCCACACACACAAAAGATCAACTGAGGTACTCATGAAACCATGAAACAGTGGAGCGGTGTACACATTGTGTACAATGGTGCAATGACCACGAGCAAGCGACTGTGATTTGTGATCACTCTGCTGATTTACTGAAGTTTGGTATGAGAAGGTACAGTAGCATATGTGTGAGATACAGTAGTACATTGTAAATATAAAATATATAAATGTATTTTGAAATAAAAAAAACATTGTTTTGCTGACCAGTATGGTCCAAGTGGAAGGGAGAATGATGTTCCTATTTTCTTCTCATTTAAATGTGAACAATTGTATTTATTTATTTTATTTTACATTTATTTATTTATTTATTTTATTTTATTTTTAATTTTTTTTTCTCTCTTTCTCTTCCTCCCATTCCCTCTTGAAATAATGGATATTTGGACAATGGATATATGGATAACAGACATATGGACATTGATGGAAGGCCAAAACCCATGGACAGACCCTTAACATTTATGCATTTATGCCTGTACTACTGTGAGTGTCTCAAAAGCTGATTGTACTGTACTACTGCACTTGATAAAAGGAAATAAAATAAGTTAAAAAAAAAAACAAAACATCTTGACATCTATACATTTTTTTGTAAAAAATATCATAATTTGTGAAAATGTATATGTATATATTGTCTTTTATTGTTAATAATACATTCTGAAAAGTTTACAAGCAACATAGCTTTAATACATGACTTAATCTGCTTTATATATGAATGTATATATAAGTGCAAAATGGTACAAGACCCAAGGTATCTAACATTTAAGGGTTAAAATAGCTAGACTTGCTCTTTATGAGCTAATGTTGGATTTTGTTATAAGGCAACTCTCGGCATGTTGCCCTGTAGCCATGCTGCCAGCAGATTTTTGACACTTTCTGTAGCTCGTTTCGATGAGTGGCAGTTATCAACCCAGACTCCTGAGAGACAAGCTGCTGGATTTGCAACTTCACCTGGACATCACTGCCTGGATTTTGGATTACCTCACGGCAGGGGCGGACTGGGACTAAAAAACAGCCCTGGACTTTGACTCAGCCCAGCCCACAACAACCGGTGCGTGGAAACTCATAGATATCTATGGGCCGGCTGGCATCCAATTTAAAGGCTGCCACCTAGCGGACTGGACGTGGAACAGTAGATTATCAGGGAGAAAAAGGAAAAAAAAAAACAAAAACGGTGATGACTGCATGGCGGCCGCTGGCTGTCCTGGAGTACCGGCCGTTCTGTGATTCTCCAGAACCTCCAGATGGCCAGTCCGCCCCTGCCTCACGGGCCGGCTGCAGTACGTCAGGGTGGATGGCTGCGTATCTGAGGTGGTGTCAAGTAACACTGGGGTGCCCCAAGGAACTGTTCTGGCACCATTCTTCTTCACCCTGTACACCTCTGATTTCCGGTTCAATTCTGGTTCCTGTCACCTACAAAAGTTTTCCGACAACTCCTCTATAGTTGGATGCATCAGTGATGATGAGGAGGAGGAGTGCAGAGGACTGATTGAGAGCTTTGTCGTGCGGAGCAACCACAACCACCTTAAACTCAACATCAGCAAGACTAAGGAGGTGGTGGTGGACTACCGGAAGAACCGGAGGCAACCTGCCCCAGTCACCATCCAGGGCGAGGAGGTGGAGGTGATGGACTCGTACAAGTACCTTGGGGTCCACATCAACAATAAACTGGACTGGGCTTGTAACACAGATGCCCTCTATAGGAAAGGACAGACCAGGATGTTCTTCCTGAGGAGACTCAGATCGTTTGGCGTCTGTAGTTGGCTCCTCAAGACCTTCTACCAGTCTATGGTTGCCAGTGCACTCTTCTTTGCTGTAGTGTGCTAGTGGGGTGGAGTTAAGACTGGTGAGGTCAACAGGCTCATCAAGCTTGTGAGGAAGGTCCGCTCTGTGGTGGGACTGGACCTGGACAGTCTGGAGACTGTGGCTGAGACGAGGGTGAAGGACAAAATCTGTACAATCCTGGACAATCCTTCTCACCCCCTGCACAACGAGCTGTGGCTGATGAGTTCATTCAGCCAGTGGATCATCCCACCCAGATGCAGGACTGAACAATTCAGATGCTCCTTCGTGCCCACTGCCATCAGACTGTACAACAGCGGTTTGGCTTAGCTACATCTAGTTCTGAACGGACCTGGATTTGTCCAATAATGTCACTTTATCCGCCACCTGTCACTTTATTCCATTCAACAATTTTTTAGTATGTAGCAATTTTATTTGATCTTTTATTATCTATTATTATCTTTAATTTTAATTTTCTAATTTTTCTCTTTAATCTTATTTTATCTAATGTCCTTTGATATTGTCTTGTGCTGCTGTGATACTTGAATTTCCCCCCTGGGGGATCAATAAAGTATATCTTATCTTATTATTGGCAAAAAATATGGCAAAAAATATTACCACGATAATTTTTATTGATCGAAATTGGTATCTATCACAATATATAATTTGATAATGCTGCCAGTTTGAAAAGTATCCTGATAATGTGTGACACCTGAAGAAACCAAATGATTTTCCAGCTTCCCACGGCACTTGACGTAAAGCCGGGGCAAAGCAGTTTGAGAAAAATATTTCCTGCCTGGAAGCTCATATCTGCAGTCCAGTCTTGTGCTTTAATTAATTTCTTGAATGAAAGAATGACACTGCATCTATTATATTACTGCTCTTTTTCAATGGCCCCTCATACAGCGGTAAAAGAGGACACTGTTGGTTGCTGTTTTGGTGCAGCCCTGCTAGGGCTGCCCACAGCAGCATAGGTGCTAGGCCACTGAGTAACACCTGTTGGTGGACTTACTGCAGTTTTGGCCTGGATTTTCATGCTCTCAGTGTAGTTCCTGGGATGCCACCTTTTCAGGTGACGGGAAAGATTTGTTGTGTTTCCCGTCCTGGTTGTCACCAACCGACGACCGTCTTCGTCCGTCACTTTTCAAGTAGCCAAACCACCATTATTGACTAGGGGAACTTTTTTATACACAGTTTTGTCAGTTTTTGAGGATAACGCGGGCTTCTTCAGCTTCACTGCTGCTTTGCTCCTCACTTCCTGTCATTTTCCCATCTTTTCGTTCTGTCCACGCTACTTTCAATTCCTCCTTACCTCGGCACACTCACCTCAACACAAACTTTGCAGTGAAAAATGGACGTGTACAATCCCAAACACTGCAGACTGACTGATAGCTGTCTGTTAAATTCTGCTGCGTGACACGCTGTTTGGATCTATCTAGATCTATCCATATCTAGTAAAAATGACTATAGTTTATCATCATCATCGACATACATTTTATTGCAATCATGTTTTGAGATCATTTTATCGCCAAGCCCTACCTCCAACTTGGAATTACAAGCTGGAGGCTGACATGGATGTTTTTGCCTCACTCCACTGCTTATAATTATGGTCTGAAAGTTTTGGCATTAATGCTGCCCCTGCAGGTATAATGTTGCATGCCCACCTTCTTATATAGCATGTAATAATGTCTGCTAATTAGCAATAAACACTGAGTGGGCCTACAGCTGATACTGATGGGACTGTTATTGGTTTTGTAAGTACCTCATCATAAACCAAGGACAAATTAAAAAAGTTATCACAATTCATCCTAAGAGGAACATGAATGTCTATACTATATCTTTTGGCAATCCATCAATTGGTGGTGAGTTACTTAATGAAAAACCACATATGTTAACCTCATGGTGGCGCTAGAGGAACTGTCAGGGGATCAATGTCCGCTAGGCAAAAATGTCCGTACAAAATATCATGGTAATCCATTCAATAGTTGTTAAGATATTTCAATCTGGACCAAAGTGGTGGACTGACGACTGACACTGCCATCCCCAGAGCTATGCCGCTGGAGCTGCTAAAAGCCACAGCCTCTGTTTAACACAAGATTTCCCTTTGAGATGGAGCTCTGGAACATCATACCACCATTCAGTCAGGTGGATTTAATAAAGGCAAGCCAACATGTTGTGAGATATGAATGCCGCAGCAGAATTTGGTGATGGCCTTTGGTGATAAAGATAGCCCAGTGCGGAAATGTCACCTGGTTAACCTGCTCTATGTGACAAAACAGATAAGACAAACAGGAAATGGCTTTTTTATCCGCCTGCCATGCTATCTCAATTACCATTTGATTTCATGTACATGTAGTAAAGTCTCCTGCTTGTGTGCCGATGCTTCGCTGTGATGTGATTTACCTCAGAAACCAATTTTCGTGGCTTGAGATCAAGCAAAGGGCAAAAGTGAGTAGCATTTGTTGGGGGGAGCTGAAACTGGCCTGGGAAGCACAGGCATGTGAGAAATGTCAAAATAATAGGTTATTTTTTGCACTCAGACTCAGGCTCTGTTCTTCATTTTTACTGGCTGTCCTATCCCATATCCGTTGTGTGGGAAAGGTGCCCTGTAACTAAGGATGAAATGCATTGTGTGCTGAATGTCAAGGCTGAGGGGGATGAAGCGACGCCTTAAAAATGGCTGCTGCCTCCAGACATGGCACAAATGGCAAAGATGGTGTCAAGGTGACCTGGCACTGAGGGAATGGCTTTTCATCTCTGTGCACCATGGGTGTGAAGATGTTACATGGGTCTTGGGGGCAGATGTTCTATATGAGTAATGTCTAATTAGAATAGCAGTGTGTACACAGCCAACTATAAAGAACATTCTCTTCTTGTTCCGTGGGCGCTAAAGGACATTATGTTAATACCAAACAAACAGAAACTACAGCACCCTTTTGATGAAGAGCAGTTTACTCACAAACATCATCACATGACTATATTTAAAGGTTCAGCATGTAAGATTTAAGGGGCTTAAGTGGCATCTAGCAATGAGGACTGCAGATCTCAACTAGCTGAAACTTCTTCCGGTTAGAATTTCCTCAGTGTTCACTGTTCAGAAGGTTTTTACTGGGAGCTGAAGTTTTTTGCAGAGGTTTTTTCCCCTTCAAAACAAACGGGCCAAATGATTAAAACCAGTAAAAACACTGAATAAAGCAGTTTCACATTACAAATCAATGTTTCTGCAATGTTGTTCAGCATCTCTGTGACAAGCACCTGCTAAAACCTTTTTTCTGATCCAGATGTCGAAGGTATTTTCCAAGAGCGGAATTATCTGCAGAGGTCTTTTGCTCTCCAAATCAAACTGACCTGGTGATTTCAACTGGTAAAACACTGAATAAAGCATTCTCTTGTCACCAATCAGTGTTTCTGCGATGCAGTTTGGATCATCGGAGACGAGCTGCGAGCCCAACTCCTCCTAATGTCTGCTCACTTTTTTTTTCTCTGAAAAGTTCTCTGAAAAGTTAAGATTCAAATTATCCACTGAGGGCTCTTTCTCTCCAAAACAAACTGACTTTAAGGTTTAAACCACTAAAAACATTGACTCCTGAGGGATTTATACTTCTGCATTGAATCAAGGTTGTACCCACAGTATGATGTAGGTTCTGCATCAATGCAGACACAACGCCGTAACCTACAGTATGCTGTGGCCTGACCTGCCCTTCCCAAAAATGTAAGTACATGTTGTGATGATGCAGACCTGCTGTGTATTTTGTAAGCTGAAAACCAATTCCCTAAGTGGAAACAAAGCTTTTATTCACCTTTATTTCACAGAAAAGTCCCTGTTTTAAGTCCTGTGTGTGATTTATCCTGGCTTTATATGAGTAAAGGAAATCTCTGCTGGTTGCTAGGCTAATTTATACAATGCAAAATGCCATAGGCTTGTGCTAATAACGTTAGCATATCGTAATGGTTAGGAAAACGTGTCTTTGAACTGCGTGAGTTGTAATGGAGCCAAATTTTGTAACGTTACCTTTGTTAAATGCTACTGTTGTCCCTGGCTTCATATGATAAGGGGAAATCTTCGCTAGCCACTAGGCTATTTTACACAGTGTAAAAGGCCATTGGCTTATGCTAATAACATTAGCATGTTATATTTGTGTGGAAAATGTGTCCAGAAAAAGACAAGTGCTTTGTCGGTGGATGCTGCTAGTTATGGTGAAGCCGATTTGTGTACTTGGGTTTGAAAACGTCACTATTAAGCCATGTTTAATGTGTGTTTGGCGTGTTTTGAATCAACTATCTAACAAAACTCCACCGCCAACTACCGTTTTGGAGGTGTAACTGCAGAGTGACAGACCCACCAGCGCAAGTATAAATGCTCACAACAGCGTAAGCTTTGCATAGAGCTGACACTCAAGTATAAATCCACCTGAAAGCAGTTTCACATTTAAAAATATCTGTCTTTTTCCAACACTGCTCGTTGCAGAGGGGATACTAACTACAGTGACTGACATGAAAACTGGAATGGCCCTATCTAGAGCTAGTGTTTGGTTTGTCCATTTTGAGCTACTGTAGAAACATGGCTGTGCAACATGGTGGACTCCATAACAGGACCTGCTCCCTATGTAGATAAAAATGCCTCATTTTAAGGTAACAAAAACACAACAATTCTTATTTTCAGGTGAGAATACACTTAAGAAAACATACTTACTATATTATATTCAATTCCTGTCAATAGCTCCCTAAATCCTACATACTGGACCTTTACGTGATTACACTGATACAAGAGATGATTTTAATAATACTACTGATTAAAGGTCACTGTAAATACAACAGGACAGCAAATGCACTGTAAATCCCTAAAGGGATATTGTAGAAATATTATAGATTTTTTTACAGAATGTGTTACAGAGGGAATAGAGGGAAAGTGTATTTGAAAAAGAAAGCAATCATACAAAAACATAGCAGGTCATGTCTGACAACCTCAGGGTTCAATCACTGCTGGATTCCGTAGGTATGATTTAGAGCTTTGTCAACAATCAGAGATGTGTAAAGCCCTGAACTCTGCACCGATAATCCAAGGGACAAACGACAAATACCAACCTTTAGTCCAGCAGTCAAGGACATCATGCATCACCAGAGTTTTTTTTTCTGTTACTGTGGCGAATCTTGTTATTAAGTCCAAATCTTTGATGGAACGAGTTGTCTTTGATTTCCCACAGGAGGCAGCCAGCAAACGACCTGTGTGTTTTGTTCATCACTGTAAAGACTGACAGGCCACATAGAAGTCAAGGGCCGAGAGACTGCCGTTTGAATGGCATTCACAAACTGCAGAGAGAAGCCACACTTGTCTGATTAGACCATCCTCCTCTCAATCCTAATTATGCAGAGCTAGAACAGAAGCAAGAGGCAGAGAAGGCCCTGCGTCATTAGCTTTAATCAACCCTGGATACCCTGAAACAAAAACAACACACACGCACACACGCACATATACACAAACAACCAGCCTGACAGTGAGTCAATACCTGACATTCATCATTTCGGTCCAGCCGGGCTTTTTAATTACTGCAATGAATTCCCTACATGGCTCCAGTCACCAGTCACCTGCTATCTAAACAGGCTTTATTGTTAAGGTTTTGCTTTGTACAGACACAAATTTACTGGATAAATAGTCTGGCCAGTCTGGCTTTGTACTCTCTATTGTGAATGTTAAATATAAAAAAATAAAATTAATGCATCTTTACAGCTACTGGACTCAGGATTGTGAATGAAAAAAAAAAAGGTCTCATATTCCCTCTCTGATGACGTGTTTCTGTTGTTGCCTAAAACTTGAATCTTTTCCTAAAACCATTAGGCTTTATTATCTGATGTCTCCCTGGTGTGTGAAATGTGCGGGTGATTACAGACGTGGAGCACAGCCAAACTGCAGGCCCAATTCACAACAAGTGCCGTGTGAAAGTCTGTGTGAATGATGCAGAATTCATTAGTATGGATGTCACAGTCCCCGAATGACGCAAACCAGCACTCTTTGACGCGCCACACATGTATGACTGCATAAAAACAGCAATTTGCATATATTACTTGTCTCGGTAGCAGCTGTCCTGCCCACCATAAATGTGTTATCATACATGATGAGTGTTTGTTCTGAGAGGAGTAGAGGACATGCAGTCACAGCCCCAATTCCTGATTATCGTCATTTGGTTATATTAAGATGCAGTCTAAGTTTTCCATGTGTTTAGTCATTGACCTGTAGTTATATCAGGGCATTATATAAATGTTGATAATGAGCCCATGTAATATTAACCCCGCAGTGTTTGCTGTTGAGTGCAATACATTGTGATGTAGAATATAGGATTGGTTTGTAGGGTACAGTGACCCCTGCAGGCCAGTAGTTGTACTGCTGTTATCATGTGTGTGCCTGGCAGAACGATATATACTGAAGAGGTGAAACAACCAGATGAATCAATCAATGATTGATATGTTATGAATATTAAATATACAGTAATTGACAACATTAAAAAATTATTGATGACATTAAAACTTGATTTATTCGTTTTGACAGTGAAATGAATTAAAAGGACGTCAGTAAACACAACCAGGAATATGAGCTGTAAATATAAAAGTAAGGTAATTCATAAATAACAGTAAGGAAAAGACTGATAAATGTTAAAGTACACACTGAGCACAATGTGCTGTGGTAGATGGTAACAGCAGCGCAACGCGCAAGGGAAAGTTTGTTTCCTGTCGGCTTCTGTACTACCACCAGGAAGTTGCTACTATTTCATTCATTGTGTACATGATTCTGCACAGTTTGTGAACTATTACAGCTGATTACAACACATCATTTCATAATGCGTAGAAGAACGGAAGCTCAAGCATCAAACAATGAACGTGTCAATGATGATAAAAAGGTAATGCAACGTTAACGACACCCAGCTGCTGATAGCTACTGTACATGTGACAGCAGATCTCTGTTAGCCAACATTAGCTGACTGACTCCAAGAGCAAATAGTTAATCTGTTCGCCAGTCCTTGTTCTTTCAGATAAAGGGCTACTATTGACGTCTTCCTGCTCTTATACTGATTTTACACTGCTAACTTTATCTGGAGTATGACACAGTATGCGACATTATCCCCCAGTTTTCTACCCAGAGAAGAATAACCGCACGTCCTTCAAAAAACTGCGATTTTAACACCTTTTTGCGTATTTACAGCTCACTCACCTCTAAACCTCTTTGGAATCGATTTTGTAACAAATGTTAATAACTGTTCTTTAATTCGGCATGCATCCAGAGCAATAAAACAACAACGATATATGTCAGTTACCTGGGGAAAGATTAATCGTCTACCACAACACACTATGGTCACCCTGATGCCCTCATGCAACCTTTAGGGTTGTGATAACAACCGAATATTATCGCAGGACAAGGAAACTGAAATTGCTGAAATGATATCATACATGTACAGTTGAAACGTATGTATGAATATATACTGTATGTAAAAAAATATGAATGTTTTCCAACAGGTCAATGTGTGACTTAACATTGCATTTTCTTTTCTACATGAATTAGGATCGGGATAAAAAATTGCACAGCCAAGCTGTAACTGAAGGCAGAGCGTCTTACGGCTCTGTGCTCATGACCACTGGAAAGTGTTTACTCTTGATCATCTTCATCCCTCCCTTCCTCAACTATGCATCGCTGCAGAGAGAAGGACAGATGCTCATGCCTAAAGGTACTCTTATCTTAGGCAAAGTCATTGCTCTTTCAAATTGATTTCATATCAACTTAAAAAACGTTTTTAACATATTAATTAAATGTGTTGATTAGACTGTCTCTAGTGGGAGACTGTCAGTACTTTTTTCTATTAAGTTTTCAAAGTCTGTTGTTGTTCTGTCCTTTTCCCTCTTACATCCAGATGGCCAGATTGTTGATGTTGGTTTGGGTCAAAAGATGCACCTTTTGTGTAAAGGAAAAGGACAACCAGCTGGTAATAAATCTTATGACAGTATTTTATGTTCTGCCATGACTGGTTTTCGTTTAAGTTATGAAACAGGATGAATATTTTCTGGCACATGCTTCAGTGTCTGTGAGGCTTGTTTGTGTTGTTTTGCTGAGCCCAACCTAACCAGTTTGTTTCCCTTTCTTAAGTCATACTTGATGCACCAGCTGGAATGTCCTCAGATGTTTGGTTGCATGTCCAAGAAACTGTGGCCACGCTAACAACGGTGAGTGAACTGACACAATTAGCATGAATTGTATTGAATGGCTATGTTAAAACAAGTGGGCTCATCAGAACTGAACAACATACCTCAGGTGAATATATCTCATGCAGGTGAATTAGTACACTGACATTGCTTTTGCCTTTGACTAAGAAGATCCACTGTGGTGAACTTTGTCTAGAGTCAGTTACTACTAATGCAGCAGTGTTGTTTGTTGTCAGGGTCATGTAGGGACAGTCCTTGCAGTGGCTCTGCCACGTCCTCTCTGCTCAACAAGGACTCAGTACAGCAGAAAGTCTGGGCTGACAGCCTGCCCCATGTTGTTTGTCTGAAATGTGACCCAAATGAGGTCACAGGCTTGTTGGGAAAGGGCCTAGATACATCCTAACAACTGAATCACATAAGCAGTTACAAAAACAAACTTACAGTGCACTGTGTACACCACCTCTTATTTTTCAATGTTACTTTGCCATCATGCATTTTTAAAGGACCTTCACAGGATAGTGTGGAGCTGAGTCCTTATTGAGAACATGATGTTATTGAAAAATTCCCATAAACTTGTGATGATCCTGTTTGTCACACTGCTCAGGTCTGTACCTATGACAGAATGGGACTGGGCTTCAGCAAGCGGTTGATGCAGAATGAAACCACAGGAACTGAGAAAGTTTGGGGGATGTCAACAACTGGACGGTCAGTATACTACTTAAGTTGGCAGTCATTTTGAGTGTAACATTTAAAATGTAGGTTGGCATTTTTCTGCTGTACACAAATTCTACACTGTAAACACAATGTCATTGTTTCTAATTGGTGCTATCACTGCCACAATGTGATCTGAATGAACGAGTGGGCTGTTTTACACCTGCAGGGCCATCTGTCTTATTTATCTGTTGTAGCTGAGTGTGTAAAATTAATTTGTGGAAATGTTGAATGAGACCTGGTGCAGATGAATCTGGGTCTGTTAAGTACTGACTGCAGGTAGCCAAAATCTACTTTGGAGAGTTCTTTGGTTGACATATGCCTTTTGTAATGATTGTGTCACCAAGGCTGCAGGAGGAAAAATATTTTGGGCTGTGCCAGATATTTTTGTAGGAGGAGATACAGCAAGTCATATTCCTCCCCTTCATCAACAAAAACTGCTGATGACTGTCATAATTCATGTAATGTCTATATAACAACCAAGACAGTTTTTTGTGTGAGCTTAACAGCTCAAAGGACGACTATCGGGAACAGCAACTATTTTATTATCCATTCATCTGGAATTTTTTTTAAATTAATCTGTTAAAGGTACAGTTCACCTCCAAACACACAAAATGTTTTTGTGTGTTGCCAAGTGTTGGAGATTTCAGCTGTAGACATGTCTGCCTTCTCTCCAGTATAATGGAACTAGATGGCACTTGGCTTGTGGTGCTCAAAGCTAAAACAAAATTGTGATGAAAACTCAATAGCAGTGTCTTCATGGCCCCGTTATTCAAGAAATCCACAGACCTGGTTGTGAGCAGTTCCATGTAGGATCTATTTTTTCTCTAATGAACTTTACCTGCCAACTGTATCACTGTGCAAACAGAAACATGCATCTACTCATGGACAAGAGGCTTGTGTATGTGACAGCGTGAGATGTAAACATTAACAACATCCTCCTCAGCTGAGCTGTAATGTTAGCTAGCTCAGTTGTGCTACATAAGCTAGCGGTAGATGCACGCTTCCTTCTCAGTGATACGATTGGTGGGTGTAGTTCGCTGTAAAGAAAATAGTTCCTACATGAAACGGCTTGCATCAAAGTCTGTGGATTATCTTGAGTAACCCTGTCATGATTTATGGGAAGAGGCATTGCTGATCAGTATTTCACGTGTATTTTTTTGGCACTTTGAGCACCACAAGCCGAGTGCCATCTAGTTCCATTATATGTGAGACAAGGCAGACATCTCTATGGCTGATATCTCCAACACTTGGCAACTCACACAAGACAATCTAGTTGATAAATAGCATGACAGTTGAGGGAAAAATGTATTTCCTTGAGCCCTAAATATGTTTTTGTATTGGTTGTGTCAGTCCAAACCGAAAGATCTTTAGGTCATAAAAACAGTGGCGGCGGCACCTGATTTTCCTGGAGGTGCTAGGGGGGGCTTGACTATTAATTGGAGGTGCTAAGGAGTTGTGGATATAGCCTACCAATATAAGCATGCAGAGTCCAAATCAACAAAAAATCATGCACATTGTGGAATTAGAGGGACCACACAGTGTGGACGTCTTTACAGGAGAACGATGTGTCTGTTATTGTGATTGCTTGCAAAGGCATTGATGATTTTATCTGCATCCAGATCTTTGGTCCTCCTGCTATTTGGTTGAATTGGTTGATCCTGGTTGATCACACGAGGCCGCTTAGGGACCAAGAATCGCTCCATTTTTTCATCAAAGCGCCCGCCACACTGTTTCCGCAATCACTTCAACCTGGCGGGGGGTCAGGTGCTGCGTTTGGGCAGGACCTACCGTTAATAATGTATTATCAGGCACCCGATAATACATTATTTATGGTACATTCGCTAATTGATGCATTAGCCTATTCATAAATAGCCTATTAATAATATGACCATCAGATAATGTCACACAATTGAACAAAAACAATTTTATTCAGTGACAGTGAAAAAATGAGAATTTCTTGGGGGAGCTATGGGCTTCCCCCCCAGCGCCGCCTATGTATAAAGATAAAGAACAGAACAAATCAACAGATTCTTACCAGTGAGAAACTGAATCAAGCCAATTTTTGTAATTTTTGGAAATATCTCATCATCTCTTCGATGGATTGACATAAAATTCATGGCTTCCCAAGGATGAATTTTGGTGACCGCCTAATTTTTTAACCAGCACCATTATAAAGTCAGATGTTTGACTTTGGTTTATAATGAAATACCTGCAAAATTAATGAGATTCCCATCAGCCTCGGCTGTACTTAACATTAAGCATTAAGTAGCAAATGTTAGCATGCTAACATGCTAAACTAAGAAGGTGAAAATAGTAAAATAATGCCTGTTTAACATTAGCATGCATCGTCATTGTGAGTATGTTGATTGATTTTTCATTGATCAGTTAGTTGTTTCTGCAATAGATCTATCAGACTGTCACACAAGCTACAGACCAACCCTAGAGCTACACCACACTCAGTGCAGTAACACACATCACATTCACTTTTGCATTATTTACCACTGCACAGTAATTATCCACTGGGGTTCAATATTTCCATGATGAAGTGGCCGTTTGGGATTTCTCATTCATGTTGCAGCCAGCACAGACTGATATGTGGACACTGCGTGCCTTCCCCTGCTGAACACACCATAGCTCTCCCCAGCCTCACACTGTCGTGGGATCGGGTTCTAATCTTCTTGCATTTGACATCATAACATGTTTTTCAAACCTTAAATCTGCCTCAGGGATGAGCTGGTGTCGTTCACCAGTGGTCAGCAGTCTAGTTTACCTTGGCATCTGGCCCAGGACGCAGGCAGCTGCCCATTTGGGATGCAAGCAATCAATATCCCAGAATTCAATATCTCAAGGAGTTTGATGACTACCTAACCTTAACCCTGGGAGTCTTGTGAAAACTCTTCATTTCAGTGTGACACATCTGGTTTGATTTATTAGCACAACAAACCCAGGACAGCAGATGGCTCTCAGATAGGAGCTGCTGCATCTCATGTAATGATGATGCTCCCTCCGATGATAGAAGTTTGCTTGTGATTGTTTTTTGCCTGTGTTGCAGTGAAAAGGAGCCAGCAGTCCCCTCCTTTATGCAGTCATTTGGGTTTTAGCATTGCAGTTTATTTTTGTGTCTCTTTTTAGAAACTCTAATTTTCCTCTTAGGTTATCTTTGCTTTTCAATATGACTCCTGATAAACCTTTGAACAAGTAGATTAGAAATTAATGAGATTAATGATGAGACCTAGTCCCACCTAGCTGAATAAATAAACCTGCTGGCCCAGTTTGCAGCTCGTCCTGGTTTTGTGCCGAGACAAATGAGTGTTGCTGTTTTCCAGGATGGTGGATGATCTGCACCGACTCCTGCAGGCTGCTGGAATAGCCAAGCCCTTCATCCTGGTGGGCTCTGAGCTTGGCACACTCAATGGCAGGTTTTATAGCCACATTCATGATGTGTAAGTATTGTTTCATGAAAATGCCATTTATACTCATAAAGGTCTTGTCATGACGGGTACTACTCATCCTGTGAAGGGAGTTGTATAATATCATCTATTGCTCCTGAGGAGCCTTGTTATTACCTGTATCTTATGAGTCCCCTAACTTTACAGAACTGCAATTTGTAACTTTGTGCCAAATTACATCTATAAAACTGCTTATTTAAAACTGTTTACTCTTCAGGCAGCTATAATGCATCAGTGCTCTAACACTTCCGGAGTGGCTCTGCTCTTAAATTTGGTTTAAATAACTTATAAAAATGTGGTTAATGCAAAGTCAATCGGTTTAGAGTCTGTTTTATATAAATGAAAGAAAAATGTTTTAAAATACAACACAGGCAGACAGTTAAACCTAAAATATGCTAAAATACCATTTGTTGCACTTGTTACTGAGAAAATACTGATATATTAAACATATGTGTTTTATTGTGTCAGCTGTGTTAAAGCAGACATTTTCAAGGTGTAGTGTAGACTGCCGTCATCCGAAGGTGTGAGGTGAACTAAAGGTGGAACGTTCAGATTAAAACAAACAATGGCTGCTTAAAGTTTTGGAAATTTTATTCTCAGTTTATTTCAGTTCAATATTTTGTTTAACAACATTAATTTGAAAATGAGCACGTAGAGTCCAAATTTCATAACATTGTCATAATCTAAGCCTAGAATAAAACACAAAATAAAACAAGTAAAAAAAATGAAAGTATTCACTTTTTTTTTTAAAGATTATTTATATGGGCTTTTTGCCTTTATTGACAGGACAGAGAGTGAAATGGGGAGACAGAGAGAGAGTGGGGACTGACATGCAGCAAAGGGCTGCGAGTCGGATTCGAACCTGCGGCTGCTGCAGTGAGGCAATGCCTCTGTACATGGGGCGCTGGCACTATCCACTATGCTACAGACACCCCAGTATTCACATTTTTATTTGGAATATAAAGCAATTGTAAGAAGATGGATCTGGGAGGATTTTGAGGAATTGTTTGTTTTGCTTCAACCTCACCCTCAACACGTTTGCATGTGTGACTGATCAGAACAGATAAAGTCGATCAGACAGAGCTACATTACATAGGTAGGTGTCTGAATGGAGGGTGACTGAGGCTGAAACAGTGAGTGAAGCTTTGGCTGAGCCTGTGACGTGTCCTGTGGCTTAGGCTCTGGCTGAGCCTGTGTCCAGAGCCTAAGCTAAGCCATAGGACACGACACAGGCTCAGCCTGAGCTTCATTCTCTGTTTCAGACAGAGCCACAGCCTAAGCCTATGTATTTCTGGCAGCAGGATGGTGTATGTGAGGTTGAATAAACTTAAGTGTGTGTGTTCATGGTAATGAAGGAACATGTCACCCAATGCAACAGAGTGGCTCATTGATGTTTTTAATGCTTTTTGGTTGGATTTGTTGATATAATGATATACCAGACATATTCTTTATGTGTCTAACCAATCAGTGAATTGATCACTACCTAATAGAGCTGGTGAGTTTGGGAGGCACTGCATACTGGATATATATAATATGGTTTACAGTGCCTCCCAAAGTCACACTTAAAGAAATATATTCCAGTGTCCATTCCCATCATCCCCTATAACTCAGCCATCTCAGAGTTAACGTAGTGATTAACGTGACAAGTAGCCCGTACCAGGGATGAAAGATTTAGTATTTAATCAGGCATGATGCTGCTGCCGTTAAGGGAGAAAATTAAGTAGTGGTGAGTGGATGACACCTTTCCAAATGGAAATATTGCCCCTGGAACTGGTGTAGCTGATGTGTGGTCATCTGTCTGTGGGGACAGAGGACCAACGAATCTACAGGAAGACAGACGGGATGACACCATCTATCTCACACTCATTACGGCCTGGGCCAGGAGGGTAAAGTGGACAAGGGTAGTCAATGAGTCTTGCTTCATCTGAGTGTGTGTCCTCTCTTTGTCCTCAGGCAAGTGTCAGACCTGGTGCTGATTGATCCCATCCCAGAGGACGTTTTTGAGGATGAACAGTGGAAAGAGTACTGGTGAGTTTATAGCTGGTTTCTCGGGTGTAGGGAGGGCAGGACTGTGGGGAAAAAAACAGGAGAGGAAAGGAGGCAGGAGCAGGGGATGAAAATGGAAGAGAGAAGATGGAGAGATGTTGAAGAAGCAGAAACTAGAGAGGGATGTGAAAAAAGTGGAATGGAAAAGAAGATTGAGAAAAGAGGAGCGTGGAAAGGAGCAGAGAGGACGATAAGGAGCTCTGAAGGGCAGAGAGGAGCAGATAAAAAGCGAGAGGCAGGGAAGAGGAGAAGTAAAAAGGGAAATGTATCAAGAAAGAGGATTAGGATGAGGAGAGTGGAGGCAGAGACGCAAGCATGTTTCACAAGTGAAGCTCCAAACTCTTCCCTTATTGGCTTTTATGGTGAGAGTAGTTGATTATCTTTGCTGGGTGGGGCTCATTAGCATGATTAATTGGAGGCCAAAGAAACTCATTAGCTGATCACACTCTTTTAGCATGAAACAGATGAGGGGAGCGCGAGGGTTTCAGCGGTGCTCAGGACTGAGTGACAGAAAGTGTAATAACACTGCTTTAATCCTCCAGGCGAGATATATGTCAAGTGGTAGTCATTGTCACAGCATATATCTCATTATGCATTAATTATCATACAGGGGTCGGGTTGTTATTAATGATAACTGGGAGTGTGAGTGGAGGAGGAATGTTGATTGGTAGAAGTGTCAATTATGCAATATTAACAGTATCTCAGATTGTTTATAAGTAAAGCGTGTCATGTGTAAGCCTTAAAGGTATTTCACTGCTGAAGAGACCATAATTTATCAGTTATATAATTTAGCAAACCATGCTAATCTTTTAGATGTCACTGACAGCCTAGCAGCAGTGGCTACATAATAAACAAATCTCTGGAGTGTATCTGTAGTGTTTGTTTTTTCACTTACAAAGCAGATCAGAAGGCTTTTTTTTTTTGTTCAAAACCCATTAGATATTTTTATCTTAAGACAGCAGTGTCTATCATTTGATTTTTTTTTCTTTTGTAAAGAATTAAACATTAAAATTGTGATTAAAAGATGTGAAAAAACATAAAGAGAATAATAATTCCTCTCAATGAAAATCAAGATATTGCTCTTCTTATCATATATTTTTCCATTTGTCCGTTATATTCAATTTTAAAGCTACAAAGTGTGCTACGTGTTCAGATCCTCGCTACTCCTGTTAAGAAATAAATTTACCTTTTTGGTAGTATACAATTGGATTTGTATTTCTTTTATAAGTAATTACCCATACTTGAACACAGTAAGTGAAGTAGTAGAGTAGCATAGAAATATAGCAACAGCAGAATGGACATTCTCATTCAAATCAACATAGAGTGCCCCAGGAATTAGTCCTAAAATCAAGAAATGTGTTACAGTAGCATTTTAGCACTGTGGGTCCCCTCGTCTTAAAGTCAATGGGCTTTTTAAATGGGCTCTTGGTTCGATGCTTAAAATAAGACCTGTGGTCAACACAAGCTTAAGAGACTTTCAGTTTTTTTTCTACAACCTAAAACATGTCAGTAAATATCCCACTTGTGAATTTTGAAGCATTTAGGTGTCTTAAAAGATACTGCTACTAACAAGGGGTCAAATGAAATACAGAATGTCATCATGCCGAACATGGCTTTTGAGCTTCGCTGTGGGGTTGGCGTTACGTCAAGGGACTGTGGTGTAGATCATTTATAGCCTAACGTTAGCTCTTTAATTCTTTTACATTGTGAAGATTGTCTTGTTGGAAAAACATGTAAGTTTCATAAACGCTTGTTTGCCACAGAGCTTATTTTCTGCAATAATCCTAAATTCAATGAAAAAACATGGATTTCACTGTTTTAGTATTTGTATTTTTTATTTTTTTGTAAAATAAACAATAGTGGTTCTATCATTGAGCCTTGAGGAACCCCAAAAGTAACCTTCAAAAATTCAATGAAAGGTTCAGTGTGTAGGATTTAGGGGCATCTATTTGCTGAAATGGTACACAATATTTATAACTATGTTTTCATTAGTTTATAATCACCTGAAATTAAGAATCATATTTTTGTAACCTTAGAGCCATTTATATCTATACATGGAGCGGGTCCTCTTGCATGGAGTTTGTCATGTTGTGCTGCAGTCACCCAGAAGGGACAAACCAAACAGTGGCACAAGATAGGACCATTCATGTTTTTCCCTTGGCCACTGTAGTTCTGTTACACAATTGGCACATAGGAAAAGTTTCAGTTTTGCACTTCACCGCTAGATCCTACACACTAGACTTTTTATGAGTCATTTGAAGATATTAATACCTATGTATAAGTTAGATACTTAATTAGGAGTGTGAAAACTGTAAGCCATGGTCAATAGTGTCAACTGCTTTTATGCCCCCATGGTATATTTACTATTTTCTGTTGCAGTTAATATTTCCTTCGGAAGTTTTATCAATGGTAGCAAAGTGGTTTTAAAAGAGGTTAAAAACTATATTTCTGTTCACATAGTATATTTTGTGATGTCACCCAGAACCAGGAGTTCACATTACAGAGGGAAGGAAAAATCAACTAAAATCAAGTAATCTCATTTTGGGCATGACTCCATGACTTGGTGCATCTGTAATTCCGTCCACCAGTATTAGCTCACATCTTATATAAGCATGAGTCAAGCCAGATAAGAAATGGATCCCTTAAAATGGCCTAATTTGTACGTGACTCAAAGTGGAGCAGCACCATTTATCAGGAGTATGTGTCCAATTATCCTCTGATTAATAGGCATTCATTTCACTGAGTACATGACAGTGCAGCCACAATCCAATTATTCTGTGGAGAAGCAATAGAGAAATGAAACGAACCAAAGACTTACATTTACGGCGTAAAAAATAATTTTATCATCGGTGTCTGACGTCCATGGGAGAGTGAAAATAGAAACAGGAATGACGTATACAGTATGAAGACAGAGGAGATGCAGCACAACTCTACGCATCACGGCATCCTTTTGCCAATGGCATTCGTCAATGTGCTTATTTTCCTCTTCTTTTTTTTTTTTTTTTTTTTTAGTGAGGCTGTCAGAAGTGTTACAGTATTCGGTGCACAAGATAAGTACTGCAGAGGGGAACAGGGCTGCACCTGAGCAGGATTGTGGGGAGACTGTATCAGCTTTGCACTGGGACCCAAGGATTTACACATCAAAGAGCCACTCATTAACAGAGGCTCACTCCCAAAATTAGTTCTGTTAGATCTTACAAAATGAATTGCCACCATCTCCCGAGAATGGCGTTCTTGTGTTTATGTGCGTGTCCGCGTGTGTAGGCATTTGCTCGTGTGCACTTGTTGTAAGGGGTCAACTTTCTGATTTGGGATTTTCCTCTGCAGACGATGCAGCATGTGTCTCATTTCCTGGCGGGCAAAGATAATGCTGCTTGATGAAAAATCAAGCAGTGGGTCTAGCATCAGAGATTAGGAGAAGCCCCAGTGTACGTCTGGACAAATTACACTCTGGATGAGAGCCATTGGTTTGAGTCACTCAGTGCTGTCAGTCTTTGTTTCACCAGCTCAAGCAGTGGAGGCATTGCATCTCTCCACTCGAATACAGACAGGAACATTCCCCACATTTCAGCATAACTCCTTACTATGTATGTACAGCATCCCTTGCATCGGCTTACTTTGTTTCATTACTAGGATGAAACACACACCTCATGACCAAAAGTAAGCAAAGAGATTATAAAAACACCCATATGTGGTTGAAGAACCTCTCACTCCAAAGCTATCAACACTGTTATGACAGCACCTTTTCAGCCACAAGAGCATTATTGAGGTCAGTTATTGTTGTTGAGTGACATTCAGAGTTCCACTTCATTCCCAAGGTGTTGAATGGAGTAGAGGTCAGGGCTCTGGCTGCTTTGTGCATGGGGACATTGTCATGTTAAAACAGGAAGGAGTGCTTCTCAAACTGTTGCTGCAACATCAAAGCACACTTTTGTCTAAAATGTTATTGTATGTTGGGACATTCAGATTTCCCCTAGGAACATACGTCATGTTTTCACTTTACTGGCTCACTCCACATTAACTGTGTTCCCACAGCAGGGTATAGTTGCACCAAGTCACGCTGTTATAGTCCCACATGGTACTAGGGCCGATGGTGGCAAACTTGGGGACCGTCTCCCCGTCCTCAAACAAACTGTATCTTGGGCTTAACGGATCGGCCTATCACAAGTGTGTCTGTGTTGGTGACTAGAGAGGAAGCTCTGTTTTTAGTTTCTCTGTGGTCAGCTTGCAGTTTTTTTGTAGCTTCAAACTAATTCTGCTTTATAATAGTAGCCTCATTACTGTTTACTTAGCATTTCAGCTGTATTGGAGTTGCATTAAAAGGTCCAGTGTGTGGGATTTAAGGGATGTATTAACAGAAATTAATATAATATTCATAGCTATGTTTCAATCAGTGTGTAATCACCTGAAAATAAGAATCATATTTTTGTTGTTGTTTCTACAGTAGCCCATAACAGACAAACCAAACACTGGCTCCAGATAGGGTTATTCGTGTTAACACATCAGCCCATCATAGTTTTCCTACACACTCGGCACACGAGAGAAGTCTTAGTTGGTTGCAATGTGCAACCTCACCACTAGATGCCACTAAACCCTACACACTAGACCTTTAAATTACTGCTGATGCAAACATTTCCTGCTGCTGCTTTACATTAAAAGTTTTTCTTCTGCAGAGGTGTCCTGTTGACTGAGGAGTTTAGGCATAGGCAATTAACCACTAATGTCCCTGGTTAGCTTTCAGCTGGGGACCTTTTGTTGCATGTCATCTCCCTCCTCTCTCTCTACCTGCACTTTCATGTCATTACTGTACTGTTATTGATAGAGGGCAAAGCGCTCTACAAAAAATGATGATGAAGTTGTCTTTTGGTAAACCAGTGGGAGGGACTTTTATTGTGAAGCAGCTATTGGAAATGTATATGCCAGGTGTTTGTGCTCTTCAGTAGAAATGTAGCCCTAGGGGTACACTGGAGTACTGCAGGAGTATTATAACATAATAAGTTCATTAAAAAGTGTAAATGTGAGTTTGATAAACCCCATTTATATTCACTACTCCTATTTTCAATGCAGTCATTAACTGCCATAAACTGTCAATAGCTGCAACAAACACAACTTGTTCACATTTACCCAGTAACTGTGTGTTTCTACCAAAAATGTTATGCATTAGTCAGGTGGTACTCAGCTGAAAAAATAGTTAAAAGGGGGTAAGTTATTGAACAAAGTTTGAGGACCACTTGTCATGAGCATCTGTGCACTGATTTGTGAGCAGGTCAGTTTCAAATATTGCAGAGAGGAATCGTAGATCGCAGAAACGGCTAACAACAGGCCTTGCTGTGGTTTGTCCAAACTGGTACACCTGTCACATGACCTAAGAAGATGTCACCGTGGGCTTTAGGAAAATGTAATGGGAATGTTTGACTATTTTCTGACAGCATTTGAGTAATCAAGAAAAAAAATCACATTGAATACAAATGTTAATTGTCTTTGTACCAAGCCCAAACCATGAATAACATGTCGACACATTTGTTGCCATATATGTTGCCATATATTGTATTTTAGAACAATCATCACTGGTCAGAGATTCCAGCTGGAATTAGACAAATGCCATTAAAGGTCATAATAAATCTAACTAAAGGAACCACCGATAATTCTTTAATCTTTTGTATTAAAAAAAAGGAATTTAGCATATTTCTTGTTAATTCTATTGCAAACTAGCATTTCTTTTTTATGATAAAACTCATAATATAATGATAATATAAAATCAACCACTAACTTTAACTGAGATCAAAGTACTAATATTCTTTTACCATAAAAGTAGAAAAAGTTCAACAAATCTAGCAACCCACGCAGTTTTTTTTTTAAACGGTAGAAACATCTGTTGTTTTTTTTTTACAGTGTGAGTCTGTGTGTCTTCCGTCTCTACAGTCGTGTGTGTGTGTGTGTGTGTGTGAGTGAGTGTGTGGAGTGTAAAACTAATTTACCCCATGGGGAATATGTTTGCTCAGAGAGCAGAAACAGTGGGGAATGCTCTTGTCTAATGGGATGGTCCCTCCAATTTAATGAATGCTGATTGATTGGCAAACTCTCTGTTTTAATGTACCAATTACTGTGTTTAGTGCAACTCAGTCCTCGCAGGAGCACCACTTGAAAGTCTCCTCATCCCTTCCCTCTGCATCTTCGTTCTTTTAAGTGATAGTTTTTTGTTTTTCTTTTACTTCTGTGGTAATTTGACTTTGATGCTGAGACACGAAGTCTGTAGTTCGGATCTTTTTTAAGGTATGTGGCTGAAGAATTCCAAGTGAGATTGCTCTAGTTTATATGGTGCATAAATCCACAGTATATTGGGTGCATACTCTTTTTATGTCTGTGTGGATAGACGATGCTGGGGGAGTGTGTGAGGTGGGTATCACAGTGTCGGCCTCACAGCTGTGGCTGCAGGCCTGGATGGACCCTGATTGAGTTATGAGACCCAAATGACAATGACACTTTTTGTCCCATTCATCATCCAACCTGTCATTAATATGCTCAGCAAGGCCTTCACACACACACACACACACACACACACACACACACACACACACACACACACAGTGGCGCACAAAAAGCCTTGATCACATAAACATTTCTACACGTACATAATGTAAGTATGCATATCACACACACAGCTCGCTGCAGTGTGGAGCAGATAGACATGTTTTGCAGCTCACCTGGAGCCTGCTCTGTATGACAGGCAGCGTATGACTGTCACTTTGACTGACGACCGTTCAGAGTCTCTTGGTTTGATTTATAAACCAGCCGTGGTTTAATATGAGGGACAAGAAGAGTGTTTCTATTCCTCCTCACAGCACTTTGTTAGCGGATAGATTTACAGCTCTGACATCCTCTGCTCTCCCTTCGTCTTCACTGCAACTTATATTGCTGAGATATTTTAACATTTTAGTACTTGGATGCTACAGTAGTTAATTTAACTCCATAAGCAGCACTATATAATCTTGTAGCATTTACGTGCGCTTCATCTGCTCTTCCTTCATTGGTAAACAGTAGCAGCCAGTGATGACATATCCAGTCTCCCCCTCAGAGCCCTTTCACTTTCACCATGAGCTGCGTTCAATAACCCACTGGAGCACAGCTCTGCTCTAAACCCCTCCAGGGATCCTCGGATGAGATTGGCAGCAATCACCCGGCCATGGGCCGATGGATGGATGGATGGATGGATGGATGGATGGATGGAGGGAAAGATGGAGATAGAGGAATGAAGAAAGAGAGAAAGAAAAGTTAGGACAGCAGGGCGTAAAATGAAACAATAGAAAGAGATGCTGCTTGACAGAAGTCTGATGCAGGGACTATTGGTTGAGTTTAAATGAAAAGAACAGGAAGAAAACTGGAAATTTTCATGTGTGTCTTCTTTTCTTTGTGTGATAATTCAGCTTCAGGTGAAGATAGAAACATGAGTTGGATTATAGAACACTGTATTACCATCATAGGAATATACCATATATGATATATACTGTACAACCTGCATATGTATGACCAGGGTTTGCTGTATCTGACCCTGCAGGCTCCAACAGTGTGCAATTCATTATTCTTCACAGTGTGGTTCTGTAATGGCTCCCAGTATGTCGGCCTCCCCCCTCAGTCCTCTCCTGACTCAGCTGCCCCCTCCCTCCCCAGATCCTCCCCCTCATCCAGAGACTCCCAGACGAGCCAGGAATGCCAATTAATTGTAATTAGAACCACTGTAAGCGTAACTATTGCTGTTACACTCCACTAATGAATCAGGGCTGCTGCGGTCCCTGTGTATTTACCCCAGTGTAATCTATCGTATTGATGTAGGGAGGAAGGCTGAGCGCAAACAGGGGAGCCTGGGATCAGCCTGACATCGGCTGTGGTGCAAGAATGACACCTTGTGTTCATACTGGGTAGTACACCTTGGAGCTGAGGTTTTTGTCTTTATATTGTAGTTGTCTGGCATTTTGGGCAGTTGACAAGTTGTCCGTGACCTAACGTTGCAGCTGTACCTAAAGTATGACTGGTCTCCATTTGATAGTATGAAGTGTAGTGAAGTATCCTGGTTCCAGACCACTGAGCTGCCACATCTCAGATTTGATCAGTGGTTCAAATTGAATGATTGAAGTGAAACGAATGGCAATTAAGTTTCATTATGAGAGTAGTTCTGAAGCAGATATGGTAGTAAAATGGAATGTACAATAATCATGTTGGAATACATGACTTTTCAACCCTGAGACCTTCTTCAAAATCAGCAATTACAAAAATGATTGTTAATCTTGCAGAAGGCCTGGGGGATGAATTGCCATCTGAATAAAAGAGAAATGCATTTCTGACCTTTGTGCAACACTTTTTCCATAATTTCATATCTACTTCCAGTGATTTGGTTTCTGAAAACCAACAATATGGTACATTTGTGCCTGTCATATGTTAAATTTATACATTTCATATATAGCAGATATGTTGAAAATTTATATTTCTTTACGTCTCAGTTTTCAATTTTATGTGGTCACTATGCTATAGTTAGGTTTAGGCACAAAACACACTTGGTTACAGTTAGGAAAAGGTCATGTTTTGGCTCAAAATACCAAAATACCAAATATCAAATGTCTGGAAATGTCCCAGCATGTATTTAAAATACCTGCTTTTATTGTTTACTGGTCTGCTGCCATATACCACCTATATATATGTGTGTGTGTGTATGTGTGTGTGTGTGTGTGTGTGTGTGTACATATATATATATATATATATATACAGTACAGGCCAAAAGTTTGGACACACCTTCTCATTCAATGCGTTTTCTTTATTTTCATGACTATTTACATTGTAGATTCTCACTGAAGGCATCAAAACTATGAATCAACACACGTGGAGTTATGTACTTAACAAAAAAAGGTGAAATAACTGAAAACATGTTTTATATTCTAGTTTCTTCAAAATAGCCACCCTTTGCTCTGATTACTGCTTTGCACACTCTTGGCATTCTCTCCATGAGCTTCAAGAGGTAGTCACCTGAAATGGTTTTCCAACAGTCTTGAAGGAGTTCCCAGAGGTGTTTAGCACTTGTTGGCCCCTTTGCCTTCACTCTGCGGTCCAGCTCACCCCAAACCATCTCCATTGGGTTCAGGTCCGGTGACTGTGGAGGCCAGGTCATCTGCCGCAGCACTCCATCACTCTCCTTCTTGGTCAAATAGCCCTTACACAGCCTGGAGGTGTGTTTGGGGTCATTGTCCTGTTGAAAAATAAATGATCGTCCAACTAAGCGCAAAGCTGGATGGGATGGCATGTCGCTGCAGGATGCTGTGGTAGCCATGCTGGTTCAGTGTGCCTTCAATTTTGAATAAATCCCCAACAGTGTCACCAGCAAAACACCCCCACACCATTACACCTCCTCCTCCATGCTTCACAGTGGGAACCAGGCATGTGGAATCCATCCGTTCACCTTTTCTGCGTCTCACAAAGACACGGCGGTTGGAACCAAAGATCTCAAATTTGGACTCATCAGACCAAAGCACAGATTTCCACTGGTCTAATGTCCATTCCTTGTGTTTCTTGGCCAAACAAATCTCTTCTGCTTGTTGCCTCTCCTTAGCAGTGGTTTCCTAGCAGCTATTTGACCATGAAGGCCTGATTCGCGCAGTCTCCTCTTAACAGTTGTTCTAGAGATGGGTCTGCTGCTAGAACTCTGTGTGGCATTCATCTGGTCTCTGATCTGAGCTGCTGTTAACTTGCGATTTCTGAGGCTGGTGACTTGGATGAACTTATCCTCAGAAGCAGAGGTGACTCTTGGTCTTCCTTTCCTGGGTCGGTCCTCATGTGTGCCAGTTTCGTTGTAGTGCTTGATGGTTTTTGCGACTCCACTTGGGGACACATTTAAAGTTTTTGCAATTTTCCGGACTGACTGACCTTCATTTCTTAAAGTAATGATGGCCACTGGTTTTTCTTTAGTTAGCTGATTGGTTCTTGCCATAATATGAATTTTAACAGTTGTCCAATAGGGCTGTCGGCTGTGTATTAACCTGACTTCTGCACAACACAACTGATGGTCCCAACCCCATTGATAAAGCAAGAAATTCCACTAATTAACCCTGATAAGGCACACCTGTGAAGTGGAAACCATTTCAGGTGACTACCTCTTGAAGCTCATCGAGAGAATGCCAAGAGTGTGCAAAGCAGTAATCAGAGCAAAGGGTGGCTATTTTGAAGAAACTAGAATATAAAACATGTTTTCAGTTATTTCAGCTTTTTGTTAAGTACATAACTCCACATGTGTTCATTCATAGTTTTGATGCCTTCAGTGAGAATCTACAATGTAAATAGTCATGAAAATAAAGAAAACGCATTGAATGAGAAGGTGTGTCCAAACTTTTGGCCTGTACTGTATATATATATATATATATATATATTTCCACACAGTACTGTATATATACACAGTATATATACCCTACATATCTACCCTCCTCCTCCTGTTGAGAAACTCAGCTCAAACACATGAAATCTGAACGAGGAATGGTGATATAATTTGTCTGAAATGTAACACATCCGTTGTTGCAGATAGGTACAATGCCAGCATATTATTCTGGTGACTGGGCCGCACCACAGCCCTTGGTGTGCATCACTTCTTTATACTATATTATTGTTTGAGTACATTTATCAAGTGTCGCTGAGCATTCACAAAAAGACGAATCATCATACGTTAAATAAATTAAACAAAATGTAACCAGAATGCTTTTACTTTACGAAAGAATGTAAAGGGTTTATTACTATTTAGTGGTTTGCTTTGCCAGCACTCAAAAAATTACTTTTCTGCCCTTTATTGGCACTAAATATGATGGAAGTTTAATAATCCCCATAAGGAAACCGGGGGGGTTACAACCACAAAACTACAAAAATATATTTTAAAAAAGTATTAAAAAAAATCAAACGTCAAAACAGACTAAATACTGAAGGTAGACAAACAAATGCAGTTGACAGTTTGGACACATGGTTTAAAGAGTGATATGTTGTAATAATGTACAGGAAATGTGACGACATACAATAGCGTCGTTGTCTCAAAGTAAGTTATTATAAAACTGCTTGTATGTGACAGTACAATAGCTCTAACTGTACAGTACAGGAGCATAAAACTTAACGCAATAACTCTGGTATGATTTATACTATAGGTCTCAGGGTAGTGTTAATTGGTCGGCTGTATCTGTTCCACAAAGGTCAGATGAAAATGTGAGGTTTCATCTGAGTTGCAAAAGTGTGTTTTACTGTGTCATATATAAAGCATGTTAAAAAAAGGTGTCTCTGTTTGTGCAATACTAAAAACTAGAACAATGTTTAAAGTTTTTTTTGTTGCCTTTTAAAATCTTTGCTGGTGTAAGAAACACTGAATTTTATCTGTAGGCTCTTCTGTTGGTGTAGCAATAGTGATATAAATAGAAATAAAAACTATATTAGAATCTATATTAGTCCAACTTTTTCCACTGTTCTGTCACCTGCACTGCAGTTGGCGCGCTTACATGCCAAGCAGGGAATTGATGACGTTGGTCTCGCAGTCAACATAGTGTCATCTATTTCTGGTCATTACAGGTTCAGGTAATGGGAAGCTCTGGGTTACTGGTTGTTAAGTTCATCTTGACTGAGTGGTCATGACGTCACATGGCCTGCCTCTGTTCCACTCTCTGCAATCTCTCATTCACTATTTCTTATATTGCTTTACTGGAAAAAATGAAGCCTGTTCCTGTGGTTTACATTTTCTAAGACAAATCCACTTCATTACAGCACTTACTATTAGAAATTGAAGCCTTTTTGACTTTAACAACGTAAAACGATCACTTTGTAAGTACGGACAAAACTACAGCTCCGATTAAACTACAAGCATGGCAGTGTGAATACTTACATCATCATAATCTGGTTTCGTGCATAGCCATAAAACTCGCCAACAATTTAAGGTATGCACGAACTGTCAGTGTTGCAAACAGTATCATCAGCAAAGTCGAAGCCAATCCCACGTTCACTCAGCTTGGCATTTTGCCTCACTATATTTTTGTTTGTTTGTTTTGGCACTGTGTGTGTGCAATTTTTCTAGCTTTCTCTTGGATGTGTGCTGCTTATTTTCTGGGTGCTAATCTTTTGTGTTCTGACCTCAACTGCGCACCCAGGAATGTCCCAAACACAGGAAAATAAGAAGAAAATGAGGAAGATTCAGGCAGAGGGCAGGGTCTCTGTAGAAAAATACCCTACCACAGTCTTCTAGGTGGTCATAAGTGATTATTTACAGGGATTACTTTTGTTTGAGTCCATGACTCAACATGACATGCATGGTCATGGTCATCAATGGTTGCAAGCCTAAGTCTGTGGTGCAGCCCAGTCGCCTAGTTTTATTCTGGTTTCAACACTGTGTTTTACCACTTAAAGACCATTTTTTCTTGTGTAAAATAATATAACACTTGCGCATTACAAATTTAAATTTGATTACGGGATGACGGCCTTGTGTTTTGCTCCATGTAAATTTGTGGTTGTAATGTTTCTGTCAGTATCAACTTTTTGCTGTGATGAATCTTGACCAGGGCCCAAACCTACAAGGGTTGTGCGGGGAGATTTTTTCCCATTTACGGCAGCTGTGGTCACAGTTTTTCAAGCCATTTGAGATGATAGATTGCCTAAAAATCCTAACATCATTTTGGAAAAACACGATAGTTGCCAAGAAAAAAAAATCCTGTGGAGTCTACATCGTATTTTTCATCCAATTGTTCTCCAACTGTCTTCATCATTTTGAACCAGAACACATCAAGTGCTGATGATGACTAATTTTCACTCCTGCCACCTAAAGAGAGTAAAAACTGTGTGATGTTACTATTTTTAAGTTACATAACATAGGTAGGGTGAGAATTTGGCATAAACAACATTACTAATCTTGATACCTATTTTTACTGGAGTAGAGTTGACAGAATGAATGTTCAGCTGACAAATCTGCTACATTTGAATCCATGCCATGGGTAGCTGTAATTGCAAATCAAGGAAAGCTCAACAAATGCCCAATGTGGTCTTTAATACTTTGAATTGAATATTAGGCAAAGAGAAGAAGATTTACTTAGTTATATTAGATTTATTTTGGGAATATCATATTAGGATACACAGGCATGTAGTATTATCTGAATGACACAAAGTTGAAAGTATTCTAAAAACCTAAAAGATTTGGGGCCTTTGAGACAATATTTTCATGGCTGGAGCCCCAAAAGCCACCCCCCCCCCCCCCACCCCCCCCGCTCCGCCCCTGATCTTGATTCTAAGTCACTCAAGATTCCAATTCTTTAAAATTTGGCCAAGTTGTCCTGCCTATGTGAGAGTGAGAGGCCTCATCATGTACCTGTCCACGTCCATATGCCCTTCTCTTTGTAATAGTCTCTTGAAGTCTTTGCAGAGACCAGATTTTTAAAAAATGTTCTTTGGCGTAATAGTTAGTTGAGCCTCATGTAATAGTCCGTGTTTAAATGTTCTCTGTTCATTGTAATAGTTGGCAGAAGCTCGTGTAATAGTTCGTGTTTTGTGTGTGAGCAGGCTCTCAGGTAACAGAGGCCCTGCATATGAAATGAGATGGTAATGAGGAGGAGGAGGGGAGCCTTATCACTACAGGGCCAAATTCCGACAGTGAATTGCGCAGTTGTAACAAAAGTAACAGAGCGTCCATTCAGCCTGCACTAATCCAGATGGGAAAGTCAAACAGCAGAAAGTCCACGGCACAAACTCATTTCATCACTTTATTAATTTAGATATTGCCTCCTCGCTCCTGTGGGGAGGGAAAAAAAAGAGCCCCTCTGAAATGACCAACATCGGTGAGGCGTTTTGCTCTACATGGTTCCCCCACTTCGTCTCCTCCCGTTATCTGTTTAATTCATCCCGCCAATCTTGGCTGTCTTTACCCACTAAATTTCCCTTTGACACGCATGCCTTGCTTCGCATAATCCTCACTCCGGGGCAGAATTAAAAATGGAAAAAAGAGGAGGGAATAGGACAGGTGGCTGGAGAATCCTTGAAATAATGTTCAATGCCAGACCCAGGAATGATTTGACCAGATTCGAACTCGGGGGCTGATAGGGAAAGAGGTTTTTTTCCCCCCTTTATTTTTGGAATCAAGGGGTAGGAAAAGGGTGACAGGTGGAAAATGTGCAGAGACTGAGAAGTCCCTTAAGAGCCAGGTCGAAGAGTCAGTTCTAAATTGTGGTGCCAGAATGACTTCGGGGGAAAACTGTGGCAAGGAAGATGAAAATGTCAAAATGTCACTCTGCGGAGGTCTGATTTGAAAAGTTTTCTCTGTCTGAGTGAAGACTGAAAATTAGAACAGTTGACTCTCTCCCCCCTCCCTCTGCATGTATCTATTATTGACCTGCAGGCACTGAATATGGCAGATAGGTTATCTTTACACAGCTATTTGTAGCAGTTGAACAACCATTCTCCGCTGTTTGTATCAGCTTGATCTGACCAATCAGTGCAATCACGCTTTGCCGGAGCACAGCTTTATATGTCAAGTGTCATATCAACTGCAGATGAAATGGGTTCTTTTACAACAGAAAAGTGAATGTTTATGATGTAAGTTTGATATGATCAGTGTAATGGCAGTGAAGCAGCCAGTCTGTGTCAGTCTGAACCAGTCTGTTGTAAAATGAAGTGTACTGTAACATGCACTACTGGCTTCTGCTGTGATGTAAGATACTGTTACAACTCAAGTATTAGTAAGTTTTAGTTCTGTACTGAAAAGTCAATTGAAAGAGAAATGAATCATTGAGGATTCTGATAAATGATCAGCTGTTTAGACATTTATTAAGTGGCAAGAGGCTACAGCCATGGTAGCATCAAAGTTGGAGTGCTCCGATAGCCTTATGGGTAATGTGCATACCACATGCAAATAACTGCAACGTCTGTAGTTGTCATATCAATCTGTACCTCCTAGGGTTGGGTATTGGCGCTCAATATCTCAAGTATCGACTGAAATAACCCAGCACCAAGTCGTATCAAAACCTCTCCAGTGAAAAGATACCTACATTTGATACAAAATGACTAACTGTATGGTTTTGCTCACAGCCAATCACCGCAAGCATTCTTTGATTTCATGCGACGTGTGATTGGCCCTCTACCGCAGCAGCTACAACCCATACAGTCTGGGGTATTGTGAAGTCAAGTGCTGTGTATTTGATTAAGTTGGCAGTTCAGCTTGCCGAGATGGCCCCAAAACATTCTAAAGTATTGCTCCACTCCATGTTTGGTGGCATTTTATGCAACTGAATGCTTCCATTCATGTGATGGGTATCAAATGAAGAAGAAAAAAAAGTTATCAAAGATGAACTGTATTGGTGTTAGTATCACTTTAAGGGTACTTGTATTGAAATTGGTATTTTAATTTATTTAAATGATACCCAGCCCTACTCTCCCCACATTTCCTGTCTGTATATCTACAGCCACTATCAAATACAGGCAAAAAAGCTTATCAGTCTCCAAAGGTAATAAAACTACATGAATGTATTTACCACATTTTACTGCAATCCATCCAATAACTTGAGACATTTCACAAAAAAAACACAAATTCCAACCTCATAGTGGCATTTTGTGCCCAAAGACTATATTTAACACGATAAGTCTTGAAATCTGGTGTGGAAAAACTCTGGGCAAGTGTCAAACAAATTTTTAAATCACATGAGAAATCACACATTTATCAATAGTCAGTTAGGATTTTTGAAAATTTGGGGAAAATGTGAAAAATGTATTTGATAAATGTTTTCACTATGAAATATTGTTTACACTGCATATGTTTGCATATCTTAGATATTCAACTTGTTATGAGTTCATAGATACCAAGTCCTTGATGGTGCTCCTTGTAGTTTCTGAGATACAGCTATTTTCTTATGATGCTATACTTAGGCTTTGGGCACATGGGACCACTGTTTTTTCCCTGAAAATATAATGAAATATATATTTCAAAAAACAGTACTCACATGTGCCCAAAGACTAAATATAGTATGATAGGAAAAACTCACTTTTCAGCCAAACAGTTTGTCTGACTTTGAAAATCTCTTCAGACTTGTGCTAAGCCAAGCCCAGAGAATGCGCCAAATATTTAGTTGTGGACACAAATGGGTTTAAGGAAAAATCAGGGGTCCTCTCAATCATCATTTTACTGATTAACTGGTAAACAATCAAAATATTATCAGATGACATAAAAAGCATTTGTTGCATTGCTGTACCATATCAGTTTATATTTTATTAGGATCATTCATATCTATTTATCAAGTATTAAATGTGCTGTAGGAATGAATATAACAGACCGAAACTGATACAGGCACAGATGAGCACAGAGCTGTAAGTCTGGCCCAGATCAGGAGTAAGACAAAGACAGGGGACAAGTGTTTCCCGGTGCAGGGGGGCTGATCTACAGTGTGTTGGCTGCGTGTAGGGGCAGGCTGCGCAGCGCGGCGATGGCGGCAGCAGGCACACGGCACTATTGATTGGGCTCCACAGGCTGAGACCAGCCAATTCAGAGCACCAGTGAGCCGAGACCGATTGGGCCTCCTGAGTTACAAAATCCCACAGCTCTTCTTCTCTCATCTGCCAAAAAAAAAGAGTATTTCTCATTCCCCAGGCAAATGTTTTTGAAGAGAAAGTTTGAGATTTTGGGTTGAAAGAGGCTGGAGGAATTGTATGACTTTGCTTGAGTCACTGGTATTGTGATCATGAAATCATCCTTTTTGTAATAAAGCCATTCAGAACATTATGTTGTTGAGCAGCACAAATTAAAAGTGACTTGATCTTTTGTTTACAGGTCCAGGTACTCTGGAGACTATTGGAAAAAAAATATGATAGAGGCCTACTTTGGCATTGAGGGTTACACTTAAAAGCTGCACTGATCAGTTGTTGTTATAGTAACAATTTGAAATGGGTCTCTATTAGCGATGAACCTTTGCAGTCTCCCATAGCTCTTGGTGCCATTCAGTTAAAAAAAAGCTTACTCATTAAAAATGTATAGCATGTGTTCTGGATGTGTAAATAGGCAATTATTTGTATAACATGTAGATAGAACCTTTTATAATGCTTTAATATGTCACTGTTATGTGTTTAGGGTTCAGACTTGCTTGACTAACATGGTGACATGTGACATGGTATTTATGACTTCAGAGGTTTGACTTACACTTGAAACAGTTTTATTTAAGTATTTACTTTTTTCTAAATATTGAGAAGTTACATTTTGTTTTTGAAACATGACGCTGTGATTTCTCGTGCAATGCACACAAACCTGGCAACCTGTTGTGGCAGACCAGCAGAGGCCAATGCAAGAGGCAGCTATCTTGAAGGGGAGCTAGTCCGAAAATGATAACATTTAGCCAGAAAACTAACTCTAAATTAAGGCTATGTCACCCTTTTTTTTAGATCATGATTTTAGAGCTCCACTCTCCTTTGATGTTCATTTAGGAGGCTTCTTATTGATTGCCACAAATTGTCAAATATCAGTAAAATGTATGAGGTGTTAGCAAGCTGCATCAGTTTTTGTTAATGTTTATAATAAAAACTTTTCATGACCACTGTCTTTTTAACTGATTTAAATGTGGAAACAAGGGTAGATCATCAGAATTTCATATGACTTGACTTGTGAATTGCTTGACCCGAGCAAAGACTTGATTGATTCTCATCACAGTAACTCGGAACTTGCTTGAGACTTGAAGGTTAAGTCCAAAGTCTTGCTTGTGACATGCAAGTTAAGACTTGAGAATTGCTTGTGACTTGCAGGTTATGACTTGAGACTTGCTTATGACTTGAATGTTAAGAATAATGACTTACTTATGACTTTAAGGTTAAGACTTGAGGTTTACTTATAACTTGGAGGTTAGGTCTTGAGACTTACATGTGACTCAAAGATAAATACTTGATACGTGCTTGTGACTTGAAAGGTAAGACTTGAGACTTGTTCGTGACTGGAAGGTTAAGATGTAAGACTTGCTTGTGACTTGCATGTCTGATTTTCTACCACCTCTAGTTTTTAGCTTTTTCTGTTGCCCACGAGTGGTCAAAATCAATAAATTCAGCTTTAAAATCCAGTATGGTTAAACTGTAGACCTCAATAGTTGAGTTTGTGTCCTGCTGACGTTAAATGCATGTGAATGTTTGTGTGTGTGTTTGTTCAGGTATGGTAAGCTGCTGCCCTCACTCCAAGCCAGGCAGTTTTCAGCAGCCACAGGGCTGAGCCGCATGCTGATTATCCTGGGGGCGATGGAACCGACTATTAAAGGAGAAAATGTCTCAGAGGAGGTCATCCAGCGCCAGGTCAGGCTAATAAACACACACACAACCACACACACGTTACAATGAAGTATGCCCCAAAGGCTGTGACATAGATTCTTCAAGAAATTAAAAAGAAAATCATTCAGAAATATTTTTTCAATTTATTTCTTTTTAATTTTGTGTCAGTCTGAATGTGGCACAGCAGGTCAGGGACGATTAAGGGACAAATATATCAAACCATCAGCGTAGAAAGGTGCTATCATACCATAGTCTTTACATTTCTGTAGTCTGAAGACAAGACCTTGGTTCGTTCCTCTGCTCAAACAATTTCTGGGCTCCCTAATTAAGAATATGGAGGAAAAAGTGATAGGCCCTCCTCCCATCTTTCCTGTACAGCCACAGGATGGTGCTAGTGTGAGAATAATCACGTCTCCTCCTCAGCACAGATACGAGTGGATGATGATTGCAGAGGCGTTTGTCTTCATATCGTCAGAGACTGTGAATTTGGCATGATATGAAGCCAGACGTCATTTTAAAATAAATGAAAATTGAACCCTGTTCCCGGAGCTGACGTGACGCTGCAATTGCACTGTATCTTCTGACGCCTGCTATATTGTAAACTCAGCCTTTTGACAGGTCATACAGTCTGTGAGGAAAAGGCTGTTAATATAAGCTACACGCTTTTTGCTGTGTATTGCAGATGAAGTTTCTCTACAGGAGAGGGTTTTTATTTTTTGCGCTTGTCCGCACTCAGATCTGCCGTGAATCTGTTTTAAAAACACACACACATACATACAGCTGTGACACATCTGCCTGTCATGTAGTTCTGTAGTTATTTTTTACTTGCTATGGAAAACATCTTAGGCAGAGGAGAAGTAATGGATTCTGGTGATGAACAACAACCAATATCTATGGAAACATGAAGTAATGCTGTAGACTGACACCTTATTATAGCAGAGGGACAAACACTCATGTACGGAGCATTAGGGACACAGAGACAGAAAGATTATTGCAAGAAAGCTAATTTCGTAGTTGTTGCATTTAAAGCTTTTCTTGTTTAGAGAAGCAACTTCAGTGACCCTCTGAACACTCCTAACATCCGTTCAGTGTTACCTTTTTGCTGCAGCTGTCTGTATGATGCGATGATGCCTGCCTTGGGATGGACACAAACAGTTCGTTAAGACGCCTTGTTCTCTGCTGCCAGCCACCCACGATTCGATGGCAGTAGTGATGAGAGGACCTATTTCAGCTTTTCAAGTATTACAGTTGTTGCCAAGGAGATAAGGACATCATTGTGCTTGAATTCTCCAAGGACGGAGAAAGGTTTTGTAGACAGGCTAGTGAAGGTTATAACATGCGCACACACACACACACACACACGCACACACTCACCAGCTCGGCGGACTCAATAGAGCATGCAGTCCATTTCTCAAGGGCATGTTCTGTAACCACTGCTTAATTGAACTGGAGCAGAATTGTTTGCTGCTATGTTAACGGCACCGAAGCTATCTGGTCTCATCGCATGTGGGTGATAGACACAGTTAAAGGGGAATTTGGCTCAGTTTGAGAATTCACATCTTCTCCGGTAGCGTGGTGAACTTCCCCTGCCCTGAGCTGGAGAATCAGAGAACCAAGTCGTATCAGTATTCTGTCTGGAGCTGCTCCATGAATGAGCTGAACACAGACTTCAGTGCATTCAAATTGACTTGTAGTTCATATTCACATCTCTTCCAAATCGTCTTGGAAATTTGATTTGATTTGTTTTGACTTTGTTAGAATATTTTCCCAAATTTGTCTTGTTCCTAAGACGTATACTATTTCATATAAATAAATACAAAACACAAAATTTTATCCAACAACAAAACTATACTACAAACGTTACATATCACATCAGACATTACGAAAAGTGGATGCAGAGCAAACAATTTAATCTCCCCCTGTTACATTCAGTTTTCAACCCAGGTACACTGACCCCACTTTGACCCCAAACTCTGATTTAGTAGTTTGACAGACTGAGGAACAAAAGAGTCCAAGCAAAAAAAAAAGAGTCCAAAAGAGTCTTGCCTGTTGGACTCTAAGTCTTCTGTGTGATGGCAAAAGCTGATATTCTTCAAATGAAATGTAAGAAGAGTCCAGCCAGAGACAACATTCTTTTAGTAAATGCCGTTTAAAAACTTGACTCAAGCGTATGACTCACAATCTTTGAGCAGATCCACGTAGCAGTCTTGCCAGTCTAGATTTAAAGTGAACATAGACAACTGTACCATGTTCTGATGCCATACTACATATAAAGGTTTAAACTAGAATTACCCGCCCGCGGTTGTATGCCTCCGTGCACCAGTCTCAAGTTTCTCTTACAGTTTACATCCATGTCTGTGAAAACATGGTTTCTTCACACACATCTTTCCCCTGGCAGCGTGGACAATCTAAACAATCAGCTTTAATCAGTTTCAATCAACAAGCATTTTCAAGGTGTGCACCCAGGATTAGTGTCACTCATTTAGTATCCGACCAAATGTCTCCCCTCCTGTTCCTGAGATATGACACTGAGTAATGGCCAGAAAGGTGTTTCATGCAGAACACTATGATGTCACAGTGAAGTTGACCTTTTCGTTTGGATATAAACTCCATCACTTCATCATTATATCCCAATAGACATTTGTTTGTCATAATTAGCACAAGAATTCTTGAGTTATGGCCAAAAACATGTTTTGTGAGGTAATAGTGACCTTGAAGTCAGACCTATGACCACCAAAACCTAATTAGTTTATCATCATCTCCAAGTGGACGTTTTTGCCAAATTTGAAGAAATTCCCTCAAAGCCTTCTTGGGATATCACATTCACAAGAATGAGACGGATGTAAGGTCACAGTGACCTTGAGTTTTGACCTATGGCCACCAAAAGTTTATCGTTAAATCCAAGGGGATGTTTGTGCCAAATCTGAAAAATAAAACAAAACCTGAAGGCATCCTTGAATATTGTCTTCGCAAGAATGGGACAGACAGACAGACAACTTCGGCTCCGGCTATTGCTGGTGCAGAGGCAAAAAAAGAAAAATAAAGTTACGTACAAGACTTCTTAAATATCTCTTTAAATTGAAACTTGGGATGGTAATCCCCAACAAAAATGAAAATACTCTTTTCAAGTAAACACACTGATGTTAGTTCAAAATTAACAGTCATATGAAATGGCACTAATGACACTCTGTGCTTACACAGAAAAAAATTACTAACAAGCAGGCTGGCTAGCAAGGCCTTAGTTTAACGATGCAGACGCATTGTGTGATCTAAATGTGTGAAGCAGTTCTGTCTCAGAGATGCAGTTATAGTATATGATACTGTAGTGACAAAGTGCACAACGAAGTGGCTTTGGTTTTTGGATTTGCATAAAATGCCCCCCAAACTGTCAGTATGTGGTGATGTGGGATGGGGGCCATGTGATGATAGGCTAAAGGGGGACAACTGTGGAATAGGTCAATTAACATGTCTGCCAATAGACTAACTAAACAAAGCTTTTATTGGGATTGCTCAAGTCAGTGTCCATGGAGTTATTCTCTGAATTTGTTCTTCAACAAGTTGCCTTGTAGTGTAAGTTACTCCTAAGCGACTTCTAAAACAATTTGACTTATTTGAAAATAAGTAAAAATGTTCAGAGGAAATATTTTGTTTTTAAGCACACTTAACTTGCTTTTCCTGAAAATGTCTGCCAGACATCCCAGTCAGTTTGATGTAACAGATGAATGATTACAGCACACGTTGCCATTTCTGTACACGTATGTTGTAATGTTTGATTTCTTAAAGTGTAAACTGACAACTTTTTAACTCCTCCCCAATGTTTCCAAGTGATATTATAGTTGGCACCACTGTCGTAAAGGCAACCAGATCACTTTCCGCTTTCCTTGGGGCCTAACAACTACCACAGTTTTTACAGTTACTTTGGTTGTTTAACTGTTCGCCATCTCCACTGCTTGGGATAGTAACTGCTAAGAACTTACATTGATACTCTTTGGTAACCAGTGATAAGCTACCAATAGCTAACGGGGAAAACAAAAGTGCTATCCTCTTCCTGTTTTGTTGCACAATGGGTTGATGTGCTTCATTTGTGCTGTAAATTGAGCCTTTATTTTCTGAGGTCATACCCGGTGGTAGACAGAATTGCATTGTGGGCTTATAGTGAGGCTTATAGGGAACCAGTCTAATTGCTAATGATGAACCTATTCTTTAGCCATTACATTGTGAAATCAGCATTCATAATGATAGTTTAAGCAAAAAAACATGTATTTTGCCATTTGAAGTTTATATCTGATATATTCGTCCTGATGCAGCAGCATTTCATCTATGTTTTCTGTGAAGAGATAAAACAACGGAAGGAGTGCCCGGTCACTTAGTGGATAGAGGGCTGCTGCAATGTCAGCTTGCAATGTACCAAATGTTTTTAGCCATTCAAATCTGCTCTTACTCATGTGTGCTAAATCTGATCATGAGAAACCTATTTGCATAGGTAACACCCCCTCAACACTAGGTTTGGGGGGAAAAATGGTTACAAGTATAGTATTGCGATATTTTTGTGTCGCAGTATCATATCGTCAAACAGTGCCAAGTATCAATTTTTTTTTTATATAAATGATTAATATGAAAAACACAAATTGAACTTTAGGTGGCTACTAGAATAATAAAATCAATTGCTTTTTCAGTCCACTAGATACATTTTGCTTCTACAAAAAAAATGGCTGAAGTGAGATGAACAGACCGAAAACTTGATCTTATTGGATAAAACAGATGGTGACAAAGGTTTCCTTTGGGGACATACTTTACAGTTGAAAAAAGGTAATAAATCGCAATATATCGCAGTTGATTTTATCACAATACTCATTATATTGCAACATATTTAAAATCACGGCAATATTGTATTGTGACTTAAGTATCTTAATAATATCGTATCGTTGATCCTCTAGTGAAAGGCAGGTGTTGTGCCGTGTGCAAATCAGTACCCAGCAATGGCAAAACATTTCTGATGCTGTAAATGAAGTATCATCAGCAGAGGAAGCAGCAGTAACTAAAATAAAAAGAAAATGTGCTTTTGACCAACTGAAACAGCTAAGCCACCATTTATCTGTCTCATCAAATAGATTTGTGCGAGCTGTAGAAGTGCATTCCTTGCATAAGGCCTGGATGACCAAAGCATCTAAGCCATTCAGAAGATGGATGCATGCAATATTTAATGTTCTTAATGGACTTAATCCAGTGGACCTATAGTATGTCTTAAGCCCTTATTTAATAACCCAGTCTCGATTACTCCAAAAACATATATAGTTATTTTAAATTCGATATTTGTGCGGTTTTTTTTAACAATATGTGGACTGTGCAAACAAGATGTTTTTCTCTTTTCTTGGTTGGGAGTGCTCTCGACCACTTGCAAAATTTTCTCTTACCTAAGAAAAAAGCAAAACTAAGAAAACAGTGGTGAATCCCAGAAATCAATAACAAAATATGAACAAATCATGGATACAAACAAAAATAAAAGAAAATATGTTCTTATATTGTTTATTGCATGAGGTCCACAGTGTTTGACATATGTATACAGTACCATGTGTATTGGCTTTCTTTCTTTTAGTTTTCACTTGCCTCTGAAGGTAATAAAAGTGGTGTAAAACATTTAAATAGAAAGTGATTTATTCATTCATTTTAGATTTTCTGACTGATGTGTTCATCTCTTATAGAAATATCTCCTGAGTAACCCTGCCCACCAGAGCAGTGCTGTGGATGAGCATTACTTTTTGAATGAAAGTGCAGCTCAAGTGAGGTATGGAAACCCTTTTTGTCATTATCTTCTGGATGGGTCTGCTGTTTGCATGTTTAGTATGGAATTCAAAATTAACACTGAAATTTAAACATTTTCTGTTGTTGTTTTTAAAGGGACATCACAAAATTTAAGCCCCTCTCCAGCAGGACAACAGTGAGTGTGATCACCGGGGATTCCTTTGACCAGCAAATACCAGAACATCTAAACCAGGTGACCATGTTTACTACTATTATTAATTCCTGTTCAGTGACAGGACAATACTGTAGTAATGGTTGTGTAAAATCCATAGTAAATCATCTCTCTCCCTGCACAGATGGTAGCTAAGCTTCAAAAGAAGTTTCTGGAGGAGTCCTACCCATCAGCCAATCACATTCACATAAAAGGAGCAGACCGCCGAATGATCTACAACAAGCCATCTGCCATCAGCCAGCACCTGAGGAAGCTAGTCAACCGACGACAAGCCAAACAGCAGAGCGAGTGACCCATGGCCAACATGTAACAATACCCCAGACACGGACAGGGTAATCACTGAATATGTTTTAAATATTCAATAAAATATTCAAGTTATCTTTTTACCTCTCAGCAATCTGTAGAGATTGTGTACACGTCTGGTGGGGTTCATCGAGAAGTCAATTTTTGAACATATTTTTGCACAGCTCTGCTTCGTTGGAAGCTTTTAAATTGAAAATAACTGGAGGGTATTCAGTGTGATGAAATATTTGCTGTCTTAGATTCAGAAAATCTTATCTTTCAAGTTGTTATTTCAGTCTCTTTACCTGATTGGCCAGAGACAAAAATTAATACATTACTCCTTATCAGTGTAAAGGCCACACACGTCACTGTCCAACCACTGTCCAACATACTTTTTTTTTTTTTTTTTTTTAATCTCATTCAGCTCTGTTTTAATATTCTGCCTTGTTATAGCCACGGGGAAAGGTACATCGAGTTCCTCTCTCTCTGTTGCATCAGCTTCAGTCATTTGTTACAGGCATATAATTGAGTTACATCACAACCAGATGTAGACCTGTATCTTTAGACTTGCATTGATTTGATTCATTTTATAATTTGTGAACAGATGAGTGTGGCCTGCAAAGCTTATTCTGGATTTTTATAAATCCATCTTTATGTACTTTTGTTTTTATATTTAACTGTACTGTGCTTATTTTTGTGGCAGTCTGTTTTGATGGGTATACAGTAGTGTGAAAGAAAGACCAGACAGCATTGGTTTATCCTGAGGATTTAAGTTTAATTATGACACCACATCAAAATAAAAATTTCCAACAGATCTGGAATTTAATTCCATCCATATACATGCATAGCAACAACGTTTTAAGAAACATTTTCTCCCATAATCAGGACATTGGAATGATCATTTTACATCAGTATCCCCACTGACCTCCCACCCATCTTGTTCGTCAGCAATAAACTTAATTCTTGTACAACTTCTTTTTTTTCCCTATGGGGTTACAAATAATTATATGCACAGTCCCCATTTCATAATACTGCTTTCAGTAATGTTCCCTCATTTACAAAGTATTGCATTGAGAGCAAATTTCAAAAAGGGAGACCAAAGTGTATCATCAAACAGAAATACGAGTACTATACAAGAATGCTGCCATCCTCATGAAAACATCCACATCTGAGTTGAAGAAAAGAGACAGGGACAAACAGCCACATATGTATGCAAAGCCATGTGTATATGCCAAAATGTGAGATGCAGGGTTGTGCCTGGTTATCACCCCCAAATGGTGATTTTTTTTTAAGGCAAACAAGTCATTAGTAGCAATCTGCAAGTGACATTTTGGGCATATACAGAAACTGGTACAGCAAATAAGAATACACAAGTGCCTCAGTAGCTATTTTTGTGTCTAAAATGCATCTCATTTTTGTATTGTCTATTTGTTTCATTGAGCCTACATTACAGTGTAAACAATATGTGTGCTACACAAGAATGACTATACAATAACATTACAAACAACTCTGATATAAATTTCATTTTGAATTTAAATTAAGATCACTACTCCTATTAATACTGATTGTAAAATAAATTAATGTGAAAGTGGCACCAATATTATTCTTGATTCATTTTTCTTTTCTTTTTCTTTTTTAACCAATGGTTTTGCATTTTTAAATCTTAAAACGATGAAAGAAGAAGCTTCTCTTGATTGTCCACAAGCAGCGTTTAGCACTGCGTGATGCACTATTCCAGACACAACAGTGTACCAAAACAAAGGAGAAAAAAGGGGTTCAAAGTTCAGGTTGGGGAAAGGTGTGAGAGGGAAAAGAAGAACATGTCTTATTCTTCTCAACTTATTTTACATGCTCTGCAGCATGTGATGAACAGTAAAACTTCTTATGGGTAATAAAGTTTGACAGGTTGTTGAACTGGATATCACAGAGGCGGCAGTACTTGCCACTTCCAGAGCCGTTCACGCCTTTGTTGGCTGCGGGCGCCGCCTCCTCGCTTGGAGACTTGGAGGAAGGCGACATGTTCTCGTTGGAGTCGGCCTGGTTCTCGGCGGCCCACGTAGGTGAGGGATTGGGAGGCTGGCCGTCTGGCTGGGGCTGATTCTCCTGCTGCGGTGGAGCTGTGCCTGAACGCTCCTCGGGCTTGTGCCCCCCATTGACGATGACCATGCCCCGGTTTTTGGGCAGTAAGGGAAGGGGCTCCTTGCCAGGGTGGGGGCAGCCATTAGCAGCAGGCTGCTGAGCCTGCTCTCTGGTTGTTCCTGTCTCTCCTCCTCCTCCTCCTCCTCCTCCTCCTCCGCCTGTGCCTCCTCCCCCATTAACACTTTGCTCCTGCTCGCTGGCCTCTCCCTGCATCACTGGTCCCCCAGTCACATAATCGGTTGGCTTTATCCCAAAATACGGCGATATTTGCTCGGGACCTTTCACCTTCTTTATTGCTCCGGGATAAAGGCAGTGGGGCAGAAACATATTCTTGTTCTCATCTTTTGATGGGATGAGCTGGGGCTCAGCAAAAGGCTTGAGTCCCGGCACAGGCCCCAGGTGAGGGGGGAACATGCCTCCATTCTGCACCATCACCTTCCCGTTGCCATTCTTCTCACATTTGCCTGGGCTCTTATCGTAGACGTCATCAGGGCTGTTATTGCCTTCACTCTTAACATCTGGAAACATGGCCGGCTCCAGGCTGCCTGTCTCATTGTGTTGTTGCTGCTGTTGTGGCTGTTGTTGTTGTTGAGCGGCGGCAGCAGCAGCGGCAGCCGCGGCTGTTGCAGGGCAAAAGTTCTGTTTGTGCGCCAGGTAGTTCTCCACTTTGTTAAAACTTATCTTGCACACTGCACATTCGTGATAGTCCAACAGTCTTTTAGGGGAGCTACATGTCTTGTCAGAGACTGGCGAACACTTTTTGCTGAGATCAATGGGAGCGTCCAGCTCCTGCTGCTCCACTGTATTGCATTTGGGAGCCAGAATAGGTTTAGTGACAGTCAGAGAGGCCTCCAGGTGTTTGGGTACCATACCAGGGAAGATGTCACAGCGTGGGTGGAAGCGGTCTGCCAGGCTCTCTACAGGTTCCTGGGATGTACAAGGGTTCATAGAAGGAACTCCGAGGAAACCTGGCTGACCCATAGGGGGCCTCTGGTGGTCCTGGTCGGGGAGACACATCTCATACATCTTCCTGCGCTTGCGGTTCCTCACGGTTCTCTGCATGGAGGGTACCTTGTTGCTGGACATGCGTTTCATGGGTGGGTCATGACGGGTGGCACAGTAGTACTGCTTGTGGACCATGTAGGTCTCATGACGGCTGAAGGTGATATTGCAGGCATCGCAGGTTGTCTTGGTTGGGTCATTGTCACTTTCCACCAAACCCGTACTGGGGCTTTTTCCCTCCATCTGCTTTCCGTTCAGCCTCTCCTCAGCCCCAGTTGGGGTAGAGACCTTCTTCACTTGTCCTGCTAGATCCTTATCAGGCCCTTTAGCCCCAGCATTGATCATGTCCAACACATTGGAATTCAGACAGGCAGACTGCATGAGGTGGTTGTCGGCTTCTGTGGGGTGGCAGCTGGTCAACATGCTAACAGAACTGTGACCACTATTGGGGCTCACCGCCTCGGGAACCTTATCTGAGAGGGCGGAGAAATCAGGGGACTTTGCCATGTGCTGCCAGCGGCTGTTACAGTAGTGCTTTTTGTGGACCAAATAGTTGTCCAGGTTGCTGAAGGTGATATTGCATTCGAAACAGGTGGCCCCTTTGGGCATGAGAGGACTGTAGATGACAGGGGGGTAGCTGTTCCCTCCATGGCGCAGCCTCCGGTGAACTAGCTCTGACATTTTAGCCAGAATCTCAGAAGCCTGCGGGACTACTGAAATGTCTTGGGAGAAAGCAAACTGAGACAAGAAGGGGCCCATGGGAAATGTAGGCATGTTATGCTGCACAGGGGAGGAGGCCAGCCGGGGGCTGGAGGGCTCAGACTTGATCCTAGTGTAAGAAAAACTGGCTTTGCTGCCTGGGTGGGCCTCTCCCTTCTGAACAGACAGCATGGGCTTCTTCTCAGCCTTGTCAGCCTCTCCGTCTGTGCTGGTCTCCTTGTTGAGGGCCCCTTTGGGACTTCCCAGCAGAGCATCCTTCCTGTTGGCCAGCTCAGCGCGGGCCTGCTGCTGCTGCTGCTGGAGGCTTTCCTCAGGCCCCCTGGGGGAATGCTCGGTGCCGTCGCCTTCCCTGTGAAGTTTGCTGCCGTGCCCATGTAAGTCCTGATGCTGTAAGAGTTCCCTGTGGCTCTGGAAGCTGATATGGCAGTGATTGCATCTGAAGGCCGCCTGTGACAGGTGAGACATGATGTGATGCTGGAATGTAATAAGAGAATCTGCCGTGTAGTTACAGATTGTGCATTTCAAGCTGGTGCCAGGAGGGAGGCTCTCTTCCATTTTGACACCTGTGAAGGAGATAAAAGGGAGAAATGCTCAGAATCTCGCCTCCCACTTCTCCTTTAGAGTTAACTGTAGAAACCATCAAACGCTCATGCATTATGCCAAGCTTATTCCCATCCACCAGATATTTTCCCTGCTCAAGGATAAACTGTCAACTATGCTAGCTGACAGCAGGATATGTATATTTTTGAAAAGAAATGACAGTCATTTTTCCAAACCTGTGCAAAACTCTGCCCTTGTGTCATTTTTTTCTTAAACACTTTCTTTTAAACCCACTTTCTTTGAAAAATGAATTGAAAGTAGCCATTTCCAAAAACCATAATATTTAAAACAATGGGTTTTTTTTTTATCTGTTGTTAAAAATCTGGTTTCTGCACAAGCTCTTTGATCCATGACATTGTCACTCACCGCTGTGTGAGGTGCTCAAGTGCATTTCCAGAGCCCTGGCTCCAGAGAAGCTCTTGTTGCACTGTGGGAAGGGGCACATACTGGGGGTCTGATGGGGGCCGGTGTCATTTTCCTCCACCACCGTATCTGGCTCCCTCTGTCGCCCACTGCAATAGTACATCAGATGGGCCTGCAGGTTCCTCTCGCTCCGAAACCAAATTCCACATGCCTTGCAGGGGAAGATGTCCTCTGGAAGGGGGGGAAGAGGAATGGGACAAAGGGGACATGATATCAGGATATATACAGTACTTTCATATTTATGCATAAAGATAAAGAGCTTGCACACACGCATACTCCTCTTCTCTACTTCTACAGTTCTGACTCTCAAAGCCTGCGTTAAAAGGCTTTTCCACCAAATCCTCAGCTGCTGCATATCGCTGTGTTGCTACCACTGGGTTGGTGCCCTTTCTCAAGGGCAAACAAGAACACTGGACCATCTGCTTACAGAAGCCTCCCTGTTGAGCTGAACCCAGATAGCCCTCGCTAAGTAAACAAACACACTATTTGCATGAGGCGTGTATTTTGCAATTAACACGTTAGTTCGAGCCTCAGTGTGTTTATGTGAACCCAAAACTTGAAGGTCGATGGCTCTTATCTCCAGTGCAGAGACTCATCTGGGTTAATCTACGCCCGGCGGAGACGACGCTCCTTGTTAAGCAGGTGACTGAGTGCAGGCTGTGGACTGGTGTGTGTGTGTGTGTGTGTGTGTGTGTGTGTGTGTGTGAGAGAGAGAGACAGAAAGGGAGAAAGAACAAGAGCATGCGTGTGCGATTGTGCGTGTCTAAACAAAAGCATGTCTCGTTCCAGCTCCGTGCTCGTGCACTCTTGTCGGTGTGCGGACACTCACTGTTGACGATGGCAGTGGGCAGGATGGAAGCCATTGCGGCCTGCTGCGGCAGGAGCTGGATGCTGTCCAGCAGCCTGGCTGGGTACATGCCCTCGCTCAGAGACATGTGGTTCACTGCCTGCAGACGCGAGTCAAAGTCCACCGCAAACGCCACCAGCTCCTCGCCCTCCATCATGTTCTTGGTGGTGGTGCACCATAGTTGGCCACCTGGACAAAACACAGATAGAGGAGACATTTAAACGCTTGCTGCGAGAGAGGAAAAAGCTGTGCTGCATGTACACATGAGTAATTCTGGACTTAAATGTCAGGGCGTTACGCAACATAAATTATATTTGTGGATGGTGTGCACAACTTCTCAAAGACTCTACTTCAATGGCGTGTTGCATAACCGTATGTAGCTTTAACAGGAGAGTGGAATTTTGTTTGTGGTCCTCACAAAACTGAAAAATGACATTTAAACATTTCAGCAGCAACATGTCTTTCCAAAATCAGTGCCCACATTACTCTGGATAGTGGACAGAGGATGCTGTCAACAGTTTTTAGAAGGACAATTTTTTTTCTGTAGTTCCAATGAAAACTGTTCACAGTGAGGTCTGCAGACAGAGACACACTGTTTCTGGAAAGACAAACTGCTTTTTAACTTTCTAAATGTCATTTTTCAATGCAATGAGCAGTAGAGATGAAATACCATTCACCTCCACACAGACACTTGTCTAAAACACGTTCAAATAAAAGCAAAACTGTCCAACCAAAGGTAAATGGGAAAATATGTTTTTGTAAATTGGGTGATCAAACCCTTTATAAGTTAAATTCTTTCTTTTTACTATCACTCAAACGTCTTTTTAGGCTACTAGCGCTCATATCCAGAAGCAAGGCAAACCTCAGCTGGGGTAAACTGTAGCCTACAGTGCTGTTGTCAGCTACAACACTGAGACAGGTCCTTCATATTATTAGATTGTTGTGTTTTGGGATTAAGCATTCCTCTGAAATCTTCTGAACATATTCATTAAGTCAGAGAAAGGGGGAGGGGGCAGGAGGGAGGAAGGAAGGGGGGTTTGTGGGGGGGTGGGGTGGCGGGAGAGAGTGAAGGTTTTAGCTTAGATAATATTTATCTCAGCACATGACAGGCTTTTCAGCTGCACTTCATTTTCCATTGAAGAGATTAAAGTTTTTAATATGACTATTTACAGAAATCTGGCTGGGGAGATAACAACAAACTATGATACGCTCCTGCTAAATGGCAGAATTAGGACATTGTTTCTGAGGAAAGCTGGACAATTAATTAAAGCACGCTGTTAGCTTTCAAAGATGTGCAAACATACCAACGGAGTGTCAGGCTGAGAGGGGACATGTGATTTGAGCCCTGGCTGATGTGGAACAAAGAGAGTCCTGAGGAGAGGTGTGAAGGCAGGGGGACGCAGCGAGAAAGCCCCCACACATGTGCAACACTGATTACTCATGTTTACACAAAACCTATGAATCACCAGGTTTAAAACCGCCCTGTAGACACGGGGAAGGTGCTCAAGTAAGGCTGTGTATGAAAACAAGCCACTTTTCTGTGGATTTACTAGGAATTGATGAAAACAGAGCCACCATGACTTTACACTATTACGGCATGCCTTGTGTATAAATCATTGTTAAGTTTCCTGAATGAATTGCCCCATTATTTTAATTCAAAATTGAATATTTCATATTTCACATCGCTGTTTTGATTAAAACCTTTCTAGCCCTTCCTATCTGCTGGTGAAGCACTGAAAATTAGACCAGCACAAACGTGTCAAAGGAGTGAAATAGTATTAAAATATGCTATCTTTCAAAGTCCCATTTGTGTGCAGGCTTCCTCCCCGTGAGCATGTGTGTACGTGTGTGTGTGTGTGTGTGTGTGTGTGTGTGTGCGCCTGCGTGAGCGTGTGCATGTCAGCGCCACTTTAAAGAGCAGTGCCTATCTGTCGGCCAATCTGCTGTGACGAGACACACACTTCAGGCCGCTCCACTTCATCGTTTTGATTCTGTCATACCACACACTGCCTGGAGAGGCCCTTTGAATTTTTATCTCCTAATTAAAATAACAAAACTCCTCTCCACTGTCTGCCCAAGTTACCATCAAGGTAGATACAAACTGCCACCGACAATGGCGGGGAATATATCGCAGCCATAGCCACAAAAGTTTCTCTCCTCCGAATGGATCTTTTAGTTCAGACGCGCTCAGCTTACAAAGAGAATTATGAACGAGGCCCTGATGCTCAGATACAAATCAGTGTTTTTTTGGATCAATCCAAATCAAAGATACTGTATGCTCTCCTCAGCTGAAATGAAGTAGATTATGTGGAGTCTGATGAAAATGTTTTTACTGCATTTTGACAGCAGAATATGCACTCAGATTGCATCCCTTCAGCCAAGAATGCTACAGATCCATCTGTTGTGTGTGAGAACGCTGGAAGTGAGTTTTAGGACTGCATGTCCCAGTTTTACTGAGCTGCACAAAACACTGAGGCAGCACTTGTTACAGTCACTCAACCAAGACAAGGTGGTAAGATACATGTGCTCGGGCTGCAGGATTATGGTTTAAACTACACTTACATTGTCATCACAATTAGAAATCACAGCTGTTTCTCTCAGATTTGTGACAGTTTTTACTGGAATGTTGTATCTATATGTCTTCTGTATTCTCTAATGCATCATGATCCTGAGCTTTATATCGGTATTTCATATGTTTCCACATTTGGAGGGGGTTTGCACATTTGGGGGTTTTATTTATGGGGCCCTCCACCAGAAAATTTTGAGCATCAAACACTTTCTGTATCAATTCATACTGTAAATATCTTTATCAGACAAATGCACATGTTCCAAATATTGAGGGGGGCTAGTTCCCTGTGCCCTACCCCCCACCCCAAATCTACACCTATGCACATATGTCATTAAGGAATCTAAAATGTAACTGTTGGGCTATAACATCTGCAGTTTGCACACAAAAAATGCAAGTACACATACACATGCACGTACTGACCAATGCATCCAAACTATAGTGCAGAAATATTCATGCACATATGGAGATGCAATTTATTGTTAATGCACCAATTTATGTCTTTTCTGCAAGAATTTATGATGGTAAATGTCTTCAATTTAAAATTTCAATTTCAAAATAAAAGCTCTCTGCTACTTTCATGTTTTAATTGGGGGAGACAAATGAACATGTTCTACTACTGGGGATGTGTCCTTTGCATCCACCGGAAATCTACACCTATGCACATATGTCATTTAGGAATCTGAAACATAAATATGCAAACACGTGATTCACACTGCAGATGGCTCACAAACAAATGCAACTACACATGCATACCTACAGTGCATGTATGCACTGACTAATGCATCATAACTAATGTGCAGAAACATGTCATTTTCATGCATGAGATGCAGGGGGCATTCATTTAATTCTTCCGCACCAATTTATAGTGTGAATGTCTTTACTCTTGTCAAAATAAAAGCCCTATGCATCTTTCAAGTTTTTATTGGGGGACACAAATGCACATGTTTGAAATATTGAGGGGGATGTGTCCCCTGCACTCCCCCTGAAATCTACACCTATGCACACAAGTCATTTAAGACTCTAATATGCAAATACACAAACGTGATTAACTGTGCAGCTATCTGCAAGGTTGCACATAAACAAATGCAAGTACACATCCGTACCTACAATGCAATTATGTACTGATCCATGCATCCAAATGTGCAGACCCACTTTATTTTTATGCACATATGGAGACGCAAGGCGCAGAAAACAGCCGGCACTGAGGCGTCCGGTGGGCAACAGACAAAAACATGAAGGAGCTCTCTGGAAAGATTGGTCATGGCTGTTTCCCTCTGACAGCCTTTCTGTGACAGGTGATTTAAATCACAGAAACACAGGTGAGCCACCTATGACAATGGCATGATCCTTATGAAAGAAAGAGCGAGGAGGAGGGGAGAAGGAGGTCAAGAGTTAGAGCGAGCGACCAAAAGCGTAAGTCGTGAAACTGGGGGAAAGGCTGGGAAAAGTGCAGCTTGTGATTTGCACTTGTTTGCCTGCTAACTGTCTGCAGTGAGCTGCCTTTGTGCAGTGGCCAATGCAGTTGGAATGAAGGCTATTGTCTAAATCCTCCTGCAGAGCACCTGATAAAAGAATAAAGAACTATGACATATTCTAAAAACAATGGAGGAATTAAGGGGAGACAATAGGCCAGCTGCCTCATTAAAACAATCAAAAACGGCATCCTGTACGTAGTCCAGATAATTAAAAACCACTGCTTCCTACAGTCTCTCAATACCATATCCACCAGCTCACTGAGGCCCTGAGACTATGGCTCTGCTGGCTAAATGCCCTCTTCTCTCTCTTCTCTTTGATTAATGCTTTATTTGAACACGCAGTTGAAGATGAACATATGAAGGAATTCATGAAACAAAATTATAATGCAAACCCTTTCCTCCTATAAGTACTTATAAACTAATCAAATGTCTCAGGATGAATCACAGGGACTCGGGGCGCGTGTCCCCTCCCCTCTGCCTAAAGCCCCGAGAGATTTCAAAGTGCAGGCATCACAGGGCATTTTTTAATTTTCTCACTTTAAATGACTTTATAAGAAAACGGATGTGTACAGTATCTGTATATGTATGGGGGGAGGCAGGGAGAATAGAGCATGAGATACTTGAGCAGGAATAAATTTTTTTTTTCTTTTTTTTGGCTCCCTGCAAACCGCTACCACCACCACCATATCTTAATGAAGCCGCAAACAAATCTCTCATGCCTCGTGCAAAAGCTGAGAGACAACAAAGCGGCAGAAATAACAGAAGGGCCCGGATAATTAAACTGGCCTGAAGACAGGTATTCAAATGTTGGTGTGTAAACAGCACAACTCTTTAATAGTTTAGCTGTAAAATGCGTAGTTAAGCACATCAGCACTTGCCTCTCCCATCTGTCCAAACACATTACCGTTGCAGAGGCCATTACAGCACTGGAGTACAGTCCCACTGCACCACAGCCACATATTATGGGAGGGGTTGAATGGGGCTTCTGGGAGAACTAACAGTGGCCCGTTGGCGTTACCTGAATGCATCGTGGGGTCATGTATTACAAAGGTGCACTTTCAGAAATAGGAGAGGCTGAGAAGAGGATGACTATTTTATATGTTTTAAAGAGCAAAAGTTTTGAATCTGTATCACCAGATTTAGTGTGTCATTTCCTTTGTCAAGCCTGATTTATTCTTTTTTCCTTGGTTTGGTAATTCTGCTCCTTTAAGTCCTCGTCTCTGCCTATTGGCTCTGCGCTAACTGCTGGTCTTAATTGTGAAGTGAGGCTAGTGGTGCCTGAAGCCACAGAGAGGGTTGTAATTAAAGACCTCTACTCTTCTTGTCTTCAAATCAGCTCCAACTCCTTCTGGTCAAATGGGAACAAGCTCCTCGCACCTGCGAATATCAAGTAGCTCTGTGTTGTTAACCACCACTTTTTTTTTTTAACAAAGCTTTATCATTGTAGGAGTAAATCACAACTTCCCAGCCAACTTCCCCTGGATCTTGTGAAAATATTTATCACAAATTGTGGGATGAATAATATCTGTATCTGCACCTGACAGCAGACGGTGCTGCAACAAAACACTAAACAAACCTTCCTCATGAATACTGGTAAATATTTGGACTGTTTCTGGATCATCAGAGTTGAACACATTAGGATGACTCATGGCTGTCAAGCTCGCCATCACAATCCCGAGCAAGCAAGCAGGCGCAGGGAGGAAAACGCTGAGTTAGACCTGAGCGGGAACATCATTCACAGGGTCAAACAAGCTTACTATTATTGACGGTACACTAAACTAGAATTAGCTGACTCTACTATTATTTCACTAAGGCACTGACACAGATTGACTCTCTCCCACTCTATCTCTCCTTCACTCCCTTCCACCTCCTCCTTCTCATGTTTCGTCTCGGCCACTAGGAGGCACTCTTCTCATGCTCAAGCTGCAGCAGGTTGATGTTTTTGCTGTGATGATGCAGAGACGCCTCAGACATGGCAGAGCAGCATAGACGCCAGTCTGCCTATACATCCTTGCAGGTAGGTGCTAAAGATCTTACTCTCGTGAGAAATGTATTTGGATCAAAAGGCATTCTTCTGACCTTCTTTTAACTTGCCTGGAAATTACCTCGTAATGTAAGCGTAAATGTGGGACTAAAATGGTCTATGATTATTTTTTTTTATGTTTAATAATCTTTTGTCTGTGGTCGCTGCATTTCTGTAATGGCAGTAATCAAGCATGCCTGAATGTTTTTATCACTTTTTAACACATTTTACATTTGACTCTAAAATTTCAAAATTGCAGCAAGAAAAAAAAACTGTTTTCCAGAGAAATAAATACTGTAACAGTAAATATGTATTTACAGAGCCCTGACTTGCCTTGTCTTGCCTGACACCCCAAACCCCCAGATTTCCCCCCTTTTGCACCACAGCGTCCAGACTAATTTTAGCATCAAGTGTTTTTGCAGATATAGCCAGTACCGAGAGCTCATGGATGGCCTCGAGCGAATGGCACGCGGGTCAGAATCCACAAATTAAAAAGTCCTCCCAGGGGAGCCTCGTACATGCCGCTCTCTCTATAGTATACATTCACAGGCAACAAAGACATAAAAGCAGCACAGCACCGAACAATGTCATTCAACACACGTTTATGAACTGTTTGAAGACACACACACACACACACACACACACACACACACACACACAAAAAACAGATGGAAAAAAATGTAGCAATGATGTGATTCAGCAAATGTTTTAGTGAGTAAAAATTAAATGTTTCACTTTGAAATTAAAAAGACGTTTCTGTGACTGGTCTCTGGAGACTCGTGTAGCTCTTTCAATACAGTGAGAACGATACTGGCAGGGGGATGTTTGCCTGGTAATAGTGTTGTAATAATTTTGAGAGAGGAACAAAATTAGAAATGTGAATTAGCAGCTATTTTTTCTCTATTAGAGTGCCATGCCAAGCTTGAATATTTAGATTTTTATTATTTTATACAAATTTATTTATTTCCTTCTGAAATTCATTGAATGGAGGAATATTTAACACTCCAAACATCACCTTTTGAAAAAATAAATAAAATATTTTAGGATGCTCAAAAAAAATAATCCTGTATCTAAATAAAACATTTTCATTTTTTTTCTCCAAACTAATAAAACGTCCTCAGCAAATGAGAACATTTTACACTTCCTATATCGCAGGTAACACATGTGAGTTCTGTGCTGTCAGTCTGAGACAATAACAGCTACACATTCCTACAGTACAAAGCTGTTCTCCCTCATTAGCTGCCACACACAGTCAGCTCCTCCCTGTCCACAGTAAAGTGGAGTAGACTATTAAAGGAAAGCTCTGACTGGCTCCTCTCCTCTCCGCTCCACACTGCTTTATTCTTTATTTGGACAGGTTTGTCCCATTGAGCACTCTATTAGCTATCCTTCTCTGCGGGTAGTGCTGCCTGTGTCCTGGTTGTGGCCAGTCGACATGTGTTTACTGCGGCCCCCGCTGCGGCGGCAGGCTGGTTGGGGGCCCGTCCTGACCAAGCCCTGCTAATGGGACCAGAAGACCCCTCATGACAGGGCGCCGCTGTGTTGAGCACCGCAGCAGACCCTACCCCTCCCTCCCCTCCAGCTGCGGCCCCGTGGCCCATGTCCCCCTACCCATCATGCCTCGGCGGGAGCAGGTGAACGGCGGAGGGCCAACACCGGTGAGCTTGGTTTTCCTGGGAGAGCGGCGCGCCATTGCCACGCGCCTCAGTGGTTCCTCCAACATGGCTCCGGCCCTACGCCACATGGGCTGGCTGGCCAGTCAGTGTGTGTGTGTGTTTTTTAAGTGTGTGGATGTATGTGTGTGTGTGTGTGTGTGTGTGTGTGTGTGTGGAGAGGGGGGGTGTATGGTGGATGCCAGCCCTAATGCAAATGCTTGCCGTTTAAAAAATGGGAGCCTCTCTCCTCCTCTGTCTCTCCTCTTTGGAAAGGTCTATTTTGGCCTTCTGGTGCTGGCAGTTATTTTTTCCTCTCCAGAAGGACAGAGAGCCAGAGAGATGCACCTGTCATCCATTTTGAAATTCAACATTATTGATCTGGTCATGAGGAATGGAATTTATGAATTTATGTGTTTTTCTACATGATTTGTGCCCTGAAACATACACAGTTCTCTTTTGCAAAGTGTTTCTGTGCCTTATATACAGGCATGCTAATTCGGTGTTCCCAGCACAGCAATACACAGAAAGAATACAGACACACACACACACTCTGACACACACATACACACACCAGTCACCGGTGCAACATCCCAGCATGCCCTCTGTCTCTGCACCCCTGTAATTCTACATATTGCTTAAAGTATGTGCTAATTAAATTTTCTGTCGGTTTGCAAGAGAAATAAATAATCTGCAGCTAAAAGGCCTAATTGCGTTTGTCACATTGTGTCTCGGTGGCTGGTGCATCGGGAGCACAGCCGCTGCCCTTGCTCATTGCCATTCTGTCGTCCTGGCAAGCCCCCGCGCTGCCCCAGGTATCACCACGCGGCCATCTGGAGCCGACATCTGTCTCTCTATTGATCACAAGGGTTTAGCACTTGATCAAACAGACTGCGACAGGAAATTGCTCTTTTCCCCACAGAAAAGGCCAATCGCCTGCGTGAGGGTAATAGAGTGGAACTGAGTTGCAGCACCAGCACGGTGGGCAGGCGGGCACGGGCACAGCCAGGCAGGCAGCGGCACGGCGGTGTCGGCCGCTGTGGAGGTGGCGGGGATGGCACGAGTGCTAAAGTCCACTGCCATGTTACCAAGAGCATGTTTCTAACCTTTCTGCTGCAGCAACACTTGTGTTACTACTGTAGCAAATTCAAATTTACAATCATGCAAATTTGGTATTTTCCACTCTGAGCACATCACTGAGAATCTGTGTATGCATGCAGAAGATGAGACCATCACCTCTGATTAAAAAAACAGTCATTTGAAGAGCAGGATTTATCTTTCAAGTCATTCAGGTAAATGTTGAAGCCAACAGCTGTCTGAAACTGTTAGAAAAGCTGGATGCAAGTGAAATATGCTACATGATAAGTACACCAGATGGTTGGAAATTAATGTATTTCTTCTGGAAAAAAAAAAATCTAAATACTTGAGCATTAACACCAGGACTGCATTTTGATTTTGATATTTGAGAAGTCTGTTTTCATAATAATTAAAACACATGACCGAGGGAAATTCTAGCAGTATGCGAACCTTTAAAAAATATGCATTTAATATGTAACTGAGCACCCGGGTTCAATAGTGGGAAATCCCTGACAAGGCTGCAGTTGTCTCTTGCTCACTGGTATCCCCAGTGGAGTTCAACACACTATTAGTGCCTGAGGTGAACAGCTCCTGAATGTGTGTTACAGTATGTTAGCTGAGGCTGTGGTCCACATCTAAAATAGTGGTTTCTCCCTGCTCGGGCATGCTTTCCAGGCACTCACTGTAACACCATGTTTAGCAAGTATGGACAATTTGATACTGAAGGTGACATTTATTCCGCATTGTAGAAAAATATTTAATTGTTCCTGCAGAGAGCGAGATATGTTTCCCCTTGCCTACAGTGCTGGGATTGTCCTTTGGAATATGATGCAAATTTGGGATGAAGCAACTAATTCCTTCCTTGCACCCCTGTACGCCCCCTCCCTCAATCCTCCGCCAGCCTCCATCCTCCCCAGACACGAGGATTCTGATTAATCGTGTGACCGCCCCTCGTTTTGCATTTTACACAATCTCACGGCGCCACGGTGAGATGTGTGAGGTGTTTCGCCACTTTTGGCAAGCTGAAAAGATGTAGCCCAAGGAAGAACAAGTCGAAAGTATGAGGGGGGGAAAAAATATGACCAGGGGACGTGATAAAAAATTATCAGCCAGTGTGTTTTCCTGTTTGGTTTTAATCTACATTTAATTAAATTCTTATCTGCTGTGTGCTTATGGCTGCATTTGAATGGCGAGGCTGCATTCATTATGAATGGTAAAATTGAACTCAGTACATTGTGTGTGGCCCAATAAAGAAACAAGACTCTTATTGCAGTGCATGCACAAGCTCCGACAGACATGCGGAAAAAATAAGTCAATTAAGATCGGTCTTTAAATTACCGCTGTATCAAAACAAGGGGCGGGAGCATGCTCCATAATAGAATCCTGACAGGGGAGAGAGCACAGTAGACTTGTTAATATACATCCCATTTGATACAGCCAATTGTATTAGCCCGTTTATGGAATGCACATAGTTGATGCACACTAGATTTACTAGTCTGTCATGATAGTTCATAATCGACAGTGCTGTGGAAAAAAAGTTGACTTCAATGAATATAGAGGTCAAATGAGAATGGCTGCAGCTGTATAATAAGAGTTCCTCATAAAGATTCTGGTGGTTAATCTGAATGTTAGAGGTCAACAGCAAAGGTCAATGACAGAATCTGTAGACAGTATGTGGACCACAGCAGAAACTGAAGAGTTAAATCCAAAGGGAGGAAAAAAAGAAGAACATTTAGCTCCAAAATTGTAATACTATTGACAAAAGACACACAGCTTATAACGGGCGGGCGGCACTTCATAAGCTAAGAACAATATCCCATAGGCAGCACCCCGGAAAACGTCGAAAAAGACCCTGAGCCGATACTACAAAGTTGGGCCCCGGCAAAATCCCTAAATCTTCCCGTTTGCTTATTCCGAGCAGCGTGGGGGGAGAGGGAAGCTCCCTGCTGCCTGCCCATGTTTACAGAGCCGTTCTCATCTCTAGGCCTTGCTCATCCACGGCACTGACACACGGTGTCGACATGATTAGGGGTCTGCCTTTGCATAGGGGCCGCGTGTGTGTGCGGGGGGTGGAGGATCGGCAGATGAATGACTTTGGTGCATCGGAGAGGGATCACAGCAGATAATCGCTCCCGACTGCTGCGCCGCAGCTCTCAGATCTGGTCTTTAAAATAATGTTCGGAGTCAAGTCTCTCCAAAGCTTTTTTTTTTTTTTTTCTCTCTCGCAGGTTATCTTGCCGCATTTTATGTTTGCTGTTTAAATCTTAACAGGACACAAGCAGCAAGGGAGAGCAAATATGTCTGGAGTCGGAGGAACCGGAGTGGAAATGTCATTGCGAGGGGTTAAGATTAGCTGAAGCAGGGGGCTGAGGAGATGAAACTCCTTTCTATCCGAACGGCTTTCACTCCTCGAGAAAAAACTTGGAATGTTGAATTTAACCTTGGGAGGCCTGGTTCTCGCGTGAAGCACGAGGGGATAATGAATCTGACCTCTTGCTAAAACTGACATCATTCAAAGGCTTTCAGTCAAACACAAGACAAACACCAAATCTGCTTAAGTGCATTTAAATACAGACCACCACTAGCACACAGACAGTGTGAACACAGTACAACATAAATTCCAATATCATAAATACTGCTATCACACAAACAGAGGAGCCATAAAGCACGGCTGCCTGTGTCTGGGACTATAAACCTCTGGCGTTACTCATAGGGAATAAACACACATGCACAATTTACTGCACTAGATCCCCCCTTTGTTTATCTTTTAAATAAGCACACTTTATCACCCTTCTGCATAAGCAAATTGCATGCAATGTGTGTTGTTTTAACATTTGATATGCTGTCCGGAAGATTCATTTCTCCCTACGAATTCAATTGTCTTTTGCAATATCCTGCTGCCATAGGCATCAGGCCCCATCACCTGTTCGTTATCACTGGCCGTCCTGTTTGGGAGCTCTTGAAACGGTGCCATGGCACTGACTCTCAGTTAACAGCAGGTCTCTGAACTTCTCACGCTTGATGGCGGAGGCTGGAAAATTACGCTAACAACTAATTAACATCATAAAGAGCGTTTAAATGGACGGACGACACCTGCAACCTTCATTTGCACACGCTAACGCAAAAAAATTACCTGTGTTTTTTATTTTTGCAGATAACGCATGCATTTTTTAACACCTTTTAGAATATTCATTTTCCCGTGGCTGGCTTTAGAATTGGCACCACTGTCCTTTTTACTATGTACTGTAAAAAAAAAAAAAAAGGGGGAGCCACCAGGCCAAAATAATAATTGTCAAAACAGAGAGCTGGCAGAATTCCTAAAGCTGTTTTTGAGTTTGTATGCACCTTAAAAAAAAGTGCACTGCTATATGCTGTGCCTGAAATAACACATTCCATTTCTAATTTCTGTTTGAATATAAAATATTTCCAGGCGGCAGACATGGACCTCCAGTTACTGGTCCGAATAACAAAGTGCTGCCTGTCAGTCTGAGACACTTTGCTGGCTGGCTGAACTAAGCTGGTTTAGACTGACAAGTCTTCAACGGTGGCAGCCTCAGCTTCCACTGGCAGGCCTCTGGAGTCCTTTCTCACTCCGGCTCCCAGCCTCAGAGCCTTTCACTGGAGATGACCACAGTACAGTCAAGTATCCATGTTCTTTGAAAGCGCTCTCTCTGTGTCTTTCTCTTCAAAGGTCTGAAACAGCTGCTAACTTCCGCAGGACGGTAATGCACTCACACCTCATTACAGAGACACATTATGGACTACAGCAGTAATACGGCTTTAATCTTCTCCAAATCGTTATAAATGTCAAGCTGGGGCCAGGGACTTCCCAGTCTACTGCACCAATGGCTTAGCCTGCTATCCCCTCTTTTCCGTATTAGCTATAGCCAGAGAATTACATTCACTGCCAGATCCCCTGAAACTTTCAACCCTTTTGTTCCAACATTCAATGCACCATTAACATACGCTTTGAAATTGCCTCCCCCCTCCTCCCCAAAAAAAGCCCCAAACAGCTAAATATGAAAACAGTTGATACCCCTACCCCGCCACATACAGCCCTACCCCGCCCGTACCTCCCCCTTCTTTTCCTTAGCCTCTCCTAATGAGACGCAACATCCCTGTCTCTCCACTGAAGGATCCAGACTTTCTGTGTGATAGAGAGACTGCGGCTGTTTATTAATAATGAATTTGGATGTTTGCGTGCGGAATGTTATCAGCGCGCACACAATCCCACCAATAGTTTGCCCTGATGGGGTAGCTGGGTTCCTCATTAGCAGAACATATTTAATCCAGAAGTTTCTTATCAAATGTCACACCTGCATCTCTAAATGGCATTTTCACATTCATTCGCCTGTATTTGGGAGATGAGGCTCCAAGGTGCTTTGCAGAGATTAAGAAGGAGAGAGAGTGCAAGCTTATTTTATCATTTAGCGGGTCTGGAAGGAATCCAAGGAGTTTTTGTCTTGTTGTTGTAATTAGAAAGCCTTTTAAGTGATAACGCCTGCATAGGAATATGAATATGTAGCGATCAGGCCAGTCCCCACCACCTCCTCCTCATCTCTCTCTCTCCCTCTCTTCTCTTCTCTCTCTCTCTTTCTCTTGGCTTTTTTAAATTGTTGAATGCTGAGTTTTTGTTCTATGTACAGCAAGGATTAACTCAGAGGCTTCAGAAGTTTAATGAAAGACTTGAAAGTACACACTTTTTTTTCTTGTTTCTGACTGTGACAATGTTTCTTTTTCCTGTGCGGGAGCGGACATGACATGTGTACAACTTTTGTCTTTATACCTAAAGCATAAAGGATGAACTTCACTTTCCTTTAGGACACATTTCAGCAGCAGTACTTGACAAACATAATGTGTATTTAAACAAAAACTGCAGCGTTATTTATTTTTTAAACACCTTTCCAAAAATTAAAAAGAAATGTTGAAATATAATATTGTGTTGTTCTGTGCCTTGAATCCCCATATGTGCATAAAAATGACATGTTTCTGCACATCAGTTTGTCTGCATTGGTCAGTACATACATGCCGCACAGGTACATGTGTGTACTTGCATTTATTTGTGTACAAACTTACAGATATTATAGCTGAACAGTTAGTTACATGATTGTATATTTACATTTTTGATTGTTAATGACTTGTGTGCACAGGTGTAGATTTCAGGGGGACCCAGAGGCCACATCCACCTTAACATTTAGAACATGTGCTTTTTTCAGCCCCCCCCTAAAAACATTAAAGTAGCAGAGGACTTTTATTTTGATGAGATTTAAGACATTTCCACCATTAATTGATGCAGAAAATTCAGAAGAATTCAAGAAATTGAGTGTTTGTCCTTCAAAATTTCCCCCCACCCCCCACCCTCCCATTTCACGTGTCCCCCCCAAAGATGAAACGAAACCTAAACCCTGTTCTTTGCTGCTGATCTTTATTCAGCCTTTGCTGAACTCAGGAGTCAACTCAGTGGAGAATTTAACATTTCCTGCAGACAGAAGCTCAAATATTTAACATTTCCTGTTACAATACTCCTCTCCAGTTGCAGAAGCAGGTATGCAGTCCCCCTCTCAGTAGTGGCATTTAGTCCCTGTGTATATCCAGAAAAGCTGCTGCTAACCATCGGGCCAGAGATAAGTGCAAAACTGAGAAGTATTGATCCAGTAATAGTGGTTCACGCTTTGACTCTGACACCTTAACCCTGCAGACATAATGTCATAGCCTCTTATCCTTTCCTCTTAACACAACCTGCCTATCTCCCACAAGCTGTCACCTCTAGTAATACGCTTCTCAAAAGCTCCCCTAAATCACTGAAATCATTGCACTTTCAGACATTATTTATTTTCCCACCTCTTAAAAGTGAAGCATGATTTACAGTTCGGTAAAAGGTTGTGCCTTTTTCTTTTTTTTCTCCCTCCTTTCCTCCTCTTCTTCCATTTCCCTGTAACGCTTTCTGTCAAGGTAATTCCATTTCTACCATTGTAAGAGCTGCTACGTCGCAATTACTATGTTAGGTCTGTGTAATTGTGTTGGCTTACAGCGCATGATAAATACAGTCGTGCTAGGCCCTGCATAGTGATCCCAGATGTATGCTGGTTTAGACGTTTTCATTAATTGAAAGCGTCACTGTGTAACAGTGCAGTATTACACTCTGGCAGGTATGAATGAAGTCTAATACAGCTTAATTACTCCGCAGCTAAATATGTATTGTAGGGATCTCTTATGTGGGGCTTTTTATCTGCTACAAATCACAAGTTTAAACCACTGGAGGGTGGGAGTGATAATTAGTGAGGATTTAGGCATCCAGAATTCTAATGGAAAGACGCCTGAATTAATCCAAACATCTCCCTCACATACAAAAGGCTGTAAATGATCAGACGTTTTGCCCAAACTTTTTTGATCGATGCGTTTCAAAAGGCTGCCACGAGAGCATCTAGGCCATCACTGAAGGTTGCCAAACGTTGACATTATATGCAAATTTTGTTTATTATCTTGCAGGCAGCACAGATCCTGCCGTGGTTGGGCTGGTGCAGCCCACAGCAACTTCCAAGCAAGGTTTATGCACAAGGGTTTCTAATTAGCTCTCTGAGGGCTGCAGTTAGTGCAGCACTTCTCACAACAGCCGTTGGGAAGTTGAACACTAACTTGGAGGGCTCCATATGTTGCCCAGGAGGCCTGAGAGACAGACTGATCCTGTGTTTCACATTAGGAGACGCTATGTTCACTCCTGAGAGCCGTTTTTCATTCTTCCGCGGATGGAGAGGGAAGAGTAGCCAAACCCATGAATGGTGTTCATCATTAGTTATGTATCTGTGGGATGCCTTCATTTAAAATATATCCTTTTAAATATGGAGACCTTGATGGAAAAAAAATCAATTCAAAGATATTCAGGCAAACTGTAAATACACAAATGAAAGTTTGGTCTTTGAAAATCAATTTTAACCCTGGTAGCCAAACAGCTTTAACTCAGAACAATTTGAACATCCATCTACACATGCTCAAAATCTGTATTGTCTATTAAAGGTGCAAACCACTAAAAACTTACGAAGGTCACTGAAACAGACAAAATTCTGTTTTAACACAAGTTCCACAAAATGTGCTAAGAAATAACATCCAACAAATAAAAATGTACAAAAAGTCTAGTTTAAGATTGTTAAGGGACTCTGGATTTTATGCTAACAGCTCACTCTGAATAGTCTCCCAATCATCTGAAAAAATTAATAGCATTGTACATTTTGCAAACCTTGGACATGTTACATTTGGACATTGTTATCTAGTGGATATACTGAAACTTTACGTTTCAACAACGCTGTGGTCAATGCAAAGTTAGGTTTAGGCATAAATACCACTTAGTCCTGGTTGGGAAAAAGTCATATTTTAGCTTAAAAAACCCTGTTTGGGGGGCACAATCCTGGCTGAAAAGGCAGCAATGTCTCGGGAAAAAAAACACTTTTCATGCCATGATCCCAGCCAGAAAAGCAGTGAAGTGTCGGGGAAAAAAAACAAGCACTTTTTGTGCCACTATCCCAGCTGGAAAAACTTTGATGTTTCGGCAAAAAAACAAACAAACAAACAAACAAAAACCCAACAGATTTGCGTGCCAATATCCAGGCCGGAAAAGCAGTGATGTCTCTGCAAAAACCTAACGATTTTCATGCCATTGTTCTGGCCAGAAAAGCAGTGATGTCTGTGCAATAAACAACTGATATTTGTGCCAATATGCTGGCTGGAAAAGCAGAGATGTCTCGGCAAAGGACAACACATTTTTGTGCCACAATACCACGTCAAAAAGGAAAGATGCCTTTGGAAATAACAGCCACATTTCATGCTACTATCCCAGCAGGAAAAGCAGTGATGTATGGGCAATAAACAACTTACTTTAGTGCCACTACCCTGGCTGGAAAAGCAGTGACGTGTGGGGAAAAAACAACTGATTTTTGTGGCAATATCCCAGCCCGACCAGCAGCACTGTCTTGGCAAAATACAACCGATTTTTGTAACACTATCCCAGCTGGAAAAGCAGCAATGTCTGGATATTAAACAACTGATTTTTTTGCCAACATCTCGACTGAAAAAGCAGTGTTGTCTCGGCAAACTTGCAATTTTCTCTCGCTAAAAAACAACTGGTTTTGTTGTTTGTTGCTCTCAAACAGTGGTATGCAGCTATTATGTCACTTTATAAATGTTGATGTGATACAATTGAAATGTGCTAATGTAATGTACTCGTAGTTTGCAGAAATACATAGTGCCAACATTTTCTTCTGGCAGCTGAGCTGGAATAGTCACATCTGATTCACTCCAGTCTATTTGAAGGTGGAGCTACCTGAGCTTAGACATCAGCCATATCCATGTAGAGTCAGTGTCTCCCGTGAAGGCCTCAGCTAACCCTCATCTCCAGGTGCTAACTGAGCTTCTATTTCAAAGCTCTGATGATCTTATATCTCCTTCAAAAGCTGATTTTCACTGAAGAAAACCCTGCTTCACCCTCCCTCCCTCTCTGCTCTCTCTTTTTCTGAATTGCCATCTCAGTTTTCCTCCCCTCTCTCTCAATCAGCATGCGTTCTGCTTTTGACCCCGGCGGCGCCAAAAAAAAAAAAAAGACGATGTGCCTCATTAACTGAGGCATCACACTGGCTTTTTCAACTTATTGTCTCTCACACCTTATCCGGCCCTTCATCTTAAACTTGGAATAAATTAGAACGATAACGATCGCGCGTGTGCCATTAGTCACAAATGAAGTGGTTAACGCAAAAAAAGGGGGGAAGATAAGGCTGAGATCTGATGCCGATTCATAAAAGGGAAGGCAGATTGTTGTAAAATGGCAGATAGACCGTGCAAATTGGGTGCCGACATCACGAGGCAGTGTTATTACCAAATTAGCTTGTGCTTTTTTCCCACCCATCCTGATCACAACCCAGGGAGGAATGACAGAGAAAGGACACTATTGTGTGGCGCTTCCAGACATTATTCTTTGAACAAATACTTCAGATTATACAGGAGGCACTGATGCTGCCTTTACCTCTAAGATGTATTTGCTTTTAATTCATACATTCGATTGTGACATTTTAAACAATTTCTCTATTGAGACTCAAGGCATTACAGGCCAAATGACAGTCCTGGGTAAATAGAAAATGGGAGGGGGGTGGGGGTGGGGGGGTCTTGATAAGAGAATACAGTGTTTGTTCAAGTTGAGTCTGTGGCTGCTGTTGGCTAAGGGATGTCTTTTGTTCTCAGGTGAGGTCGCTATCTAATGTTTAGTCATGGCCTCACAGCTTAATACTTCTAGTATTTGGTAGAAGAATTTGTACCTAAAAGATTTTCAGAGAGAGTATGTTTTAGCTAAACTTGGAAACAAGAACGAGGACAATAACCTAATTCAGTGCAGAGGACAATTATCATGTAAAGAAGCAAGCGAGTGACACATCGGAGGCCGAGGTAGCAACACTCCTTTCTGAAGAAGACAAACTGGTAGATTGAAGGTCTCTTGAATCCGGGCTGTCGCTGGGGGTAGGGGAGCTCTTGTAATTTGCAGAACTGAATCCATGGAGCGGGCATAAGGGAATAAGTTGGAAGGGGAAGAAGACAGAGAACAAACCTGGCAGGCACGTTGAGGCCATGCCAGTCCTGCCTGCGCCACGCGGTGTGGCAGGGGGGCAGTGCCAGGAAATGTGGCAAGAGGAGGAAAGATCAAACAACAAGGGCTGCAGATCTCCACCAATCTGCTCTGTATTAATGTCAGAGCCAAGGAGCAGCTGAACCAGACGTGATCCACAATGTGTGACAGCGATGCATGTGTGTGTGTGTGTGTGTGTGTGTGTGTGTGTGTGTGTGTGTCTATATGACCATTCGCCGCAAACTGGACCAAATTCATAATGGCCTGGTGGTATGACAGAAACTCAAAACTGTCACAGAGTGCGAAACATTTTCCCAACTTGTTCTCGGAAACTTGAGGACGGCAAACACTCAAGAGTTTGCTCTCAGACTGCATGTTTAACTTCTTTGCTGTTTACATCTATAACTGAAGCAACAGCGCTTGAATCAGAGGTTTCATTCTGAGGTATTTTGCACATGTCTCTGAATGTCAGACGCACAGTAGCCCATGATGGAGTGGCGGGAACCTGATGCCTGCATCGACACGCCTCCCAGCTCCAGTGGGCTGCACACCCGGGCCTGCATCCTGCTCCAAAAACTTGTTCTGTATAGCCGCAATAAAGCAAGCAGACGGCAAATGAGCTCCACGCTGCCATCGCTCCCTCCCGGACAGATGGCAAAATTAGACAATATGCTTTCCAAAATTACACTGAAATCACATGGCCACGTGTCTGTCTGCCTGCCTCCCTGTCTGTCCGTCCGTCCTGCACGGCATCCCGGCCATCTTTGCTGGGGTGTGGCGGCGCCTGGGCAGGGGCGACACGCCGTTGTTTGGGATGATGAGGAAGCTGGAGCCAGCCTCATTGCTGTTGATTGATATCGGAGTGCTGCGATGGGATGTAGGGCCAGCAGGAGCATCGGTGGACGTGGGGAAGAGGCGGAGGGGGGTACATGGGCAGGGGGATTGTTGGGGTGGGGGGGCTGGGGAAGCTGGGGAATGAGCCTGTTCTATTACACTGCATGATGAACAGCCTGCTATTTGGAGTGCATCTGCAGGAGCCAGTTTGTAGCGCTGCGTCCTTAGAGAGATGTGGGAGGAGAGCAAATGTTTGAGGAGCGGACTCCGCAACTGCCGAATCTCCCAGTGCTCCATGCATTTTGGGAGTGACACAGAGCATCTTATGACAATATTAGCCTCTATCCCTCCTTGTCTTTTTGAATAGAATCTCGAACCGGAGACTGATAATGGTATCTTCAACTGATACGGGAGTCTCTGCTGCGAACTGGGAAAGGTCTGATGTTTTGGGGGAATCTCTGCTGAAAATCTTGTCTGAGGGAAATTACGTTATTCCTCTGCTATATGCAGTCTGAGATAGAATTGCAAAAGTTGGCAGCTTGACTATCTTGTCATGTAAATAATTTAGCAGAGAGGCCTTCCCTCTGCCATCAAAAAAAGAAAAAACCCTTTCATAGTGCCTGTGCAAACAAAGCACCCACACTATAGCCTAATTTGGAAGTATAGACCAAAATATAGATTTGTGAAAGACTTATTTTGGCTGTAAACTGTAAGAAGACAGAGAAGAAAGAAGAAAAAAAGGAACATTTTGAAATATAATGATGCATATCAACTCTTAACTGCTTTAAATACACTTAAAACTCACCTCAAGCTCAGCTGCAATGATTAAAGTATCAATTTGAAAGTGAGAAATATCCCCCTAATTAACTAAATAAACATAAACACAGCCATTACTGGGATGAAAGTGGAGCTGCAGATGGCAGGATAGTCTGATTCTGGACTGACTCGTGAGTATAGTAGCCAAACAAAGTGAGTAGAAATGAGGAAGTTACACAGTTGCTGAAAGAGTTGGGACTTTCTGAGGAGACTAATGGTATATATTCAGGAGAATGATCACAACCACAGACTGCTCATCGCTGGCTTTGATTGGCCTCCCGGTCTGTCGCCTGGGAGAAACCTCAGTCCCCTCGGTGACGGCTCTGTCTCCGTCTTTGTGCCCCGTTCAAGCAATTACGCCCCAGCTACATGTTTTCATATGGGAATGGATGAGGAAGGGGAGGGTGGCGGTGGAAGGGCGGTGGTGGTGGTGGGGGGGTGTCATGTGAAAAAGTCATTTTGGCGCTGCACTCTTCAGTTCCGGTCATGCTCTGTACCGACGCAAATTAAAACCTCCCCAGTAGCCTATGTAAATATGCTGCCTACTGTGCTGCGCTTTAATGAGCCATGATATGAAAGACATCTAAAACCAATGGAAAATAACTGGCCACTTAAAGGTGGGGTGCGTCTGACAGGTGACAGGTAGAGCCAGGTTTAAGACAGGGTTGGGTGGCGGGGGGTGGGTGTTGGGTTTGCAGGATGATGGGGGCAGACCAGCTCTGGCATTCAGGAATAATCTAGAGCTGTGAGCTGCAAGCCAGGGGAGAGTAACCAGCTTTTTAGCCTCAGGCATTTCAAAGAATTCTGGGTGGCGGTGGTGGAGAGGGAGAAGGGGGAGCAGGTGGAGATTGTGTGTGTGTGTGTGTGTGTGTGTGTGTCTGGGTACCTGTTATGTGCTCATTTTTAAGGGGGTGGGATGTTGTTAGGTGAGAAGTGAAAGGAGACAGTTACTATGTCTCCTGCCTTGAGACACAGCTCATTGTCACCAACTTAAAAAATGTACATAATTTCCCTCAGCGCAGACGCACACACACACACACACACACACACACACACACACACACACAGGCAGACACAGGCAGACACACACACACAACCCTCAATCCTCTAATAACCTGTCGTCTAAAAACCTTACAAGGATTACCTATCTGGAAATCTGCTTTGTATGCAGAATGTGATGGCGGAATGGAAATGAGCAACTGTTCAAGATGGCGCCTTCCAAAAAGGGAACCACATCTGCACAAACCGATTAATCCGAAACATTCAGAGGAATCTCAAGTCATTTACAATATCACAGAATCCATAATCAAGATTCACTGCCAGAGCCTGAGTCTGCGGCACAGAGTCAATGCCCAGTTCAATGAGGGCTGATGGAATGTATAATTTCATGACAGATGCACGCATTCACAGGGGAACACAAGGTCATTTTAACATTCACAGGCAAAAAAATACAACAACTTACCCAGAAAGGAAATGCACACCCAATTATTAATGGGCAGAGGAGGCAGTAGCAAATGAAATATGTAAAATGTTTGTTCACTGATAGCAGCTTATTCATAAAATGCAGATTGAGCATTATATACAAATATGTGTGCTGCTCTTAATAGCAACATATCTACGTAGCTATTTAGAAACACGACATCCTATGGATATAAATATGCGTCTCTAATTGGACAAATCCCAGTGTATGCATAACATTAATTAGGATGATCATGTTTATTGTAAAGATTATGAGCTTATTTGTTCTAACAGGTGACTCACTGAGAAGACACATTAGAAACAAACCACTGTGGTCTTGGACTCGTAGTGGGAGGAGGCCAGTTTAATGTGTGGCAACTTGAACGCAATGCATTTCAAATGTGAAAACAGGACAAACAGATATGTAGATTTAAAAAAAAAATCTGTGGCATGGTTTGTTGGTTTGAACCTTGCCAAGCCATGCTAAATCCAGTCTTTAAAGCCACGCAGCGAGCTATAAAGGTAGGAGCCGGCTGATAGGCTGGTGAGATCCATTGTTGTTGGGCCATCTGACAGTCTAACTCGTGAGGAAGAGGGAAACAGAGGAACAAACCAGTGGGGTGCCTTATGAATTTAGACTAAGTTGAGATTCAACATTTGGCCAAAACACACTCTCTCCTGTGAACTGTCAACAAATGCAAACCAAACCCACCAAGAACCATACTGGGGGAAAAAGCATTTTGCCAGTTCCTCTTAGTAATCTGTCATGTGTTTTTTACATGGGGGCCACTTTGACAACGCATGCCAGAATTGCTTATCTGAGGTTAATGAAAGTAAGAGAGAAATAAGTAATACAGTACAAACCTTGTTATAATATGCATAAATACTTGTTTAGCAGAACTGTGAAGTGCTGAAATATCAAAATCAGTTTTAAAGCTGCAATAATTAATGTTATAAGGTTATTTTCACAATGGACATATGACTTATGTGAAAGAGCCCAGGGCACTCATAGTGATGAAACCAATAATCATCATCATCCAATCTTGCAATTCCCCTCTGTGCACAAGTACTTAAAGTTGCCAGAAGTTGCCAAAAGTTCTCCTTTTGCTACAACAAACTGACAAAAATAATCAAAAATATTAATAGTAACGTGATCGAATGTAACACAAAGTGATGCTTTATGACCCCTGTCATGTGACACTGTTCTTGCTGACTGTTGAGGGTTCTGGTGCGGTGCGAGTTTTTTTAAGTTGTGGACATGATTAATAACAAACGGTGTAACCAATGGGATTCTGTGTGAATAATTGTCTCCGCCTATGCTTCTGAACTACGCACAACTTGTCACATTTGCATCATGTTGCACAATAATGCCCAATATTATGCTATTACATGAATCAATCTTTGTTAGCTAACATATAGGCATCAGACTACATGCAAAAGAGAGACAGTAGAGAGAGGAAGAGCTGAGGGAAGCAGATAATGCGAATGCAGAGTTGGATTCAGAGTACCAGCAGGCCAGCAGGTGAAGCATTATGATAGATATGTCAAACAATCATGTCTTACGTCATTCATTTAATAGCCATAAGGCCTTTCTTTGCAGTATGCAGTAGCATTTTTTTTAAAAGCTTAGAACTAGGCTAATAACCATTAAATACTACTATTTCAATGGATGGACGAATGTGTTCACTCCGTTCACTCATTATTTTGATTGTATGACCCCTAAATTCTGCTTTCATTACTTTTTTTCCAGTAGCAGCAGCTTGTTTTCAGCAAAAACATTCAGATAAACCATTGTTATAACCCCAACCCAAAATGTCCAACAAAGTTAGTGACTAGCTTGTGAATGGGACAGCTATCAGGCTAAAGACCCAAATATATAAATACAACTGAAAAGAGAGCACATATTAGACCTAACAGGTTAGCCCCAACAATTTAGAGTGAAAAAATCAATTGAAGCACTTTTAAAAAGAAAACTCAAACTGGTTATATATCAATGAATGTTGATGAAAGAGTTCATTGTTTCCAAACGCTCCCTCCCTGTCATGAATTTGCTACACTGAAGCAAAAAGTTCATGGTAGTTGAAGATGCTGAGACATCTATCTGACCAGTTTGGGTCTTTCTGTAGCCTGCTGGCCCCTGCCCTGATTGCAGAAAGGCTCCACAAAGAGCCATCTCTCACCCTGGCAACTTTGTGTGACCTTGTGGGGCTGAATAAGACTGTAAAATTGATTCAGCTCCTGTAATAAAAGAGCACACACATTATCAGCATTCTAATTATAATTAATACAGGCAGCAGCGGCAGACCCATTATTTACGATGGAGGCCCATGGTAAGCAAACACAATAATAATCTGCTCCATATTTTTATTGATATGTTGATGAATGGCTCTCTTTCACACAAAACACCAATGGAATGTCTCAGTGGCCGATCATACAAGTGCTGATTATTTCACTGCCAGTTTCCTTTACCCCCCCTCCCCTCCCACCTCGCCTTTCCTTCAACCTCTCCTCTTCAGTCTTTCATTACCCCTTTGTTTGTATCACCTTAAGTCCCTGACTCCAAACCTCATTACCGAGAGCTGGATCAGGTGATAGAGTCAACTAACCTCCAGGAGGTGAATTACTGTCAGAAATAAACAGTCCAGCAACAACATCAGAGGAGAGTCCGCCTGTCCAGCACATTGTCTGTGAAGAGACCTAAGTTTAAAGGAAAGCATGCACAGACATTTTAAAATCTGATGTCCAAACAATCTTATTCTGAAGTCAACACTTAAGACCAAACCTCATTCAATTTTTATATAATTTAAACAGAACGATGAAAAAGCTTAAGCTCCACTTTCTGCACAAACCAATGTTGTTACACTTCTGAAAAATATAAGGGAATCATAACTGTAGTTACATGTATTCTTTTCAACTGATTGTTGGCTGTATCTTACAAAATCATCTGTCCCTCCCTGCGTTTAAATACTGTTCCACTGGTTAAAAAAAAGCTTTCATGTGAAGTTAAAATCATTCCTCTTTTCAATGGATTATATACTACAGAATGTAGACTGCTGGCAGAGAATAAGAGAATACAACTATATTAAACAGTCTCTGAATATTCTCTATCCAATGAATATCTGGTTTACTGAGCACAAAAGACCCCACCGCCTCACAGTCAAAGTGTGTAAAATAAAAAGACAGCAACCTTCATATCTAGGTTATCCTTTATAATTAGGTGTCTATGTAGCTTATGCCATTTCCCCTGTTTGATAATTGTAGTCCATCCCTCCTAATTTTGCACAGAGTCAGGAAAAAAATGCTTATTTGTGCCTATCTTCCTTATTAATTCTCCTCACAAATCCTTGATTATTTTCCAATCCTTTCCTCTGATATCTCTGGCTCTGTTTGTCTGTTTCACTCACTCCTCCACTGAGCAGTCTGCCTTCCTTCTCAATCGCCTGTTTTGTTTCCCGTTTTAATGAACAGTTGGATTCTTTTATTTCTCTACAAGTGCTGGATTTGCCTTATCACCCCCCGTCCCTTTGAGGGTTGCCAATTGGTTTTATCCATGGATGTATCATTTCTTAGGCTTCCTCTTTTTTTCTCCACAAAGAGAAAGAACCACTCCGTCAACAAGCCTCTCCGGAGCCAGAGATTAAAAACCTCAACATCACCTACCTTCCAGCGCTACTCCCAACTGGTTTGTGTAAAACTCAATTAAACTTGTCCCCACTGAATTTCACATTACAGTACATTAAAAGGAAATTCTTCAAGCGTGATGACAAAGCTCAAACCTAGCTTCAGAGCCGCTATTTAGGAGCTTTCCTAAACGTTGTAGTCTTCGGGGGTTTTAGCCTCATGTCGATGCAAAAAGGCGCTAAACACAAAGACAAAGAAAAGGTTTCTTTTGACTCGGGAGAAAAACAAACTTTATGATTTATTTATTTATAGACATGCTGAAAGTCACAGCGTCTGCTTGATACGCTGCATACAAACAACAAGGTCTCAGTCTATCAATTAGCTCCCAACAAAAGGTAAAATGCAGCCTTTTGATGATTAAAGGTAAGTACTCTCAAAAGTAACCAGGACATAATGATAGTTGTCAACTGTGTGACATTAGCCATCTTTGCAAAATACAGATGTTAATCTTTGGGGGGGGTTGCTGATTTTTGATCTCAATTTCAGAGCCTCGGTGAGTCGATAACAAATTATTCCACCGCCTTCATACAATCTGTCTGGGTGAAAAGGGAGTGTTCAGTCAAGCGTTGCACTGACGCAAAGAAACATCGCAGGTCGATGTGTGTGTTAACTTCATTCACATGTGATTATGTGCTTTCAACTACAAGATAGTGAACCTGAGATTCAAGAGGGGGAGGGGGATCCTTAAGATGTCGACTCTTTACGAAGAGCATCTATTCTTTTGTAGTTTGTGTTTTCCTACTGAGTGGGAGAGAACAAGCGCGGCGGAAAACGTGGAGGGTTTCCTACAAAGCAGAATACGAAGGAGAAAGGGAGGCTTGGCTTTGCTTCAGCCAGGTCGGCTTTACAAGAGGAGAATCTGGAGATACGCTCCTCTCCCCCTCCCCGTCACTCTTTCTCTTGTTCTCCCCCGTATAGCCATCCCTCCCCGCAGCCCAAGAATTTAAGGGCAGCTTTGAACCCTCTTGTGTTCTTCCGACATTGTAAAAAATGTGTGTGCTTGCTCGCTCGCCTCCCCGTCAGCCACCCAAAGGTGTTTTTGTGCTGAGATTAGTGGATGAGGTTCAGTCTGTGTTTTGGGCCAAACATGCCCATCCTTTGACATGAGGGCGGACTCCGACTCTGACTGGGCTACAGACCAAGATCACTCCCTCTTGTCTCCTCTGCTTCCTCCTCAATCCTCTCCAACACATGACATGTGTCACTGCCACAGATCTGCACTGGAAGATACGAACAGTTGAAGGTCAGGGCAAATCCCCAAAGCAGAGAAGAGAGAGGAAAAAAATCTCATAGACCCTCTTTTTTCTTTACACTGATGGACTATTTAAAAAGTTCATTTTTCTTAAATGCTTAGCATATTTCATGGTGCTATAATGTGAGCTCTATAATGTGAAATCTCCATTAGCCAAAGATGGGCGCTGCAGTAATGCAATGGATATGTCAATTTTCTTGTTCTGGAAAAAAGAATTTTTGTCGGGATTTAAAACCCATGTAATATTCATATTTTCTATTTCACAGCACAATAGCCAGTGAGGAACTAAAGTGATTATACATAGCCAGAGTCAAACTCTAGGGCCGTTATCTATTATGGTTTAATAAATCAACAGAGGGAGAGCAGGGAGCACAAATATTCTGTAACCATTCTGGAGTCATTTCCTGAGTCAAATATGTTTGATGAGATAAAAAAAAAAAAGAACGGGATAAGAAATATTTAAGTAGTGGATTATTTTACATGGAATTACATGAAAAGACGAATCCTCATGTATCTTCATGCATCAGCTTCAGTCATCTGTAGTTGGAGGTCCTGAGCTACCAAACTTCAATTAATTCACCTATGACAAAATATTATTCTGTCCAAATGCATTTCTGAGTCCAGGTTGACTCAGACAGGAGGGAAAAGAGGCCACCGTGTAATTATTTGGTACTTACAATGTCCTACACTTCAGATTTGTGAGGATGGCGAGCAGAAAATCTGTTTACTATGGAGCCGAGTTCCTCACTCTCTTCTGTGTGGATGGAGCCTTTGAATAATTCATAGTGAGAGCCATAGGCATATGCAATGGAAAAGTGTCGAAGAATATCACACCAAAGATGGCATCCTCCATTATGTGCTCTGTACCCAGCGTGCCCACAGACCTCACATAATGTAATTGGATAAAAGTCAGATGCTGCATATTGAGGAGCTACATAAGGCAGCGATATTCTTCAGAGTCTCTGAAATGTGCTAATTGACTCAAAAGCAGCTACAGAAAAAGGATTGCATGGCTTATTGTCTTCATATATTTATCTCCAACACCTCATTACTTTTTCGTGCAGTTACAAGAAATAAGTGGAATAAATTTACTTACTACAACTAGTGTTCAAAAAGCATGACCTCTCCCAAATAGAACAAGGGGGAGAAAAAAACACAACAAGTCTTAAATAAGAATGCCATTATTCTGATTTAGTCCAGTAAAGATGTTTTTGTTGTCATTTTACTTCTGTTGACAACTTGTCTCATTGCGATGTTACTGAATGAAACACTGTGACATGTGTTTTACATATCAAAACTGCCAAGCCTTTCATTTAAAGAGACTTCATCTTCACTGACAACATTTTTATTGACAGGTAAAGCCCTGGAGATTAGACATGGTGGTCTAATTAGTCTCTTTCTCCACTGTCGTATTTACACACCCGAAGCCCCTGACAGGAAAGTGATCCACACAGAACCAACCAGTCATGGAAGAAGTATTCAGACCCTTTACTTCAGTAGGAGTACTAATACCACACCGTGTAAATACTCCTGGGTTCTGCACTGACAATGTTCGCTAAGTATAAATACATAAGTATTTGTTGGTGTATCTAATGGTACATGTACAGTATGTTACATACACTATTATATTGTGTATCATTAGATTATCATTATTTCATGTGTAAAAGGAACCTAATACGCTCACTTTCAGGTTCACACACTTGTCTTTTGTGTATCTCCTAGAACCTGTTCACATGGTAACAAGTTCAAAAAAGACTTTATTCTACTCATACTGTCTGTGCTTGAACACCTGTATTCACGCTCTGTCTGAGATGTTCTGTTTCAGTGCCTGTCTCTTTAAGACCCCCTCCCAAAAAAATCCAGTCTGCTCTGATTGATCAGCATTTCCGGGTCTTCCACATCTGTGGCCTTGGCATCTCTACATCATCATTGCAACCAGGGAATGACTGTAATAGAGAATAACACCAAATTCTGCTTTCTTGTATATCTTGTATACTTGTGAATTTTGCCAGAAACTCAGTACTCTGTTGTTTCTAAAACTGGGCCCAGTGACCCTGACCTGGGGAATCCACTGGTTGTTCTGGTTGTGAACATTAAATTGTGGTTCCTGTAGTTAGTTTTACTGTATTTTGAGGCATTCTCTGGCACAAGAATTTCCTTCAGGATAAATAAAGTTCTGTTGAATTGAATTAAAGTAACCAATAAAAGCTTCTAAACCAAAATCTTCACAGCAGGTAATTTTTCAGCAGGAATATGATCTGAAATCAGGGAGAAATTGACGACATCAGCAACCAAGGCTGCTGGTTTGTCTGATGTTAGCATGTAGCTACATGTAGCATTGTGCAGCTGGAGAATGAATGTAATGGAGTATAGCTGCATTTTCAACCGAAAAAAAAAAAAAAAAATCAACAGTAAAATCTTATAAACACGACCCGAGATGTTCCAGCAGGAATATGATCTGACACTGGGAAGATATAAACAACATTGGCAGCCAAGATTACATGTCTCCCTGACGTAAGCATGTAGCTACATGTAGCAATGAAGGCTACATAAAACACTGGCAGTAACGTGCCTGGAGCAGATGGCTGCATAAAGAGATCTGTCATGAACTGACATTAGGTTGTTTGAAAGTAAAAAAAGAAACACCCGAGGTTTTGCTCACAGGGATTTCTTCTACATATGTTTACCTCATTATTTGAAACTTTGTTTAATATGAACATCCAACATTGTAACCTTACATGACTATGGCAGAAAATAAAGAAAAGGATAATAAGTCCCCGTTAAATACAGCACTTGGTTAAAGTGGACCCGTTTCTTTTGAACTATATCATTATGTAAAATTATTTTTATTATGGATCAATCTGATGCTTATTTCCTTCATCAATCCATTTATGACATGCTTAGTGAAATGTGGGAAAAATGTCCATCCCAGTTACCCAGAGCTTCAAGTGAAACATTCAGATGTCTTGTTTTGTTGGACCAAACCTTAAAATTACTCAGTTCATTGTGATTTAAAATAAGGAAAAGTCATATACTGTCGTATTTGAGAAGGTGAAATCATAAAATATTTGGCATTTTTGTATGAAAAACTAACTTAAAAGATTACACAGTTCAAAACTCTTGCTGAATAATTCTTTGGTAATTGACTATTCAACTAATTGATTAATTATTTAAATTTAAAAAGTTTATTTACATAAATCATATGTGGGGAAGCTTTTACACTGCCTCCTATTTTTAAAGTTTTTCATGTGATTTGTATATTAAATCACAATTTTCATAGTAACTAGTAACTATCAGCTGTCAGGTGTACCTTGAATTTGTACTTCAATACAGTACTTGAGTAAATATACCTAGTTGTATTGTACCCCTGAAGCCAACACTCTTAAGAGGAAGAGGGGACGATGATGGATGCGGTGGCCGTCTAACTGTAGAAAGGAGTCGGTGGGTAGGCTTGCTTAATTCCTGACATGAAATATTACCTGCAGCGCTCAACAGAGCAGACCTGCTTGGATGGCGGCAGAGATAGCATCCATCCTTTCAGTATAAGAAACAAACAAACAAACAAAAGCTCCAAGACCCCTGACCCGACAAAGGAAGTACAACTGATAAGTTAGTACCAATTTCTCCCTCTTCTCCTGCTTCTCTCTCTTTTCTTTGAATAGCATTTCTCTGCCTTTGGCCCCAGTTTCACCTTGCTACGCCTGTGCCCTTCTATTAAAGGTGGTAATGGCTGCCAACTTCCCTCAGGCCTTCTTTTTAATATTTGTCACTCATGAAAGAAAGAGGGGGGATAGGGAGATGATAAATCTTACTTTTGCCAGCTAAGGGCTTCTATCTCCCAAACAGAATAAAATCCAGTCCAAAACACTGCTGTGCGCATTAGGAAGCTGTGGGTTTAAGCCTTGTCCGCCGTGATCAAACCAGGATTTATGAAGCATCATAACTCCCGACAACATCCAGCGGCTTATTAATTTTATATATTTCTGTCCATTCCCTGATATTCCCAGCCTTGACAGTCACTCAAGATAAGCCAAAAGCGTTCTGACAGGATGGAGTGTGTATATATTTTTCACTGTTCTGCCGCTCCCCTCCAGTTGAATAGGTTTAGTAGAAACCTTGAGACTGCTGTGGTGTGATTTGTCTCTGGTTTTTGTCTTCACTTGCAACCTTCCCATTTGTAAGGGCCCTTAAATCAGCCTTGCACTCTGCTGAGCCATGAGAACGGGCCAGACAGAGACAGGGAGGGAAAGAGGGAGGAGGGTTTGGTGTATGTGTGTGTGTGCATGTATGTCTCAATATATGTTTATGCACAGAGAGACAGAGACAGGAGGAGGAGGGAGGGAGAGAAGGAGGCGATTGGCTCCACCAGAGTATCACACATGTGGTTGAATTTTAATCAAAACACTGACTAATCACCCTTTACAGGCCGTCTATATAAAGGCCTGTTCTCCGATATGAGAGGGCAACATGCTGATAGGGTTTAATTTAACTAGAGTCTAGGTCGGAGGCTTGATTTAATGTGGCCCACAGGAAAACTGAGCAGGAGGAGAGAGAGGGAGAGAGAGAGAGAGAGAGAGAGAGAGAGAGAAAGAGAGAAGTGGTAGTTCTTTATGCAATGATCACATAAGTTCACATCAATAAAGCCCTAACCCATTACCAGAAACACTACATGAAAGAGGAGGGGCCCTCTGTGAGCACACACTGCTCCTCGGCAGAACGACAGAACCGGCTCGAACTCTCCTGACGGCTGCTTCACTTTTCTGACAAGCTATGCAGAAGCAGTGAAGGGTCCTGACAGGCTGTTTCAAGATAACTCCCATAACCTCTCGAACCCTGATTTCCTCTCAATTTCCCCCTAAAGTAGCTTAAATGTGGAGAAACTAATTCCAGAACTGTATGGAAATATCACATATGTATTCTCTATCTGCTTGTTTCAACACCTCTTTGAAGTTATATGATGCTCACACTGAGTGAAACATAAAAATTTAATCCAGGGGTGTGATGGCTGTAACATTACATTCAATAAAACGACTCTACAGTTCACCATAGTTCTTCCTGAAATATTAGTTTATTAAGAAAGTGTTTAAAAATACGTATATTTAATTAACTAGGCAATACACATCATTTCAATTATTCACACTTTCAGTTTTACCTCCAAAATAACATCAGTCACTTGCACCTCACAACTTTGGCAGCACCACATGTCAGCAAGGGATGTCATTTTATATTTTTTGAAGAACTACATTACCCAGATATCTAGCAATATGATGTCAGCGTCGCACATGTATTTGTCTATATATATATTTGTCTAATATATTGTACAGACAGCAGTGGTGCAAAGCAATGGGGCACTTTTGTATTTTACACTGTCCCAGTGATATGATGACATGATGAACAAATATGTGCTTCAGAATAAGTACCAATACAAAGTGTTGTATACAGAGTCTGTTACAGGTTGATTTCAATATGAAATTATTCTAAAGCTTCAGATTTAATAAATACAACTAAACAATGAAAAAAACCCACAACTTAAATGAACTTTGCACAAACTTTAAAGTACACAGGTTGTAGGCATTTCTATTCAAGGTGGAGTATTTCCTTTTAAAAAAAAAATATATATATATATATATAAATAAAAATCCTAATAGTTGCTCAATTTCAAAGTATATTTTTCTTTTAATATCAATATCTTATATATTGTATGAAGTCAGTTCTTTTGTAAATTAAAGTAAAGCACAAATCCTTATGCAGAAAACAACGGTAGTTTTCAATTTTTGGGGTGTTTAGGCCTTTATCATAGCAATATAGACATAGATAACAGTAAACAGTGGGAAAGACAGATAGAAACTGACATGCACCAAAGGTCTCTGGCTGGAGTCAATATAGGGAAGTGGCAGTTTATGGTCAACACCTCAAACCCTAGGCCATCAGGGTGCCCTAAAAAAATCGTTAGTGAAGCATATCACCAAAAACATTTAAGATTTATCCTTCTTCCTCCAAGGAAATGTGAAATCAGTGTGCTTTTTCTTTTCTACTCTTTACATTAACACCTTTATTCTTTTATTCTAACATGGCGAAAGAACTCTTGGCTTCTACTGCTGCCCACCAAACTCTTCCAGTGAATCAGATGGAGGTTAGCTGCCTTGCTCAAAGGAACAATGAGAGTAGCTGCAGTGGAATTCCTAAAATTCGGTTATGACTTTTGGTTTTGGTGTTCCACCCCAATATTTTCCGTGGCCCCATCTGGTCACCCATATGAAAAATCTACACATGGGAGAAGTTTTCCTCCAAGTTAGCTCTTTCTTACTGAATCTATTCATTTTAACCCACCAAAGCTCTCAAGAAAAATTTCTCCCAACTGTGAAATTTTTCTGGGGGTGCCACTGGGTAGTTGTGAGAAATAATCAAATAATAATGCTCTTTCATTTCCCCAAAGTCTGGTGGTTTTTTTCCCCTTCTAAACTAACTTCTACTTGAGGTCAGAGCCATCTAAAGTCTCCACTAGCTCTCCAGAAGGCCCAAACCTCTGATGCCGCTCTGATTTTGTAGCCGTGCACCTTTTCCCACCTTCATTTCTCTTCCAGCTGCCTGCACACTGGCTATGACCCTGACCAAGCTAACTAGCCACAGTGGCTATCACACCCAGCAGTGTCTGACTAAGACCCTAGCATGCACTAGCCAGCTACAGCCAACAGTGACTGAAGCACGCAGCGGTGAGGAGGCAGGCAGGATGTAATCTCCAGGAGCTGTTGATACAGGGAAACACACAGGGTTTGGGTCAAAGGGATTAAAATGGTGGAGGTGCTGGTTGTAAGAAGGAGAGGGGCTGGGGAATAGTGACGGGAGCAGCGGGCGAGCCACCCCATAACAGAGAGGAGTGGGGAGATTACAGGGAAAATGGTGCAAGGGGGATTCCTGCGAGGAGAGGGGAAGAAGTGACTCCAAATGGCATCGGAACATAGCATTAGTAGCTACTATTCAACAGTATGCAGGCTTAGAGAGCTCAGGGCATCAGGAGAGGTGGTCATGTTTTCTGTGCTGGTCAGGTGATGCTCGGTTTCTATAGGTGATAGGTATAAAGGAAACATGGATATGGGAAGGGAAAAGAAAACTCACATCCTTACAGCTCCACTTGAAGACTTTGTCTCTGCTACTCACTCACCCCTCTGTGACTGTGACTGTCTAAATATTGTCAATGCCAGAAAAAAATGAAGTCTTAAACAAATGAGGCCAACTCTGCTGGGTAATATCGAGCGAGGATGTGTGTCTGAGGTTTTAACTGAGCCCTTCATGCCTATGCAAACCTCACATGGTTTGGATAGAGTTCCATCAACAAAACATGTCAATCACCTCTCCGTGAAAAAAGGGAGAGATACGAGAGTGAAACCTATCTCGTGCAGACCCAAATACTGTACTCACGGCTTCCATTTCACAGTCTGTGGGAGAGCGGAGTTCAAAAATCTTACATCAATTTTTTTTTCAATCCAGCTATCCAAGGGCTCAGATTCCAGTTACATTTCACATTGAATAGACTTGTGTTTCCAGCAGTCTAACCCTCTTCTAGTATGCTGGCTAGTGGAGCGATGACAGATTGGTTTCCACTCACTGCACGGGGGAGCACAATGGAGTGGCTTTGACAGAGTTAAGAGAAACAGTGCATCAATGCCCCCTCCCCCGCCACCCACCACCCCTCCATCTCTCTTTTTCTGTACACACACACACACCTCTCTTCCACTCTCTCTCCTTTTCCTTCTCTTTCTCTCTCCCTCTTCCCTGGGGCTTCGAGAATGGATGGCCCTGTCTGACCTGGACGACACTGATGTCTAGTCCTCTACACTACTGTACCTACAGCACGGCTGTCTGCTCGCTTGCGGCTCTGTCCACTCTCTCTCTCTCTAGCACACACACAGAAAGCGCACACAAGGAACAGGGGCACCCATCTCTGTCACCCAGCGCCGACAGGCAGAGGTCAGCAGAGCTCAGGCACTAAAGCAACCCAGAGGAGGAAGGGTTTAGCTCATAAGCAGCCAATATCACTGTCAAAATGAAGACAGACAAAAGGCTGTAAAAAAGGTGAAAAAACAGTGCTATTATTTAACTGGAACTGGAACTTGCCATATTTAAAATCAGACCAAGAATCAAAACAGGTCATTGCCCTCTGAATGAACCCACAAGTGTTCTCTGATCTACAGCCTATCAGCAGCACAGCATCCCAAGGAATTACATCTGAATTGGATGATTCTGCACCTCACAGTTTCGTACATTTCCAATGTTCTTGCCACTGCAAGAAATAGTGTGCAGCATAGTCAGGCAGAAATGGTACAGATGTCAGCAGTATTCAGTTTGTTCATTTTAAACTTGGGGGACACCTCCAACTATTTTATTTTCTGCACCCTCAGTTCAGACTTGAGTGGCTATGTTTGCTGAAAAGATGCTCTGTGCTTTGTCTCGTAGTGGCACTTCACCTCAGCCCTTTTAATAATCGCCACTGTCTCGGAACATATGTTGAGACATGCTGTTTTTGAACTGCCTGTGGGAAGAATCAACATGTAAATGTTTGTCCATACTTGATTAAAAGCTCCGTTTTCGCTGTCTACTTTTCTCTCTTTAGAATACACCATGCAAAATGACTTTCCTCTGCCTCATTTATTGCTGCGACTGTTGTCTCTCTTGTCTCATCTCCTCCTGTGTGTATCTCACTCACACAAGTTGCATTGCCTTTCGGAATGCACGGATTCGATTGGCTGAATAGCATCACGTGCGATGCTTAGCACATGAATTTGGTCTGTGAGTTTTTCTGGTTGCTAAAACAGTGCTACAAATGCTGCGGCCATTAATGTATCGGTTATAGGTTGGGGTCCTGAAAGGACGGTGTCTGGGTTCAAACCCCAGGGATGGCAGGTTAACAAGGGGATCATATTTTGGTCATTTTGCTAATCAGGGGGGTGACGTTCCCCCCCTTGTCCCCCCTCATATTGCCTACGGAATGTGCCCTATTTCATAGTTGGTACAGACAACAGGTTGGTGGGCATGTACCGCATCAGTCTTTTATGCAGGAGAGCAGAGTTTGCTAACCCTAACCACAACCATCCCTAACTCCGCCCAAGTGTTTTCTTTGACTACACCTAAACATACCATAGCTTCAACCAAGCATTCTAGTTGGCTTAGCTCAGTCATACCTTTATTCTACCAATTCCAATACTTCAGCTCAGGGCATCTGCCAATACTGATAACCAATCCAACACCAGAGTTCTTTTTTCCCCAAATTTAAAACCTAAATGGTGACCTCAAACCTCAGACAGTCTCTAACCAAACCTGGTTCTCTCGGTTGACGAACGGATTGTCAAAAACCAACCTTGACTGCAATGTTTCTTAAGAATCCCCGCATGATTCAAACTCAAGTTATTCTAACCATGCTTCTAGCAGGATTACTAACAAGTTTACACGTATCACATTTCCAAACTGCTCCAGCTACACCTTTAAAGCTCATTGTTGAACCCACCTCATGTATGCCTGTGTCCTTACCCATGGCATTGGACTTTAAGAGGGGTAGAATAGCTAAGATCCCTTGACCAGATAGCATGATAAAACAACCCACAGATAAGGTACTAATGCTAGAGGTGGCGTGTGGTTGTGTTCCTCCGTGTGCTGCAATGAGAAAAGAAAAACTGTGATATCACACTGATACGGCGCTCTAAAGACTACGGGGCTCTGTGTTTTTTTTTTTTTTCCACGCAGGTGGATGTACAATCAATAAAATGGATTAGCTGCAAAGGTATGTATAAAGGTTATCGCCGAGTTCTCCTGCATGAACACAGTGGCGACCCCACAAAACAATTTTGTAATGTGTCGAGCTATTTCTTCAGAGAAAATCTGATTATGTTTTGCCCAACCTAAAAATTGATTTGCAGGGGTATACATTATCAAAGGAAAAATTGGTCCTGCTCCACCAGGCCCCATAAGGCTTGAATGGAACTGTTCTACAGTAGCTCTATTCTCTAAGCCGGTGGTATCATTGTACCAGTCAGTGTTGTATGTTTTTCTTCCACTGTCATGTCCTTTTTTTCCTCCACTGTGGGCTTTTTTTTTCATAGTATGATCATCTGCTCTCTCCCTCAGTGCATCAGAGTTTCACCTAGACTCAGTTTCACTTGTTTAGTTCCACTCGCTGCAGTCCTGTGTCAACCCTCAGAGAGACTTTAACCGTGTGGTTTTCCATCACGCTGACTGACGATCTAAACACCCCTCCACCCCAGTGATTCCTCTATCTCTCTCCCTCCATCTCTCTTGCTCACTCTCTCTGACACACACACACACACACACACATACACACTGTGACCCCCCTCAAGCCTGATAAAAAAAGGCACCACTAACCCCCCCCCTCCAAAAAAAGCTGTGTGGATGTGCAGAAAGGCCCCTCTCTCCAGCTCTCAGCTTTTGTCTCTGATTATCCCTGCACACACACCCCTCCACGACCCCCTGCATCCTCTCCCAAACACATACACACTTTTCTTCTCAACCTGCTCCAGGATCTTGTGTGTGTATATGTGTGTGTATATGTGTGTTGGGGGGGGTTTGACTCTGACCAATGGCATCCAACAGCAGGGCTTTATCCTGAAGCACACTGACAATGCTTTTCACACCTACTTACCACAGCAGAGATGGGGGCGGTGGGCTGCATCATACCCAGGCCTAAAAGCAGGCTAAGGGCTTTTAGAAGACACACGCAGAATGGACTCTTTAATTACTGACTCAAGATCCCGCAGTAGATTAAAAACCTTGCAGAAGCTTATTTTCATATCCGTGGAATTTTTCAATGAATATAAAAACGGTCATTGATTATGCCGTTAAGGCAAGGGGAAGTTAAGAAGGGAAATATAAAGTACATATAATCACATTAACTTGCAGTGATTAATGTAATAAAATGGGATCTTTTTTCCCCATCTGTATTGAACACATTCAATACTGGGGAGACATGCTCCAAATATTAAGAAGCAGCTCCTCAAAATCCACTTAAGCAGTTCTGTGTTGGGAGATATCTGCGAAAGCAATGCAGATAACTCATATAACATTCTCACACAGTGCAGATAGGGAGAGTGCACATGCATGAAAAAGTTAAAAAAAAAAACAGTGACTCGTATCTGCTTTTGATGGCTGTGCACTTTTGCTATTTTGAGCACAAGTGACTTCACGTGTGTCCCAGACCCACAATCAGCCTTCCTGCATGATCAATACTGAAGCATTTCTCACCATTGATTATACAATTATAGAGAAGTTAAATCTGTGACACGCTCTCATGTAGAAGCATTAACCAATGCAGCCAGCAGTGGAGACCGAGAGGAGGGAAGAAGCTTCCTCTTCACTCACTGTTTTTTTCTGCTTCTTCTCTTTTTTTTTTTAAACGTGGTGCTTAAAGCGAGCTCAGTGTAGTCCAGGTACTTCACTCAGATGATTATAATGCCACGAGGGTGCAATACATCACTCTTATTAGCCACACTGGAGCACAATGGTATCATAATTAATGGTCGCAGCAGGATTGAACGCTGCCCTGACATGGAAAAGTGGGCCTACTTAAGCTCTACAAGGCATTTAAATATGCAGAGTGAATGGCACAACCCAAACCCTCCTGCTCTAAGGACAGCCCACGCTCATTAGCCTGACACCTTCTGTGGCATTGATACAAGGACGACCGGCTATACTCACACACTCACAACACAAATCACAAGCGCATACTCAAAAATGTGCACGCGGATTGCAGCTACAAATTGTTACGTGGCGATATATGAAAAGAACAATCTTGTCCCTCATCAGTGCCCATCACTTCTTTCACATTTCCTCCCCGTATTGTTGCTTTTGTCTTAAGGCTTAGTCCACGCTGAATGCAGATGGACATATATGTGTCAGCAGCCATTATTCAAATTTTCGGTAATGGCGTTTGGTCTGTGCAGTGAATGTGGGTGCTGTGGCAGAGTGTGGTGTCTGGTGCCTGTGCTATACTGTCTAGCACAGGGAAACTGCCTGCGCGGCGGGAGAACAATGCACATAAAAGGCTGTCGGAGGAAGCGTCTGGAGCTGACGTCTTTCACATGGCTCTGAATGGAGCAGCAGCAAAGTGTGTGTGTGTGTGTGTGTGTGTGTGTGTGTGTGTGTGTAGTTTATATGCTTACGAGTGAGGCAGAAAGAAAAAAAAATGGAGAGAAAACGCCCTCTTGAATATGTTTGTAGACAGAGACAGGAGAAAATAATAAGAGTGTGTGTCCCCATCTTAGTCATGCGTGCTGAAACGTGTGTGATTGTATGTGCATGAATGCCCGTGCTCCTAAATACATGTGTGGGATGGTTAAGTCCTCTCAGATCGCCGTATGATTTGGATTTTGCTGTCCTTAACCCACCACACACTCCATTCCTCCTCCTCTCCTCTCCATAAAGCCAGCTTTACAACTTCTCCTCAATTGCTAATGTGGAAGCTTCAGCTACAAGACACGCTACTCAAACTGCTGCCAAATGCCTAAACCAGCCACTCCTCTGCACCCGGCTCACTCCAGCCTGACCGTACCGAGTTATCGCGTGGCTCAGTGCAATCAATTATTGTTGCAGAGGAATCATTAATAATTTCCTAATGAAAACGATTCTGTTGATCTGTTGTCTTTTAATTAAACATAATTAGTCGGCTGCTCGGAGCTGTGGTGGGGACTCCTTTAGGGTACAATTTTGTTTTAATACACTGATAATGAAATTTTTACATTGTGTCAGTTGTTTAGTTATTATTCAGTCACACTATTTCGCTATGTTCCCAGATAACAGATAATAACCCTCGCACCTCCTATTCGCCGCAGTCATTTTAAAAGAGGAGGGTTGAAATGAACAATTAAATTTTGAACTGTAAGAGTCCTCTCCTCTCACTGTTTAATGCTGCATGCTGCCAGGGAGCAGTGCAGATTTACCTTTTCATTTCTGGTGGGAAAAAAATGTCTTTGGCAGCACATTGCAAGACTGGTTTTATTTTTATTATTTTAAAGAGGGTCAAATAGATACATCTGTCCAGGCAGGTCATGCTAGTTCATCTTATGCCTCAGAGGTCTACAGCTCTGGAGCAGTGGAAAGAGCAAATGAAGGCATAAAAAAAGGATCTGATTGTGAAGACTTAGAGAATATGAAATATTACAAAGACACAGCGAGTTGGCTAATTCGACACTGTCCGGGCTTATGTAAAACGGCCTAGTTACATTGGTCAATTTCTGCACGAACAATGGGCTAAGTTGCTCTGGAGACTTATTGGACATGCTGTATCTGAATGTGGTCTGGCTTAAGAGGCTTACAGTTGAAAAGTTTAGGTGACCTCTGAATAATGCCACATAATGTGGTCACATTGAGTGTGTATAGTTTCAATGGGCTCTGATATCAGGTAACAATGGGGTAAGCACAATGGAGGCTCACGCTGAGAATGGATGAAGTCATACATTGTACTTTAGAGCTAAAAGTGACACTTGTCTTTAACTGTACACTCAGATCTGACTCTGTTTGATTTCAGCAAATGGAGAGCTTTTATTTAAGGGGACTGTAATATGCTGCAGGGATTTTAGATTTCTTCTGCAAATATGATCAAACATATTAAATTCAGTGCTAAAAATAAAATGTTGCTGCAACTTCAAAAACACACACATTTTAAAGTATATTGCTGTGGTATTCTGTGTTTTTGTTACTGTCAACAAATCCCATCAAAATTCCCAAAAACGCCAACTATGAATTGAACTAACATGAATTGCCTCATATTATTATTCTGTGCCACAGAGCTCCACTGTTTCTTTCAGTTCCACATACATCCTACTACTGCAAATACTAAATGTCTAATAATCCGCAGCTGAAAATTCCCAACAAATGCACAATTTACTCCTGTTTGAGTAACATTTGCTAAAATCTACAGTGCCCAGCTGTTTTAGGAAATGATTTAGCATATTTCAGAAATGTATTTAAATCATGTTTTTAAAGATTTATGCCTTCAAAAGACAGTGCTGTGTAGCAGTGAACTAGGCATAATTAAACTAATAGTTTAACTACAATTTGCAGTAGCGTGCTGGTAGTTCAACTACATTCATGTTTGCATTGTGACTCAAGTAGTTCAATTAGCCTACTGTTTGGCCATTCTATGTGCAGTTTACTACTGAAACTACAAAAAAACTTTGGACCATAAATTGAAACAAATGTTTTTTTTATAATTTTTTATTTTACCACTGCTTCTCTACTGTAATTAAACCCCCTCTGAGCACAATTAGTCCTAAGTATTGATGATTGCTATTTATTAACAAATGTTCAGATAAGTTGTTACATGGTGGCTAACTGAGTAATCCTGCTTGGTGCAATACCTCCACCTGGGCTCTAGTTTCTGGAAGGCAGCTGTCTGACTAAAGGACATTGCATAAACCGAATCATGATGTTTGTTTGCGGTAACTTCCAGGTAGAAAACCTGGTAGAAATCTGTGTTACATACATAAAATGAAATGGCACTGCCTAAATCGGTCATTTTTAAGTATATGTTTCATTTTAAATATTTTTACTGCCTTACATTTCTTTCAGAGAGCAATAATCAACGGGGAGCTGAAACTGTTACCTCAAAGCCACCAGACTCCACTGACAAAAACAGTCATTTTAGAACACTGGAGTTGTTGGTCTACCGCTGGCTTGATCAGTTGTGTAAAGTAAAGCAGTGAAAGTACTCCAAATATAGCATACACTTCAACTAATACTGATGTTTTTAGGTGGGTCTTTTAAGTGGCTAAAATACATTTTGCTATGGCCCCCGTCTACAGCAGGACATTGCTTGAGTAGATGTAGTTTATAAAAGTTGCTTGCAAAGCAATATGGTACATGAAACAAGTACAGCAGAAAGGTCAGATAGGTCGGACTGCTGTGTTTAACAATATATCTTTAAACATTACATTTACTGCTGAACATATCTCTGCAAAAAACAATGTCCAGCTGTCTACCCAGAGGTGTTAGTGTGACGTCACAAAACTAAAGCTGACAATCTTTGCCCTTTTTTCCAAAGCAAGCAAGTGGACACTTTTTGCATTAACTTGCTGGCATGTGACTTTTTACTGTATTATATTTTGATCTAATTTTGTATCACATGCACATTATCAATTTGATAATTTTTTACAAAGTAGTTAAGTTAAAACTACTTTTACTACTCTGTATCTTTAAATAAACAAATGAGAGTTCTCCATAGGACATCTTTGCTGTAGTTCAACTTCTTCACTGTCAGAAGGCATGGGCTTTTGGGGCTGAGTGCCACACACAGGTTAGGGAAGTTTGGAGGGAAAGATAAATGCATCGTTGGTCTTGTTCCTCTCATGGGGTGTGCTCACTATATGATAAATATAGGATAACAGCAGACTTATCCTTTCAAAAGCTGTTTGACTACATCATAGTTAGGCTTGGTCACTTTGGCTCTCCAAACAGTTGCTAAAATTCTTCCAATCAGGCAGGTTTGCAGTTTTTGAACAGAGCCTCTGTTTGTAACATATTCAACTGGGAGATGTTAGAAAAAAAATCAAAATGGGGCTGAGTCTCTTTTCTCTGTTAAATCTCTCCTACTTTCCAGCTGCATTGTTTATCAATCTGTTGTTTATCTGTACAGAAAATTCTCCACAGGTTTCTATCTCTCTCTCTCTCTCTCTCTCTCTGGGTCCCTGTCTGTCATCCCCTCTCTCCCTCTCCCCCTCTACCTCTCTCTCCTCAGTCTGCGGCGTTACTGTAACATATAATTACTCTGCAGACTTGCTGCCTGTTTCTATAACTTCAGGGGTTCAAAGAAACTGTCGGAGTGTGGAGGAGAGCATTGTGGGAGTTCCAGGTGGATTTCTCGATAATGAGTTAGCGCAGTAGTAGAGTTGAGAGTTTTAGTAATGGCTGGCTGCTAAGGCTCTTCCTGGGAGTTTAATGTAAAACAAACAGGGCCATGCTGACAGCCTGGGAAAAACAGATATTGCAGTTTTCCACTTCCTCTTCGGGGCTCTTGCTGCCTCTCATTTTAAGAAACAGGAATTCAAAGAAGAATTTATATTCATGAAATGGTTCCGTGAATCCTAATTTAAGACATTTAAATGCCTCAAACATTACTCATAGTCTTTGACTTCTAATTTCTTGAGATGGATGAAATGCTGCTGTCTTTCTGTTCATCTGGATAAAATGATACAGACAGGAAACAGAATACAAGTTGTCAGGGAGGACAGAGTTTTGCTGGAACTGTAGGTTGCTTAAAAAAACAGGCAAAGAAATCTATATTTGACACTATAGGGTTAGCTTGTCTTGGTGCTGATGTCCAGGGGCGCCCCGTGGGGGACCTGAATACACCACCCTGCTGCTTGTTACACACTCCAGTGCATGTATTATACATAACACACTGCTGGAACACAACTCTCAGAGGAATCATTTTGCTGAATCCTGTCCTCTCTCCCTCTCCACATATTTCTCCGACTTCCTGAATGACAAGTTTCAGGGATAGAGGATGAGCACTTGTACGAAATGTAATGCAGAAATCATAGACAGAACACCCAACAGTAAAGCTACAGCCACTCAAACCAATCACCAGTCCTCACTTAGAGATACTCCCCCATAGATTCAAACTGGCAAGCATCCAAAGTGAACTGCTACTATCTTTGCAGGCAGCCATAAAGAAAGCCGAGACCACTGAAAGGTAAGCCAAAACATATTCTGCAAGCATACTGTGTATTGAGATATTCACTGTTTTCCATAAGTAACGCATCTCAGGGAGCAATGAAGCAGCCTACAGAGGAGAAACAGCACAAGGGTGAAGATATAAACAATCTTGGCCTCAGCTTTTTCGAGGTGGGAAGAAAGTTCCTGCTGGACTCTTTCCGTTCAGTTGATCCACACTAGTGTCGACACGATAAACACAATTCCAGCGCAGCTTCAAAACTGAAGCGAAAAGGCCAAATTCAAAATTGAATTTGACAAAGATTTGATATTTCCAGCACGCTGACATTCAATTTCAATGTCACCTCCAGAGGGTGCCCACACATGCAGATTGGAATATTTAAAAGAGGGTGATGAAGAAGAATGAGCGGTATAAATCAGTCTGGACGCAAGAGTCAAACGGTTGAACGGCATCAAACACTTCACCACTTTCTGAACTTACTCCCAGTCCACCTAAAAAAAAAAAAAAAAAAAAAAGTCGCCAGGAGCAAAATGTGGAACAATTTTGGATAGAGAGCCGAGAAAAACGGACACCCAACCAATTTATCCAAAGCTCTGTGGCAAAGTTGCTACAAAGCTGTTTGAGTCAAGTATGGAATTACACAGCCTGAAATTTTTCTACCTTGTAGTATCACAGTAGTATCAGATATGTGATAGTTATTGTGGCATTTGTTTCAAAGTCAAAAGTTTCATGATGGGAAAACTCAAGACAGGTTTGCATGAACATAGGTGTAGATTTCAGGGGGAAGCAGGGGGCACGTCCCCTTCAGTATTTAGAACATGTGCATTTGTCCCCCGGCGATAAAGACATTAAAGTAGCACAGAACTTTAATTTTGACAAAATTATAGACATTTACACCGTAACATTCTTGCAGAAAAGGCACACATTTGTTCATAAAAATTCACCAGAATGCAGGAAATTTTCTGGCAGAGGACCTCCAAACCCCTGTTTCACATGTGTCCACCCAAAAGTTGAAACAAAACCTACGCCTTTGTCCATGAATATGCTTAAATAATAGAAAAATGAACAGAATGAAATGGCATCTAATGTATATGCTGTTTTTCAGCTTAATGATGTCTTAGACAGTGCAGCTATGAGGTGACAAGAGATATTTAACTTCTACTCTGAGATTTAAATTAATTCTTTGTATTCAACATCCACTCTATTATCGTTTATCATCAGTTGGCAAGCGTGTGAAGATTCTTGTGGGGGATTTACTGTAATGAACTTATATTCAGTACAACACAGAACAACTCTCACAAGGGGACGTCTGCAGATGTTATTGTGTTTAATTTAATAAGGTCAAACTGGAAGTGACAAACAAAGGAGCTGTCAGCGATACACAGCTGAGGTGATGATGCTGCGTTCGCTCTGCAGTATGTGATGCTATCTCGAGGATACATGTATGAAGAGTGGTGGAGGGAAATTCTGAACAAAAAAAAAGTGAGAAATCCTGTTATTGCCCTCTTTTTTTTGTTTCATACAGTCAGTCTCTGAGCAAAAAGATTAGAAGATTTTAAAGAAGTGCATAATCTTCTTTCACAGCTTATCAAAACTTTAATGATTTGGTGATAAAGAGCACAAAGTTAAGTAGCCGGTTAAGAGGATAACTCCCCAGTGCAGTCTAGTGATTAGTAGATGAGAATTGGGAGACTGAAAATCCGGGTTGCAAATCCCACTCCTGCCACTTATTCACTTTGAGGGAGAAGAAGCTCCATTTCAGCTTTGGGGGTATTGTCACGGGGTAATCATTTTTGAAAAGTGATAAATGGAGCCCCTTTCCTTCACCCTTTGGAATCCAAAACACATCTTTATTTACGTATTTATTTTTGCTGTGTCTCTCTGGTTAACACCCGTCAAGACCCAATTATAGCTGCAGAAGCCTTGTGCTTTCATGGGAAGTGAAGCTACAGACTGTAGTGTCAGGCCTGTATACAGTTTAAGCATCTCCTCATACAATCTGCAACAAACCAGGCTCTCTACAGATCCATGTTGGGCTGTTTTTAATGAGGGTTTGCCGGACACAATGCGGCAGATTGAGGAGTTTATCTTTATGACAGTGGGTCATTTGGGTTTTTTGTGCTTTTAGGGTGCAAGCTGAATAAACAACATGGATTTTCCTGACAGATATGTTGTATTTCTTTCCACTTATTTACATAAATCCATTTCTGCTGGGGCTTGTATGAATATGTCTGATTTATTAAAGATATACAGATAAAGCTTGGATGAATTAGCGAGAGAACAAATGAAGCAAAATGGCAAGCCCATCTCCACTTGTGCTTTGCTCGCTATCTGCACCGAGATAGGGATTCACTTAGTATAAAAGAGGAAAAAAAAGGGAGCATTAATTACCTTGTGAAATCTAAAGACCATTAACTTTGTGTGTCAAGTGATGTTTCTCAGTTCCTAATCAGAGTTTTAGTGATATAAATTACTCTTTGGAGTAAAACAGATATGGTGTGTGAGAGCGTGTGTATGTATGTGTGCCCTTGCAGCTGTGTACATGCAATTATTTGTGTGTGTTTGTGACTTTGAGAAGCAAGGAGAGCAAGAAAGAGAAGGAGAAAAAGTAAAAGAAAGACGGAGAGACAGACAGGCAGGAGTGGAGTGGATGGAGGATTGTCAGTGTCTTTGCGGCGGTGCTGTGGTGTGGTGTGTTGCGCTGCGGAGAGATAACGGGATGCCGGCGCTGCTTGCTTACCTTTGCTGTACACCACGCAGTTGTTTTTGTTGTCTTCCGCTCCCTGCCAAGTCACATCCAGCAGCCACCTGGGGCCGGCGCTCAGCACCACCGGGACCGTGCTCTTCGTCTTCTGGACGGGGACAGATAACAAACACTAATCATTTGCTTATTTTGGTGATTAAAGAAACATTAATAACCACTGAGTTACGCTCTTCTGCTGCTCTGAATGGCCATAAACAGACAATTTCAGAAACTATACACCATGCAACTCAAGTCCACCCCAATCCTTTTTTTTTTTTTTTTTTTTTTTACAATGCAGAATAGATTTGAGCAGGTTTTGTGTGTGTGTGTGTGTGTGTGTGTGTGTGTGTGTGATGGCCTACAGACAAAGGCTGTACAGTGGTTGGAGTGGTGACAAATGGGTGCAAGAGCCTGCACTGTATCAAAAAAAGGGGGGAATAATCATCCAGGATTGTACCCAATGATTCAGCAGCAGATCTCTCAGATTAAGAAGAACATCTAAGGTGTCTGGGAATTATAAAGAAAGAAAGAAAGAAAGAAAGAAAGAAAGAAAGAAAAAGGCTGGTGACTTTCAGAGAGAAGGAAGCGAGTGTTCAGCGGTGAACTTTGGGCACATTGTGCCTCGCTATCGCCAGGATCTCACTATTTCCTGAAACAAGCAGGGAAGAATTTAAAGAATCAGTATCCATTTCAAAGGCCGATTGAGGTTAGAGTTTTTATAATATGCCGGAAAAATTATTCTGAATGTGTAAGGTCATTTTTCTTCTTGGTCAGAGGTCAAACGTGGAGTTTTATTCCTCGGAAAGAAAAAATAAAACAGGGAGATAGAGTGCAACGTCCACCACAATGGATTCACATGCTGCAGTGTCACTGGATTGGCTTGCTCTATGTATCCTCATATGATTTTCTATTCTGTTTTATTTTATTTGGTTCTTTTTCTTTTTGCAAAATGGAGTGTTGGTGGTGTTGAGTGTGTCTTAGGGGGGTGGTGGTAGCAACATCTCAGGCAGCTGGGTACAGTAGCCTATTACTCAAAGGCAAAATGTCAGTATTTCAAGGCCATTACTTTTGAACCCCGGGGCCCTCCTTCATTAGGATGTTACAGAAATAGTTTAGCTAAGAGAAAATGGGTTGGGGTGCAATCTCGACACTTCATTTCTTTTTCCATCTGAGGCAGGCAGCGACAGGACACTGTCCATCTGCCTAATGCAACAGAAAAATACTAGTCCTCTCTCGTGCTTTTCACTTATTTCTCCCCCGCAAAAGGCAACAACCTTCAAGGATAAATGCAAATGTCACTTGAGCATGTTAAAGGTCTGAATTGGCACAGATATGCACAAGAGATGAGCACTGTGCTCCGGCAGTGCGCCTGCATGCCCCCTCCACCTCCTCCTCCTCCTCCTCAGCCGCCCATTTCTCTTTCCATGAACTCTATCTAGTCTGAGGCTGGAGGACAAACTGACTTTTTTAGAGAGCATTATTTACAAATAGCAAATACATCTCCTAGAGATGATAGCAATCTGTTTGGATTTTGTCTGCAAATTAAAAAAACAAACAAATACAGACATTAAATAAAGACAGGTTTCTATGTAGTATATATATGTATGTATATATTTATATTTAGCTCTGCACATTGGCAAACTACAGAGCCAAACTGATCAAACACAGACAGTAAATTGTGTCTGTTGATATTCTTATTCCTTCTCCTGGCATCTTCTTATCCCGTCCTGGCAGCAGATGAGAGAGAGAGGACCTCTGTAATTTAAGTCATCCTCGATTTCACATTTCAAATTAGCCTCACAATAAAGTCTTCTATCTGGCTAACCTGAAAATCTCACACCCCTGTCAAAGGAGCAGAGCAGACCGGCCGATTGTTGCTAGGACGACTATCTGAAATGGGAATCAGATTAACCCTTCCTTAGATCTCCAGACTGGAGCCATCTCTTATTCAGCAGCGAGAGGCCTCTCTGCCGTCCCTCTGAGCCTCTGGGAATTCATGATATTCCAGCTGCTCTTAATGTAGCCAACAGGGACAAAATACCACATTAACTAGACATCTTCCCTACTGTTAGAAATCAGGAGGAATTGTTAAAAAAATGATTACAGCAATCACAATTGTTCCTTTAGTTACTGCTGATAAGGAAACTTTTAAAATTCTGACTATGAGTATTGTGTATTATATTGATTTAATTGTTAATTACCACTATTTTCTCTGCTTCTTCTTTGTTGGAAACAGAGCAGCAACAAGCCATGACAGTTTCTCAGTGCAGATTTACATAATGCATCCATCCTGACAATAGTGGCCCATGTGCTTTGTAAGCATGCTGCATGTACCAGACGTCACACAGACAAAGAAATGCAACTGCACACAACATATTTAGGATTAAGACGCAGTGGCATCAACGCAGGGGAGAGAGCGTCTGCAGATGCAAATGAAAACATTCGTACAACCCGGATCAGTTGGCCTAAGTGGTCGAGGCCAGAAGAAATGCAGATTGACAAGCAGAAAATTTAGATTTCCCTGGAGAGAGGAGGCGTGTGATAAACTGAGGTTATGGAAACAAACTCCTCTTCTACCTAATAATCATACAGTCAGGGGATGTGACGTATGGAAGCACTTTCCTGTCCAAATCAGAATACAGAGGGAAGTCTGTAAAATATGCTGACCCCTGTTGGATAGTTAAACATGTCACTTACAAAAAAATCTGTGCATATGCATATATATTAGAGGCTAATCCCAGATTAAAAAAGAAAATTCAATTTTTTTTAATATCACATGTTTCTTGGAGAATTTTTAATAGATATTCAAATGACAAGATATTAAAAACAAGTAAACGTTTATTTTCTTTACAGAGATACAGTGTTTAATATCAGGTTACAAACTATCATCCCTGTCAGAGCCTGTAAAAAAACTCTGGCCTTCCTGTCTATGTAGTGTGTTATGGTTTATCCACCCTCTGCCTTCACTCCAGTGGTTTCAATACTCTGCCGGTATTTTTATTATTTTTTTTTTTTCCTGAGCTCTGTTACCGTTTCTCGTGTAAGAGATACAGTGACCAAAACAGTGTAGTCAGCGAGGAAGTGATTACAAACTGATGCTCCAAATTCGCTATAAAATGAAAATCAATATTTCCACAAGTTGCTGCAACATAAAAGATAACCTTCATTGATTTTTCTAGACTTAGGCCTCTGTGATAAAATCTAATATAAATTTTCAGCCACACGGATTTGGATCAGAGCGGAGCAGAGGCTGAACGATAAGTTCCGCGCACATCTCTCAGAGTTGGATTTTTTTTTTGCCTCCCCTTTCCCTCTTCCAAGGCAGGGCTGTACTATTTATAATTGGCCCTGTGTGAGCAAAAGCTTCTATCAGGAATCTGTTCTAATTTTTATTACTGAGAAGCTAAAGCCTGTTCCAGATAATTTGGAAATTTCAGGGGAATTGTGATAGAGCTGATGGCACAGCCGGACTGACTCCAGAAAGGAGCTAACCTGTAATAGCCTCTGTGGCTGCGCTGATTAAATGTTGCCATAGATGAAAGACCTGCCATCACCGCAATAAATTAACCAATCACACAAATCCCAAGTCGCTACTAATCCCTCCTTGATACCATGATCCTCTGATCAGCTGAAGGAGGTGAAGAAGAAAGTGGCTTGTGACACTCAGCCTTCCTCTAACTCCCTGCTTCCCTGTGTAAACAACAAGCTAATGATATCACTGCTGACCATTTCACCACCACTGGCTACTCTTAACCCGCTTCATGGTCAGGGCAGGTGAAATCGATACAAACCTTGGTGGGAATGATTATTTTCCTCATGGCTTTTTTTTTCTTCCTCCACCAAGGTCACTGACTGGCACTGTATCCGTCTTGATCCCACAGCTGCAGGATTTAGACAACTGAGAGATCAAAACCACTCTGTCTGAATATCTCAACACATTCATTGGCTTTATACATCCCGCTTTCAACACCCACTCGGTATGAAGTAGTGCCATTTTGAAACAAAAACACCAGTCAAATAATGGTATTAACATGTTTTGAATAGTGCACGTTTTTCCTTCTTCCCCTGATAAAACACTACTTTCCAAGATTTCAGTTCAATCGCTGATAAAAACATTTAACTTTGTCTCCTCTAGATTACACTACCAGAGACGGATCTTCCTACAGGCGACACAGGGGGCACCAAACATCCCCCCACCCCTATTGTACTGCATGTGGTGTGCGTAAGAGTAGGACAACATGCAAAGAGAAAAGCCACATGGGGCAAAGTACAAAAAAAAAAAGGAAGACGATAATTGCAAATGTGCATGTATGTTTTTGTTTGTTATTAAGTTGTTTATTTGTTGGTTTTGTCATTTGTAATTCGCTCTTATTCTATTTAATACAAGACACATAAAATGTAATAATACAATTCAGTTTATTTGGGATGGGGGGGCTAGCCTAGGACACTGAATGTGCTACGTCCGGCCCTGTTTGACCCTGTGTTACCACTGCAACACAATGTCCCAAATCATTTTAGAGTGCTATGTCCTTTTCAGATGATACTAGCAGTATAAACGTAACAAAAAAAAGAAACAAGCTTATGTATGGGTTATGTCAAGTTTATATGTTCTCTGTTTCTAACATGGGAGTGAGGATAAAGGATTTGTACCTGTTTTACCAGTCAGTTTACAGCAGACAGCACACTCACACCTTGATAACGTCCATTGCAATTAGTTGTTCACTGCGATGAAACAAATTGCATGTGGTCAACTGGAAATTTCATTAAGGGAGATTTTCCTCTAGCCCTCGTTATCGCTCCGCGTATTAATATTTTCTTAGCCTCAAGGATGGATGGGTTGCAAGGGTCTTTTTTTGTTGAATAAAACAGCCAAAGCCAACCTCACAGTCTGCGTTCTCCCACTGCTATCCATGCCGGGAGAAGCTGTGCATATGCTTAGTTAGGCGCTGTGTGTTTTTCATTGCACCCTGAAATAAGATTCTCGGTCAACATCCTACATAAAGTGAGAAATACCTTCATTTCTCAAGTCTGCTTTTGTGTCATTTTCTCCTCTTCTAAATGGCCATGGTTACATCTGCTGAAATGAAAAGATACCTACATACTGCTTTCATTCCCTCTTTCTCCCCCCTCTCTCCCTCTCTCTAAGGCTATAGCATCTGCTATTGGGAGACTAAATAACAGAAATATGCAGGAATTGCACACTAATTCCCTTTAGAGATAGATCTTGGCTGGTGCCCTGTCATAAATCAGAGAATTTCGATATGAAATGAGGCAAGCTGCTCTAATCATTTCTGCATTTCAAATTGGATCACTGGCTCAATCGCTTGGCTTTTAAACTGCTTGCCTAAGAGCAAATGTGAGGTGGGAGATAATTCAGCTGAAATCTCTGCCTGCTCTGTGCAGCAGTTAGTTTACTGCTTGAGTGCAAGAGAATGCTTTTTTCTTCCCTTAGCCCATCTTTCTCTTTTCAACTTTGTTAAATTGACTTTTCATTTTAAAATCGATTAAATTGAGAGAGTCACTGCTGTTCCCGGAATCTTTAAAGGGACACCCATCACTGTGCGCATGTGCCTTTATTTGGCTGCTGCTATCATGGCGGCGCTATGGGGAATAAATATTTTCTCATTTAAATCACCTTTTATCCTGCTGACTGGACTGTAAGCATCAAAGTTCATGTGCTGCATTAGCTATTACTTATTTCACTCCATTGAAATGCTCACAGTGGCTGTATTTATATTGACTATGGGTGGCATTGCATGATTACTGTATGTTTAGTGTGTCTGGTAATAAGGCAGACTGGTGATTGGCTGCTCCGGATGTTGATTAAGGAGGAATGCTAAATCATTAACGGCACATCTAGAAATTATTTCTATTTTGTTGTATTATTTTTGTATATTTTTTAAATCTGCTGCTTACTAAATCAGGGAGGAGAAGAGAGAAGAATAGAGATTCAGATGGAGGGGGGTACTCTATCCTCTATACTCCATTCTTCAAGACCTTCAGGCACATTGAGGTGCTCCAACTCTAAAGCCAAACAGTTTAGTGTAAGCTGTACCTGCCCTGAAGACAAGCAACCCCTTTCTCCACCCCTGCCTCCTTTCCTTTCCTGTTTCTTTTGCTATTCCTTTCCTATCCTATCTTTTCCTTTCCTTTGATATGCTTCCCTTTCCTTTCAATCTTTTCCTTCTGCTATTCCTTTTCTCTCCTCTCCTCTTCTTTCTGTTAATTTCCTTTCCTTCGCTCCTCTCATCTCCTATCCTCTGTCATCTCTCCCTTTCTATCCTTTAATATTCTACATCACCCACACTCTCTACCAATTCAGTCAAAACTTCCTTTCCTTCCCCAGCCCTTCAGCATCACACAACAATGTCCCCAACTTTCTTTGTAGCGGAGGATGTTTAATTCAACTTCACAAGTAAAAGTGTGTGTACCTCCGTAACTATGTATAATGCGTATGTCCCGAGAACTAGTATTTGAAGTTGTAAACAAGAGAAAGCTGAATTTGTAATGCATGTGCTCCAGGACTTAATCATATCTTGGAGGTAGAGTGCACATATGCACACGTGTACTTCTTGTGTTTGGCTTTGGTCAGGGGGACAGAGCAGCCCCATCGCTTCACTACTCACTGTTTGAATTACTCGGAATTTTTTCCCATTTGAATTCAATTGGGAAGGACTTGTTTGATCTTTTGCATGTAAGTTAGGGCTGACTCCCTGAGCAGCGAGGAGCTGTGTGAGGGAACATAATAGGGAACCTGGAGCCAGTAATGTTCCCCTGTATGGATATTACCATGGCCCCTGGGGGTCAAGGTGGCAGGTGGCATATTCTCTGGACAGAACCACTCTTTCTCTGTCGGGAATAAACATGCGGACTGGGGGATTTCTTCAAAGAGGGAGAAAGGGAACTCAAGAGTCAATCAGTCAATGGGGTCACAACAAATCCTTGCTCTCATAACCACACATGGAAGACTAGGATCAGTCGGAGGCAGTAAATAAAGACAAACAATAAAATAGTAGGCATGATGCTCGAATAAAGCTCCTGACTTTAGATAAACCTCCGCGCCCCCCTTTAGGTATTGGATTTTAATATTCTTTTGAACTCCCCTCTCTTCTCTGGTGGAGTTATAAGTTTCATGATGCATGAGAATAGCATCTACTGTATGTGATTTTATATTTCTCTCACTCTGTGCAGCCAGTCTCAACCCCTGGCTTAGAAACTGAGCTCTATCTATATCAAAGTGTAGAGAATAATAATTATAATAAACACAAAGAAGAACAAGTTTTAAAAAACATTTGAGACAAAGAACAAAGAGAAGAAGCACATGAAATGTATCACATGTAACTTTGTTCTAATGACTAACCAACTGAACAAAGGTATTTGTGATTTGCATACCACCTGATCATCTCCATATTGCTGGAGTGTTCAATAGTTTGATCCCTGGGTGCACTTCAGAGAAATGGGGTCTGACTAAATCCACCGTAAAAAGACCAACAATATTTACACCAAGTTAAGTAAATAAGATAAAGATGGTGAACTCGCCCCTCGCTAAATGCATTAGACGTGAACTCTCTTATCAGAGTCTCAGCACACTGACTGTTAAAAGATGGGTTTCTCGGGCTGGAAATGGTCTTTGTTACCCAATTAGTTTGCTGACGACCCCGTGGTATAATATTCCTGCTTTGACAGCCTCATACACATCCATCTAATGAGGTGGTTTCGGACCACCAGGGAGCGAATGAACACTGTCCAGACCTTCATCTCTTCCAGCACCTATCGGCTTTCTTATCTTCAATGCTAACCTTTTTTTTGTGTGTGTCAGAAGACTTGAAATTTCTGCTCGCTTGTTCATCCGTCCGGAGTCATTTTGACAGGGCTTTGTCTTTGGTAGGCCCCGAGCCAACTAGGCTGAGGATCAGAGGGCTAAGGCCAGGACAGGGGACAGCGAGGACTTATCAAGGTCTACCAGCAGGGGTTTGCCTCCCTGTAGGGTGGCCGTCCTTCTTTCTCTGAAGGAGGTGAAGCAAGCGAAGCCTCTGTGCTTCTCCACTTCCCTCGCCAATGTGACAAGAGGGAAAGAGAGGAGGAAAACTGCGGAATTTCTAAGAGTGATAATGCTCCTGTAAAGTGGCACCCACTGAAATTTTTCATAGGGGTGGCCAGAAAGAGCCACTGAAAATCTTGGGGTGGCACAGCCAAACCAAAAGCCAAAACTGAATTTCAGGAATTGATTATGCTGTTGTAGTATATAGGCTAGCTGAAAACTACGTATGGAGAGTTATGGAATCACATACTGATATACTTTAGTTTCTTATTTTACTTTTGATATTACTAATTATCTGATGTGCACAGACTGATGCTGGAACATATCAGGTGATTCACTGTTTCTCAAATAGGCTGGTTATCCCTCTCCTTAAAAAGACAAATATACGGCTTTAATTTGAGGGAGTACATTGATGTAATATACAAAACAGTTACTGGGAACAAAACCTCTCACGTATAGGAGAGACTTGTGGGTACATAGAACCCATTTTCATTCAGATATCATGAGGTGAGAGTTCAAGGATCTCTTTTGGAAATGGTCATGGCAACTGTTCCCTCACCAAAATTTGGCCTAACTTTGGAGCATTATTTAGCATCCTTTTCAACAAGCTAAGCTAACATGGTTAGTACCAATGGATGTCTTAATTCACCTAGTTTCACAAGATACCAGGACCTTTGTTTTAGCTTAAAATGAGTGTGTCACAGCCTCTTAAACAAGGTGATGTCGGCCTCCAAATATTTTTGCCGAGGGGGGGCTAGCATTTGGATAAGGGTGGGGCAGGGGTCTCCCCCGGCCCCTTCTTGGGGGCACTACTGCTTATGTAGAAAGGTCTTTGCTGTAAATCATATATCATTTTGGTGATGTTTTAAAGTCTCATTACCAGCGGCAAAACATGGAAGAGTGAAAATTTAAATATTATACTTGCTTTAAAAGGGATGATAAGGACGGCAGCTTTATATTCTACAATCACAGCTAATAGAGAGATTGGTCAGCCAACTTCAAGTAACCATCGAGCCCCGCTCTGAACTCATTTTGTACTGAAAGACCGAGAGGACTATCAGGGGCTTGCAAATGGAAACAATTGAGGATTATCTGCACCACTTTTCAAGAAAGTTGTTTCAACATATCACAAGTGCAGCCATGACAGTGACAGATGGCAAAGCAGCTGGCACCACTCAACTTTGTTTCACTTTTCTTTCTTTTTGCCTCTTCTTGTTCTTCTTCTTCCTCTTGCGCCTTTGCTGCAATAGAGGTCTGTTGTGTATTGAAGTGTTGGATAATCATTCATTTGGGAAGACATATTGCGTACTGTAAAAACAAGGCGATATGTGTGAAGCCAGGGAGTTCTAAGCTTGACTATTGTTGCCTGTCAGACTAACATGCTGTACAGACTGAAACCTAGCTTTGCTTATTTGTTTGTAATAGCACAACTAAAGAAGCATCTCTGCAAATCTGCTGCGAGCAAGCAGCCATTCAAATTCCTAAAACTCTCGAGATAAGTGTGTAAGTGATAGCGTGTGACTTGTTTAAGTGTTATGCTATCCCAAATGGAACAGTTGTTCATGAATGTTAATGTTCATGTCAAGCTGTTTGTGTGGGTTTACGACGTACAGAAAACATAAGCATGCAGACAGTACATCTTCAGTGTGACAGTTCGCTATCCAGACTGTGTCGCTCCCTGATGGGCCACAAGCAGACAGCAAACACCCAGAGAGTTGTGAGGGGGGACAGGGACACCCAGCTCACCCTCAAGCCCTGCGGGTGTGAGGAGTGGCCCCCTAGGACCTGGAGCCTCACTGGGGCTTTCAGTCATCACTGGTCCTGCTCTGCTGCTGCTGCTGCTGCTGCTGCTGCTGAGCAATGACTAAACACACTGCTGCAGGACGACAACTGCCTGTATGTCTGTTACAGTATGGCCACATCTTCAGAGTCTGTGAGGATGGAGCTGTGTCATTACAGGGACGTGGGCAATGTTTCCTGTGTGAAATCTGCAGAATGACACACATTCATCTAATATGGATCTACCCTCTACAGAAAAAGTGGCAGAGAATAAATAAATTGCAACATGAAGAACATTTTAGCTTCTGTAAATTATCTCAGGAATTGAAATACTTAGAATGAATGTTGTAGAAAGTGCAACCAAATCAGATTTGGATAGAAATCTGTCAAGTTACTTCTACTCCCCTGAAACTGAAAGCAAATATTGAACTTTTTATTTCACTACATTTATCTGACAGCTTGAGTTACTTTGCAGATATAGATTATTTATACAAAATATAAATCAACTATTAAATTAATTAATTATCATAGATTAAGCTACAATGCAGTATAGTATACTGTCATTGAAATGAGCTCCACCTTTACCTGCTGCAACGTTAAAGGTTAACTTTGGTATTTTTCATTTTGGACAATATTTCCCCATGTTTTTGTGTCTCAGTGAGAAATGTGAACAACAGTCTTTTAAATTAGTCCAGTAAGAGCTGAAGCCAGCAGCCACAAAACAGGCTACAACATAACCACTCTAGGCATTTGTTTACATCAGTAAAAAATGCTTGTTTTTGCCACTGACAGGCTCAGATTGTTATTTTGACTGACAGCATTATGGAAAAGATCCCTACAGTGATAGAAGTAAGATCATTTTTGTTTGCCAGAAACAGTTCTGCAATCGCTTTCTGAAAACCCATCAGATTCCACTTAAATAAACTATAATTTAAGTGTGTAAGAGCCAGCATATTTTAACATCACACTGGGTGAATTCTGTTTTTTTTTCCAACCAAACCAGAGTTGGTGATTGTTGGAACAGTGAAGAGACAAACAAAGACAGCTTTTTGAAAGTTTTATTTTTGTTTCTGTCAACTTTAAATGAAGTGTGTCTTATGATGATAAAATGTGTATTTAAATGGGGACTGGTGGGTTTGACAATAGCGATTTTGTGGCTGTTTATGGTGAAACAAAAAGGATCTTACACTTTCACAAAAAGGTCTATCTCTGGAGGGATCCCTTCCATAATGTTTTCAGACATTTAGAGAAATAATCTGAGCCTGTCAGTGGAGAAAACAAGCACTTTTAGTGGATCTACATTGATGGTGCACAATTGCCAATTAACATTACATTGCATCCTGTTTCACGGCTGCAAGCTGCAGACCCCTCTCTCAATACTGAACCAATTTCAAAAAGTTTTGTCTCCACTAGTCACTTAAGACACAAAAACATGGCAAAACAGGGTCCAGGTTAAATGATACTCAAGTTAGCCTTTAAAGTTAATCCACATTAATCCTTCAGTAATTACAATCCAATATAAAATACTTTGTATAATTCTGAAATGGGCCATTCTGCAAAATGAGTACTTACTTTTGACACTATAAGAATATTTTTTTCTTATACTTTTGTACTTTTACTGAAGTAAGATTTTGAATGCAGGACTTGCACTTGTAACAGAGTATTGTGACACTGTGGTATTGTCACTTTTACTTTGGTAAAAGATCTGAGTACGTCTTCCACCACTGATATATTGCATGAAACAGGAAAAAGGCTGTGGTGGCAAACATATCCAGATCCTTTACCTAGTTAAGTAAATGTAGCAATAAAACAATGTAAATAAATAAAATACTCTGTTTCACCAGAAAGCCAAAAATTAAGTGTTGATCAAAAATTTCTGGCAGCAGAACCCCAAACCCCACTATTTCATATGTGTTCCCTCAGATTTTAAAACAAATCCTACAGCCTAGCCAGTAACTACAGCTGTCTGACAAATGTAGTGGAGTAAAAAGCACAATATTTCCCTCTGAAATGTTTTGGAGTGGAAGTATTAAGTGGCATAAAGGTGCTTTTAATTTGATGAAAGCAAAATTATAGAGGAGTGAAAGGATACTGTCAGTGTTTAATGTTTATCTTGTATTTTAGAAGATAAAGAGAAAAGCTTTGATCCTTGTGATATCAGCAACCTGGTTTTGAGAAATATGGTCCTATTTTTTGGAAAATACTGCCACCATCACTTCCACCCATGGTTTCAGTTTCAGCAGCATTTGCTGTAATTATGAGAAGAAAATAACATATTTATAGATCTGAATGCTACACTTACTCAAAAATCATTAAAACAGTGAACACTGAATTATGCTGCAAATGGTCCCTGTCTTAACATGTGTGTTGATCTAGTCACTGTATCCTGAGCATGTTTGAGGAAACCATGCAGCCATTACAGTGAGCACAAAGCAAATCAGTGAGTCCTGCTCTGCTTATCAGGGGACCTGCCATATCAGTTTGGGTAGTTGTGTTGTGATGTAAGGACAGCAAAATGTCAGGTTCACTTGTAGATCAAGTCAACCATGCATTATCTCTCAAACAGTGGAGCTCGGCTGTGGCCATAATAGCTCTGACTAGCTGACTGACTGAGTGCTTCACGGCTAATACATGGAGCTGTGGGCGGCAATGACTTCCAGCCATGCACACAGAAACTTTTAAAGTGCAGGCTTGGGAAACATATAGAAATGTGTATGGCAATAATAAAAACAAAAACAATGGTAGCGAGTTTCTTTTGCCACAGCCTGCAATCCATTACCATCTGACTCACAAACAGACATCAATGTCATGTTGATCTGTGTTGAAAAGCCCAGATTTAAAGGGCTACTTCAATAGCATTTACTTTGATGTCCCCCCCGTTTAATGTAAGAACATGAAAACCATCAATAATGCCATCGATAAATATATGGATGACACTGTGCGAGGGAAAGCAGGCCAGATAATTACCATTTTACCCATCTGAAGAGACCCCAGCCCTGATATTGGTTTAAACCCAAGAAATAATTGATGCATGCAATCACAAATTGGTTCTCCGCCTAAAATTTGGGCCCATTATTTCATTAGATGAAGCCACATTCTTTGTGCCAAAATTATTTGTGTGTCCAACACAGAAATTCAAATCCTGTTAGTCCTGATAATGTCTGGCGTTTTCAAACCATATCCAAGACAGTGTGACTTACAGATAGAAAGCACAGGCCACCTTTAAATGCAAACATAAATCAAAATGTTTGGACTTGGACTTTTTTTTTTAGTTTAATGGTTTGTTTGTTTATGTGCATGCATGCATATTTCAGGATGTGCATGTGTGTGTGCCATTTAGCAGCTATGCTACAGAGAGGTCCTATCCTGGGGTGCCTTCTTGCATATGTAATTGGATGTTACTGTAAATAATTGCCTGGGCATGTGCCAGTGTGATGATGGTGATGATTTGTGTGTGTGTCGGCTCATGTGTGACTGTATGTGTGTAGAACATGCGTGCATCGTTCTGTATGTCTGTGCGAGTCTGTATGTATGTGTGTGTATGTGTGTGTGTGCGAGCGCATCTGCCCCATCCGTACTCCACTCTCAAGTCCCACTGATTCTCCTTTCCAGCCATGTTGAATCCTCTTTTCCTTATCAGGCGAGCCCAGGCCTGCATCAGGCTCTCCTTGCTATGACAGAGGCTACAACAATAGGCCTGCGATACCGCTGCTTAGCGCTGCGTTTCGGAGGGGAAACCTGCCACGGGCGCAGATTAACTACAACACACACACACACACAAAATAGATTGCAGCCTCCAAAACAAAACATTTTTCAGAATGCCTCCTCTTGATTAATGAAGCAATGACAAGAAGAAAAATATAATTTCTGAAACAGAAAAATCTGCCACCACTTGTTAAAGTTTAGGGGTAGCTAACAATAAACATATTGGAGGGAGAGGGTGGGCAAAAAGGGGTGAGATAAATGGCTTGAGTGATGGGCTGAATAATTTCTGGAGCATTTTTTGGTTGCACAGGCCCATATTCCTACCCTTGTACTAAATTACACAATAATCACACTCCATCGGCTGACAGCCTCTGCCTCTCTCTCTGTCCCAGGTGAAAATTAGGACAGTATCTTGACATTTTCGCTCCTCTGTAGTCTACAAGCTAAAGCTCTCTGTTCACAGCCAAAAACAGCAAGCAGTCTGCACGAGCACGCCGAGGCGCTCGCACATGCCCTCCCACACATACACAGACACCACAGTGTGACCCAAAACACACATTTGACGTTGTGCACATGTGCAAGCATTTAATAGCTATGCTCTCATGCACATTTTAGCAAAAATATGTGTGAGACTTAACACCAGTAGATTTAAGAGAATTTATGAAGGGCTCATTTTGTATCTTTAATAATTCCAAACCACAGACTGAGACAAAAATGTAACAGAGGTATTCTTCTTAAGTGCTTTTCTAAAACACTAAATATTCCACCTAGCCTTTATATGAACAACATAAAACATAGTATGATTATGACTATTATGATGTTTGATTCAAGGGTAATTCTGTAATATTATGTTAAGACTAAATTGGCTATTATATTACATTGGCCTATAGCACTTACTGACTTTTATTATGAATCCTTCCGCATCATTGCCTTTGTTTCATGACTCTTGTATGAAAAAAGAGATTAGAGTAGTAGATTTCTTTTATCATAAACCCACGCTCACAGCAAATGTAGCTTGTATACAACAAGTATATTAAGATAGAGGACAAGATAAAAAAAATGCCCTGATAGATCTTAATCTGGAATTAAGCAAGTCTTCTGCATCACAATTACCATGTAATTTGCACTAAAGGCCCTCAAAACACATACAGACCACAATTCTATTGAATCCAGACTCATTACAGTGCACCTTGACTAAGCCCCAGTAATTAGCATTGGTAAGGCATTGTACAAGAGGCGGCAACACCCTCATCAACACACATTTACAACAGAGCTCTAAATCTGCTGCTCATTAATAGCTCGCCTCCCAATCAATTATTAACACCTACAATGGGAGCCAGGCTCACCGGGGCCAGGCCTCTTACTCCAGGCAAACCGTGGGCCACCTTCTCCTCCCGGTTCTGTCCAGCATAGGTAATTACCGCTTTTAAAGACACCTGCTACTCAATAGCTTCGACCCAGACTGTTAATTTAGCCCCTCGATTGCAGACATTTATGTCTGAGTGTCACTATTAATTTGCGTTAATTTGGAGAGTGCGAGGAAGCCGGGCGGAGGCGTTGTCGGCAGCCAGCTGAATGTGCTCGTCGCTCACCTGCGCCGGGGCTGCGGCTGTAATTGGAGTCTAATGGTCTGATTGATCAGTGAGAGAAGTGAGGGATGAGACGGCACTCTGGCAGCTCCATCAGTCAGACGGAGAGGAGAGGAGAGGAGAGGAGGAGGAAGAGGAACAGAGCAGAGAAAGCGGCTGACAACAGCAGCACAACGCCAACTCTTGGGTGTTTTATTCTTTAAGGATTTATTTTTTGTCTTGCTGTCTGTTACTAGCTTTGAGCCCCCACCTCCTCTGCCTTGCTCACCTTTGCCTTACTTGCTACAAAGTGCTCTAAGCCTGTCCAGCTGCTTAATTTTCAGTTTAGACTGTTTAACTTTCTGTTTCTCCGATTAAGGCTGCCTTGGTTACATCTCAGCCTGTTATCGTCTTATAAAAATATCAACATGGAAACAAGTTCCGTATTTGGACTAAAACGTATTTAGTCTGTATGATCCAAGAGTGATAAAGAACCTATAAAAATACCACAGTAAGGCCAGGCATATGAACTGTCCAATACAGCGCAATGTGATTGTGTTAACAGGTCTGCAACAGCAATAACTATAACTCCAGTCCCTCATGCCAAGCTGAGCCCCTGGGGTCTACAGACCTGCCACGGCCGACCCATCAGCTGTGAAATCTGCTTTCCTCTTTGATAAACGGTCGAGATGTGACCCTATCTCTGTCCTGCAGATGCCCAGATTTCCTGTCATGCTTTTTCCCCTCTGTTTTTTCCTGCTTCCTCTCTCTCCCCCCCTCTCTCTCGCTTTTCATTCTTTCTTTTTCAAGCTTTATACCTCTCTTTCCAGGCCTGTCTGGACAACTGCATGTAACGCTCCACTCGCCGTTCTTTCTCAGCATCATCCATCACTCCCGGTCAGCTACTGAGGCCTGTCGTCCACCAGCAGCAGCCAGCCCACATCAGCTCCCACGCCACAGCACATATAGCTAGGCCAGCTCCTGCTCCCATTTGCTGCCTCTAGGGACCAGTAACCCTCCTCCTCTCCTCCTCCCATCCTTACCCACCTCTCCATCAGACTCCACAGGACTACTCCCCAGACACCAGCCGGACCTACTCTGCTCCTAAACGGCTCTGCTTGTGCCAAAGTGCTGCTCACGTCCAGTTTAATGCAAAAGCTGCTTAAATTCACTGTATTTTCATTATTTACTGTAAGCCACTTTAAGGAGTCATTACACTTTAGTCCCTCTCTGGGCGTCATGCCAAGGATTGAGAAACGGACCTGTGCACCGTACGCAGCGGCTCGACAAAAATAGCTTGACCTCTAAAAAGTCATATCTTAAATGACGTGTCTGGATGAAGGGATAAAATATGTTTGATTTCAGAGAGGGCATATCAATATCTCACCAACGGGTCATGTGTTTCAGGCACGAGAGAGGTGTCACTCCTGCCATCTACCTGGCTGCCTTCGGGTAATTCATTCACCTCTATGGTTTCAAAAAATCTAAGAGAGTAAAAGGAGATTTAATAGTCTGTGGAGGTCACACTTCATAAGAATGACTGAGAGTGCCTCCTAGCTGAGGTAGAGACCCATGAAGCAATGAGCCTTTATTTCTACCTCAAACGCTTTCTACCGCCTTCTGACCTGGCTCTGCAGCACTGGCCGCCCTGACATGCATCAAAACTAGCCAGGCTTTTTTCCCCCCTTCTCCTTCTCCTTCTTTTTTCCCTCCTCACACTCGCATTTGCTATTTCAACTTTTCCCTCTCCAGGTGAGGCATCAGGGTTTGTTCCTGTCTTGATGTGTCAGTGTTTGAAGATTTGCACAACTCCCTCGCCTCCCACTGAAATAACTGAGATAAATGCAGCACCACATTAGGGATGTTGCCAACGGCTGCATGTTTAACAAGGCAACAGCTCAATAAAAAAAGAAAATAAAACTATGCTACTGTAAATGAGATGATTCCCTCATGATGTGCGAAAATACTGGAATTGACTGATATTTTCTGGCTTAAGAAACAAAGTAAAAAAAGTTATACTGAACCCTAAAAGGAGGCTCAATAAAACAAAACATGCCAGTTGGGTTGACCTAGCCTTTAATGAGAGATAGTGAGAAGCTGCTAACAGCCAGTACCCCATTTGAGAGATGAAACTTCGGAGAGGAGGAGGGCAAGCAGCAAAGCATTGAAAGGGCCCCCAGGAGAATAGACACACATGAGATCCTTAAAGGCAATATGCCAAAGCTTCTTCCTCGGCTTTTAATTGCGAGGGAGGTTTGGCATATTCTGTAACCCTTCCACAGCCTATTACAGGTGATGACCAGCACCTGCATGCTTAAAAAAAAAAAAAAACCTGAGGAGGATCTGGAAAGCAGCGATGAATTCCTCAGAGGGCAGTTAGTTAAGAACGTTTCAGTCTCGCCAAGAGCAACAATCAGTTTATGCATCTAGTTCAGCAGGGGATGAATTTGTAAAGTTTGCATCTACAAAAAAGCACCCAAGCAGCAAACAGTTCACAGAGATAATTTATATGACACAGCTTGGTGAGTGTGCAGGTCATTTGGGGGACAGTTGAAGGTTGACTTTGGATGTTTTTCAGGGAAATTCATGCAGAGATTGCTGGAGAAATATATGGAGTGTGTTACTTTGGAAGGCAACTTGAGGTGTTGCTCTGTCAAATCACTTTTCCGCCCAAGGATAACTGGCTTTACCCTGAGAGAAGCCATATTTCATGGCTATAATACGGCCTGAGTTATTGAAAGCCACTGATGACTTCAAAACCACGAAGGGAGCTTAGAAAACAGTCGAAACTGCTCCGAAAATGATTTAATAAAGTTATGTGTTTAAGGAATCTGGAAAAATGGGGGGAAGGGCCTCTGAGTCCAAAATCCTCGCGGACTTTTCCTTATGTTTCTTAACAGGATGAATGTGAGCTTGGTTACATTTTAATAGGAATTTCTTAATTAATCCAAATGCAGAATGGAATATCAAACCCATGGAGGGTTTGTCACTCCACCAGAGCAGCAGGTCAACACAAGCCTCTGCTGGGATCTTTGAAACAAGAGATATAAAGCTGCTGTGAGCAGGCTAACATCAAAAATAATGGATTGTGACTTCATTCAATTGAAGCCTGGACTGAGCTCAAAATCCACCAATTAAAGTGTTTTGTAATAAAATATGCAGATTGAATGGTTAAAATGGATGCACTTCAAAGGCTTTTGTTGGGGGCCAGTCAGATCCCAGAAGAGTCACCTCAATAGGTTTGAATGTCATGGGAATTGTCATTAATATGGTCCTTAGATGTCGCACTTGCTGGTAATCATGTTTTCTATGGCTGCTAAAGGCAAAGTTTGACCAAATAAAGTGATATCACTGCAGGTTTTAATTATCCATTTAGTCCAAACAACAAACACTTTTTAAAGGGTAAGTTTGGTATTTTTCAACCTGGACCCTATTTCCCATGTTTTTGTGTCTCAATGATTAATAGGAACAACAATTTTTGAAAATGGTCCAGTATTCAGCCAGAGTGCTGCAACCGGCAGTGGCAAAACAGGCTGCAATGTAACCACTTGAGACACATTCACATCGTCACATTTTCATCCACTAAAAGTGCTTGTTTTTGTTACTGACATGTTACTCAGGTTATTATTCTAATCATCTGAAAACTTATGGTATGGATCCCTACAGAGACAGACCCCGAATTGCAAATGCCAATTCCACTGGACTGTATCTAAATAAACGGTAATTTTACTGTGTATACAGTCAGCATTTTTTCACCTCTAACTGGATGAATTAAGGGTTTATTTCTACTAAACTAGAGCTGGCAATTGCTGGAACAGTGAAAATATGAATCAAGATGTTTTTTCTGAGTTATATTTTGTTTTTGTGGAGTTTGAATGAAGTGTGTTTTACAGTGACAAAATTAATACACATTTAAAGTCTGGTGCATTTGGCGGTAGAGATTTCGGAGCTGTTTCTAGTTAGACAGAAGGATCTTACCCTTTAACAAAAATGTCTGTCTCTGTAGGGATCCTATGTTGTCATACACTTAAAATAATAAACATGTCAGTGACATTTAAGTGACAGAATTGCGGCCAGTTTTGCAGCTACCATCTCAGTGACTTAGACATAAAAACATGGTAAAATAGGGTCCAGGTTGTGAAACTTTGAGCATACCCTTTAATAAGGTATACTTTGGAAAGGCATTAAAAGCTGTAACTCATCGTGTAATCATAGTTAATAAGCAATTATTGTTATTTAATCCATCTGAAGCAAATCATTTATAACGACATCATGTGGGCCACCCCACCAATTAACAGTTTGACCACCTACCAAAATCCATTTATAAGAGACACCTTACAAAGTATGCCTCATTATATATAAGTGGACCCTTAATGTCCATGATTTACCCCTGACAGTGTGGGATACTGGATACATTTTATGCATTTGTAGCATATGTTTTGTTGTACTCATGACTACTGTCTGTTTCTCAAATTGCCCATCAGGAACATTAAAGGTATACCTCACCTACAAATAAAGCCCTCTGACTTTGTTATGACACTGTTATGACACACAATAAAGTCTAACTTATTCTAAAAAAAAACTCGATAGCTAACCCCTTTGTTCAGCTAAATCTTACAAATAGACATTTTTAGTATTGGCCTGCATCATGTTCTAACGCGAGACCGAGGATTCCAAGTTAAGAACATTGCAAAGATGCAAACAATGAGTGGACGCTACAGCTGCCATACATGCCTTCATTTTCTCACATCTTGATTATTGCAATGCTCCTTTTCCTTGCTTTCATTCAGCTATTTCCAAAAAAAAAAAAATCAGGCCTGAACCTACATGAACCCACATACTTTCTGTCCAAGCTTGACCCAAGCCCAAACCATGGCGGCAGTTTTGGGCCAGAGTCCAATTAAAAACTGAATTTCCCCAGTAATTTCATATAAAAACATTTATTACAAGCTAAAGTCAGCTAAAGTGCATTTGTAAATAGCCACTCCATGTGCCAAAATGCACTCTGGCACAAACTGGACTGTTCGTAAATTGTGTCACTGTTGGAATATACCGTGCAGTTCAGAGCACCACACCCTCTGTCGTACTCTGGATATGGAGCAGCAGAGCGCCAAGCGAAGTGAAAGTGAAACTTAACCGTTCATTCATATGGAAACAGAATGCTCTAACACCAGGAAATTGGCAAGAACCCTGAACCGATTCACGCCCAGGGGAATATTGAGAAATTACGGCCCAACCAATTGGGTTTGGGCAGAGAATCAAAGATCTAATCACATTACAGCTGTTTTAGCTACTTTACACTGGCTTTCTGTTTGTTTTAGGATTGATTTTAAAACTTCACTGCTCATTTTAAGCATTGCATGATCAGGCATTGCTGAACTGGTAACCTCGTCTGAGATTCTCTGGCAGTGGCCTCTTAGCCACAGACGAAGCTAAAGACAGGCAGAGTTCAGCTACTTTCTGTTTAGGCCTGAAAAAAAATGGAAGGGTGCACCAGATAAGATTTGTTTTGCTGAGTCTGGGTCCTCTTGCTGTAAATAACTTTTCAATCACTCTGATCTTATTAACTTCAGCCTTCTGTGATGACATCCATTTAATCCACTCATTTCTAACCATTGTTTTGAGCCCATCTTGTTGGGGTTGGCTAATATTACACAGAGGTACCCAAATATTCAAAATGATCCAGTAGTTGACTAAAACAAGGACATACCAGTGCTGGGCTGTCAGTGCTCATCTCGATCTTCCCCTCGAAGGGTCCCCATGTTGTCCCCACGGGGAGCTGTTGTCGGCTGTGGATCCGACGCTCGCCATCTTTAAGGAACGCATCCAGCTCCCCTAAAAACACACCAGAAGCAGTCAGCTATAGTGCTCTATATAGCACACAAGTTCCACATCAAATCACAGTGACGTTCATTCATTGTCCTTTCCCCGCAAACCTACATGTGTGATCACTTTATTGCCTCAAAGCCCAGCAGTAAACAGTGAAGGTTAAAGCCAAGCTTTTTCAAAATGGATAAGCAAATCAAGTGAGCATCCATCTGATGGTGTTCCTCAGACACATGGTGCGCTAACCTTACTTGAAAGGTGTCTTGTGTTGAGATAATCTCTGTGAGACAGTGCAGGCTCGCTGGCTGGCGAGAGCAGCTCGTGGCAGGCCTATTTCTGTTGCTCCAGGAAGACTAGGCCCTTGTTAGTGCTGTGCAGAGCTCCAGTTAATTAACAGTGAAACCGGATAGCACTGTTAGAACTACCGGTGCTCACCTCCCTGTCACCCCCCGCTATCTTATCTCTTAGATTCAGTGTACTTTTTTGGGATGGTGATTAATCAAATAGTTATGATAAACCCCATGGCAGGCCGTGACATAGTTTACCAGAGAGGATGTTTCCCTGTGTGTGTGTGTGTGTGTGTGTGTGTGTGTGTGTGTGTGTGTGTGTGTCACAAAGGGAAAATTCTCCACTGCACATTTCTGACTGGTTGCCTTGACAACTCTGAGAACCCTGTTAGAGGAAGTTTGATGATTCAGACATCTGTAGCTACAAGTTCTGGTTTTCTAAACTTTCTGGACACAAGAAGTTCCACAAACTCAAACAAAGGACATCTTTTTAGGACCAAGACTTTTATCAGGCTTTCATCATGTATGAGCATTTGATCCATGGACTGACTTTTGGGAGGTCAGAGATCAGGGTCACTACAGAATATCATCATTAGCTGTGGTTACATGGACAATTTTTCTTCAATCTGACTGAAATCATTCTGGTTACAGATTCCAGCTGAACTGTTTACATGGACTCTAAATAAAGTGATTTGATAAGCTGTATGTTTACATGGCCCAAAACATTTAATCAGAATATATCTTTTTTTGACTTGTGCAAATTGTTTCTGCTCGCTGTGTCTAATCTGTGTAAATATAGCCTAACAAAAGAAGAAGAAGAAGAAGAAGAAGAAGAAGAAGAAGAAGAAGAGGGTTTTCTTTCTAACCGTATTGAGAAAATTCAATTTATTTAATACATACAGTATAGAAGAAGTTGTTCTGTCTAATTTAGTAGTAAGAAACATTGAGTGTAACCCTGGTTATTTTCTGTAGCTTCAAATCAAATTGTCCCCTAAATACCTTATATGCAAACTATCAGTAGACATTACAGTTTATCAGTGCTCCCTAAATATTTCATATTCAGGCTACTGCTACCGGTAGTGATCATAGACTGTATAAAATAATGGACGTAGCTACTGTGACATCCCCCATTGGTTTGTTGACTGCCATTTTGACGCCTCAGTTCAGCATTTCGGCTGTCATCATCTTGTTTTTTTGGAGCCAGACCTGACCATATTTGGTCACTGGAGCTATGGAGTCGCAAGAGGTGGCAGCGACTCATAGACTACGGTGAGGCCTCCAAATAGCCTATCACTCAAGTGACCTAGCACATAAATATGCATAACTTCAAGCCTTGATAGGATGTAAATGAGTGAGTTAAAAAAATTTCACCCCCCCACAGGTTTCACAAATGTTGAAATTAGCTATAGAGACCAAAAACAGTTTCTTTGTACCAGGCTGTAAATATTTTTATCCCTGCTGTTTATTTGTACATTTAGGCATGGGGGTATGTAGGGCTTGAGTCTGTTTAGGAGCCGGCCTCAAGTGGCCATTCAGTGAACTGCAGTTTTTGGCACTTCAGCTTTGGCTTCATTTTACAGCCTTGGAGGTTGCTTGTTAGCAATACATGATTGTTATATCCAGTGGCTCTACATTTCAGCCTGGAACAATGGCATTACATATGACTACAGTCTTAAAATCAAAGAGCACTCATAAGAATGTAGTACTAGAAGAGTTAAATATTTTTTGAAGTTAAAAACAACTCTCTGTCAAAATCAGTAGCGAGAGGCTCGTGGAAACAACTGTTACGGCATGTCAAGGGCTGCGCATGCACCCCTTTTGTCAAACTAATGTTACTTCCATGTGGGGCAAACAAGCGCAGAACAGAGAACATGGTTTTTAGGCACTAATAATTTATAACTGAACAAATGATCAATGGTTTACACCACCTCTCTCAACCTGATTGAAATTCCTTTTGATCAAGTTGGATCTGACCAGTGTCTTGGATCTACTGTTCTGGGATCCTTCAACTGAAGCCAATCTACCAACTTTATATTATCTAGCCAGGCTAATAATCCTAATGTATTATTAAACTCTACATGAGTTGTTAACATTGTGTCTTTGAACCTATTTGTTCACACATGTGGTTAATAAGTATTCAGGGCACTGGGTTCATACTGAATGGGCTGAAGTGATCACTGAACTTTCTGATGCGTATGTGGTATAATGACCTATTCAGCCCTGTTCTACTGTGTAAATATCAGCCGTGTATCTGCAGCACGCCATTGTGTCGGTCTGTTCTGCCGGTATGGAAATGTGCGCTTATGTGCTCCTTTGCATGCATAAACATGATCAAAACATCAAGCTGGTGTTAATACCCACCACAAAGGACACCTTGCTGATCATATACTCATCAGTGGTGGTCACTCTGTTAACAATGAAAAGCTAAATGTCACCCACAATAAAAATTCACTTGTTTGAGCAAATCTTTGTCAAAGGTAGATAAATAAGATAGATAATTGGTCTATGCAACACTGTCTAAACATTTATGTATATTTTAGAAAAAATGCAGGCACAGTTTTGGAATAGGCCCAAAAATAAGATAATATGGACAGCGTTATCTTATTCTTTCTTTCACTCCCCGTGTTCCTGCTGTTGCATGCTGTCTTCCTGGTGCAGCAGTGGAAGGTGGGTAAGCTCATTACAGAGAAATAATTAAACATTGGTGCACAGCTGGTCGTCATCACTGAGAGCAACAGCCACCGCTTGATGCATTCTGTTTGTCCTCAGATAAGACCCACGGCCTTTAACCGCTTGGATGCAAGTTCCTGTTTAGCCCCGCTTGACAAACAGCTCAAGCCATCCCCAGCCAACGATTCTGATTCCTTTCCTTTCCCCTTTCTTTCTGTTTTGGGTGGGATGCTCGGAGTGAAATGGGGGTAATGGGTAGTGTAGGTGCAAGAAGGGTGGGGGGTGGGGGGGTACGATTCAATTTGTGCAGTTTGTGGTCCACCATGTTTAGGTGCCAGTTGTGTGCATCTCACACCAAATGTTGCCTGAGGACCTTGGCTCACAGATGGCTTGTCACATCTGTTGCAGATACTGGTGGAAGATCTCCACAAAAACACCCGTGGATGAATAATGAGTTCCCTTCATGCAATGTCTGTATGTTCTCTATGAGCATTTACAGGTTTAGTTATATTGCAAAAAATATACTGACAGATGTGTTCTGTTATCAGCAGGGCTACTGACAATTTTCATAATTGCGGCTGCAAAAACTCTTGATGTCATGGTGATAATTCAATTTCTTTCAAGCCCCCAAAATCCCAACTCTTTTACAAATACATTTTTGTACTAATACAGAAGTCAAAGTGTTGAAACCGTCAAACTGCAAACCACAGACTGAACCGAGAGGAAAGCTCATAATGGGCTATTAGGAGATTTAACAAACCCAGCGCCTGTGTTCTCTCTTCAACGTTCCTCATCTTCCAATTCTCAAATGCCACACACTTGGCAAAACAGGGCTCGTGATGTGGCTCAAGAGCTGTACCCCCTCCTCCGAATCCCAACCAACCCCTCTCCACCACCTTCACCCTCCACACCCCCCCAACGCCACCTACCCCCAACGCCCCACCCCTCCCTCGATAAGATCATCATCTGTCGCTAGAGTCTAGGGTCTGTTCCTGCACTCCACAGATACTTGGCAGACCAATGAATGTCCCTTTGTGTGGAGAGATCCTCCTCAGATAGCACCCAAGATGCTCCACACTGGCATCTGTTTGTTTTTTTTTTTTTTGTTTTTTTATGTGTGTATGTGTGTCCTGTCTTTCTTTTCTGTTATGGTGTAAAGGAATAAGGGAACCTCATCTCTCCCTTCAATGGCATAAGACTGAATACTAATGAGTTTCTTAGTGGCAGGATGCCAGCCTGGTATGATTTAAAGAATAAATGGGTATGGACAAGTGACACACAGAGACCCTCAAAGAGGTGAACTATCACTTTCTACTTTTAAATAATATGAATGTTAACACTTCTCAGCATAGCCTTAACATGAAAAATTCTCCTTTTATTTCACACTAAGCTTGGAATTCACTAAATGTACAGCCCGTGTATGAGTTTACCATGTAAATAAAAAGACAACTTCTGTATAGATGATTCTTGTGGATAATTTGGTACACATTTCCCTAGAAGTTTGGTATCATTGGTATCTTTGGAAACAGTGGGATCACCCATGGATTTAAAACAAAGTTCTGTAGATTTAAACCAATATAAAGCATATAAGCTTAAGTTCATATCAAGCCTGTTTTGTAAGTGACACATTATTAAAGATTAAAGGAAACTGCTCTTTTAAAGAAGTAGTATCTAGTGGATTCTAGCAGGATTGGAGATTACAACCAGCTGAAACTCTTCCCATGTGCCAAGCTCGAATTCCCCATTAGGTTTTTACCAGGAGCCGAATTATTCGCAGAAGTGTCTTCCTCTCCAAAACAAACAGACGTGAGATGATTTAAACCAGTAAAAACACTGAATAAAGATGTTTCATGTTATTCTACAATATGGTAACCTATAGCTCAAAATTGATACAGCCATACATGATTAAACTCACATTTCCCAGGCCATTGTGGAAAAACAGACTGCTAACTTTACTCGCTTGTTAATACATTTCAGCTGCCAACTAACTGCATATGCCAATAGACCAGACCAGCACGTACAGGTGACCTACTTCAAAAAACATCAAGGCCACGCCCCTTTCAGGGGATAGAAAATCAAAGATCCTGTAGATGTCAATTCAATTTAACGTGTTTGGATTACAATTTTGAAACGTTTGTTTTATGACATGTCTAATGATTGTTTTGTGAAGTTGTCTGAACTTGAGGACATGCAAAAACCTGAATAAAAACAAAAAGTTGATCGCTGGTGATGACAGTCTGATGCTGCCAGACTGTATGACTGTACTGCAGTAGTCTAGCACTCAAGCTAATGTTAGCTAGCAGTTACCAGCATCATTAAGGGATTTACCACACTGACAGTGAATATTCATGTATCTTATGTGTCCCAGAGCTTAGAGTGAAAGCCTGCTAATTTGTTAATGTTAATTTCCCCCAAAAGGGGGCGTGGCCTTGGCGATAACATGTTGCTGGTGTTGTTTTACGTGTATCACCTGATGCTAGTGGGGTTTCAACAGTCATGCAATACAGCACTACGTTCTGAATTAGTAATACAAGCAATGTATTTCATGTAATGTTAGACATGAGCTATCTAGAGCCAGAGTTTGGTTTGGTCGTTCTGGGCTACTGTAGAAACGTGGCAGTAAACATGGTGAACCCTGGGGATGAGGACCCGCTCCCTACGTAGACATAAACAGCTTATTCTAAGGTAATGACAACACATTTTTTCTTATTTTCAGGAGATTAGACAGTAGAGAAAACACTTAGTATATTATATTCCATATCTGTAAATATAGCCCTCTAAATCCTACACACTGGACCTTTAATGGAAATGCTACAATGTCCACACAGGTCTGATTTAAGGCTGCAACTTAAGTATTCTTCCCCTTAATTCTTTGAAATGCAATGACAGATTCACATTTCACCACGAATGGTTCTATTAATGCACATGAAGTGTAAGCCTGAATTTTCTTAATATAATTTCTGGCCCGGAGTAAGGTCTCTGCTAATGGTCAGAGATGACAAATGACATCATCAACTTGCTACTGCAGATTAACATTTGTTAAAGCAATGGATCTGTTCGAGCTATTTTCAATATGAATTTGACTTCTCTAACTAGTTCAAAGAACCAACTTCAAGGAAAAGTAATTGCTCACGGCACTAAAAAAAACATCCTGATTGCTGCCCAAGCTCATGGTTTACTTCACCTTTCTCCAGTTATCTTGAGCCTATTAACTGTGGGGGCGGATGTTACGGGGAAACAAAGAACGACAACAGCAGAGACGAGTGGGCAAAAATGCTTCAGCTTCACACGGCAGATGATCCCTCTTGATATCAAGCAGTACCTTTGAATCAAAGCAAATAAATGTCTGCTGTACAAAGTTCAATAACCTGTGCGTGGCAATTCACAGATGTCTTACTGAATCCCAGTCATCTCCACTGACAGGCCGCGTTATGGAGCCAGCAAATGGGCTATAAATTAATATACCATGAGAGAGGCATATGGGGTGAAATGGAATGTACTGTATCGGTTCAACAAAAGGTGCCACATCTTTAAAGCAGATATGTGATATGAAATTTTACAGCTGAAGGAGAAATGTCAGAGAGCTTTGATAAGAGAGCGATGAACTTTCTCCCCCCCCTACCCAAACCGCTATTATCAGGTCCTAGTGAGCAAAATGCATCATTTATAACCCACAGCCCACACTATTATCTCTGAGAAAGGCGCTTGTTTTAAAACAGTGGAGGACCCCCACCACCAGCAACGCCACCTCATCTCCTCCTCACCCACCTCTGCCCCCCCTCCTACCCGCCCTAACCCGCTGAGATGTGGCTGCTTCTGGCCCTGAACAGCGGGGAGAAAGTTGACCGTTTACTGGAGAGCAAGTTTCCAGGCAACCACATGAGTCTGGCCACATGAAGAAGAGGGGGGAGTATTAGGGAGGAGGAGGAGAAGGAGGGGGAAGGGTGATTTGGTAGCGGGATTCACCCCTTCAGGTCCGGCTTGTTTTCAGGCTGTGGAGGGCTTTGGGGGGAAAGAGTTAAACAAGCCAAAGGGATTAGGGCATTTTAGCTGTGACACTCCACACAGGCTGTGCAGGGGGTTGGGGGGGGGTCCCTTGGTTAGAGGACTCCCACGCTGTTGTTGTAGAAGGACCAACAATGCTTGCAAAGTGTTGTTTTCAAAGACTACCAGCCCTGTCTCCTAGAAATTATGTTTATACACAACTAATTTGAAACAGCATAAGTTTGAGGGAAACATAATACTGAGTGAATTACGCTTTCTATTAACATAATGACAAAATGTTGCCGCTTAAGGCACCTGGCAAGTCGCAAAAATGTTGATAATGAATGTGCATGCAAAATAGTCACTGACAACGTATTTAATTTGTTTTCCGCTATCCAGTTATAGTGACCCCAGTATTATTTTCCATTGTTATCTTTTCACAACATAACATTTAACTGTGGTCACGATCTACGCTAACCTTAACCAAAGTGTTTTTTTCACAGTCCTAACCACCTCCTTACGATTCTGTAGTGTTTAAGAAATGTTGTCTCTGAACATAATTCAGACGATTACGATGTCACCACAAAGTAATTACAAAAAATATTCAGTAGCCTAATATACAAGTTTCATGTCTAGAAGACAACGTTGCAGCTACGAATACAGGTGATTCAGCCTCACTGCCAAAACACTGATATTGAGCACTACTGACAAATCAGTGCTAATGTTGAAAACATTTGTGGTGTCTAGAATATCTCTGCATGGTAACAAAAAAAGCAAAAGCCACAGTTAGACAAATAGACTGTAAAATAAAGATGGACGGCTTGACAGCTCCCCAAAAGTGAAGCCAAAACATCTCAATCGCCCCCTGGTAGCTGGCTGCAGTTTCGGTCACAAACCCTGCCCCCTCCTTGTTAGCAGATTGCACATCTCCAAACTACACAGATCAAGGTACATGTCAAACAAATTCTTCTAAAAGACTGTTTTATCTAACTTAATTTATGCGATCAAAAGGGGGTTTGTGGGGCCATGAATGACATTTGTGTGTCAATCGTTTTGCTTGCAATCAATGCCACTGCTTGCGATTTGTCAGACGGGTATATGGAAGGGAACTTGATAGAGAGGAGATCACACACTGCTCTGACTTCAAATGACGTCACCAGTGTGAGATGACAGTGCCCATTTCCAGGATATTTTGGCTTACACTGGGAGGAAATGGAGATGCACTGTTCATTTTCACTGTCATTGGTTAGACATTTTGGGAATTGCCCTTATTCTCTTTCTGATGGTTAGATGGTTAAAGTGGTAACATTCTCAAATCTGTCCCCTATACTTCAAGCTACAGCTAGCAGCTGGATAGCTTAGCCTAGCATAACAACTGCAAACAGGAGAAAACAGCAAGCCATGCCCTGCCAATGAAGTATAAAAATGAAAATCTGCCTTTTTAGAGTGTGTTATGAAGCCACCTGCTTCTTGCCTCTGAGTAGCCTAGTACTCACCTAAATTCTCAGCTCACACCTACCTGATAGATTGGCACATAACCCTCCCAAAAATGAGAAATTATTATTTTTACACTCAAGTTTTTGGGCAGATTAAACAAACAAAATATAACATGTTACTAAGTGAGCTTTAAAGATGTTAATAGGTGGATTTTGTTACATTGGACAGAGCGATGCTAACTGTTTACCCCTGTTTCCAGTCTTTGTGCTAAGCTAACCCAACTGGCTGCTGGGTGTAGCCTTATATTTCACGAGCAGATAAGAGAGTGGTATCAATCTTCTCATCTAACTCTCTGCCAGAGAGCAAACACTACTCCTTTAATGAAAAGGCAAACCTTATTTGCAGGTCGGCGACAGGGATGTGACAAGTCAAATGCGCTACATGCCCATCCACCCTGACCTCAGCACACTTACTTTCCACCTCACTACATAATCAGCACACTACTTCCTGCACTGGCATTGTAAATTGGCAGTGGAATGGTCCAAGATGGAGATCATTTCTAGGGAAACTGTATTCAGTGTTTATGGGGATCCAAAGACGACCCGGGATCTTGCAATGCCCATGACCCTCTTTGAATTTGAACTGCAGTAATTCACTGAGAAACTCACACACAAGAACTTGGTCCTGCAGTACATTACCAACACTGACACTGTTGTTTGGTGTCATTGAACAATTGAAATATACCAGCAGTGAAGCACTCCGTTTCATCAAAAGCCTGGCGAAGTTAGCAGCAGGCTTGCTGACAACAATCTCAGAGACATCCATCTTTAGAGAAGCACTGCAATTTCTATTGATAGCATGTAAAGGGAGACAGCGAAACCTAAAGAATGACTGTCCTCACACTGAGATATCAGCGTATCACCGACAACATCTAGAGGACACACACCACTCCTGCTGGAATCTGATTATTTTAAATGCTTTTCTTAAAATTTCAAAACCATCAAAAGGACGTTACTCCACCTGAGTGTGTCAGGATGAATGAATAATTGATGGTATGTGCATCAGGAATGCATGTATTTGAGACGGATGGATAACAAGACTAAGACTTTAGCTGCAAAAGGAAGTTGCTATTTTGTCTGCTCAGTCTTGCCATAAATAAAGTGTGTTAAATGCAGCATGACATGAAATAGTTATATTTGGAAGGAACTATAGGTAGAGGTTGGTATGAATAATCTGTATATGACTGTGCTGTGAAATATCTAAACAAACAACTTTTTAGCAAAGAACACAAGTAAACATTGCTACCTCCAAGACTTGATATTCTGCAGTTAATTCAGGAAGAGACTATTTTTAAAGTGCTCCTGAATCTCCTCCCAAGTCAATTACCAGGCTGCAACTTCCCCTGGGTAACGGGGAATTCTGTTTTTTCCTGGGTGACCTAGTTGTCTTTTGTGAGTAGGTTTTAGCCGGAGCAGTTTGACAGTCAACAGATAAGATGGATTAAGCTTTTTTTTTTTTTTTCATCCAGTTTTGATGTGAACAGCGTAAAAGCGGGTTAAATCATTGAGTTTCAGGAGTATTTTTAAATGCCTGGAGATAGCGCGATAAAGGAGCTAAACCTAAGACTTGGGCCGGGAAGGTCAAGGTCGAGGCTTTGGAGAACAGCTACCCGGCGACGCGGGCCAGCTCTCGTCTCTCTCACAGCGAGCCGAGCGCCGCAGCCGAGCCCACCTCTCATCACTCCCAGAAAAGAGATACGAAAGGAGTGAAACAAAATCCAGCGAGAGCTCGACGGGCGGCATCAAAGAGCAGCGCACCCTTGCCTTGTGTGGGTGCCTGTGTGTGTGTAAGTAGGCATGTGTGTGCCGAGGGGGGGGGGGGTGGGGTTGTTTAGTTCCTGCTTGCATTTGCGTGCATGCATGAATGAGATGTGTGTGTGTGTGTGTGTGCCTGCCTGTGTGTGTGCGTGTGTGTGTGTGCGCACTGTAAAATATCATTCCTCCATGAGCAACTAGCTCCATAATTATGTTTTGATTATTTGCGAGTACTAAAATAAAACAGCAATTAATCTGTTGATGTAAGACAGAAAATAGAAGTACGACGTACATATTAAACAACCCAGTTTACAGAGCGATGCAATATTAAAACAAAATCACATTTTGAGAATATAATTTGTACAACACCCCCCACCGCCACCAACAACACCTCCGCCACCTCCCCTTCCCGCCTCCCCCAAACCTGATCTGAGGCGTGCTTAACATGCGCATAGGAGCTGACAGCCGTACAATCACGTGACGCAGCTCAGCCAATCCTGAATTCATTTGAATTTTTTAAGCCGCGCGGTGATGAAGCCACTTGAGCATAAGAAAAGGTGAAGAGGCGAATAAAATAACAAACAAATCAGAACGATACACCGGGTCAAACGCCGTGTGTGACATGTTTGTTTATCACATGTCACATCTGGCCAACACTGAGAGGTTTTCGGTTTGAAACATTTCTGAGGGGACATATTTAGACACATTTTGTGGACGTCTATTCCCCCACTGCTCCTCATGTCGGTGACAGGGGAGAGTAATCCTATACACAGGCTGCTATTGTGAAATGAGAAACTAGCCTCCTTCACTGCCAGAGACCAGATGCACCTCTCCCTCTCTCTCTCTCTCTCTGTCCTAATCTGTAAACGACTTAAAGGAGCCTTATCTCCGGGCTCTTCTGCTTCATTTCATGCTTGATTTACTTTAATTTGTCTGATAGGGCACAAGGATTTGGAAATGGCCCATCTTTCGGTGGAAAATGTTCTGATTTTTCTCCGGCATTGTTATGTGGAGGTTTTTGACTTTTCTCTCCCCCTCTCTCACTCCTCCTCCTCTTTCCTCCATCTCCATCTTTTTCCCACTCTCCCTCTTCCTCACTCTCTCCCTCCCTCTCTCTTTCTTTCTCCATCACCTCTCTTTTTCTTCTTCGGGGAGGGGGGAAGGGGAAGGGGGGGATGTTGCTCCAGTGCAACAGTCTGTTTGAGTGCATTTAGATTCGAGCTAACACAGCAGAAACAAGTTTTCCATGAGGTGTGATTTTGTGATGGGCGACGGCGACACTGGAGTCGTGTTTGCCTTTCAGATCCACATTGGGGCGCAGAGCAGCCGAGTGCTTCAAACCACAAAGATCTTATGTTTAAGTTAAGAGACGACTGGCCCTCCAGTTTAGCAAGTGGGTGAGCGGCTGGTGCTGATAAAGTTGCACCACAATGAGGGACAGGGACAAGGCGACATGTCTACAGATGCCTCGAGTTCTTTTTTTCCTGCTGGCGGAACTCAAGTACTTGCATGGCTGTCTGGCTGCTCCCGTCACCAAGACATTTTCCCCCCACTTCTATTTAGTGACTGAATGACAGTAGAGGCACTGAGCTATGATTAGAGAAGCCCATATCTTACCAGATCCTGAATAATCTCCATCCCCTCCCACCAATGAGCAAGGCACAGAGGCGGCACAAAAAGCAAGAGAAAAAGAGACAAGGAGAATGGGCAGAGCTGTCCTCTGTGTACAGAGATGTCATATAGTTCCACTGGCCTCCTCTGCACGCTCAGTGTGGCCACTGAGAGGCAAAGGAAAAATCTAAATTTACTCAACTGAAGTCAGTCTGACTCATCTGAACAGTGGTAGTCATAATCAAAGAGAATTTAACATTCAAATCTGTGAGAAGAAGAAAGGGGGACGATAAAAGAGAGACCTCCCACATGAATAGGAGGTCTGTATTAAACAATTAAAGTAATTCTCAACCGCTAGTAATATGTGATTTCCCACACAGACTGACATGAAACGTCACTAACCACACCTCCAAACACAATGTGCATAAATACATGGTTAACTGCGCACACACACACATACACACACAAACACACAGAGGAAGAAACAGGGAGACCATTGAAATTCATCTCACAGCCTGAATTTACTTAACTGCGGGTCTGTGCGCGGTGATAAACGGAGTGATGATCCGGCAACACGTCTTTATCCATGCTTTGCTTTAATTAACGGCGGCTTGTTTGTTGAAAAGATGATTAATATGCCAATGAAAATTGCATAATTGAATACCACAACACCCGCACAATCAGGGAGGAACATGCCATTTTTTATTAACTTTTTATTATCATTATTATTACTATTATTTGGTATTTTAATTCACTTGACAAGTGGGCCCCACCCCCCACCACCCCTAAACAGAAAAAAAAGGAGGAGGTGGAATTGGCGTGACCAGCGGGGCCAAGCTGGGCCCAGCTGTTCATCACCAATGAGAGGCCTTCACAGGCGGGGGCACTGTTCCGATATCAATACCTATCAGTGTGAAGGCTGTACACAAGTGTGTGTGTGAGAGTGAGAGAAGGGGGTTGGGGATTGGGGAGAAATATGGCTTGGATGGGAGTGAGTGCATTCCTATGGCCAAATAATAATGTGAGGTGACCAAACTCAATGGAATTGAGTCATGCATATAAACTATTTGAAGCACGTGCCCCCAGATTTGGAAAAAAAAAAAAGCCTTGTAAATTCATGCAAGAAAAAGAAGAACAAACCACTCAAATATACTCTGTACTTTTATTTAAAAATGGAGCTAAAAGAAATGAAAATTTCCACATGCGAGTAAGTTTCAGTTGAGCAACCCAGAGTTTACCCAGCATTATATCCCCCTAGCACCGCTTGCATGAGTGTCTCCATGTTAATGCTAAATACACACATCAAATATTCAACCAATTACAATGATACCTCTTAGAAAAACGTGTGCAGCTACAGCGCCTGGGAGGGTAAGCACTGCAGAACAAACATATTCAGAGAGCTAAAGAAAGACGCGATGGATGTCAAGTCCCTGGGGGCAGAAACAGCACCACCAGCCGCGCTTAAAGTCAGCTTCATATTTAGCAACAGCTCTCGTTTTCTTCTCAATTCTTTGGACTTCTTAGTGTGAAATAGTAAGTAATCAGAGTAAAAAGATGGCATTGTAAGTGGACACAGATTCAGTTGAAACGTGGACAAAATGGTTGGAATTGAATGATCTTATTAAAGGCATTCTTAGTGTGCCACATCCCACGTATCCGCACAAAACTAGAACTGAATATAGTGACATCTTCCTCAGATGATAAGAACAGTGATTGCATTTTGCCCTATTTTAGATTATATAACTAACAACCATGAAGTTCCCTCATAAAGCCTCTTAGTATAGCGGATCAGTGACTAAATTTGCATCAAGACGATGCAGCATAGGAGTACAGTGATTTGTCTAATCTCTTGTTGCATATTTCATCATTATAATCACACATTGTGAATTTGTGAGAACAAAAATATGTGTGTGGCGGTGGGGGAGGGTGTATTCTCTGCACACAGGTGATGCATATAGTATAAAGCCTTCATCAGCAATCTCCTAAGGAATAAATGTATTTGGAAAAGGCGGACAATGTTTACACATAGCACTTTGATTGCAATTTAATTTTACATCACTCAGGGCCCAGAACTCACAGAGAAGCTGATGATGGACTTTCATCATCAGTATCAGCAATCTCAGTGTCATTCATGTTTTGTGAGACTTGTCTGAAGACTTTGAATAAACCCCTGGAGGAGCGAGATAAAACCTTTCCTTTTCTGAGAGAGAATTGCCATGATGCACGTCCAAATTTCTTGATTACAAGACGAGGGGGGGAAAAAAAATAAAACCTTGAATGAAAGCCTGCGCTGAAAGTTTTCAGTTTGCTGATATAACAGTCAAGTGTGTCTATAAGTCTACTTAAAACGCTTAGGTATCAGTGGAGACAGCTGCGACACCCTCGTCTTATGATTCTGTCGAGACAGTACACTATCAAACCTTTCATACCGTTCCCAAGCTACATTTCCGGTGACAAAAGCTTTGCGAAAGCCTCCTGAAGGATTCATCTATATCCTAATATTTCCAATCCAATTTAACTGGAGCAGCCGGAGTGGTCTGAGCACTAGTTTACCAATCTTTGCTTTCCAAGACTCTGTGTGCTGAAGGCTTGAGGGGTTCAATCAATGGCGCTTTGATCTCGGCTGGAACCATAATTATTTAACATTGTTACAAGGATTTCTCTAATCCATCCTACCATTAAATCCCTTTTACACCCTCATCTTCTGCAGCCTAATCTGCATCTGGGTGCTCCGTTTGTCTCTCTCTCTCATTTCGGCTCGCCCCTCCTTCCTTGACGACACCCTGACTTTATAATGGACTTGGGTGCTGAGTTAGAAAATGCCTTGTTTACTAAGAGCAACCTGACTGAACTGTTCTCAAATGGACTGTCACTGTGCAGGAATTTAAAAGTTTTTAGCTGTATTTATGCTGGAGTTTGGGTCAGTTTACTTTTAGTTCAGCCGGGGCCAAATGTTGAAAAGCTTCCGCGACTAAAATGCAAAAATATGAACATTATGCACTGTTGATTACAATTAAACAGAATCATCTTCTACCTTTCAGCATTTTCCTCTAGAAGAAGAAGTTTCTTTAGATGAACTGAGGGAATTTCAAAGTTCAGGTGACTGATGCCCAAAAGGTTTAATCCCATCTGTTTATTTTGCTGATCACTTTGACTCCCAACAAAAAGGGCCCACTGTCCTTTTGCAAATATTTGCGTGTCTGTGTTTCACCACGATATAAATAGCAGCACGGGCAACCGCAAACATTTGTTGAGGCACCTGCCACAGTATCGTGGCCATCTGGTCCTCCAATTCTCCTAGCATGACATATGTGCATTAAACCTGAAATGGTTATTGTTTTTTTTGGGGGGGGAGGGAGACTGGAAGAAGAAGGATCGGCCACAGACCCTTCTGGGTTGGCTGGAGTCAAAAATGAGACTCGAGAGTTTTTACATCTGAGTGAAGCTGCGTTTTCAGCGTGTGCATGTTTGATGTCTTTAAAAGGGAAGGAAGGGGGTGGATGAAAATGGATATGGTTTTTAGGGTGGCGGGGGTGGTGGAGGGCTGTCTTTGCTTGTGCTCCGTCTGGGTCTGACCGTCAGGTAGATTCTCAGATGGCCACTCCTTCGGCTGACCCCTGCCTTGCCCTGGCCGATGCCCAGCTGGCACCAGGAGCTGAGCAAGCTGGGCCATGCCGGCCATTAGGGACAGCCAAGAGAAGAGATTTGTGGACAAGGTGATCACATGGCTTCTGTTACCTCTCTGTCACACTCACCCCCTCCTTCTGTATCTCCTTTTTTGCTGTGTGTCTTATTTTATGTGTGTTTGCTGAAATATCTTGGATCCTGAGCTCACCGCTATGTGTGATGTAAAGGCACAATTACTTTACTTTAGGAGTTAAAGAGTACAGTTTCAACACGCCGGGATTTAGAATGTTAACACCTCAGCTGCAAACTGACAGCTGCATGACTACTGTAATGTACCTGTACGTTACTATTGATATTATTCTATTTTTGAGATTAGAATTTTCAATTTAATTCAATTCAGAATATCAATAATGCTTGTTTTACATGTTGTCTCTAATGTTCTGTGTTGAGGGGGCATTCAAGCAACCTAATATTGCATTGCATACCAGAAAAGCTGGGGGACTTTAACCACATGTTTGCATAGACAACTGGCTGTGTCCTGCTCAGAACTGACCGTATAAAATGGACTATGTGTGTTACTGGAGGATTCTTCTAGGGGGCACACCAGAGACTGTATTGAACTCCTAGATTTGCATCATGTAAACAATAAACATGGTAACACCTAAGGAGGTTACTTTATTACTAATTCTGAGATCACCCTGGATCATGACGGTAAAAAAGCAGCAGCAGTGCCATCGTGGATAGTGTGTATTAAGCTCGTTGTAACAATGGCAAATTTTTCTTGTTCCGGCAACACTCCCTGTATCGTTCATGTGCTTATTGCATATTGCATCTTGCGGATGCGTAGCAAGGATGCAGGATATGCAAGGCAGCCACCATACATAGCAGAAAGCGAGTATATCTCTGATTTCACAACAAATTTTTTTTTAAAAAAAGAATGGTCAAACTCAAAGCAGCGAAGCCTGAGATGTTTTCACTTTTAGTATTAAGTGTAGGCAAAGCCCCTGAAACACTAGATCCTACATTTCCCATAATGTGACTTAATTGCATGTCTCATTAAAACCTCCATGTGTGTTAAATGACCATGTCTTTCAAAGTTCATGCCCCCAGTTTGTATTGCAGGCTGTTTTGTTCTTTAAATATTAGAGTTGTACCGATACCGATACCAGTATCGGAAATGCCTCCGATACTGCCTAAAATGCGATATTGGGTATCAGCAAGTACAGCCTATGACCAATCCGATACCACATAATTACGCATACACACGCTACAGGCAAACAAAACGGAAACGGAGCGGAGTTTAAAAAGCATTCTACTGTAGCCTTTAAAATGTCTTTTTTACAAAGTTGTGTGGCTGCAGTTTAACCTGTGTCTTGATCTGTGTCAACACTTGATAATAATAATAAAAAAAAAATTCATGGCATTCATTCTACTATTATGTATGTATTTCTTAATATTTTACATAGAGGTTTAGGAGTTGAGACATACAACAATTCATATCCCATCTATTTTTATTTTATGCGCTGGTATCGGTATCGCTCAGAATCAGTACTGGGAAGGAAAAAGTGGTATCGGTACATCTCTATTAAATATATAAATCATTAGACATCGGAAACCTAACCACAGTAACTTCATTCACTTGAACCTAACCTCTGTAACTCTGCATTTAGTACGTAACATCATTCATGGGGCACTAATTCATAGGATATCATGCAGACCATTGCGCGTGTGTTTTTTTGGATATCAATCAAACCATTGTATGAGAATACGTAGGAAAATTTACACATTGGTGGACAAATAAGTTGTATTGTATTTTCTTCTCTACCTTTTGTTAAAAAAAATATTGATTAACACTCAATTAGCCCAAAATCCTGGCTAATGCTGCTACTAATTGACCTGCAGATTACATTCATGTATACATGCTGCATTATTATAAATCCCACTGCATTTCTTGGCAAGGCTCACCTAACCGGGCTGTGATTGACTTGTTACAGCCGTAAACAAGACCTCACTGCCCTCACCCTAACAGCCTCTGACTTTGACGCAATGGAGGGACAAGTACTAGCCAATCACTTCGCAGTCCCACTGCTTTTTCAAGAAATGTAGTGGGATTCATATTTATGCATACATGCTTTCTTTCAATGAATTTAAATATATGACTTCAACCAGCTTCGTGTTCACCAGTTACATGTATAATCAGCCAAACTTCATTACGTCACTGGTGGAAAACACAGACTGGAATATTGTTTCTATAGTTAAAGGCCATTAGACTTCCAATCCTGCTTCAGATGTTCATCAGTTTATATAGGTTTGTAAAAATAGATTAACATTTTGTATGTCTGCCTGAATACCACACTGAAACAAGTAGGATCTTGCAGGCTGAACACTTTCAGTAGAAATGGCAGTGATCATAATTACAGCGCTCTTAACGAACCCTGGATTTTCATGACTTTCAGAAGGGGGTGTAGTTTACATGAGCACGCATTTAGATAAGGCTGAGAACAAGTTCATTAGCAGAGTTAGCTAGCTAACACACACCACTCCCAATTAGCCTAGAGGAGAGCGAGTGGGAGAGAATGAGAGAGACAGAGTCAGATCCCTATCACCGCCAGTCCATGAAAATGAATAGAATAGCATGACACGCTATCTCCCAAATCAGCGGCTGATTGCGAAACATCCGTGACGAGAAATGAACAGAAGATCAGTGTGCAGATTTGCTTAAGGACATACTTGTAGAGACGAGAGGAGAGAAAGGGAACTCGCTGGGTGTTCCACATCAGAGACCCAGCACTCTGCACAGCACAGAAGAGGCAGCTATCAGATTAATAGTGAGTCATTCTGTACGCTCCTCTGCTGTTACAGACAGAAAGACAATCAGAGAACAGGGGGCAATCGCGGACAGCACTTGACATGAGTTACTAAAGTGGAGATGAAATGCAGGGACAAAAAAAAAAGTTCAATTAAAGGATGTAGATTGTAAAGGCTTTTGTTGTTACTCAGCAAAAGGGAAACGGCATGGAGGTGCTTCAATAGAATCACCAAAGCAGGTGGGCATGTTCCGAGTTAGCCCACCTCATTAAAAGGCTTCACTCTCTTTTTATGTAACGGCCATTACACATCCTATTCAGATGCACACTCGCAGTGATTAAAAATTATCTGTTGGTGATCATAATCACACCTGCTTAAACTTAAGCCAAAGAATAACAAAGAACTTTTGAATGCTCAACTATCTGAACATTTACAAAGAGATTAAAGGGTAGACAGTCTCAAACTAAATAAATTTGCTTTTAATCGCTTTGAACAGGAAGTCATGTCATTTCAAATGTTCCTATCTGATTGTCTGATTCCCCTCTTTATTCAAATTATAACATGCCCATCTGACTTTTCCTGCACAATGGGAAAAATTAAAAAGGGAAATGACCTTTCATGGCAGCCATGATGGGAGAGTGAATGGCATTATTATGCACTGAGATTAATTTCTGCCCACTCTGTGCTGCCCATTGAGAAAACAGAGGAGGGGCACGAATGCCTCTGTGTAAGTCATCATATCATAGAGATGTCGAGTAAGTTACAAGTTGATCACCAACACAATTTTCATGCTTTCCTTCGACTGTGTACATGTGTACTAGCATGTTTCTTTAAGTTGGATGCAGCCATGTGCTAAGTGACATTTTTCAGGTTGTAATACAGTAGAGATTAGGACACAGTGCTGAAGTCTTCAAACTGGATGTCGCTTGATAACTCGGAGCCACTCGGGCTGTGGTTTAGTAAAACATGAAATGGGCATCATGTCTCACATCACCTCCTCTGCAGTTCAGCCATCCTCACTGTATGCAAGAGACACTTTACTCCCATAAAACTCAAGTCTCCCTCCTCTCTCTCCGCCGCCTGTCCAGCAGTGTGTCTCTGAGCCTCTAATTCTCATTCTGATGGCTAAGTAGAAGGGGGGAAGGATAATTACAGTCAGTCATACATCTAGTCATGCTACATCCGTCCCTCCTTTTCAAAGCAGTATTTTTAAGCTCAGCATTTTCTCGCCCAAAAGGGCCTTTTTCCGCATGTGATGCCTTCTTTTTGTCATGGCCCCCATAGTTCTGAGCTGACCCCCTCAGCCCTGTCTCCTGACTGATCACAGTGATGGTTTATTACTGTCGTCCCGGCGTTCTTATCTTTAGCCAGCAATGCTCATTTCCTTCCCCAGATTTAAATGCAAATGTGAAATTTAATGATAAATGCATTATCTGATAGGTGCGATAACACTGATTCACTGTCAGTATAAAATACACACCCCGGGGGGCTTCGAGCTAGCAAGCACAACTTGCCCAAATCCACTTTTTTCTCTCCCTCTCTCTTCCTCTCTCTCTTCTTTTCTCTCTCTTTTTTCTACAAACGCATGTACCTGCAATAAATTCTTGAGGTCATTTTATGCATTAAAAGGAATCACATTTTGTGTGTTCAGCAGTGTGGGTGCAGGCTATTGCTGAGCAGTAATTGCTGTGCAACTATCTTGTTCAATGTATTATCCATCACTTTGATGAAGTTACTTTTAGTAAAAGGGCAAAACAAGATTAAAAAATGTGTTGTATACTCTTCAAAAAAGCTACATCTGCATTGCATTAGAGGTCTCTGTACAAAAAGAAGTGATAAACCTGCTTTTTCTTGAGCGAGCAATTGTTGGTAATTGAATGTACTGTTAACTGAATGGTGGGTGAACATTCAGTTAAAGTAGCTTGTTATATAGCATACAGACTTCCAACTCGTTTGACCATCTACAATTGCTGTAAAAGACAAAATGCTTTCTTAATTTTGAACCAGAAGTGTCTGTAAATATCTTGATACATCTTTCTGCTCAAACACCTTACCTCAAACTGTGAAGCATGCATTGCAATTTAGTTCTCACTCTGTCAGATGGCCCTAAGATGCTGTCAAGGAAAGTGATATGAAGACTTTTCTTACTTGGACCATCCCATTCATCTGGCCCCACGGTGGTATGCCTGGTCTTCTCGCCCGGCCTGTCCATCTCTGACTCTCCTGCTTCTCGGTTGCCATCTTCCTCTCCTGCAAAGCAGGAAAAAAAGGAAGTCCCATAAAGCGCACAAGACAAAGTGAAAAGCACTCAATCCAAATTTAACGCTCGGACACCTAATTTAATTAAGCACTGCATTATGGACTGTGCTGCCCTTTCAAAGGGTAGAGTCTTAGGAATTTGGATATTATCCCAGCAAAAATCTTTCAGTTTTATAACCCTTTCCTGTAATATTTGAGCATATCACAATCTGAAGTCATATGAGACACTGTCATTGTGTGCGAATGTGTGTTTTTATGGTTCTGTATATGTATATTTGCAGTGAGCTCACCAGGTCCAGCTGCAAACTTTTATGTAAAAGGAGTTCCCATGAGAGCTTGCAGGAACAGGAGGAAGCCCCATGGAACAGGAAGGAAAGCAATGTGTGGGAGAGAGGTGGCTATTTATTACCGTTTGATCTATTGTGGAGCGAGCTAGAATGTGTGTTATAGGATGTAGGGCTGATTTACAGTCTCGGGGCTCACACAAACCATGCTAAGGGATATTTGGGTATCTCTCTCCAGGATGTAAGTGCTTAAAGACCTTGTTAAACAGACTCCACCTCCGAGTGTGCAGCAGTAACACGGACCAGAGCGCTTGTTGAGAACTCTAAGATGCACTTACTGTAAAAAAGAAAAAAAAATCTATTTTTGCATGTCTACAGTAAGCACAGTTTGTACTCAAAGTTTATAGGCACATAAATCAGTGCTTAGTAGGTGCCCCTAGTGTGGTGCTCTGAATAAATCCAATGTGGCTGACACAGTGGTTGCACAGTGTCTCTCCAAACTCGGGCAAGTAAGAGCAAATCTGCTCGGGGCATGTAGTGGTAGTTGATAGTTTGTGGAGGAACATTTCTCTCACTTTTGTCACCATATCGTTTTCATCCCTTTGATGTTTTAAACCCAATAGTGAACGGTCAAGGACAGGCCTGGATTACTACAATGGATTACTACACTTCACACACTCAACAAGGGAAAAAAAAGGGATCGATGTGTAGATTTAAATGTGAATATATTAGGATGACAAAGACAATATATCGTAAAGATGTGGCTTGTACAGCATGTAATAAAAATCACACCTGTCACCAAATATGATAGGACATACATACACGTTGTTGGCATGTGGTTGTTTACTACATCTGTATCTGATTTTCCCCCCACAGCTTCCAAAAAAGCATTTCAGAGTGTTAGTTATCACACTTCCAGTGACAACTGCCACGGGACACACACTACTTCACTCCAGCGCCGTCCGTCCTCAGTTAGGTTAATCTCCAGATCAAGCACACACACCATGCTTGTTTAGCTTTTTTTTGACATGGCTCACTTCAAAGAAGGTAGCAAACATTGCCACAAGGATGTCAGCTTTCTGCCTCGCACTAAAAGAGGAGATGTATACGAAGAAAAAAAGTGATACTGAAGGGAAGTCTGCAGAAATGTCCTACTTACAGTACATGAGGTCATTATGACCCAGTTTTGCTTATGCAAGTGTCTGCTTGGGCTGGCGATTTCTCCCTGCACTCCTTCCATTTCCCAGTATATTATCAGGGAGCCCACTCAACTAAATTCCCCCACTATTTATTGTTGGGCCTGGAGAACCTCTTTAGCATACTAGGCTCGTATTATGACGAGGATAACAAAGGCGTATATCAACAGTTCCTTCCAATGGAGCGGAGTTTAAAAAAAGCTGGCGAGATAACATTAAAGGCACTACCTTGATCTCAGGCGAACATGTTAAGCCCTGTAACGAAACGTATTGGAAGTGTTTAATTACAGCCCGGGAAATGAAGCTACAAGATGATTCCTTAATTAAGCAGTGATTAAGGATTTTCTGCCTTCTATCTAACACAGTTTGCAATGCATTTTAAACACAATCGCCCAGGCAACCTCACAGGGAACAATGTCACAGGGCTTTGATGAAGTTTCCTGCACAAATGTCACTAGGAAAAGCACAGCAGAGGAAGAAGTGCTGGAGCAGCACTCTTTTGCTTACAGTGTGGGTTTGATAAAAACCTGCAATACAGACGAATATGGAGACCCGTTTTTATGGTTTTAAACGACATAGGAATTTTGACCTTTCTGATATGGAAACAGATTGACTGAGGTGCTCCATTTCATTCGCTGTAAGTAATAGGGACTCTGCCTTGTTTCATAATTTGAATTGAAACCCTCTCCTGTCTTATCAAGAGAGACAGATTGTCAATGATCATCCTCTACATTATCACCTAGATCATAATTTACATCTGGCTTAGGTTCCTTTTCCTGAGCAATCAAATGGAGATACTTAAGGTTGAGTGAGAGAAGGCTGAACAGAACAGAAGGGACGAGGGGGGGTGGTGGGGAGGCGAGGTGGCCTGCTGGGTGCAGGGTTGGCGGGCATGCAAGAGGAGCCAGTGAGCTGTTAAAATCAGCCCTATCGCTGCTCTATCAAAGGACAGCTCTCTAGCCAAATCGCAGTCACACGCAGCGTGCTACGCATTCAGGTCAATAAGCTTATAGGCGATTTACACAAACAATTCCTGGAGCAAGGTAGCAACAAAGTCATATTGGCTTTTTCTCTCCCTTTTAGCATTGTCTCTGCCAAGGAAGCCCTTGAAAATGTCAATCTCTTGCGTGCGACTTTAAGGAGCTCAGAGCACTTTAATCCTGACCACTGAGTCTAGAGACAGGTCGCAATTTCTGCAAAATGGAGTATAAGTATTTTTAAGTCTTCACATGAGATTGCACAGTTCTATATGTTACTGAATTCTAGGCTCGATGACTTTAACCCACTGCCACTTTTCTAAACCCATCACAGTTTTGCTAGTACTGGAGCCTGGCAATGATTTTCAGAATGTAATATTAGGGACGGGGGGGATGCCCGCCATCCCCCCAGCAGTGGTAGTGCTAGTCAGTTGATATTGCATATTTGGTTGTTGATGCAGATTATGCTTCAACAGATAAAGTCAATTCCAGGAAGCAACCTTTTTCACCAAAGTCAAGCATAGCTGTAAGACTTCTCCGCTATCTGAAAAATAGGTTTGAATTGCATGCAATTTGTGGCAGGCAGAGCACTCCAATGGAGGGAGGCTATTAGTGAAATGCCTTGCCACTGTCTCTTTAAATGCCAATAAATTCCCATCATTACAGAATCTGGCAGTTTTCCTCCCTGTCTGCAGCCTGGGTCTTTATCTCGCTCTGCCTCAGTCTCTGAGCATGTAGATCTGGCCCAGTTAGATTGTCATACTTAACAAACATTAATGATTAATTTCCTCCACTGAGTCAAATGGGGCTAAAGGGATGACTCGATTCATCTTATCGCACCACAAATTAGCATTTCCCCATATTCTCCAGCATCAACTGTGCATTAAAATTCCACATTTACCATTCTGGGCACTGGCAGCTGTGGCGAAAGCGCCAAGGAGATCTTCCTCCTGCGTTGCTAGAGATTCTGATTACTTCTGTGTTACACAAAGAGTGGCATAATTAATTCTGCCACTTTCTGTTTGTTACTGTACATCTCTGACCGCTGCAAGTCAAATTACTCACTGAGAGGTTATTTGAAGGGTCAAGGTGGGTTTGTTATTTGCGTTGTTAAGTACAGTGTGTGCAGTCCTGAGCTTTCACTCCTCACTTGCACTGTGATAAAACATTTCCGCCTGCATTATAATTTTTGTAATTTGAGGAGAACGGTGCAGAAGAGTGCAATATGTTCACATTAGTTGTGCTTGATGTCTCCTGACACATAAACACTCACAACAGCATCAGAATCAAATAGTTTAAGCTGGGGGAAAAAAAAATCATGTCGTATTACTTCACAAAAAGGTGTTTTACATCGAGGAAATGAGATTCATGAAATGACATGTAAATTTACTGTCAGAGCTAACTAAGGAAGTCATTTGTCATCAGACAACACTTGGAACGCACAAAGGGAACAGCTTGTGGCAACACCCTGTGCTGAACTTCACAGATAGCCAACAATAAAAGAGGGGTGAAACAGCAAGGTGAAATTTCACAATTTCTGTAAAAAAGATGCCACTCAGTGTATATAAAAAAAAAGGTATCTTTCTCACAATTATAGAGCCAGGTGTGTCAATAGAGTATAAATCTTCGCTGTGGAGTCGACTGAGGGCTCTTCACAAGCAGAGCTCCATAAATGTGAAATTGACCGAGCAGGAGAAGTTGTTTGAGGTAAGATTCTGTTTTAATCGCAGGGAAAGCCAAGGTTATTTCTTTAGATATGTGACTGTTTTTTTCTCACAGAGCTCTCAATAGGTTGCAGACCCCCTCTAATTCCATGTTTATTAAAACACAGTTCCTTCTCTCTGGGGCTCTGCTATTCCAGCAATCTGCTTCATTTCACACCCATGTATGTTGTTTCACTACACAACATTATGTGGAGTGTCACTGACATTCATTTAATGGCAGATGAGTGCTACAACTGTAACTGCAATAGTTTAGGCGTACACATTCATCAATATTATTGATAGTATTGATTGATATCTTTATTTCTGGTCATGGAATGTGTATCAGAGTTTTTTTGGTTGTGACTTTGATTGCTGTGTATGGACATTTTTGTGTCATGCACACATACATTTGTCCAACTCTCATGTTGTTCGAAGACACCATTACAATATCGTTGCAGTGATCAATCCAGAAGAAATCATACATCTTACTGCTCAGTCGCAAACAAAATACTCTGCCTTCTTTCCCAGGCATGGCAAACAAAGTCAGCCACAAAAAAGGTTTCACTTCTAAAACTCAAATGTTTGACTGTAATCAAACCCAAAGAATTCAATATATTTTCCTCAGAAGTACATCCCTTATATCTTTTAGTTATGGCAGTAACACAAAAGTAAAAAAATGAACCTACTATTGATAGTTGCCAATGCTGACCTCTTGATCTTTTATATAAGTAAAAGTAGTAAAAACACTGCAAAAATACGTAAACACCATGAGTAAAAGTCCTTCATTCTGAAGTTTAATTTTGTAAAAATACAGTGTTGTCATCATCAAAGTATCATTATCAAAATTTACTTAATGTAACAAAAGAAAAAGCACCCATTTTGAGGAATGAACCCTTTAAATATTAATCCATAATATTGTATTGTGATTTTTGACGCACTGACATGACTGATCTAGATGAGACTATTTTAACCACTTTGGGTAGCTGAGTCAATAAAAATGCATCATGAATAATTTGTTGATCACATGTTTTGCATTTAAAGTCCGAACCTACAAAGTAACTAATAACTAAAGTAGTTGAGTAAATCGTGCAATAATTCCTTCTGAAACATCACGAGGTTGAAGTTGAAGGAGCATAAAATGGAAATACTAAAGTTAAGTGCTGAAAAAGTACCTCAAAATAGTACTTAAGTACCCCCTTTTCAATTACTTTGCACTGCTGATGGGTCATGAGACAACAAATAGAGAGAAAAGCCCAAAAATCATTGTTCTGCTAGAAAAGTTTTATTCTCATACATACATCTCATTGTTTCTTTGTGAATTAAAAATTTACCTTTTAGGTCTCTAAAATATTTCAGAAACCCTCTTATCCCTTACCTGGGTTTTTTAAATATGGTTAAACCTGCTAAAAATAGATATACTCCTTTCACGTTGCCAGTATACAAGTAGCCCTTTCTGTTTGTTACTGTAGTGTCGCGTTCGTCGTCGTGAATGCGCTAGAAAACTGGGTGAGTAAACTGTGTAAATTAGCATAGAGGCCAGTGAAAATGTTACAGCGGTGTCTTGCTCAAACTTGGTGCTGACTAACTTCAAAAGACGTTCAAGCACTGCTAGAATGGGGACGGATGGAATTTGTGGTGGCAGGTCGTGCTGAAACAGGGGGGACACTTTTTTCCATCACTGCTGATCAGAGCTGCAGCCGATAAATACCCGTGACTACTGCAGTCATTTGTCCTAGGAATTAATGCAGACTGTAACTTTTTCCAATTAAGACAAAAGCAATATATTAGTGGGTTTAAGTGTTTTTTTTTCTCCAGTGAGAAAGGGACCATATACAACAACATTAACTCTTGTTGAGCTGGTCACAACCCATGGACATACACAACTAGTGATAAAGGTAGCAATCAGATCACAAGCCTAAAAGGTAAGGAACCGTTAATATAGATAATACGGTAGAGCTTTGGAGAAAATATGTTGGGCAATGTTTTACTGCTCCTTTAAAACTGCATTATACTGTTGAGCATAATTGATGTTGCAATTCAGGACTAACAGGACTCTGTATGTGATACCAGCATCTTACAAACCACCTCCTCAAAAGCACCAAAAACCATGGAGAGCCATGACACCATTAACTAAACAGGTTATAGAGTCAACCATCACCCAATTTAGAGGTTCCCAAGCTTCAGACCAAGATGGGACGTCAAGGTGCTCCATGCACTTATCTGGGGAGTCCCTTTTCTGCAAGGGTAAGGCAAATGACTGAGTCTTTGGTGGCATTCAACTTCTTGACCTTTGCGCCTTTAAGCGGCTTTGCTACTTCACCGCACTCTGATCAAAGTTAATAAGTGCTTCATATGTTAATGAAAATTGGTACTCCTCTTTGTGTTCCTACAGCTTTTTAATACCTATTATAGACTGAAACTTTTAATGGAGGTTTTAGGTCCCCCTGACAAGCCCATTTCAGAGAGTGACTACACAGATACAAGGCTAAGCTAAGACCAGAGAGTCACTGCTCAGTGGAGGAACCTTACACGGGAGACCTTATTCTCCGGGAAGCAGCAGAAGATAAAGGCCATGGGATGAGTGGCTGCTTTAAAACCCACGTTCAAGTCCGCACAGGGCTAATTACAGCACGCCATCACATTTGAGAGGGTTTAGTTAATCAAGGGGGCTCTCTTTTTCCTCCTATAGTCGAGGAATAACACACTTAAACCATTTAATGCCGCCAGGATTGCGTCCTGTTTAATTCACGGCAGTTTCACATAAGTGGGGTAAATTTAAGCCACTCCGACATTAGTTTTAAATAGATCTAATTGAGGAAGGGATCATGGGGAGAATGGCTACACCTGATGATTGCGCACAACTTGCCATGAGGAAAAAAAGAAATTTGGATAGTACATCATTTAGGTCTTAGGAGGCAATGGGAGACTTAGCTTCTGTAAGCTTAGATAGCAAAGTAATAAAAAAAAATCTGACTAGTAAGGCTTGTGTATGACAAGGAACAGATTACCGCTTTCTCCAAAAAGTAGTATTTGACATTTGGGATTGCTATTTAGTGTTGACTTTATTCATAAACATTGAAAGGAGATTTGAGGCCCAGTTCCTCACATGGTTTTATCCAAAACAATGAAAATATCAAACGGCTCTGACAAGGTTCTTTGAAGATTTTCAGAAGTTGTACTTTTTTTTTTTCAAGCTGTAACCACCAGTGTGTACTGCACCATCTATTTCATAGCTACTGGGTTATTACAAGACCATACATTTCACTTTGAAGTTTGTGTAAGGACACATTACGATGGAGACAAAGGGTAAGGCAAACGAAGCGTCGCTGGTAATTGCAATTTCCGAACAATTGCGCCGTTCAACTTTTCCCCGAGAACAAAAGGAAAACATTATTGATACGATTACCGGGGCATAGCCTACCTGAAACATGAAAGATTTATTTTTCTTCAATAATGTAATCCCACGAGGCACATCAGTTTAGAAGTGTGAAGAAATAATTCTAAACAATTTTCCCTTTGAAAGGAGAAAGAGGAGGCAGACATTCAAAGCATTGGTTCTTCATTAAAAAGTCAAATTTATGGCATCCGTGCGCCAGTAAGAGTGGGGACACCTGGGGTAGTGAAAGCCACGCGACCGGGGGGTAGGAAGAGGTGGGGGTGGTAGGGGGAGTTTGGGGGGGAGGGAGGCGGGACAAGTCTGTCATCTTCACACTGTAACCTGGAGCAGACCACAAATTAGCTCCTGTGATGGCAAGGTGTGACCGAAATGAAACAAACATACAAAGAAGCAATCTAATTGAATTGGAGTTCAAAGAGGGCTCGGGCGCATTTGGCGATGCTAAGGCGCTTTATAGTGCTGGACCTCCGAGCAGTAGCAGGTGCTGCTGAGTGTTCACAGAGCTTTAGCGCTGGCTCAAAGGGAAGTGCTACGCTCTCCAGTGCATTGGTGTACCGTAGCACACCTTCACAGCACTATCACAGAGGGAGAGCCAGTGTTGCTGATGCCATCTCTCTCTCAGATCAAACCACTGCTCTTGGGTGGATTGCCGGGATCAAATATCAGAATGGATAGTTTCAACTCTAGGCAGTGATGCGGGAGAAATTCTCACACGGATACAAGTTCTGCCAGGTTTGATTTGAACATGTTGAGGAATTTTATTAGAAGCCATTAGCAGGAGTTTAACTTATTTTTGATGCTTGGCACAAGGGCGGCTTAACATATTGTCACACATTAGGTATTAAAAAGAGCTCTGTAAGGTGCTTGTGGAGAACGGCCTTTTTACGAATAAGTAAACGGTCCTCACCTTTGTTGCAGAAGTACTCCATGTCTTCACAGCTCATGTTCTCAGCCTCGAACTCAGTGGAGAAGTTCTCCTCCACTGAGAACTCGTCTTTGGCCAGGAGCTCGTTCTCCTCGGAGACGCACTCCTCCTCCTCTTCCTCCAGGCCATCCTCCAGAGGACCTGAGGGAACACACACACAGACACATACATACACACACAAGGGAGATGTTGAGCAGTTTCATCACATCCTTCAGGCTCTCAAAAAAAGCTCCCTCCTCTCGGTTCTTTTGTTGAGATACCACAAATGCAGATGCAACTCAAAGCGCAGCACAGCACGGTATGTCTATACCCTCCATGTTCAGACATCCAGTATAGACAAAGATAAGGCTATGTCAATAAAGAATATTATTTTACTGCTATATTCTACAAAGGTGCTTCCATTAAAGCTATTGAAAAAGCCCTTTGAGACAGTGGCGCGTTCTGAAAAACAAGCTGACTTGCAGCCAAGGTGAGCGTTGATGTTAATCCGCTACCTGCAAAACAAAACCTCACACAGAAAAGGAAAAGGGGGGGAAAAGTTCCTTTCCAGACTTTTCACACAGGCATCAGCATGGGAGGAGGAAAGAAAATACTTTTATTAATTTGTTAGCCTTATCACAGGGTACAATGTTGATTTTCCATTTACATTCCATGCCTCCGGGTAATACACCAGTGCAATCTTAAAGGAGACACTTTTCCGTGTGATTAATGTTTTCCCCCCTCTGTGCAATATTATTTCTTTAAATCTAAATGATTTCAGAGTTTTGCTTGTAGCTGTACATCTCTTTTTGTATTTGCATATTACCATTTTGCTTCAATCAAGGGCGTTGATGGAATTACTGTACTGCTACCTGAATTGTATTAGTTCTGAAAAAACATCTCATCCGGCGTTCGAATGTTATTAAGATAATGTGCATCTTGCACACCTCTCCTTCCCACCAACACACGACGCCAGCGTCTGCACATGAATTAACATAGCAAAAGAAGTGATGGAACACTTCAAGTTTAAGGTTAGTTTGTATTCGAAATAATACAAGAAACTTGCGTCATTTTCCTAAAAAAAAATCTCCATCTTGAGCTGTGTTTAAAGGAATAATCATATCAGAAGTGCTGCCATCACTGCCTGCGAGATGCTGTCTCTGCTTCCGCCTGTCACACATGAGCTATGTTGCAGCCTCTTGTGCATCATTCTGGAGCTCAAACAGAGTGCACTGATATCCTCTCGACACCTTTCAATGTGTTTGTTCTATTGTAGCGGGAGTGAGCCCCTCAGCTTTAATAAAGCAATAATTTCAGTTCAGAAAGTGGGGCTGGTGTGCCTCTCCTGTTTCTCTTTCTTCCCCGCACCGAGCCTCATAAAAGACCCCCCTGATGTCCACAAACTGCTTGCTCTTTTCATTAGTCTTATAAATTACTCCTTTGTAGAAGCCTACATCTGCAGGAGCCCCGGACATGAAAAGAATTAGCACACAGATCTCTAATAGACACTGCGGAGGCAGAGTGCTGCTTTTAAATTAGGATACAGTTTTATGATCTTATCTGATGCCTTCTGCTGATTCGCCGAGGAGTGAAGTGAGGCGTGAAGTGACTCGATGAGTCTACCATCGCTTAAGATGATACCGAGAGATAAATATCGCAGTATCAAGGGGAGATTGTATGACTGGCGTTAAAAGCTCCTGCCAAGGCAATTGAGGACAGTGTGAAAGAAAGCGGGGAAATACATTTCTATACACACACTCTGTACACATTCCATTACACAGCTGAATAAGAACTGTGTGTACAACTAAACGATTCTTCCTCTGTTGCCGGCAAATACAGCAGCACCATTGCACCATAGAAAATAGACCTACAGTGTTGCGCGATAATAAGGGTAAAGGGAGATTAAAGATAAACTTCATGGTCAATAAGACACAAAGATTAGGGAGATAAGATGAGATAGAATTGAGGTTTAATAGACTCAGAATAAGGGCATCTCACTTCCCCACTCTAACAGATAGTAACTAAATGGAGCATTTTCAAACTGATAAAGACACTGGAGGCCTTACTGAATATGGAAAAATGAAATACTCCACCCAGTCGGAGACATTAAAGGGGGTCTGATGGCTACTTCTTGGGTACTGCGTAGATTACCAAAGTTTGTGCGCATTCTCACATGTTTAGTTTATTATACAGTATTCATTGCATGGAGAGACCTGAAATTATTTCAGAGACAGCAATGATAAGAATAATGACTTTCTAAACGACTAGCACCACACTCCTAACTCATTTTCTGATAGTGGCGTTCCTGCTATATTTAGTTGTGTACTGTTTAAAATCCTGTCACATTCACTGTGTGACCCGCGCTTGTTGGTGCATTTCTATAGGGGTCTGCTGACGAATTGGGCCAGAGGAATGTCTGCTGCCTCACCCTCTTATCGAGCCTCCTCTGGAGTTCAGATGGCCAATGACACCGCGGAGAGAGCGTCTGCATTTCACGTCGCCACAGAAAACAACACAGTCTGCTTTAGAATGGTGTGCTCATTAAAACAGACACAAACATCTGTAAATCGTGGAATTAGACACAAAGGAAACACTGTTTTGGAAACTTGCTCAGAAATCTTTTGGTAATCTTTTCCCTTATTGCATCTGTCTTGTCCTTGTAATATAAACACAAACACAAACCCTTCTTTGGTCCATGTGGGTGTCTTAAACTATTATACTGTTTACATAGAAAAAAACAATATTAAATGGCTCTTTTCAAATGTGAAATATGCTTCTAAGCTTTCAAAACATGCAGATACATTTCTGCAACCCTTAAAAAATAGTGTTGATTTCATCAGCCAATCAACAAAAAGTTAATTAACCACAATTCTGATAATTGACTGACCAAGGTTTTTTAATTTACACAACAGAAATGCCATTTGATACATGTTTAATATCATTTTAAGGTGAATATTTTTGGGGTTTTGACATACGGAGACATTACCCGGTGCTCACAGAACTGGTAAAGGGCATTTTTTTTGCCCTTTACGTAACTGATGGGTCCCAGATTTGAACCGCAAAGGATTCTCAATAAATGTGAGGTGGTCATGTGATGATAAGGGTAACAATAATGAATTAATAATTAATACATGACTAATAAAGTGTTTTTGTTACACAAAATTATGTTTCATACTTAAAAATATGACTTTGCTATTGAATTGTGGATACTTAACCATTTTTAATGAGCCATAACCTGTTGTTAGTCTGATGAGACATATATATAGACAGTGCAGGCAGCGCAGCACTGGGGCCCTTGGAGAGGAGGGGCCCATGGAGAATGAGAGTGCCATCCAGCAATGTGTTGGGCAGATGATGGGCCCTTACGAGTGATTCAGAATGCCACCTCAGAAATGCACCTGTGTTCAAAGAAGAACTCCGCATAAATTGAAAATGTTGCAATTTTCTTTATATGCCCTCACAAAGGCAAACACATCTCCGTCATGGATCCCTTTTCCTTTTTTTTTTTTTTGTAAAATAGTCAGCAGCAATCTACCATAAGAAAATGATATACTTAATCTAAATAACTATAAAAACTATTCAACTGAATGAATAATTTCATATACACATATGCAATGATGATTTCTGGGTAATATGTATGTTGATGTTGTCCAGTGTGAAGTGTCTTTTTGTTTACGCATTGATACAATACAATAAATAGCTATGGCTGCAAAACCTGTCAAGACTGACAGGCTGAGCACATCTGCAAGCCAAGCGAGCAGCCATGTCTTTCACACAAAAAAGCAGCAATAAGATACATTATTGTAAAATATATATGTAGGCCATATGATGTGTGTGTATGTGCTGTATAACTAGTGACTGGTGTGCATTGGGGCCAGTCGTAACCACCTCACGCCACTGCAAGACTTTGCTTCATTTTAAGGGGTCACAAGACAAAAAGGTTGGGAACCACTACAATGAATAAATTAATCATGAATAATAATCATTAGATTAATAAAGGGAATAATTATTAGTCGCAGTCCTACAATTTTCTCTTTACCCGTGAGTCTGACAGCTGTTCAGGTCAGACTTTTAAGTGCTAATTCATGGGCTTTACTTTCTAGAGAAAGGCTTGGTTTGCTGAAATCATCCCAGCACAAAGACTCATATCTGCTCAATTTTAAGAGGATGTTTTAGGAAACTGCACTCCGTCTGAACTTCCTCTCAGTCAGGGTCAGTGTCCAGGTATCCCTGCAGCCCACCTCCCCCACAGCCCTGTCATCCACACCCTCCGCCCTGAACTGTATCATCCGCATTCATCAGACTCTTCCTCTGCTGACTAGAGAGAGAAATCTCAGCCCTGTTCAAACAGTCATGCAGCAGGAGCAGCAGGCAGGAGCAGCCAATGCTAATAGAGACATTGGTAGCTGAATGCAGGCTTGATCACAGTGGCTCTTTTGTTCATGGCATGGCCTCTGTCTGATAGGGATCGGCCATGCGGAGTGGAGCTCCGGAGAGGGATATGGTAATGCCCCCACTGAGTCTATAAAATGGGGTGATACTCTGAGACCATATGATGGACAGAGGATTAATGAGTCACCGAGGAAGGGGAGCAGGGAAGAGAGGAGTACGGACAGAGGTGGAGGAATGAGCATATCTTTCAGGAAAACACTCTGTACATGAGTCTGTGCCTCAGTGGACTAAAACAGAAAATGGAAAAAACACACAGATATGCCAACCTTGCCTCCGAAACTCACACTTTAAAAAAAAAAAACAGAAGAGCTCTAAACAAGTATGTGTGTATGTGCAAAAGTGTATGAGTGACTGCTAATTTCATGGCGTGCTTTTTCAGCCGTCCGCAATGTGGGGAGCTTGTGGCCGGGCTGTGATAGCGATACCTCACATTATCAGCAGGCTCCACAGTGTGATGTGTGGATCACAAACCCAGCCTCCTCTATAGCTCCCTAATTAGAGGTGAGGTAATTGAATCTGACAGAACAAAGCGGCAGATCTCTATAAGCATGGAAATCATTTTTGCTCCCACCTATACAGTTTTTCATCCAAAAGGTCCATTGAAAATGTGTCCAAGCTGGCCTGGGGATAAAACGTAGCACCTGAGACTAAACATGAATGCATAATGCAGCCCTAAAATCCAACAGGGCCACACGGCTCAACCTCTGCCAACTCCGCTCCCAGTGACTGGTCTTTTGTGCCAACACTGATACTGGGCCTTCCTCACTTCCAGGTGAACACACACATACTCCGCAGGACTCTTCAAACTTCTGCGGGGGAGGAAGTATAGGCTTTGTCTCAGGTTGCGAGTAGCTGTAAGCCAGGTAGGCTTAGATGCACATTCATATGTTTACCTCCACGGCTGCAGAGAAACACTTGCTCTCTGACAGAAAAGTGTGAATAATATAAAAAACTATTTCGTCTCATCTTGCACGAAGCATTGGGAAGGCTGAGAGATAGAAGAGAGAAAGAGAAGGGGGAGAAAGTGGAGAGAGGCAAGGAGAGACTGGGGGCCATACTCTCTCCTCAGCTCTAATGACCTTTGGGAAGCAGAGGGCTCCCTCAGCCTTGGAGGAGACTTAGTGTATATGTTACAGGGCTCAAGCCTCTAATTTAATCCTTGATCACTGTAATGAAATAGATACCATTTGCGCAACTCTTAATAGCTTAATATGCTACAGGAACCCTCAAAGGAATTTTTCATTTCTAACATCTTTTTCATACTGCGTAAACGCTACTAAAAAAAAGCCTTTTTCCGAGTTGTACGCTGTGATCAAACTAAATGTGGAGCTAATGCTGTAACACAAGTCAAAAGTAAATTACCATTTGTATATTGTCTGTGAATGGCTGCTTGTGTGTAAGCGTGTGTGCGTGTGTGTGTGTGTGTGTGTGTGTGTGTGTGTGTGCACTGGGAGGAGCGCAGAACAGCTTCAGTGGAGACTGATGTGTTCTCAGAGCTGCAGTCTGTGACCAAGAATAAGCAATGGTATTGTTTAACTTGATTTTCCGGTTGCTAAGCAATGTAATTCTCGTGATTAGAAATGGCTGCCTTCCTAAATTCGGGCACTTACAATCAACAGTCAACAAACTGCTTGAAAACTCAGCACCAACGCTTGTCTGGAAATTGCGGTGAAAAGGAGGGAGGGGCGGGTTCATCGGGGGGGTGGGATGAATAAATGTATTCACATCTCTGTAAAACACACACACATGTGCACATGCACCCTCTTTAGTGGGGCTGCAGAGCTAGAGATGACAAGGCATCTAAATACAATCTGATGACATCATGCATTCAGATGGCCCGCTAAGTTTACATTACTGTACGTTTACGCTTTGTGCAGTAGACTGAGACACACCCATCGGCTGGGAAAAACTATCGCTGTCAATATCACTCACTCTGTGTGAAATTGCTACCCAGATGCAGAATAATGTTATCCCTCTATGACAGAGATTATTTTTGTTCACAAACACTGTTAACATAATTCTGGTCGAGTATCTTATTCCAATCAGACACAACGTTGGATCCCAGCATGTTTGCGGAGTTGCTAAGTTCTGTGTTGTTGCGCCCAGTGTTTCTGTCTGGACTGTTGAAGGGGAATAACACGCTCTTACTTCTTTATCCAATGAATTTGAATTGGAATGGCATGAAAACATGCTGGCATTTGACTATGCCATTAAAATGCTGGAGGCACCTCTGAGCGTGCCCGAGGGCTTCAGCAGATGCCAGCCAGTTTCTCTGTGGAGTTAGCTGGGTCCTGCTTCACTCTGCTGCCTCTACTTGCCTCTCTAGAGTTTACAGAGACACACTCACACACACACACACACACACATACACACACACATGTCCAAGTGGACACTGGTACAACGTTTGGTCCATAAAAGTCACAAAGCTTGTCTTCCAAGTAATATGGGCTTAGCTAATGCCTCTCTTGCAGGGTAACATTTGCTTTGCAGGGGCAACGGGCAGATTAAAATGCTGTTAAAACGGCCAGTCTGTTGTATTTAAGCATCCTCGACTCCTTCCTGTTACACACTTGCTTCTCCTGTGGCTGAATGATTTATTAGTGTCATTCTGTTACTTATAAGGAAATAAAAGTTAACCATGTGCCTGTACACTGGATGTGACAGCTGAAACAAAGCAGGTAAAATATGTGTGGTCTTAATTACTGGTTTATAAGCGAGCTTTTCACTAGAACGTTCACTTTTAATGAAGCCATTGAGTGAGGCTCCTCCAGGGAGCTATCATGGTTAAGTGGGGGCATCCATCTTCAGCCATTGGCTCGTCTGCAGACGAGTGGAGGCTCTGTCTACAGCACGCTCACCTCATATTGGCTCACTTTATCTCCACTAAGTAAAGTCTGTTGGAAGGTGCTAAAAGTGGCGAGAAAAGACTTTTCTGCACTAGCTCTGATGAGGACGAGAGAGTTTTCATCCTGTAGCAGCACCAGGCGCTTTGCTTTGTCTTAAGTGCTTAATAAGATGCTGCTGTTTAACCTGAAAAGCATCATATTCATAACAATCAGTGGCCTGCGAGTCTATGGGGGCTGAAATAGCAATATTGTGAACGCAGCCTCTGCAACAATTAGCTTTTAGTCGAGCGTCATTTCAAAGAATTTAATGGGGAGCCTTCAGAAAAAAGAAAAATGATTACTGTATCAAATAATGTAGATAAAACAATATTTTCCCATCAAGGAATTTCTATGAAATGGATATATCTAAGATGTCAATTTCATTCCAGCATTATGAAGGATGGGGGGTTCCTTTTGCAATAAATTCTTCATTAATTCAATTCTAATTTTCCTCTGGTTCCTATTTCTACTATTGATAGTTCCACTTCTTAATACCTCGGATAAGGGGGAGAAAATCATTGCAATAACTCAGTGGAGACTGTGAGCAGCAGATAGGATCTAAATATTACCAATGCCAAAAGAAGTGTGAAGTCTGATGAACATTTCAAAAGAACAATTCTTTATGGATCAGCTAAATCTTTTCCACTTTTTAATTAAAAGTAAAGAAAATAGAAGTTAATTATCCTGTAAAGATTAGCTGGTGGGCATCTTTCTGTAAATTAGTTCTAATTAAAAGGAAATTGTCAAATGACATTCAAAGCACTGTCCTTTAAAACACAGAACGAGATGGGCTTTTTCCCCCCCTCCACCCCCCCCCACCCTTCAGCCTCCCTCCTAATTCTTGATCTGGCCATGTGAAGCTTCTTGCTGGAAGATTAGGATTCTGCCAGTGCTTCAGACAGCACACACACATGCACACACACTCCCTGCTCCCTGGATAGCAGGCCTCTAGCACACTGTGAAATACTGCTGCATCAATGGGGAGCTAGTGGCTGCTGGAGATAAATACTCCTCATTGATAAATGATTGCACTGATTAGCTGCTCAAAATCATGCTGCTATATCAGGCTGATATTGGCATTTTACATAATATCTGGTATCGGTCATGTGCTGCAATCCAGTATAAAAATCTCTAGAAAGCCTACAATTTTATTGTTATTAATTGACTGATTTTGTAATTTAAAAAAAAAACTTCAAAGTCTCAGATACCATTGGATACAGAGGATGTCTCATCACATGAAAAAGCAGTTTACTCTAAAAAAAAAAAACAGATGGAAACTGCCATAGAATAAAAATCTGGGAGATATATTACGAACTGTGGTGTACAAAAGCTATACTTAAAGATATAAAACATAAACACAGATTTGTTATGTAATACCAATTCAAATACATACTTTTGCTTCATTAAAGGGCAATAGTATATAGGCTATACAAAGGAGAAAATATGACAGGTCAATTAGATGAAAAACTTATTGGCTTCCTTTTTAGAAAAATCTATATTTTTATTGCTTGAATTGCATACAATAACCAGAGTCCAGCTGCTACTTACAACACCTGAAGTTCTACTTTTTGGGGTATTATATGCACTGCTGTGAGGGAAGTACTGTAAGTGTGTGTGACTCTGGTTATGTGGTTATATGAATAGTTTTGGTCAAGAAAACAAACACAGAGGGAAAAAATGCTGCAGTCAATACATGAAAGCTTAACCAGCCACTATATTGACGTATGGTCTTAAATGGGGAACTTTACCGATTTCCAAAGAGCTTTGAGTCATTGCAGCGTGGGCAGTTTGTGCAACGATATGTGGTTTCCCTATGCGCTGGTGGGGATTCCCAGGTTTCGCATCTTCTGGCAGACTTTTGCAGGTGGATGAGCGTGGAGCTACAGGCACAGAGAGTTTGGAGGGAGGCTAACATTAATGCTAATGTTAACGTTACCTTCTGTCAGGTCCACTCCGTGCACTGGATGTCTGTTGAGATGCTGAAGTTTTTAAGTTGTGCTATTGTTGTAGGCTAGTTTGGTTTTACTGTGAACTCATTGTACGAGGTTTTTGTTTTGTTTCAGCATGAAAGGATCCTGAACTTTGGACACTTTCTGTTATTTTCTCTGGTCTGTCTCTTCTCTTCGCCCCTCGCCATATTATCTCTCTTCCATCATTTAGCAAACTGGGCCCTTACATTACATCTTCTATTTTGAGCATGGATGTATGATATTTACTGAGGTTTCTTCATGTCACCTGTACACAGCGTTAACGCAATGTGCCACAGTAATAATCATCCATGTGAAATACAGTTTGCTGTATATAGGAATGTGGATTAAACAATGCTTTGATGGAGTTAATTTGCATCGATAATTTTCAGTAATCGATTTACTCGAGGAACTGTTTCAGCTCTATTTCAGGGCTGCAGCTAACTGTTTTCATTAATTGATCAATCGGACGAAATATTTTCTCGATTCATCTTTCTTAAAACATGAGAAAATATTTCCCAGAGGCCAAGATGACATCTTCAGATATCTTGTGTTGTCTGACCAAAATTAAAGGACACTTAATTTATGATAATGTAAAACACATAAAGGCGACAAATTCGCACATTTGAGAAGGTGGAACCAAAAACTGTTTGATGCTTTTGCCTGAGAAATCACTTTTTACTTTAACCAGTTATCAAAATAGTTACATTCCTTTTCTGTTGATGGACTCATTGATTAATCGACTGATCATTTAATCTCTAGTAGCCATCATTAGAAGTCAAAGCCTACCTTACATGATACTTTCCAGCTGCCATCAAAACAAAAGAACACAGGCATACTGTATGAACACACACAGCACTTAAACAAACCTCCACTATCATCACTTCACAAATAAATGATGAATCAGACTGCCTTCTTATGTGTGTACTGTAGCTTTCATCTGATTTCATGTGGATTTCATCATTCATTGTCTCGCTTGGCTGTTGCTTCCAATCCGCTCGCATTGTATCAAACCAGATTCCTGCAGTATAGTCCGACAGAAGAGAGAGGAAAACAGTGCTGAAGCCCCTCCATCTGCTCTGGCTAATGATGATGCTCTCCCTGGCCTGGAGCAGAACTGTGTGAGGGAGATTTACACCCATAATACCCCTGGGGCTCTGGAGCCTGCACCGCGCTCCAAAACACCGTCACTCCATCACTTTCTATATGATAGCTGGCAGAGCAGGTAACAATGGACCAGCAACAATGTCTTTTTGTGTTACTGACAAGTGCCTTATTTGGTTGACATAACCTGCCTCGGTGTCTGAGGAGTGGCACTAAGCACACAGGAAAATGGATGACAGCTACACCATTGAGACATTGTGCGGTTGTAACAATCATACCAGACTATGTTTTTTTTAAAAAAAAAAGCCCCAGCAGTGTGTGTGATAGGAGGCGAGTGAGGAACAGCGGTGACTGAGGGAGAGGTGGCTGTCTTTGCGATACACTAATTGGAATGATGGCAGGAGGGGAAATCAGGCATCACAGTGAGCTAAACTGAACAGAGCTGCCTTTTTCCATTTACACAATTATAAAGGTTTATAAGTCGTAATTGCCCTTCAATTTGGGAGCTTTAGACCCACTATAAAGCTCTGTGTGGGACTAGCCTTGACATCTATCTCCTAAAACAAGTGAGTTAAATGGTGAGAGGCAGAAAGAAGGACTACGTGCATGTGTGTGTGTGTGTGTGTCAGAGAGAGAGAAGACTCATGCAGGGGGAGATGTAGAGAGCTCCACTCCTCAGGGATTGAGTGTTCACACACAGTAAATGGAAGTGGCACAGCTCTGACCTTTGAGCCGCGGCATACGAGTAAAGTGAAGGCGCTGTCAAAATATTGCTTCAGAAATGACAATCCACCTCGCCAGTCCCAAGTCTTGACATGGCAGGCAAGTGGAGAGCCGTAACCTGCTGATCCCGACATTACAAATGAGGGGATTATCATGACAACAAACCGCAGCTCGACACACTGCATACCCTAAAGATATTCTGGCATTGCCCCTTATTATCAGCAATGTCCCACACAGATAGCACGGCGATGACTCTTAGAGCAGGCGCCAAAAAAATCGTACGGAATGGTGTGTCACAATCCTGCATCAATTTTCAAATCGGGGGCTTTGCAAAATACCAGCATCAACTTTGCTGTTATGATATTACACTTACAGTTTCTGAACTTGGGATTTGGCAGCAGAGCAGCTTCTTCCCATCTTCATTTACACCCATGTAATACTCAAGTCCACAGAGAATAACTCAATCGTAAAGAATACCAAAAAATCACAAGCAAATTACTAGTGCTCTGAGAGGAAGCTTGGGAGGAACAAAGACGGGCTGCCATAATTATATCTTGGCGTGTATAGCATGTCAATGGGCCACCTTCATTCTGGAGGGCATTCCCCCGGGCCCCTCAGGCATCAAAATGATGTCCAAATTATTTTGTGCTCTATTGCAGCATGGCGCGATTATCATATTTACTGGTGGTGCATTATGACAACATTGATGTTTACACCTGTCTCTGTGAGAAGGCAAGGTTTACACTCTGTAATTTAGCAAATGTACAGTATGCATATGAGCTTGTTGGCAGGGATTTAAATTAGGTCAGAAATGGAATACATCAATAGCAACCCATATGTGCATCTTTCTTTTTCTTTTTTCTCTCCCTCCCCTCCCCAGCCTTCTTTGCTCAGAAGCTTGGCGATGAAGCAGCTTGACGACTGCAGAAGTGTGATATGTGCAAATCACATTTGCAGATGAGCTTGAAACTCCCTTTTAATATTCAGATATCAGACATCCTGCACTGAGAAGCCCGCTAAGACGCGATTCGGGGGGAAAAAAGCAAGATCCGCGTCATTAAGGGAATCGTTAGAGGCTCGGTTTACATTTTACATATTTCACAAAAATGTACAACCAAGTAAAAACATCACCAGTTATCTGTGATAACAATGCAAATTTTTGTCAGAGAGCGCATGAAGATTCTGTCAAAATCCAAAGTCGCTCAGGTCTTTCTTTTCTTTTTCTTTTTTTCTCTCTGGCTTAACACCCTCAGCTTATTGGCGCTTTGATTTCTTTCATATTTTTTCCCTGAGAAGTCACACAGGCTTGTGGAGTCAAAGACGGTGAAAGGTATGTTTGCCACGAGGCACGGGAACACGTGTCCCCATAGCCTGCCAATAGCTCATCAAACACACAGGCCTGTGGATGGACGCAAGCCCGGCTGGCGTTTAGGACGTCTAAACAGCATCCGCTCTGCCACACAAACCATTACAGACTCCTGTTTACTTGCTTCAGTCACAGCCACAAAGAACAGCCCCTGTTTCCTGACCATATTCTGCACATAAATGTACAACACCACCACCACAAGGTTGTGTTTTTTTATTCATATACCTGCTCCTCTGTGGTGTACAGTAGCGCTCTGACAATAACGCTGCTGCTCTACAGCCTCAACTTTTTCATTGGATGACAGAATGTAGCCTCTGCAATTTCCCCCTACCTCCTTCATTTCCTCGTGTCTTAGCCCTGCGCCAAATTTGTCTCTGTGCCATTTTAATTACAGCCAAGGCAATCTTTATGGTGGTATTCTGCGAGAACACCAATCTGCAAAAAAGGTGATAAGTAGAACCGCCACCCAGCTTTGGTATCAGTAATAAACAGACACTTAATTGAATAATTTGACCTAAGAGGCTGATCCTGGGAAGTAGCATGTTGGAAAATTATTTTGAATATTGAAGACAGTTCAGTGTTTTGCATGACGCCTGCAGTACGAGAACACACAGTGGATTTGGCTGGTTGCCCGCCAACTCGCCAATGTGGGCCATGGCGAGTCTTTACGGAACAGATAAGTGAGCCTTTGGTATCCTGGAAGCACTCAGATGTGTGTGTGTTTTCGGGGGGTGGGGGGGTTGGAGGAGGGGGGACAACACATGTATGCACGAGTCTGTGTGCAGGCGTGTGTGTGCATGTGTCCGATATGTACGGGGGGGGGGGGGGGCGAAGAGTGTGAAGTGTGCCCACTCGAGGTCCATCTCCAGCTAGCAGCCACATGGGCACATCCCCCTGCGTCCCTCTGCCCCAAACACACACACACACACACACACACACACACACATGGAATCACACACAGCAGCAGCAGCTTTCCACAGAGCCTTAGAGACAATGACTCGCGGCCCCTTCCTGTTTAAGGATAGCTGTCAGAGGATGATGGCTCCGATTCAACACTGCAGCAGGTTTGCACAGAGCTCCCTGATAAAACGGAAAAAAGCAAAAGCCTCCACTCTCTCTCCTCTCCCTCTCTGTCTCTCTTTCTGTGTCTCTGTCTTTCTCTCCCTCTCTCCATCACTCTCCCTCTCCCTCCACAGTTCAACACTGATTTGACTGCTAGCATAATTTTGCAGAGGAGACTATTTGCAGATGCAGCAGAGTTATCAATCCGAACAGACACACAATCCGGGTCCAATGTCACTTCTCCTCATTATGTTAATGGTTAATACATGCAAATGAAAACATTCCGGCAATTTGATTTCTTTGAAGATAGTTTGCATATTGTCTTAGCCATAATGATGGTACACTTTCTCCCCAGCTTCGATTTATGCAAGGCTAGTTAGTTCATTTTTATCAGCTCTGAGTTCATTTCTAGGGCTACTGGAATGTGTTTTCCCCTTCCCCTCACTATTTAACTAATTAGGATTCAGGTACCATAAGCAGATTTTTCACGCTATTGGTGTTTTTCTTAATTAAGAAACAAATGAATTCTCCCCAGCAAAATAGATGGAACAACGGGATAGGGTGCCAGGGGCCAGATGCGGCGCTTCTTAATTAGAAGTCACTCCATTGTCTGAGGTTTTTTAATGAAGCTCCAATCTAAATGGATATCAAAAAAGCTTCTAGTGAAGAAGAAAAAAAACACACACACACACCGGCCATTTAAAATAATAAGGAAATAAAGATAATGAAAGACAAAAGATATGTACTGGCAGCCCCAGCTCACACCTCCAGTTCAGTGCATGCAGTGCTCTCGTCACCTCTGGATGAGCCCTATTAAAACAGCTCGATCCCTCGCCTGCCCCTGCCTGCCTGCAGCCATGTCTAATGTTCTGCCAAGCCAACAGTGAAACACTCTCTTTTCAACTTCTCATCAAAGGTGGAAGTTTCATTACCCCGTGGATGCTTATCAACTAACTATTACTGAAAACTGTTGCAGCTGTCAACTTCCTGTCTTGGTTTGAAAAACAGTGAAGGCTAGCAGAATCCACGCTTATCATATCAGTGTCATTTATGATAGGCTGATGTTTTGAGCAGGAATGGCCGACACAAAATTTTCCAATTAGCTGAAACAAATTGTCAACTCAACACAATATGGAAGATAGAAATGGTGGTTTGCAATTAGATTTGAGCACCTGGGCTGTATGTACAGTGTAAGACTAAAGAAACAGTGCAGATGGGACAAAAGAAAAGTTTTTGTTTTGAAGTTAATTTGCAGGTTTTTTTCCCTGTGAAGCCCAATCATCTCGGTCAGCCTCGCTCATGCTGCTGTGCTGGTGACTGAAGGCGATAACATCGAGACTGTTTCTGACTGAAATAAAACCCGTAGCATGCCCATATGTGCTGCCAACCCCATCAGTTCTTCTTCAGACGGCATGGCTTAGGAGCTCCCAGAGGATGGGCCAGTGCCCACTGATACGGGCCCAGCAACCGTCTTGTCCAGGCCAAGTATCCCTGCGCCCAGGGGCTGTGCCATCAATGCCATGACTTGTGCCAGACTGGATCCCACCCAGCAATCCATTTCAAAGGCTTTTTTTTTATGGATCAGGTATGCAGTGTGATTTTCCTTTCCCTTTGTAATGTGCCGTGTCAAAGGCGAGCTAGGCTGACTTTAAAGTCATAAACTAGTTTTTTCCGCCTTTCATTTGGGAAGGAGACATAATTGATTTCTGACTTTCCAAATGTCAAGTTGGAAGAGATGAGAAAAAAAAGAGCAATGTCCTAAAAATCAATCGGCAATATGGACACGTTGATTTGGATTGTATTTAACGTTTGGGGCTTTTATTTATAAGTTGTTAATCAAAAGTGAGCAAACACTGAAGCATCTATCATCTAAATTATTCCCAGGGGAATTTGACTTTTATGCAGTGTACCTTATTGAACAATGTAGCAGCTTAATACAGTGTCTAAATCTGCCAAAAAACATTAAAAGATCATCACTCCATCGTCTATTCATGCAGAATATTTGAGTGAAATACAATTTACTGATTAATTTCTCTGGGTTCATGGACTGTAAAAATGATTTTTTTTAAAGAAGTAACTTTCTTAATAAAAAGTCACATTTTTTAAACACCTCTATTTATCCACAAATTACCATAATCCTCTGGATGTTCACTCGTGTGCTCTCTCTCGTTTAGAGCATTACTTGTTTATTTATATCTGTGAATGAGATTAGAGGGGAAGATTACTTAGCCCAGACACATGAATAGCGATCAAAGACTGGAGGATAATGTAAGTCTTTCCGTGATTGCTCAGCTCTTTTCAAATCTACCGGTGGAGTATTAGAACAATACAAGTGGCTGTGCTCCATATAGTGTGACAACAATAATACAAAATCCTCAGGGAGTGAACCGCATGTAAACACTCCAGATCAACACACTGTACACTGGCACAAAGTGTCCTCTAATGCAGCAAAAATTAGCTTTGATCCTGACGAGGGCACGGCAAAGTAGCAATCAGTTCAGTGGAATGACATCAATTGTCGGACATAAATGCGGTTTGAGGCTCGTCTGGTTCTGTATCTGCGCAAAGCAATGTGTTTTACAGCCCGCACTGTTTCTAGAAGCTCAACTGGGGAACATCAGCCACGAGTAAACAAGCAACATTATGTCCTTGTGATTATTCTAAACAAAAAATGTGGACACAAATATGACACTCTCATCCAGATGATTTATGAAGAACACTATGACAGCTGAATTGTCTTTTATTCTGTCTGTCTGTGCTGCACACGTTTGGAGGAAGCACTGGTCCGGCCAATTATCGGTGGCAGGACAGAGAAACCTGTCACTCGGATATACATGACAAATGAAGAGGGACAGCGCAGCAAAACACCAACAAATGAATCTTAAAAATGCACACATGCATGCAATGGCAACAAAAAGAAGAGCCAACGACATCAGGCTGCAGTTTTGACAAACAAACTTTGCAAGGAGAATTTATTTGTGGCTGCTAATGAAGGGACGGATCTTAGGACCAGTTGGCTAATTATTTATCCTGCTGGCTTTATGGCTCTCATTAATTTCCCCCCTCTCTCTCTTTACCTTCCATTGAAAGTCTGAAGTCAACCTGCATCTGGTGCTGATAACGCTGGGGTCTCTGCAGCCTCCCAGCCTCCCCTCTAACCCACCCACACGCAACCCCACTAGAGAAAAGGAGCAGCTTTCATACACACCCACTGGATAATGCCATTAGAAATAGCACTCTGGGCTTCAAATCCACAAAGATGTGCCCGCTGAACTGGGAAAACATACAGTACAGTATATTGGGAATATATGAGCATCTCTTATTTTTGTGGGCTCCATGGCAGGATTGTATTTTACAAGCAGCTCGCCCTCACCAAAAAAAACGTCTATATAGTTCATCTGTGCAAGCAGTTTATTACAGCCTATGTTTATGTTTATTGTTACCTCTAGTGGATGTAGTAATTATGATGAGAGCGAAGGAAGAGGTCAAGAAACATAGTAAAAGAGTGACAAAGAGTCTTTATACTATGCCACCTGACTTCTCGGGAGGAGGAAGGAGGTTGGTGGTCGGATAGGTCAAACAAACCAGTGTATCCTCATACAACTGCTCATATGATAGCAAACAAATCAGCCCCCCACAAGAGTTACGCATTTAAGGTAAAGTTACATGGCTTAGGTATAGGAAAAGAATCATGGTGATGATGTATCATAAAATAAGTCAAAGTTCACTTGGTGAACACAGTTCTGAACACCAGTCTCCTGGGGCAAAACTATTTCCTTCTTTACTCCCGTCAGCACATTGTTTACATGATCGCAGCCTTCCCATCTAGTGGGTTATACACAAATTAGTGGCTCATAATTACGTGGGATTTATTTGAATTGTGGTATATTACTTTTGGTAGGTGTGTATAAGTACAGCGCATGAGAACAGCCAAACAAACATAGGACTTTTACCCAGGAGAACGCTGATTGTGTCAATGTTGACTTATTTTAAGTACGTACTATACACCAAAAAATTATTTCCTAGGATAGCGAAGGCACAGTTTGTCCTAATCTCTCCCTGATTGGATAGTACTTGTTGCCTTTGTTGGTTGGATTGATAAGGGTTAGGGTAAGAATGTCAGGCTAAGCCAATCAAAGGCAGAGTAAGGAAAAGAAGGACAAGTCATGCCTTCATCGTTCAATGAAAAAAACGAATCTTGCATATCACACTTACCTGAGGTCATGTACATAACATCATGTACATAACATCATGTACATAACTACGTCATGTATGTAACATAAGGTCATTTATGTACGTCACTTTAATTACATAAACAATTTATTTTATCCCAAACCATTTTTCTAAAACTCCAAAAGTCAACACTTATTTCAAGAATGTACCATATACATCAATATTTTTTTCTAGAATGGCAAAGGCATGACCTGCCCTATGGAGGCAACAAGTGCTAGCCAGTCAGATTGGTAAGTATTCATTGCTTTCATTGGTTGGATTGGTAAGGGTTTGTGTAAAAATATCAGCCAGTTAGAGGCAGAGCAAGTTAGAGAAGGGCAGGTCATGCTTTTGCCATGCAAGAAAAAATAAATGAATAAATAAACTTGCATACCACACTTAGCCGACATTACGTGCATAAAATACTTCAGTTACGTCACATACATTTTATAAGGTAACGTACGTACCTATTTTAACCCAAACCACAATCTTTCTTGGGGCATAACTGCGTCCATTTCCCAATGTTAATCACATTTTTAGTATGTTCCTGTACTCTCCACCATATATGTTATTTTGGGAGTCATTGGCAAACAACCTAATCTGTCATTTAGGTAAGAGGATGTGATTGTTACAAGGCAAACGAGATACCACAGAGAAGTTTGATGGAGAGGGAGCACAGGAACACAGAAAATATGTAATATACTGTATATTAAATCTTGTATTTTTTGAGTATGGACTGAAATGTTTCTGCAGCACAGAGTCTCAAACTTGCCATCAAATGCTTGGTCAGATAGTGATTCTTGTGTACTATAACAATTTTTGCTAACTTTGGACAGTATTTTACAAAGACAGTGTTTTAATTAAACACTGATGAGAGGTTTAACTTAATTTGGTAAACGTACAAAAAAGCTTTTCAGAAAAACATGTTTGTATTCCTCAAAAACGGGATAAAAAGTGTATTGGCACTGGTACTGAACAATTACCCAGCCCTTTAAAAAAAACATGAAATGAGGGGGAGGATCATTTTCGTGAGTTGGCCTGCCTGTATCTGTCTGGCACTGTTAGCACCTTTTCCCCTTTTCTTTCTATCAAACCCTCTATCCCATGGTCTCCCTCTCCTCTACCCTCTGTCACTTTTTTTGGTTTTGGGGGGGGGGGGCAGACTGAGATTGGCCCACACTTGGCGCTTTGGTGAGATCGCACCCCAGCAGGTCCGAGCTGAGGCTACTCCTGCACCCTCCACCCTTTCTGTCCAACTTCCCCATCACTGCCCAACTCCACCTCCACCCGTAGCTGTCAATCATGTTCACCCGGCGACAACAATGAACGCCAACTCCATACTTGCAAAGACCTCATCGTCAAACCACTGACGAACCAAACGCCCAATTTAAGCCATTTCTTCCAAGGAGTGAACTGATAGACTCCACACTGGTCACACTTTCAAACGCAACAGAGAGACACAGTGGGCGAGAATTGCTGAAAAGCAAATATTGTCGACTTCTGCTGACTTCAAACAGCAGTCAGATGGCAGAGACTACCTAGGCAGTAAAGAAGCTGCATTACACACAACACAAGAGAAAGGGCCTAAAGAACTCTTGGTGATTCCTTTCATGTTTGTCTTTACAGGGAACCCAGAGCATTCATTTCTCTTCTTCTATGCAAAGGAAAGTAAACATGGCACTCTCTGCAGGCTCATGAAATTGAACAGTTCTGAGCATAACGGCCAGTCCTTTCTTTCTTGTGTTTTAGAATTAGATGTGTTGGCTCTACCGCAACTTCGGCAAATTCTATATTTTTTTTAAATGCCTCAAAGATGAATTTGCATTTAATTCATGATACATATTTCATGCTAAATCTGTCACCATTCATGTGGAATTCCAGCAAACTCTAGTATTCAAACTGAACTTTTGCTCAAACCCAAACATGTGCAGGTCAGTCAATCAGTCTACACACACACACACACACACACACATGCAAACACAAACACACAAACTTAATGGGAAAGAAAACTTAACCCAGTGAAGTTCTGTTTCAGTCTTCACAACGCCCCAGTGATGCTCTCTTGCAGTCTTATTGGACTATCAGTGCTCAGGGGTCGTGGGCCTGGCCAGTCAAGATAAAACAAACCCTGATGAAATGAACCATGTGGGAGCAGAGAGGGCTGCTCTCTACTGATGGAAGAAACCCAGTCACTCTGAGAGGTGAGACTGTAACAGTGTCGTATTGACCTGAGTGACCTGGCTCACTGCTTGAACTCCAACACACTGCTCAGAGAGGAAAGAGCATTTACTGATGTGTGTTTGCCGGCCAAAACAAATAATTAACTGTAGCTAAACCACCAGTTGTTTAGATATACATCTGATTTCTATGCACATTTTAAATATTATACTTAAGCAACTGAATGAATAAATAAACTTTAATACAATTTCACTGCAGGTGTAGCACTCTCTATATTGTACATTTAAGTCTGTTACATTAATGTAACAGTTTGAGTTACCAGTTACTATGAAAATATTTTACAATCAGAACATATGTTAGACTTATAAAATATATTACATTGCTATCAGTGTATTTACCTCACACTGTGCTACAGTATGCCAGTGTGTTTATCCAGATTGTTAAAATACAATGCCATATTGTCTTATCTGGGGCTGATGTGAGGTCCCCCCTTTACTCTTAGAGTTGTTCCAATATGGATTCCAGTATCGTAAATGCCTCCAATACGACCAAGAAAGCTGGATCCAGTGTCGGCGAGTACGCTACTCTCAATACTGACCCAATACCACATCATTTATTGATAAACTTTTAAGTAGTTTCACACCTAGCTTAACATTAGCTATTAGCAAAATGTCAGCAACATGTACAGTATGCAAGGCTTTAGTTTCAGGTTTTTTTATGCAGTGGCATTGGAATCAGTACTTGATATCGGCTGATACACAAATTCAGGTATTGGAATCAGTATCGGGAAGGCAAAAATGGTATCAGAACTTCTCTTTTTACTTAATACTAAGGCTGGGCAATATAGAAAAAGTTGAGATCATAATATTTTTGACCAAATACCTCAATATTCCTATTGTGACATTATCTTAGGGTTGACTACAAGCAACAACCTTCTAGGCTGAAAAATGAAACCAACATCGAAAAACTTCAAAAACTTTAGTTCTTTGAACGGCCACTTGAGGCTGGCTCCAGAAGCCAGTTATTCCCCTTAGACACCCATGTTAAAACGTCCAACTTTAAAGCAGGAACAAACATGTTTACAGGCTTGTACAAAAAATGGTGTTGGTTTTTATAGCTAATTTGCCTCTTCAAGCTAACTATACAGGGGGTGAGTTTTTATAGAAGTCACCCGTTTACATTTTATTTTATTAAGTTGTGCATAATTAGGGCAGGCTGCTTAGAGTGACAGGTTGTCTCCCAATTGTGTCCTCGACTTCTCAGTCAGATCCAGCCCTCACTCCTCCACAGCGCCAGCCTCTTGCCCAAATATGGTCATTTCTAGCTCCAAAAAAACTAGGATGGTGATGGGCAAAATGACTGACTCAAGACTTCAAAACGGGAGTCCACAAACCGATGGGTGGATTCACAGTAGCTACATTCATTATTTTTACAGTCTATGGTTGACTATTGGTGCTTTCACAAAATATTTTCCCGATGAGATTACTGATAAACAATCATCAGTAATGTGGATGTAATGATTACGTAAGTAAAGGCATATGATAGAGCAGCTAGAACAGTCTGGTAAGTGCAGAATATTACATGACTTTACTGTAATTAAATAGCAGGAAAAGACAACATATTATGATATTCAAAATCTAAGCCGATATTTAGTCTCATATCACGATACGGATATAATATTTCCCAGTCCTACTTCATACTATACTCAGTGTACTTGGCTGTATCTAGCTGTTAATACTTTTTACCACCATGTTGTTGCATTGCTGCTTTTAGACCTAATTTATCAAGAGACTTCTTGCTGTGAGTGATGGGGTCCTGTATCAACATTGCCAACACTAAATCAGTTTTTGTTTCATGAGACGCTCCTGTGTTTGTGTTTTTCTCTGTGCTTGTTGGTGGGTCTTGGTTGAAAAAAAAAATGACATCACACTGACAATCACAATCAGAATTTAGCAATACTTGGATTAAAATCTGGTGACAGTTGTGGGGCTGTTTGCTTATGTTGCCAAACCACTGTCAAATCAGCTGGCTTTTAGAGTGTTTAACTCTAATTAAATACATTTTTTTTTCTAAACGTTAACTTTGATTGTTGCTTATTTTGACATGAATATCTAATGTTACAGAGAAATGTGTAGTATTTGAAACTTAAGCAAAGGATCTGAATACTTCTACCACCACCCGGCCTCATATCAGAAGCAGATCAGTCTGACAGCTGCCCTTATCACTTATCACTGATTTGATTGAGTAATTGATGAGCTAATTGATCAGTCTTTTCATCCAGCCATTCATGTAACTACTTAAAATTCAGTATCTGCTGTACTCAGCCCAGAAGAAACAACTACCTGCATCTCTCCTGTCTCCGGCAGTGACATTTTAAATATTCAGACAGACTCTGACAAAGTTGGAGACTGACAAAGAATAAGAGCAGTTTTCAATATTCCACGCCATTTGATTGAGCCGATGACACAAATCGTTATTTACCGCTTTCAGATCAGAGACATGCACTGTAACGCTATCATTGAGCTGGTCAATATACATCACTTCCACCCAAAGGATTACACCTCTTATCTGAAATGATATTCAATAAAGTATGACCGCAGAAATACAGAGTGGAGTGTTCTTGCTTGGATCTGGCTTATGCTGTGAAAAAAAAAAAAAAAAAAAAAAAAAACACTTTATTGGAATTAAGATCCAAGTCAAGATTACCTGAGGAAACAGCAGTTAGATTTCTGTTCCAGTGCCACGTCCTACACTTTATTCTCCGCTGCTTGGGGACTAGACCACAGTGTACTGTTCCCCACAAGCCATGGGGGTGTAATAGGATGCCTTTATGAAATATATAGAGACTCCCCAGCACCTTCCACAGATCATAGCATGGGCTAGGACGTTTGGTGAGCAGGGTTTTTTTTTTTTTGTGTGTGTGTGTGTGTGTGTGTGAGGCAGAGGAAGGGAAGCTGTTTGACTAATACGGCCTTGTTGAAATGCCCAGCAATCCAAAAAGTCAGTGAGGCAACAGCAAAACTTTCCCCAGGTCCCTCTCTGATGCTCCACGACCATAATATCATCAAGGTGCATGGGATGATACCACTCACTCATTTGTGCTGCCTAATTAGCTGCTGCAACTTCCCTCCCCACTGCTGTGCCATCCATTCAGAGCTCCTAGCAAAGCGACCATCATTAGCTACAGTGGGATGAAGTTAACTCCACTGCTGCCAGTATGTTAGACTCAACCAAATGTGGTCTGGAACAGTAGCAAGGTGGTTTCTTCTTAAACACAGTCATCTTTTCAGAGTTTACACTTGACAGCTGTCATCAGATTTTCCCCTATATGTGTTGTATATAAAGTGGGTTTGTGGAATTTTCACCCAAATACTGAAATAACTCCTGTCGTTATACATTCTCTTTTCATTTTCTGTGTTTTATTTTTCCCTGACATCAAATCCCACACACACGCAGCCCCCCCACCCACTCGCCCACCCGCACCCCCCCCAACCCAGCCCTGCACTGTATAGCTTTTCTTTTCTTGTCGGGAATTTGATAAAGCCTTTAGTGAGTGTGGTTAGAGCACTTGGGCTGAGGATCTGATGAGAAGTGTGGGGTCTGTCACACACAAACACACACTACTATAAGTACATTCTAATTAGCTGATGTATGCAGGACCTCATCCACGTTGGAGGGGTATCAAAAAGCAATCAACGCCCCATCCCTGATGAGCTCAGAGAGACACAGAGATCCACATTGTCTATGGAAAGATGATGCGTGGCTGGGCCTCGATTCGGCTTTCCAAACCACCATAATGCCATGCAATCACAAGACATTATGCACAGATCAGAACCCCAAAGCCACAGGATAGAGAAAAAAAAGTAAAGGGAATATTGAGTTCATAATTCAAAAGCCTGATTATGATGGTCGCTCTTGTGAAAAGCTGCTGTGGAGAGCCAGAAGTGGGAGAATTGGCCTGCGAGTGCCACAAAAATATGGTTATAAATGCAGAGGAGAAAACGTGTTTAAAAAACTGTCATGATCAAGAGCAATACAGCTCAGATAGCAGAGAAATCAGCAGAGTTAAGATGACAACTCGTTGCCATGGAAAACTGAAAAAATTAAGTCGGCACTGACTGTATGAGGAGAATTTATGAAAGTGATTCTTCTCAGTGGAGGGAAATCAAATAGAAATACAATATCAACCACAGCAGAAGTCCACGTTATCAGCATGAAATGGTGAAAAAAAATATCCTAAACATACGATCTAGGATTTTGTCACCCATTCATAATCTAATTTGACCTGAGGCCATACAGCCGATTCGTTTCAGTAAAGACCATAGGTGTTTTAGCTGCAGGCTCCAAAGGAGAGAGGCATGTGTGTCACACAAAGACCATCGGTTAGCGACGTACCGAAAGGGACTCTGTATCACCATCTTATCTTCAAAGGACTGGGCAGGGGCTCAGGGGAGCTGTGCCACCGTCTCGCCTCCACACAGACACACACAGAGGGGGGATTTGGACCTGCAAGCTAGAACCAGAGATCTCTCGGCCGGCACCCAGGCCTGGACCCTCCTCCAACTCGCCCGCGGAGAACAGGCAGGGTTCCTGCACACGCGGCACGACATCAGTGAGCTGATCCCCCCCCCTCCATCACCACCACCACCACCACCCTCCTCCTCCTCCTCCTCCTCTCCTTCCCTCCTCCCTTGCAAACCCCATCCGCCGACTGCCTGCCCATTTGCTTCCTGGCCTCAGCTTGACGGAGGGGATGGGATCTGAACTCAACTTAGACACAGAGTTTCCACATTTCACAGATGGCTGGGAGAGGCTTTGCATGGAGGTGAGGAAACAGAGAGAGAGAAAAGGGAGAGAAAGAGAGAGAGGGAGCCTCATCGCCGCCGCCGAAGCGGGGCCGATTTCACACCGCGGCAGTGTGCGCTAAAGCAGGCCGCCGTTAATCCACTCACTGAGGGGAAGGCCTGGAGCTATTCCGCCGCCCGACCGCCATCTCCCTCCACAAAGCCATAAATGGTGCATTATACAACTGGGCTTCAGAGACACTGCTGATATGCTGATAGGTGGCGGACAAAGACCAAAGCAACCACAGGAGCAGAGCCACATGCAGGACTGAGGGCCTTAGCGCAAGAGCAGAACAGCACACATGTATTCAGGCATGATCTCTCAAACGCTGGACTTGCTGAGGTGTGGACTGTTAGAGTGCTATATCTGCGCTTTTGATCGGGGTTAGTTCAACCTCCGGATTCGGCCTCGAGACAGAGATGGACATGCACTAACACTCCCACTTCTTCTGCTCTCCAACAAAATAGCTTTTTTTCCCCTCTCTCTCGTTCTCCCAACTGTGAATTCATATCTGTAAAGTTACCAAAAGTCTTGAAGATGAGTCTTTGAACTTATGAAAGGCAATCATTTTGAATGAAAGGAGACAGGAAATATATAAACATGGGGGAATTTAAATAAATTGCCACAAAGAAAATCACGGAGAGGGCAGTGAATTATGTAACGATAAGACAGCCACCAGCCTAAGCCACAAAATGAGATGTTTTACATGAAACGAACAGCGGTCTAGATTAGAGAGCCATCCTGTTTAGACATGAAGCCAATTGGGTTGATATCACATGTAGAGAAAATTTGAAAGATAAGTGGGAACTATGAGAATTGTTATAATCCAACAGTAACAAAAAGCTGAAGTATATTGGCTTTTCCCCCCAGAAGCACTGCACGATAAACATCTCTGATGAAAGAAGTTCATTACTTGTGCGCCGTGTAATGTAACATGCTGTATTATGAGTCCATGCCAACCTACAGCGAGGCAGTCTCTAAATGAAGCCTCAAGCATTTAATGGACATCATTAGGTGAAAACATATAAGAGATAATTATGGTAATTACAAATCCCTTTTATTCGCCCTGAGTCTTTGACAAGAAGGTTGTCATATCAGCCACTTCAAACAAACAAAGAGTTGTTGTCTCTTCCCCTAAATGATGTCCGGTTCCATTTGGATGGGGATTGTCTTCGGATTATCCTTTTTTTATTGTTTGGTTAGTGGCTCTGAATGGAGGCTACATTTCTTTCAGTAAAAAACTTGATTAAAACAAGTGATTCACAATAGTCGAATTTGAGTTGCATTTGCATAGGCACTTCATTACAAGTGAGACCTTGATCTTGAAAGCAGCCCCATACAAAGCTAATGGACATGTCTATTAGAGATGGACCCTCAGAGGAACCGAGGCCTTCTATTTAATATCACAGGCATCACTATGGGCACCCAAGGCCCGTCTTATTAAATTTCAGCTCCATAACAATAGCTAAAGGAACAAAATGACAAACACTGGCAATATTACGTCTTGTTCTGACCAAAAAAAATATCTTCCAAGAGTTTGTTTTGGTTAAAGCTAATCCAAGTGTTACTCTTACTTTGCCACACGGGGTCAAACCCAGAGCAAGCCTTGTCACTTCATCTTAGTGATACACGATCTAAGCAGCGAGCACAGATGAAATGTTGTATGGAACATCTTTATGGAGAGACTGAGAGGCAATCGTGAAAGACTTGGGTGTTTATTTACAATATGCATCCAATCATCCTTTGTCACAGTTCCATGTTCGTCTTTTTCCGAAACCACAGAGAGACACTCGCTGGAGATTCCATTTTTGGCCTCTTTGCTACACAAACTCATAATATGGTGCCGTCTTATCAGATCCTGCTTACAATAACAGATTCACTCCGAGTCAAAGCTGTTGTTTAACTTATTCAATCCCATGGGAAAATTCAGTTCAAACAAGTCAGGAGACATCTGCCAGTCCACAGCAGCTGATGATGTCAACGGGTCCCTGCTAGTACCAGATTCCTCCAGCACTTTCAATCATTCCTTGCGAGATTACTGCAATAGGATATTACTGTACAAACTATGACCATGTGTCCTGCTGCCACAAAGCTTAGCAACATATTACAGTTTGTCAAAGCAAGCTATTGCGAGGGAGAGATAGATACAGAGAGGAGGAGAGAAGCCATTGACCTTTGTGTCCTTCATATTTGCCTAGCTTCCCCTCAACCCCAATCTTAAGAGTGAAATCATCTGATCCCAAACTAACTGTCAACTGGCTTGTGATGGTGGCAAAGCCAGCAGACATCAATCAATCAGATTTTCTCCTCGTCTATCAGAGGAGGCTTTTTTTCCCCCAGTTTTGCCCGGGCTTATCATCTGACCCAGTTGTTATCCTGTTTCTGAAGCTTAAAAAACTTGATTATGGTCAAATGTATGTCTCGGAGATTCACAGACACATTCAAGACTGAACCAGAAGGAAAGAAAATATCATCAGTATTTCACCACAAACATGAACGCAGGGTGTAATGATTGTATTTTTTTTTTTTTTTTTTTTTTTTTTTCAAAAATGAGGCTCTTAATTCTACACTCATGCTGGAAATAAGGAGTTTGAGCCAGTTATCTGTGGTTTTCAGGAATGCGTGAACCTAAGATAAAAATCCAATCTGATATCGTAAGACAAAAAGGCATTTTAGTTGGCTACAGCGCTTGCTCAATGTCAACAGTTTTTAGTAATTACTAGATAAGCATTCTCTGAAATACACAGAGAAAAGAAAATTGGCTGATTCTGAAATAATAGCGGCTGCATTTCTCTCCGGATGTTTACTCTGTCACTTCACAAAGCCTGCTTTGAAATAACAAGAAGCAGGAGACGTGTACTTTGCAATGCGTCACTCCTTTCGTCACTGTCCAATATCGCACACACTCTGTCTAATCTGATTTGCATAATTTACAGTAAATATAATCGATCATCATCAAAAGCGTTCCAATTGGAGTATGTGGCTCCATTATGGCTATTTCTGTAGCGGTGCTCGCTGCTAATCACATGCAGGCAGATATGGCCTCTGATCACATGATGTGTAAGCTGTGCTGTCAACAGCTTTACCAGCTTTGCAATGGTGCAAATCAAAACACAGCCTCTTTAAAGTATTAACATATTTTGAAGTTTGTTTTATATTTTCAGCATATTTGACATAAATTGTTTATCTATTTACAAAGCTTTGTCATTAGTGATTTTCCACCGAGGCCTTAAGATGCTGCGTGTTTTGTGTCGTTCGTCTGGCGGAAAATGCTGATGTACAAATTGAACTGAAAAGCTTGTTACTTAATCCTCTGTTGCCACCTATCCCTTAACTATAGAGCCGGCTGCATTTCATCCCAATGCAAAGTTCTGCATCGTGCTGCCCCCCCCCTACTACCACCACAAATACATCCTCAGTAATTCCTGCCAAGCCAGAGATTTACACTGAACAGCTATTAGGGCGTCACTTTCTGGTGTGCCAGCTACTATCCTGCTCTGGAAATGGTGCTCACCAAATTATCCCCTTTCATTATCATCTAGTAAGACAAAAAAACATGTATTTTTAATCACTGAGGCAATTTATGTGGTTGAAGTCAAAGTCAAGGCTTGGCCAATAATTTTACTGTATATTGCTGACAACATATTGTGACAATGCCTGCTGCAAAACGTGAGTCATATTTCCAAGGAGTCCCTTTCCTTTCTCTCATCCAAGATTCAGTCAAAACCCTAATATCAATTCTGACGTATTCCATGAAAATGTTTTGATTAACTGTGGCTAATTAAATTGAAATAAACAAAAAGAATCTTAATACACACATAAAAGTTGTTTACATCCCCACAACGGAAGACTGACAGACTTTCTTTCTTGAATATGGCAGAGGCAAGTTCCTGTTGCAGGCGCAGAGCTGTTTCTCTTCTGGGCTATGGAGATGTCAAAGCATCACACAAATGTGATGAACCCAATATCCATATCCATGATACATCAGAACCTCGGCATGGCACAAAAATAACTGCAATACCTCAGGAGCAACCTCAGAAATCCCCTTAATTGAGCAATATCTTCATTCCTGATCCATGTGCATCACCAAGGTGAAAAGGGACTGTGCAAGTTAAATGAAAGAAGAATTCATGATGTGTGGCGGCCTCTCTTACTCACCCTGGCTATTTCCCCTCTTGGCAGGGGCCAAATAGAGAATGTTAAATGAGGCAATTGTGTCCCGGAGGCAAAAAGAGGAAAAAAAAAAAAAAAGAAAAGCAGGCAGTGCCCCTGCTCTCTGCTCCAACCCTGAGGAGCATTCTGCAGCATGATGAGGTACATCCAAGCACCCAGGCCTGCCACCACCCAAATAGCTCAGACCAGACCTAACGTCCCATGAGAAGTAGCCACTCCACTCTTATACACATACACTGCTCATTAGTCAAACTCCTAATCACGCTGGTGTTTTGTTTTGCACTGCACAAAAAATGTGCAGGTTGAAAAGAATGTGAGATGAAAAAATACTGACCAAAAATAACAATTAACTGAATGCAAGCTAAATATCAATATGCTGAGACAAAAAAACACAACTACCATTATTTTGTTTTGGGCAGTCGTGGAAAGTAACTACAGTAAGCACACTTACCAAAGTACTGCACTTAAGTATAATTTTGAGATACTTTAATTGAGAATCTAAATTTAATACTACTTTATACATTTAATTTACTAGTTTCCCTGATGGTTAAACAGAAGTTTAAACTTAAAAACTTAAAAGTTTCACATGTATTGTGTTTGTTGTTTCCATCGGGGACCACTTGGGAAATAAAAGTTTTTAGTAATGCTTTGAAGTCCAAGCCTGTCCTGTGGGGTTTCTGTGCCATGATACTCCATTAAGTTGTTATGCTTTTAAATTCCTAATAGAATTTCATCAAATCGTTAATCACATTGATCATTAATCATATTTTAAATGCAGCTGAAACGTGTGGCACTTTGCACTGTGCCACTGTGTGAACATGCACATTATCCTACAAAACATTACACCAACTCACTAAATAAAAGTTAGATATTATTATTTATTTAAAACAATGTACTTTAGGAAATTGAATCTTTAGGAAATCTGCCTTATTATTGCTATTTTTATTGGGTAAATACAATCGCATAAAGTCATAATTTTAATATGTTAATGTGACTACTATTCCTGGTGCCGACTAGCGAAAGTAGCAATGTTTAATCGACTAGTTGACTAATCGTGCACATCCCTACACTACATTCATTAGACAGCTGTAGTTACCTTCCAAGATTATAATGCAACCCACAAAACATGTGATCCATCGCAAGAAAACTGGTTAAAAACTACATAATAAAAGTGAGAATTTGCACAATGGCCAACTACAACAGTAAAATGCGTGATTATTAAAAAAAATGTTGGCGATTAGTTTCCTGTAAATCAACTAATCTCGTCAGATTGACAACACTTTGCCTAGTCACTCTATCACGAGCCCCATGTAAACAGTGAGTACCAGGATGTACTGTAGGCTGAGGCCTGTAGAAATACCAGGATGTAGAGCACGATCTGTTAACATTCTGTGGCGGTGGCTGCAGGAAACTGATCTCCCCTGCAGTCCCACACTGTCAGCTATACAGACATACTCCACGGTGACACCTCTGATAATCAAAGCTTTGTCTGGGTCTTAAAAGGACGTACTTGAACAACAGCGAGACCAGAGGCCCTCTTTGCTGTAATGGCCTTTGGACATCAATATTTAAATCTTACATCTCTGTTGTGATTAGAATGCTGCCTTTCTCTGTGTTTTTTTTTTTCCTCACCCCTCTCTCTCCTGAAACAACAAGGTGGGGGTGAAAAAAGGCTTAAATCAATGATCTTTGAGTCTAAACTAGATTCCTAAGCAGTTTGCCACTCTCAGCAGCAAGATAAGATAAACTCTCTTTGACCTAAGAGATGAAGTTGCCATGACGATCAGGGAGTCCACTTTCTCTATTGATATTTTGCTGATGTAACAACAAATGGAACCAGATCCTGCTCCTGATAATGGTGATTAATTAATACCAATATTGATCCCTACAAGCAAGAGACAAGGCTATTAACTTAAAGCAGGCTGAAAGTCAATTGTTACCTGGGGGCTCAATGGGCATCATTGATATCAAATCTAAATAAACAGAGAGGAATACGGTGTGGGACTGAAGCATAAAATCTAAAAGAAAACACACAACCGGAAACAATAAACGCAGATTAAGTTTTTGCACATATTTCTAACAATTTGTTTACACTGGTGGCAGCCACAGTGCTTGAATTAAAACACAATGGTGACAGCTTGGACCGGCGGTTATTGGAATAATAGCAGTGGAATTCAGGAAAGAGGAAGATAAAGAGGAAACCGCATGAGGAAGTGACCTCCACCTTTACAGCAACCCTGCCCACATTTCACACTGCTGTCCAGGCACTGCAGGCTACAGCGACAGAGAGGGCAGGATTAGGCACTGTCAGTCCATCGCCTGCCAACCCCAGCTCATCCAACACATCACACAGCACTGTTTTCAACAAAGGAAACAGCAGCTGCTATACATTCCTCTCCCTATAGCTGCAGAGCCCGTGACATAAGCAGTAATAGCAGCGTTGTAAATACTTTCTCGATGCGAGAAACATTGTACTTTAGACACAATGGGAAAAGAAAAAAACATTACAAGAAGATGACATTCATCTGCATTGTTGTTTTGTGTCAAAAGTGAGGAGGCAATTGGGGATCCTTCAGCTAAGACGAGGCAACAGCACAAGCTGTTATTGGCAGGGAACAGATGTTTGAGGGAAAGTTGGCATTCAACAACCATTCTTCTTCTGACAGAAATCAACAAGAGAAACACAAGAGACACGTCGTGATTGTCACCCAATGAAAGAGAAACCCTTAAATATACAGGGAGGCTGGCATGCAAACATTTTTTGATTTTACACCCCCAAAACATCTGACTGCTGGAGTTGCCAGCATTTGTGGGCCAAGGGTGAGATGCAGCGTATACGACATGCACAGCATCAGCGCGCTTTCCTTATATAAGAAAGCAAAAGCTGAGCTAAGTTGCAATGAAAAAAAAAAAAAGAAAGAATATGGACGAGGAGTCTGTTCCCTGAGAAAAAAAAAAAATAACATCAAGCTAACAGCTCCGATCCCTCTGCTAAAACACATAGCCACATGCTCGACGCACATACTGTACATGCACCAATGTATACACAAGCAAACACACACACAAATTCAGATACTGGATGTTGGCAGTCAATTCAGTAAACACTCCCCTTATCCCTTACTACTGTAATCTGCTTCTGATAAATGCCCCTCAAAGATAGAAATGTCACCTGATATGGTAAACAGTATGCTGACGTTACATAAAGTGGCCTTATGCTAAGGAGTTGGAAAGATTAACTGTAGAGCGGAGATGGAAAAAAATGGTCTCTACGATAAAAAACAGACTTTAAGCTCGAGCAGAGGAGCTTGTTTGGCTGTCGTTCAGATCCAAACTGACTAGTTGAGAAAAGCATCAACCTTATTATAATAATCCAAGGGTTGTACATACATTAGATTAGATTTAAGGACACTTGGTGGTCAGTATAAACAGTAAACAATTACAAATAAACAGCATGAAAACAGTTGGCATCATATTCCTCAAAGGCCTTAATATGAATTAGTGAAACAATGCATCTAAGACAATGGAATAGGAAGAGCATTATTTACCAAAGCAGTACTAGCTCCAACTTTATCCACAAGGTATTATGGGTAGAAATAAAACAAAATAACAAAAAAGCATTACTGTACACTGCAGTGGAGCAGCTTTACAGATGTAAGATCACTATCACATGAGCAGATTAGGCATTTGGACACTATGACATAGTGGTAAGCTCCGGGGACTGGTGCACTTGCCGCTCGGGTGCTATACAAACTTACAGTAAAAGAGCAGTATAATCACTACAGTATGGTGCTTGATTCTGGTTGGACAACGTCGAGTAAAAGGAAGCAACATGAATTCTCAGACGGTCCATGTGGTGAAGACAACAGTAAAAGGGAGAACACTAAGTCAGTTTAATAAGCACATTTGACATTAGATGTCCGCCCATGGCCTCAGAGGGCCGCTTCAATATGTTCCCATAAACACTGGCGGAGGCACGCTCCCTACATCATCCAGATTCCCCTTTACGCCGCGAAACTTTGGGGGGCAATTTTACAGAAAAATTACTCTGAGAGGCCTGGTTTCAATTCAGCCTGTTCATATCTTTCCTTCCTATTAAGCATCAAAATGTTCTCCTCTCAGTACGAATAGAGGTATGGACACCACCAGCAGCCAGGGAGAGGCAAGGGGGGCGGGGGGAAGTGGGGGGGGTGTTGGTGGGGAGGGGGGGGGGGGGAGGATAGAGGGAGCTTGGTGGAATTCACACATCATATTACAGCAGCTAATCGCAATCCGCAGAGCATCAGCGATATTTTCATCATTCCTGTCAAATTCTACTGACCCGCCTTGGAACGGCTAACAATCTGGGCAATTTATTGGCATATTGGCACGGGGTGATAAGGCTAAAAACAACAGCAGCTAGCAGCTGGCCCTGGGAGATGAGCTGATAACATTGATATGTGCTCCCACACAAAACACCTCCACCGCTATCTCCTCTTTCTATCAAACTCTTATTACAATAAAAGTGTGGGTTTTTTTTCGTTTTCTTGGAAAAGCAACAAGGGGAGGGGGATACAGAAAGGGGGGCAGAAATATATATTTATTTATATATATATATATATATAAAAAAATCAGATGTAACGTTTCACAGAAAAAAAACAAGGGGGGAAAATACATAATTTATCACTGTATTATCGGGATATCCAGGCAGCCTAATCAAGGAGCACTGAGTGACTATTTTTTGCCTTATCATCCAAAGTGGTGGAAACGGAGAAGGAATTATCAGCCAGCTGCAGATTGCTGGGCTGGAATTTTAATGGTAATAATCGGGTTTCTGATGGTATATCTTCTCTGCTTATCTTTCCCATTATCTGGCCTTATCTCCCCAGTCATCGGAGCAAATTAATGGTGCTCTTTCAGCATCGCCTTTTTATCACCGCTCAGAGAGCACCCAAGGGGAAAGAATAAGCAAAATATTAAAATACTGCATAAATCACAATTTTAGATAACGGTCCAATGTATGCAGGAGGAGGGGGGTGGGGGGGGGGGGGACTGCGCCCAACAACCTTTTTGTCCTTTAGAATGACTGTCTGTGCTGACTTTCTGTGCACTGCCTCCTCTGCCTTTTTCCCAGAGTTCCCGGGGTAGGAGAGAGGATCTAGGCTCCTCGTGACCTTTCTGTTTCTAACTAGAGCTTGATTATACGGCTGCACACCGGCTCCACATTAACAAGATCTTACACATGACATACTAATTCACACAAGGCCAGGTCACAAAGACGTAATGCAAACGTTGAGACTTCCTTCACTCGACGACAAAATTTGGATGCTACGATGGGATTGGTCCAGAGATGAGTGGGCCTATCACGTCATACGTTGTCGTGCTTCTTTGTTGATTAGAAGTGGTTGCGGGTTTGTGGTGGATGCCAGCAAAAACACGGATACGAACTCAAAGATAGTTAAAACAAAAGGATGTTTCTGCAAAAAAATTATTTAATTCACAGTTTATGGCAACTATTCTGCAGCAAACTGTTCTTAACTGTTTGAAAAATGAGTGCAAAAAACAATATTTATTCATAAAAGCTTCTTAAAAAATATCCTTTTTATCATAATGTAAAATAACAAAAAGTTAAACTGGTTGATTTCAAAATGTTTCATATAAATACTGTTTTTTTTAATTACTGTATTAAAATTTAAAGTACAATAGTAAAAATACTAATAAAAACAATTATTTCCTTCTCTAAAGAAGCAAGAAATTAACCCAGATTCCAAACAAAACTGCCTTAAAAACTTTTCTCTTAAAAACGCACGACCCATAAATATTAAAGAGGAGAAACGAAAATAATAACGTGTAAAACAAAACATGTCGACACACAAACGTCTCGTGTTGCAGGATCTGTCTCACACTAATGTAATAAAAAAAAGCTCTTGTATACCAACATGCACATGCCCTCATGAATTCATGCATGTGAGCTCACACACACACACACACACACACACACACACACACACGCAAACACACACGCCCACACACTGACACACACACACACACACACACACACACACACACACACACATACAAATGTTGCCTTAGTTGTGATTTCTCCATAATATGTTGAAGCACAGATAAACACGATCATGAGTGTGAGTTAAATCAGAGGAAGTGGTTTGATGTTTGATATTTTGACCCCGAAGTAACCACAGTCTGCTTTTAGCCTGTGAACAGCAGCAGCTAGGAGTAACAGTGCACAGTGGACACACTGTACACACACTCACATGTCAGCTGGATTTCAGATGTGAAAGTGTGTTTATGTCCATGTGCATGTGTGGGTGTGTGTGTGTGGGTTTGTGCAAATCCCCTCATATTTCAGAATGATCAGTAGGCTCTTTAAAATCAATAAAATGATGAAAAGTTGTCTAAAACCTTTGGTAAAAAAAAAATATTTATTTTGCCTAAAATTCAACAGTGTGAATATGACCTACTTTTGAATTAATGTGGACCACGAGGTTACACTTTGTTAACATTTCAGTGCATGAAAAACAAATAATATTTCCTCATATTTCAGTTCATATTTTCATCCTAATTTGAAAATCAAATATGTGCAAACTATGCTGCTGAGAGACAAGGGCAACACTTTCTTAAATTAAAATTAAAACATGCCTTAACTTGGCACACTTTTGCTTTTTTGACTGCCATACCATGAGGTACAGCTATAACCACTGCTGATCAATATTTATACCCAGTGTGGGCCATAGTTTGAAGTTTGGAAAAGTGTGTGTGCATGTATTCATGCACACACACCTGCAAGTGACTGTGTAAGAGTAAAAGGGGGAAAATCAAGTGTGTGTGAGGCACGTGTGTGTCTATGTGCTCCAAATAAGAACATTTATTATCAATGTAATTGAGAAACAAATCGGCCTTTTAAAGCAGTCTCACACTACAGATTCAGGATCTATTAGGGGCCTGTAATGCAGAATTACTGGCGATTAATTGGAGTAAAAAGCTTTAGTGTGCACACCAAAGTGATGCACCGTCTGATACACAATTTTGGACGAAAACTGGAATAGTCACATCAAACAAGCAACAAAATAACTTCGTTTTGCTACAACTTGGCAGCAGCGGTGAAACTTTTCAGCCAGCAGCACCGTGGGATTTGGATTGTAAATCATCTCTTCAAAAACACAACATAGGCTATCTGCGGAGGGAGACTGGAGCGTATGGACCGTGACAGGCAACACATGAGTGGCGATAGTTGAGCGCTGCTGAATCAGCTTCAGTGTGGTCACTATCATTACAATATTCTGCAAACTCTAATAAGCTGGGAGACGCGGTGTAGCGGCGAGACAACATTAAAAAGAAGAAAACAACAAAAAAAAAACTTACGTTTGATCTGCCTGGGGTTGCTCTGCTTCCTTCGGGACATGCCTGCTGTGCGGCTGGTCAGTGAATCCAGGTGTAGTACTGACAGATCGATAGGTTCTGGTTCATCCAAGCAGCCGGTTTGGGTTTTTGTCTGATGGAAATTGAGAAAGAAAAAGAAAGAAGGGGGGCACCGGTACTTTTTACGCACAAGTCTATCGTTCCGTCTGTCTTTCCTTTATCTTTCTCGTTTCTCTGGCTCTGGCTCTGGCTTTCTCTCTCTCTCTCTCAAACACACACACACACACACATACGCGAATACACACCCTCCCTCTCTCGCGCTCTCTCTCTCACTCTTTCTCAGCACCGTGCTCCGTGATGAGGCTGCGCTTCGCCGCGATCCGCACCACGGACTGACTGGGGAGGTGAAAGCGTTTCGCGCTTTTGTTTGAAGATAAGGTTTGTTCCTCCCCGGGTACCGTAGCCGCAGCTCGGTGAACTTCACTTGATCCACAATTACTTTAACTTGCAGTTATTAATTAGCGTCGCCCTTAATTAGCGCCCGTGTTTTGGGGTAAATATAAACGGAGATGGAGGCGAGGAGAGCTCCAGCCGGGGATCATCATCAGGCATCGCACTCACAATGTAAACAAAAAGACAAAATAATTTGCCTCGCCTTTATCTCAGGTAAACATTTTCTCACAGCTTTATATCTTAAAGGACCTATTTGCCATCAGTTTGATGTTGCTTTAATATGATCTGCAAGATTTACATTTTTATTTTTATATCAATTACGCACAAAAGGAAAAAGAGGTTTAAGGGAGAACCCTTTAGTGTTGCACTGGGATTTAATAATTTAATACAGCATGTGGTGCTGGTCATATCACCAACAAATCTCAACCTATATTGGTTAAACACACCAGGATTAGCTCAGTTGCAGTTTGACCACACAATCCCCCATAATGCACTCTGAGAGCTGATCTGGATTGGGATGCCATGACCCCAAATGACTTGACCTCTTGACCTCCTAAAAGCTGAGAGTAGTAACACTCACAAAATCTTCTAGATAAAATTATTATACAGTTTATAAAAGCCTGCTGCATTAAGCTTTAAACAAAAAAAAGTGTCCAACTTTTTACTGTAAAATATATTTAAATGACTGCAGCAGATTTCCAATGATAGACTCCGCTTTTAAAGCTTTGTTTATTTATCAATATTTGATAAACTGTCAATCAGAGCATTTTTTTCCTTGCGTACAATTAGTCTGTCTATGGACGAGAAAAAATATTCAGAATATTTAAAGAGAGAAAGCGAGAGAGTGAGGAAACGAGAGCCTTCAAATCATTCAGATTTTGACTGCCATGTTCTGAATAGTTGCCCAAACTGGAAATCACTCTCTTCAATTAGCCAGTTGGACTGCCAAGGAAGACAAGCAAGTGGCCTGTGAAATTATCTTGTAACCCAATTCCACAACTTTGGAATGGAGTCTGAAACTACAGAATAATTTATGTGGCAGACGGGTCAGCGGTGGTTCACCTTGAGGAGAGCATCTGTCTTGCGAGCCTCCTTGGTTTGTCTCTTTCTGCATTTTTACCCCCTGTCCTCTGGTGGCTAAAGTTTTTTTTGTGTGTGTGTGTGTGTGCTTTCCTTTTTTCTTTCTTTTCACATACAGCTTTGGTCATGATCCAAACACGGTGATGTCATGGGATGGGGGTAGTCATAGGCAGTGAATCATTTCAGTATCTCAGCTTTGTCGCACTGTACACACTCAGAGAGTTTTGGATGAAAAATGAGAGAAGGATGATCTGTTTGAAACAAATAAAAACCTAAAATAGATTAACAACAAGTGAGAAACGTATGAGAATTTAAAAATAAATGAAGTAAAAGATTTTAGTGTGTTTTTCTGTCATACAAATTCAACACACATGATAAAAATCCAAAAACCCACATTGCAACCTATTAAAATGTTAGAATAAAGCCACCCCACACACACTCTAAAATTACTACGCTAAACATCCATAAATAGCGTTTACTGGCCATATTAGGAAACCAGCACCAAAATCAATAATGATTTGTGGTAAGAGCAACAACATAGTGAGAGAGGAGAGTCAAATTGCCAGCTGAAGATTAATTTAACGCCACTCCTAAATCCTCTGAGACTGGAGCGTGGTTCTTCTCTGCTGTTCCCGAGCCCCAGTGGCTTGTTTGAAGCCGTCTTTGATTGACAGGTACAAATCTGCGAGAGGAAGAGAAAGCTTTTTTTTTCACTGCTCAGACCAGATGGTTGTGATAATTAACATGATACTGTTTCCATCGCAAGGGAAATCACTGACACAAGGTTGGTCATATTAATAGGTTAAGGTATACTGTATGCTGTGGAGATGCTGCGCAGTGCACCCACATAATCTGATTATAGGGGTAAAGGTTGATTTAATGTGCTAAATCATTTGATTAGAACTGCCAAGTCACATTTGGGGAATGCCATTCAGTGTTGGGGCAGTGGAGGTGGGCTGTCTTGTGGCTTCATCATGTTCATTCTTAAAGAAAAAACGCTTCAGAACAAAAGATGTTTCTACGGCTCACTGCTATGCCCAATAGTCTTCTGACTGAGGACACGTCAACATGTCTGTGAGCTGAGTGTCTCACTCAGAGCCTGAAAATATTTTTGTGAGAGTGACATGTTGATATTAAATAATAGATAAAGTTTTGGCGACTGATGTGATTATTTATTGACAGCTCTGTCACAAGCAATGGCAGGTTTTTTTCATGTTCAAGAAGAAGGTGAAGCGGATGTATGACAAGCTTTCCTCAGTTTTACCGTCATTTCACAGTTTATTTAAAAAGTGAATTTTTATATTTTTTGTCAGTAAACATGTTGCTGTACCCCACGCTTGGTGGTATGGTGCCATCCTTGCATAAACTTATGACTTGTACTCTTGTTATAACATTACACAGTAGTAAGGGACTGTGCGAAAATTATTTGGAAGAGGAGGAGGCAGTTGAACTTCATGATTTACCTTTTGTTTTTTTAAATGCAAGACCTCCCATAGCATTTTTAATATTTTTATATGACCCTCCCTCTAATATGTCAAATTATATTGGTACAAACCACTTTGCTTTTCATGAGTACATGTATACAAAATATTAGAGATGTTGTACTCTGGTTTAAACCATAGTGGAATAATATTTTTTTTTACAATACCCACTAATATGATGGCAAACATAACAAAATGAGGTGTCCTGTCCGCTGAATATTCCAGCCATTCTGTATTTTTTTTAACAAGAGTTGTCACTGTCATTTTGAATGACACATTTTAACATTTAATGTTACTTTACCCTATTATGCTTTCTGTTAAGATGCACTCTTTGGAGCCTGAATGTTCAGACACTAATAAGTACAAAAACCCACAAGTATACTATACTCAAAACTGGCACACTGATCCCAAATAAACCCCTAAAACACAGATGATATTCTTTTCCTCACCTTTATAACCTGTGGCACATACACACAAAAAAGAATTCCACCCTTTTGTAGTAAATATGTGACCTTTTTTCAGCTCTAAACGGAGATGAAATAAAATCTAACTTTGGGATGAGGGAACAGTCAAAAGGCCCTCCCCTGCTCCACAGAAAAAATGTTAGAGTACCCTCGTTTCAGCAAGAAGAAAAATAAACATCCCTCCCACTTTCTGACCCTCACTCCTCCTATTAAATTTTGTACAGTCCCTAAATGATGTGATTGTATTGTAACAAAGTTACAGCACAACAATTATCTACCAGTTAAATCTTAAACGATCTGCATGTGCAGTAACTTCACCAGGTGCTGCCAGCTGTTAAATTTAAAACAGTGTTATTCCAGCATTGTGGTAATTTTATGACGATCCTGAATTGAATTATTGCCATTAGAACAGCTGCAGTCTTCCTCGTACACTGTTTAAGTGAGCTGCTGTGCTGACCGAGTAATGTCACGGGGAGTCTGGCATGACAAATTACTAGGTTGATTTTTTTAAGGGATCACACATGTCCAGTGGCGCTGGGAGTGACAGCCATCGGTTGGACAGGGGCTCCATCCTTAAAGAGCAGCCTCAGCAGCTCAACTTGGACATCAGTGTTATGAGTTTGCCTGCTGTGGTGTCACCCTCTGGCTGTTGGGGATTGGTTTGTCTCCAGAGGATGTAACGTCTGTGTGTGTGTCTGCATGTGTGTGTGCATGGAGTAAAGTGATGTGAGGTACTGGGTAGCTGTGGCACATATATAACTGTTTAGGTCCTCAGTGTATACTGTATAAGAGGGAAAGAGAGGGAACTAAAACAGAACATTATTCAGTGCCAGAATATAGCTGAACAGTTTTTATATTGTTTTTGCATAATGTCCCATAATTCTTTGTGATTTTCTATTCAAGTATGTGTCCTTGAATGCCCTGGATGTAGCACCGCATCCCAATGCAAACATCCACAATTTCAAAACCCCTGCTTCTCTCATAGCAAGGACACCACCTCTACAAATGACATAACACTACATTAGTATGATTCATTTTTAATAGCTGTAATGTCGAGTTGCTGTTGTCTGTCCTGGGTAAGATGCTGGTGCAGGTTGTGGCTGAATGCTCCAGCTCTCCAGCACCCCCATCCATCCATCCAGCCAGCAGCTCCAGCAGCAGTGAGCAAACAGATGTCTGAGAGAGTGCCCACTCTGCTGGCCGGGCTGCCAAAACCACCCGCGGCCCTGGAGGCCTCAGCGCCAGCTCTTTCCAGGGAGGCTTCACTCTCCGCACCACCATCCAGTACCCTACCCTCCCCAACTCCTTCCCAACCGTCCCGTTTACCAGGGAGATACATAACATGCAGTGCGCTTTGAAACAAAGCACAACAAGCAAACCCCCCCACCCACAAAAAAAACAGATCAACAAACAAGTCGGAACGTTCAAAAAAATGAAATGCCACACATCCCCAAAGCATTTTAAGATTACACCAAAACGTTAAAGTCTATAGGCAAGTGATGAAAATACTAAAAGAGGGCGGGGATGAACAAACTATGCTCCTCCCATTGGGAGTGTGTAAATCTGTAAATAAAGGCTCTTTGTAGAGGAGGGGGAGGAGGAGGAGAGAACCACGGGGCAGTATATTCTTGCTGCTAATCTCAGTGTCTTTTTATGTGGTCAAAAGCTGAGATTGTGACACCTCCAGGGGATAAGCAGCAAGCCTTTTATGGATTAAAATCATAAATAGCCATACTCGTTTCAAGGAGTTCATTTCTTAAAATAATAACGTTGCATTATTTAGTGAGTAGAAAAATTGATCTGACAGTGGAAGGTGAGGGAATGCAGCCTGTAGATTGAATTAATCAATCGGTGAGTTTCAGTGGGAACCTTTAACATTACCCCCAAAATTACCTTTTAATAGTCAATAATAGCCGATATCCATAAAGAAATGAGCTCAATTTCTTCTATAAATTTGTAATTTTAATAATTTCTTTCTAAATATATCATTAACAACTGCATTAAAAGTCAGACAAAGGGGGCTGAAGAGTCTTGTTTCCATTTTACTGCACCTCTTGTCCTATAGGGGCAAAGGTAAGAGGGTGGACTGGATTTGATCTGAAGTAATGTTTGAAAAATGATATGTCAACTCTCAGATGGTAGCTGCATAATATAGAACACTTCTGGTTATTGCATATCACATGAAACCTCTGTGTAAATATATAATTCCTGCATATAATAAATAAATGCATTTTTTTAAACTATGCCCAGCCTGCATGGGCTTGGCTTGCAGAACACCACAAATTCATATAAGCCAGACCCAGAGTGCTGCACATACATTTTCAAACAATTCTAGAAAAAACGAGCAAAAATAAAGAAAACCTATTTGAACAACTTTCACAGTCAGATCTTCACACCTTCATTGTTGACAACCAATTCATGGTCAGTACACATTTACAGTAAGATACTGGGGAAACTGGAGTTAATACTAATTATGGCATCTTACCATCTTTCCCTGGCTTATGGGATTAAGTTAGCAAACTTGAACACATAAATATTAAACAACTATTCCAAAGTTTGATCATCTTAAGCTGACAATTTTAGTGTTTGTCAAGGCATTTCATGGAAAATTAAGTTTCTTAAATTAAAAGTTTTACAGTAAAAAAAAAAAGAAATCACAGAGCCCACACAATCTGAAGGATACTACTTCTCAAATGTGAAAGCAAAGATCTTTAGCTTCTAGATAAGCTGGTACTTTGACTTTAAATGCTGAATCTAAACTACAAGGAATATAGAGAATATTCATTTTTTACAGTTTATAATATCTATAATTTATCTCATCTAATATTATTCCTACATCTATGAAATCTTTTTAAGGAAAACATGCCTTTTAATCTTAGTGTAACTGTGGCTGTAAATCCATTAACGTCAGTTCAGAAGTGACATTATAGTTGATTGTGTCCATGTTTCAATATGTCACTGTTTGTATGTATGTCAGAGGTTTGTATGTGAAGTGTCCAAATAACATATTTGCTGCTCTATACACGAGCACCTCATGTGTTTTGACATCCTGTGATTTAAACATTATTCATTTTTATGAGGTCAAGTAAATTACATTTGATATGTGTTGCTGATTTTCTCCCCCTTTTCCTATATGTGCATGAGTAACTGAGGACCCACATCTAAACGCAGCATTATAATCCAGTCTGCTGATGTATTTTATAAGTGTGTCTGCTGGTTTATTACATATGCAGAGGCATCAGTGCACAGCAAAATGGAAAAATGCATCAATATATTCAGAGAAAGGCAGGCCGTAGACAGCTCAGAAAATAAATCTACATCTGCCAGGCTCCATGCAAACAGCAGAGCCATCCTTAATGGTGAAACCATCGATGAAAACAGATAAAAATATTAAATATTCAGACATTCCTTTCACCCAGTATCAAAAGCGTCCAGATGTGAGGAGCTGAAGTTGTTATCAGGAATCCAACGACAGGCATTGAAAGAAATTCCTCTGAATTTTCAACCATATAAAAGTATTTTATGGCATGCAAATAAATGGTAATTTCTGACTATGGAGAAAAAAACATGCCAATAAACCCTATCATTTGGGACTAAAACTCCACAAACAGGAGATACTTTCAATTTGCTTTGCCTGTCTCCCCGCGTTAGATGCTTGCGATTGCCGCGAAATTAATCCATTTAACAATCTGTGGCTTAAATTTGAGGATTTCCAGTTTTTTTAGAATATCAATAAGTTCCAATTGAAGAGAGGATTCTTTTGCAATTCAGGCATGTGCAGGCGATAACGGCAGAGTTGGCATGAAGAGAGGCAAAGATGGATTAATTATGCAGAGAACATGGAAATTCTGCTTATCATCGCTTAGCAAAGGAGCCCAGCTCACATAATCAGAAAACGGGGATGAAAAAAAATAACAATGCAGTGGCACCTTCCAGCCCATCATCTTACAAGTTAGATTTTTCCTGTAATTAAAAAGTAACATACAATTATATTCATATCTCATATGCAGACTATGAGTGGGTGTATATTAAATAATTGCATTGGGATATAAGGGTTGATTTAAAAAAAGGGAAAAAGAAGTTTAAAAAAAATCTTGTCTCACAGGGGATAGCTCCCCTGGGTTGGATTGAACTACTTAGAAACTGAAAACTTAAATTATCTTCGGAAAGCAAACAAAGACAAAGGCTAAAGAGAGAAGACAGAAGCTACTGTATATTTACTTACTTGTGTTTTTTGGGGTTTTTTTTTCGAAACGTGCACTTGGTGCATTTTGCAAACAAGAATAATAATGTCTAAAGGCAGTTGTGGTAAATCCCCTCTGAGGATGCATGATATGGAAAGATATATGCTGCATTTTGTTTCTCATTTCATGTCGTCTCAAGATTTCACCATCACAGTTGTGCATTCCAGGATGTCGAGGAGCTGTGTTCAGCCTGCCAGCTCTGTGAGCACCAGCTAATATGTGCCGGGCTTATGCTTGCATTTCTCTTATTCCTTAAAGAGGAGCAGATTAAACTGTTAATGTTGTACAGCTAGTTACAAACAGGCAAGAGGTTTCAGACCTCTTTTCTAAGACACCTCGGGTAAAAACATTCAACACTAAGGTCAAAGGTTAATGCTAAAGCAGCCATCACATAAGAATTTACAAGCTTATACTGTAAAATGTAAAAATAACGCATGCAGGGTGAGTAGGACGACAGCTGGCTTTGTCCTCACATGCAAGTGCATGGGTTTGGTTTCAACACTGGAGGGGTGGGAGCACATACTGTATGAAACAGGGGGTCGTCCATCAGAAAATGAGCGGCAAACACTACATTTTTTGCATTCCGGTGAAATTTAATGCACCAATTTGTGCCTTTTCTTCATCAGCTTACAGTGTAAATGTCTTTCTTTTGGCAAAATCAAAGTCCTCTGCTACTTTCATGTTTTTATTGGGGGGGGACAAAAGCAAATGTTTTATATATTAAGGGAAATGTGTCCCCAGCGTCCTCACCTGAAATCTACATCCATGCTCACATGCTTGAATTTTTCATCTTTACAGTGTGCAGGAACCAAAACATATGTTATATACTAGCAACAGCACTTTGGGTGTCATAAGAGCACTGAAAATCATACATCACGCCCAGCAGCGACACTTCCAAACAAAGGATGGAAAAGATATAAGTGGTGTCATGTTGTGTTTTCTTCTCTTGTTTTATTTAAAGTTCCATCTCAAGTCAAAGGGGAGTGAGTTTATTACAGTGTGTGTATAAGAAAGTGATTCAAACTCATTCCAGCTTCTGTTTTGTAATTGTTCTGTCACATTCCTTTAGTAAATTATGGGCCTAGTCCAGCATCTTACCCCATCCCCACTTTTTCAGCTGACCCCAACAAGCAAATCCCCTGGAACTTCTCGAATCTGTCTTTTTATCCGAGATAGCTTTCCAGTTCACTTGCAGATTGCGGCAGCCTTTCAGACAGCGCACCTGTTGCTTGAGCCTTGATTTCGCTTTTTGATCAGAGGACCCTCTGACAAAAGAGGGAGAGAAGAGGCTGAAGAAAAGGGAGAGGCAAGAGAAAAGATCCTTATCGAATGCTCTCCACCGGACAATGAATTTTCCCCGCCATTCAAATGTATCTGCAGAATGCTTGAGTGATTCATTACAGCAGATTCTGAAGTGTGACAATGGACCTCAGAAATGAGTGATGGTATCTTTTTGCTGATTTCATTTCCCTGATCCTTCTTATCCCCCTGGCCTGTGTACCTCTATTAATTAGAAAGTAGGGATTTCCACTCATCAACTGATGGGTTTCATGCTCTGCTCTGTCACAAATCTCCTGTCCACGCTATCTCCCTCCTTCCAACCCATGGCTACTTTGGAATGTACATACTCGGCTCCAGCTTCAATCTCAGCTGCGAGTCAGGGTGGCTTTGGCGATTCATAAATATTTATAAACCGATTAAGAAAGAATAATAAAGTTATAAGACAGTGGTTGGTTACCCTTGAACAGTGCTGTGGATGACTTCCTAGGAGGGGAAATGTGATCGTCCTCACTGCTGCTCTTTTGCTGCTGTTTTATTAGGAAATCATTCTTCCTCACTGTTTTGAACATTGAAACTATTAGTTTATTATTTCATCCCTCACTTGAGCAACCTTATAAAATAATTATTAATATAAAATGCATAATGATTAGCTGCCATATGGTCAGAAGATTCATAAACATGCAGCTAAAGTGCAGCAGTATTGTACAATAACAGCAGGATGATGCGACACATTTTGTATTTTGTTGACACTTACCTCATTATTTCACTGCAAAACAAAAATAATACTATTGTTATTTATTATTATCGCAAAACTTTGTATTATTTTCTTACCAAATACCAATGTGTTGGAGCTGAGGTGTATTCTCATTGTAAAATCTCATTGTTGACCTCCGTCACTTTCAAAAACTTATAGGCCTAATTTTTTTTTTAACCACAAAAATCATACCTAATGTGCCGCTGTTTGGCAAGCTGCTGCCGATTTTGCTTTAATATACTCTAAAAAATGCCACATAGGAGTAGCATATTTAGCATGTTCTGTACTATTCTGGTCAAATTTAGCATGATGACCAAATTAATTATTTTCTGGATTTAGTTGGGGTTATCATAGTCCTTAAATGTATGTAGTAATGACTCCCAGACCAGTTGTTTCACTGTGCCCTCTCCCACTTCTCAAACCTAAAAGTTACCCCCTTGTGTCAAAGTACTGAAGTGGTAACTGTCTCCTTGCAAAACTGAAGGTAAGAAAACATGAAACGATCACAAAGAGTTATTACATGAAATAAGACATTTAGAGCTATGCATGAACACGTGTATTCTTTTCTTTGCTTGCAAAAAGTCCCTCACAGACAAAGACATGCAAAACCTTGTATGAACAAATTGTCTGAAATCACTGACAGAAATCCAAATAGATTTATTTGGAAGAGAGAGTGCTAGCAAAGAAAGTGCAGGCAACACTTAACACATATAGTGCATATGAAAATCCATTGTATTTAGCTATGTTTGTTTTGCTTCTTTATCTGTAGCAGACCTTTGACACATGTCATCAGTTCCAAATCATATTCTTAAGAAACTTTCCCTTGTGCCTGCAGGATCACAAACAGAACATCAGGGTCCATTTGCAGTAGCCTACATATTTAGAGTCAATGCACTGGGGGGTTTTTTCCTGTTAGTGCATCAGTTATTGTAACAGATATGGCAGTCAGTACTGATTTGTATTTGAGTGTGTGTAATCTCTGTTGTGGCTAATATCTAGAATTATAGGAAATGTACTCCCAAGTATATGATATGCATTCAATTTGAGCTTGTTTTATGAGTAAGTGCTTGATAGTTTAATCATGATTTTGAAAATGTGGCAAATCTCAGAGTGGTAGTTATCTCCTGCTACAAAACCACTCCTAAAATATAAACAGCATTCAGGAGAGGAGAAAAAAGTTCTCGGCTGCAAACTAAAAAAAAAGCCTATATTTGCTATCAGAGCAAATGACACATTGCATATAGTTCCCACAGCACCTCTTGCTTAGGTTTTTAGGGACAGTCTGACTCTTGAAAGTGCCATTAATTATTAATGATACCCAGCACAGCTGAAATGGCCAATTTCCCTGTTGTCTCTATGACTAGAAGGGTGCTTGAGGGCGAAGACCTGCAATTAGCTGTTATATGTGGGTGGCCATTCTAGACAGCATCAACTCTTGTTAGTAGCATGACTGCAGAGGAAAGGAGACTGAACCCCAAGACTAATTATCCTTTCCCTCTCCCTTAAATATGAAGACATTAAAGTTGATTAGTCTTTCTAATTAGGTTATGCTTTTTGATACCACTTGTGTTTTTTGCTTCTGGCTTTTATGTATGATAATCTCTTTTTTGCATACTTGCCTACAAAGTTATTCCATTGTAGTCATACACACTGGCATCACAAAAGTGGAGACAGGAGCACATTTGTGTGTATTAAATATCATGTATGGGGCATTTTTTTTCCTTTTAAAAATTTGGCATTTTGGAACATTGCAGCATGTGAAGTCATGTGATGTTTCTTTGGAACAAAAGAAACAGTACATCCACTTGTACATGTGTTGAGTTTACAGAGAAATGAAACCACAAGAGCCACTTAACCCAACATGCTGCTTTCAAATAACAGCTAAATCTGATATGCCAACCCCTCTCCCCCCTTACAACGGCACACAAGGACATGACTGGGCAGAAAGAGGAGAGTCCTCATCTGTAAGATTAGGTTTGGCAACTCTACTCCTCTCCTCTGGATGTCAGATCAGCAGAGTAAATTATATTGAGATCCTCTCAGAGATGACAGATGAAATCTGTCTCTTTGGGCTTGACGTGGAGCTGCAGGTGATACATGATATGTGATAAGGCGGTGATGTCACGGCCGCAGGTGGCTCCCCCCCACCCCCTCCTCCCCACGTCCCCTCTACTTGTGTGGAAAATGGCAGCACTGTGAGCAGCTCACAGAGAACTTTTATCTCTCCCCATCTGTGTGGTCTCAGGCGCGATGATCTTGGACCAGAGCCATCCCAACCTTCATGCCATTTAAGAAAAAAAGAGGGGGGGAGGGGCAGCAGGATGGAGAGAAAAGAGAGGGAGGAAGGGGAGGGGGTGCAGAAGGCTGTCTGATCCTGCTTTTAAGTTTCAGGGCGAGCAAGCAGCTGTTTGACATGTTTTTGTTGGGAACATAGAGATATATCTCATTTTAAAAAAAGAATGAAGTCTCTCATTTTTGTCACTTTGCCTGATATCTTGCATTTATATCAGATTATTTGTGGTATCAGTGTTCAGGTTATTTAAATTCTGAATTGGCATTTAAAGGTACAGCCTATTATTGTTTAAGCTTTTATACTTCTTATATTTAAATATATTCTCATTTACAAGACGCTCTGTAGGTTGCATTGTCTTTCCTAACAATGTGTTTTGTAGAGGACATGAATATGATACATTCTATACGCTAATGTTCTGAAAATGTTTTATGATACAGAACCAAATACAGCGGTGAAAAGATTCTTTCTGAGTAAAATTTTAAAACTGGTTAATTACATTATCAGAGATAGACACCTTTATTTACAGACACATATTCCCAAAACCCTGTCCGGTTAACTTTGTAATACCTCTTCATCAACGTGACTGTCATATTCCACATGTTATGAATGGATTATAGAGTGGATGTTATTTAGCACTATTAGGTAAAGCATGATATTGTTACAACATTCTTTTCATACAAGTGATTTTTCAGTCCTCGGTTACTTTGCTCATGTTTGCTTATCATGTGCAGTGGTAGAAAGTGGATATTCCTATATTCTATCCATTGCTTTGGCGACCTTTTTCAACTGTTCATTTATTATTTTAGCTTACTATTTCAAAAGTTAAATGATTTAAGCATACTATTGCAATGCTTTATTGCTTTATACGCCTTTTAAGAAGCATTTAAAATGTAGATGGGACTATCCGAAGGGTCATTTCCTGTACAAGTGGTTTGATAGTTTTATCTGGTGAAACTACCATGAAAAAAATTTAGGTACATTTTGTAATTTCACCCAGAGGAAGTGCTTGACCCCAGATCACATATTAGAAGATATTAAATAGCTGAAAGTACAGAACTTAATTTGATGACTAATTCAGAGACATCTTTAATAAAAACCACTCACTGCAATTACAAGCAATCATAAAGAGAATTTCTTAAAGTGGAGAGGACAGTCTGAGTCAGTGGTTCCCAACTGGTCCACATTTCTCCTTAGCCATTAGTTGAAGGTCCACACACAGAATTTAATATATTCAGCGTCATACTTGTGCTCCGCCATGTTATCAAGGTAGTTTGCTGTCTCTGTTAAGTAGCTGTCTGTTAAACACTCAACTTACAGCAGGAAACTGTACTTCTAAACAAAAGGTATGTGCCAGAAATTCACTGTACTTCAAAATAAAATGTGTTTTTTACAAACTTGACACAATTTTGGACTGTGACCTACCAGTTGGCAACCACTGGTCTAAGTGCCCCTCTGCATTTTTCAATAAACCACATTCATTGTCCAATCATTTCTACTACTATCAAAAATCACTATTGGGCCTTAGGCCCATGCTTCAAAACTAGATGACACTGTTAGCAAGTTACCTTGCTGGCTTTGTTTACACACATTTTTTTACACATAACAAACCAAGAAGCACTCCTCATGTCTGGGGCAATATTTCGTGAGAAAATTTTGCATTTGGAATATTATTTAGCCCCCTTCCCAACAAGTTAGCATAATATGGTTGGTACCAACAGATGCCTTAGGTTGTCCAGTTCCATCACTACCTTTACAAGCTACCCAGCTTAAAAATGAGTATGCCACAGCTTCTTAAAGACAGTAAGGCTGGCCAAATTGCTGACAGTCTTGTGTCTTGTGGGTCTATTTTTAATAGTTAGCTAACCAAACAGTGGGGCAGCTGCTATCAGTTGGTATAGAGACTTCGTATGAAAACAGGAAGACTATAAGAAACAAGTGAAGAAAAAATGAACACTTTCGCTAGTTAAATGTCGAGCTTTGTTTTCGGTCAATAATTTCCTGAACATTTTGTGGTGACAGTGTGTGACCCACCTTAACTCAGCTACCTGGCATCCAAGCATCAATGACTAGCTAAGTTAGCGGTACATTCGTGTGTATGTGTGAGAATCTGCCTGGGCGCAAGGTAGATGGTGGATGTATAAAGACAGTTGGATACAGCATTGGAGGATGGGCCTCGTTTATTCAGCTGAAAGTAGCTCTGTGGTAGCCTGGAAATCAAGACTCAAATCTAGAAAGATTTTGAATCTGGCCCTCACCGATACACCCTTCCTACCCAAGGGGAAGCACTAACTGAGGCATATTAAATGCTGCCACACGCAACTGAATAGCACGATAGCCAATCAGAGCAAAAAAACAAGGTGACGTATTCATTGCACTAAGCCCCATTTGTTTGCCGACCAGTGGGGCTAACTGATATAAATATGCTTTTGCCATATCCCATAGGCAAAACGGCAAAAACTTCCTTCCTGGAAGCAAAGGGTCCAGGGGAGTCTTCTGTTCCTCTCTCAAGGAAAAGGATAGTGTGTAGTTGGCTTAGCGTTTCTTCCAAAGCTAATTTGAATGGACACGGTCCTTTGGCAGCTGCCATCTTGGCCGTTTACTTTTCAACTCCTATGGCATAGCGCTGTCTTCATCATGTTACGCCTGCCCAGAGCCCGCCTCTGTCAGACAGACTGATATGACTGGTCCGATGGCGATTCAGGGGCCGCCATCGTCAGCGGCCCCTGAGTCGCTCATCGGGGCCAGATCCCCACGCAGTGCAAATTCAAATTTGCTGGGGGCGGGGCATCTGGATTTCCAGGTTAGCTCTGTGGCGTAGGAAGCCAAAAAGTTCAACTTACTTGAATCTTCTGCATCAGTGGGCCCAGAGAGCATGTGTGCTAGAGACTCCCAGTGGCCAAGCAGCGAACTTCCGGTTTAGCACTCCACTATCTCAAATGGGGATTAAATGATCTAATTGTGCGGCTCTTAAGACTTTCAAAATGTCATGGGACCAAATGGATCAAACCTCGATAGTGAAAGGAGTCAGATGATCTTCATTCATTCATCTTCTAACCGCTTCATCCTCTTGAGGGTCACGGGGGGGCTGGAGCCTATCCCAGCTGACATCGGGCGAGAGGCAGGGTACACCCTGGACAGGTCGCCAGACTATCGCAGGGCTGACACATAGAGACAAACAACCATTCACGCTCACATTCACACCTACGGACAAAAGTTATCAATTAACCTAGTCCCCAATCTGCATGTCTTTGGACTGTGGGAGGAAGCCGGAGTGCCCAGAGAGAACCCACACTGACACGGGGAGAACATGCACACTCTGCACAGAAGGGCTCCCATGCCCGGGATTGAACCGGTAACCCTCTTGCTGTGAGGCGAGAGTGCTAACCACCACACCACCGTGCCGCCCGAGTCAAATGATGTTAAACAAAAATAAATAAATAAAGAATTCTTTACCGATTTACAGATGTGTCTTTCACAATGTAATTCTATGGGATAAAGCCTTTTTGGGCCCAATGGCATCACATGACGGACCCAGAAGCTATTTCTGGTTTGGCCACTATTTCAAATAACTTTTTCTTTGCTAAGTTGCTAACTACATTTCACAAACATGTGGTGTTTAGACACTAATTTACCAGAGACTCCAATTCATAATCCTATTTGTGCGTTGATTTTCCTCCTCATGCACAAATATGTAGATAAATATTTTTAAACAACTCATAATTTCCTCTTCTTTTTGGCTGCGTTAATTAGTTGGACCCCCTGGTAACTGCAGAAGTAGCCCTGGTTGGAAACCATTTCTTTAGAGGGTTAAGAACAAGAAACAAAGAAACAAGGATAAAAATATCTACATTTAAAGTTACAGCCTAAAACCCCACTTCTAGTGCAATGAAATGAGATATGAAGCACAAAAGGAGTAATCAAAAATATGATGTGTGTAAAAAAAAAAAAAAAAAAAGTCAAGTTAAGTTGGTTAATGGCTTCACCCAGTGCTGGAACAGAAGGGAGGGTATTTTCTTGCCAAGCCTTCCTGAACAAACAGGTACGCCTGTAGTTTTTGATAGGGACATCTTCACACTGCAGACGCTGAGTGGAGCTTGAAGGACTTATCATTTTGAAATGAGGAAAAGTAAATATATGTTGCTTGTCAATAATTAGGAATGCCTTGCCTTTTGTTTCTATGCAGCAACTATGTATGTTGTTGTCAATGTGCCATTTTGGACTCAGCTGCACTTCAGAGATATAGAGGCTGGGCATGTTGTCTTCCCTGTATTGTGATATTACAGCTTGGCACAGTTCTTTCATGTTAAAGGATAAACACTGGCTAACAGTATATCAACCCTCAGGATGTGTGTGTTTATACATAGAATAGCTTTAAATATGGGCTATAACATCAAAGATTGTTTTAAGGTTATTCCATACAGTAACGCTGGAATTCAATTAATTTCTACGATTGTCTAAGCAAAATGAGACAGGAGGGCAGCGCTAAGGCACAACATTCAGCTAAATAGCTTTGAACTACAGATAGTTTCCATTAATTAAACTGGATTGCAAGTTGTTTAATCAATTTCAGAGCCCCAAACAGTGACAATCAACCGCCTCCAGTCAATGTGTGTGCATGTGCACGTGTGTATGTGTGTGCACGTGTGAGAGTGTGGTCAAAAAAGAGACGAAAAAACGAAAGCATTTGTCTGTTTGCAATGCTACCAGTGGCGCTGGCGTATAGGGTCTCACTAATTAACCTCCACGTTGATAATGTGCTTAATTACTTTATATTGTGATTTAGTTTCTTCCTAGAGGTTATTCTCTCTTTCAGATTGCAGAAATAATCTTACATGCCTCAAAGGTGTTGAGCGGAGAATGCGATGCCCCAGTGAAACGCCGGTGCAAGCAGGCATCTGTGGATAGACTTTGTGATTACCACCGCATTGACATCAATGGAAACCGTTTGACACCTGGCCCAGAGAGAGGGCAGCATCAGGCTGCAAGAGCTTTGATTAAATGAAAAAAAAAAGAAGACAAGCATAGTCGAGGGGGGAAAACTTGATGTAATTTTGTCTGATCACCACACTGGCCCTGTGTCCTATCAGGCAGAGGACCTCTCATCACCTTTAAATTTCTCTGGGCTCATGAAAAGACCAGACACAGGTTTGATAAAAAATGAAAGAAAAAAAACTATGGCAACACAAAATGGAGTGGAATGAGACTCTGATCCTCTGCCTTTTGATATCTGGTGGTGTCACTATGCAACAATTTGCTTGTAGTACAATTTAAAGTTGGATTTGAATCCATGCAGGCTTGCAGAGAAAGATATATAGTGCAGAGAAGTGGAGAGCAGGAACTTTTTATTGAAATACTGAAAAATGCAAAAGGTAGTATATGCCATATCAATGACACTGCATGGAGATTTTAAATCCATTTCTCCATATAAACCAGAAGTTGAACATGCAAAAAAGAAAGCAACGGCAACAAGGAGAAAGAATTTCAGAATCACATTAGTTTGTATTATGATAATTTCCCGGCACTGAATGTAAAGGACATATTAGTTCAGTCCAGTTTATTTATGGAACAATACATTACAAATTACCACAGTACTGAAACTGGGGAAAATCAGCTAAATACACCTTCACTTGGTAATGACATGGGATTGTTCATAGATAACAACACACACCTGCATCTCTGCCTCCCCGCACACACACACTCACCTCCCCCCCTCTCCGTTTGTTTTGTTTTGGGCAGTGAGGATAACACCTGCCTCTTCCCAGTTAATGGTCTTTTTAATTCATGGCTCAAACCCATTTAAAGGCAAACCCTTTCACAATTTGCTTAATTTCTGATGTCATTTCCACCCTATAATTACTGTTCTCTCCCTCATATTTATCAGTCAAATGTACCTGCAATGAAAATATAAGACCTTGACACCACTTTTGCGGAATCAAAATAGTATTTAATTTGATGTCTTTGGCCGTCAAACAACATTGTTCGAGGGACGTAATTAGGACAAATTTATCTTATTTTTTTTTTTATTTTGGGGATATTGCCAAGACATGTGGGACCTTTATGATAAGAAGGGGGAAGAAAACGTTTGAACACCGCTGCCCAGTATCTCATGGTTATTGTGAATGGCTTTCAGTAAAATTAATGGTGTGGGGGAGATTGCAGTGTGGCCGCGGTAAAACAGGATGCAGATGTGGTTACAGGGCATCCAGGTAAGGAAGCAGTCGTTTCCTAAACACTGCGCGGATACACACGCACACACATGCATGGTGTTAATGTAAGAGGCAAAATAGGAATTTGGATCTTTGTCATTGTTTGTTCCTATTACTCCCACCGCTCTCTCTTTTGTCGTTTTTGCCCCTTGACCTCACTATTCCCTAAACATGTGCATTTTTTTAGACTCCCACGAGCTTGGTTTGCTTAATCTGACTCTTTTATTAGCTTCAGAAAAGTAAATTAGCGGTATAAGATGGCCTTAAAATGCATCTTTGCAAAGTCTGGAATAAAAATATTAATTGGGAATATGAAAAATAAGACTTATTTGAATATTATAGCACCCTGTTATACTTCTAACTAGTTAAAACGATCACAGCCTCATCCTGTGGAAATAAAATGATGCACTTTTTTTTTTACTTTAACCACTTCATTGGACTACACTGATCTATATGCACATGGGAAGGAATATGTGCGAGACAACTGCTCCCAGCAGAGTGAAAAATTACTCCTGCTCCTGTGTACAGCCAGATTTTCTGTACACAACCTGCTATATGTTATGTTGTCAGGACTGATTTTTTTTTTTCCACGGCAAAGGAAAATTAATTGCAAAGAGGGACAAGAATTTGTTTTCATATTGGCTTGGTGGAACTGAGTGCCAGGATGGAGGAGGACAGCTGTGGGGGAAGGCTGGCCGACCCGCTGCCTTCTGCCTCTCCCATGCCTAGCTGCACAGAGTCTGTGACAAAACAAGCCTCCAGGAATACTGGGCAAACACTGAGAGCCTCTCACTGGGATCCGCACTATTTCCTGAGAGCACCACAGCCAAAAAGCTTCACACTCCCAATACTGTCTTCACTTCTTTTTTTTTCCTAAATTGAATTGTCGCTCCCTTATCGCATTCCCATCAAAGATATGGAATAGTCATGATCACAAAATGCCTGTTCAGTCAGTGGCTTGCAAATATGAGCACAGCATCACTTGGCAAAGGTGCTGAAAATTGCAAACAAACATGTTCTTTTTGCACGCTTAAACAACCTCGCAACAAGAAATAAGGTCAAGCACGTTGTAAGTGATTCCACCTCTTCTCAATCTGCGTGTGCTCTCACTGTACAAGGCTGTCGAGGCTCAGCCAGGAGAGATGAGGGAGATAGTGGAGGCTGAGGTAGGAACCATTTTCACACTGCCACAATTACAGGAACCGTCATTACATTGCTCACTCTTACTCAAATACAGATAGAAGCCCCAAAAAATTATGCGCAGGCTAGGAGGAGAAAGTGGCTCACTTCTGTTTGCTAAATTAATCGCTTCCTAAATGGCTCCAGGCCAGGCAAAGTTAACATTTGCAGTTTCAAAGGTTTTCAGCGCTTGCAATGAGCCATGAAATTACTGCATGCCGTCGAAAATGGCAGCTGATGAAAAGCCCAAGGAGCAGGTCCCACAGGCAGAGAGAGCTTGGAAGTGAAATCTTAAACACAAAGTCTCATTTTTGATTCGGATCGTGGTGAAATTCAGAACCAAAACTCGAGAATGTGCGAGCCCATGTCCGAAAGCAGGACAGGTTGTGACGAGACAGAGGACGAACAGCTGTCTGTGGCCCGGCAGGCTCGTGCAGGCTCCGTGGAGGCAAGGTGAGCGCAGAGGTTGGGTTGAAGGAGCGTAATGATGATGTTGAGGTGCTCAGCTGCAGCCAAAATGGACTGACCCAAATTAGGTTTGATTAAATCACAGGGGTGACGCTGCAGTTCTGCAGACATCATTAACATCAAAATGATTATGGCGGAGCTGTTTGGCTCAATTGAACCCAACCAATTCACACCAACAGCCTGATGCCGGAAAACTCATATTTGCATATTGATTGAATTAAGCTGTAAGCACGTTCACATACATCTGAAACATAATGGAATTAATTCAGGATCCACTGCTGCTTTGCTTTAACTTAACTTGGAATCTAAGATTTGCACCTACAGCAGTGTTACATGATCCTTTGTCCAAAAAGAGACATTAATTTGAGCTCTTTTACTCCTAAGATAATCCAAACAACCAAATGATCACAATTAGGAATGTTATCCCCCTCCAAAAAATAGAGAAACAAATATCATCCTTCATCATCAAATTGTTTAGATCACTTCTGCCAATTTTTTGACTTTTGATTCCACATTCCTCTTTAGTTGGGTAAAATCATACTTTAGAGATGAACATTTCCTAAAAACTCATACTGTGCTTGGGATCTCTAGCTCCTGCCTTGCCAGGAAGAGAGAGAGAGAAAAAAAACCTCCCCCACATATCAATCTGCAATCATAGAGCCTAGCGGACACTTCGGATTGCGGAAACTTTGACCTATTTTTCAATGTTGGAGTGACCAACCAATTTAGGAGCCAATTTGATTTTTTTTATTGAGCATGTGTGACATGAAATTAGATCCTCAGTTAGTTGAAATCTGGAAGAGTTGGAAGATAATCATTTGATTGCATGTGTATCTACTAAAAAAGAGTGATAGTCCACCTACTCTCAGTCTAAAAATACTCACTTATTTAAGTCAAATTCAAGCACTGGCAGCTGTAAAGTAAATTAATTTGGAATTATTTGGTTAAAAACAGGGGGACACTCTTTGCGGAGACGCCACCTATTACTGCTAATAGAATTTTTGAGTATGTTTATCTTGCTGTTCATGTATTAATGGCATTTAAATATGTTATGCCTCCACCATAAAACATTAAGCACTCTATTGTTAGGTCAAATTTGGAGTGAGAGAGAAGTGGTGGATGTTTATAAATGAGAGCTTAATTAATTAAAGAATGCATTACATTTTAATGGTGAATTGTTAACTCTCGCTGTAGCCTCATTAATATGTGCCCCATGGGGATTTCAGTGCCATCATTTCACCAGCAACCTGCTGGCTGCAGGTCCTGTGGCTATTTTATGGTGCTGGAGATTGATAGTTGACAAAGCAATTAATCACGTGGAGGAACGACCAACTCCTCAGTGTGTGTCTGTCTGTGTGTGTAGCAGGTGGAGGAATGATTGTTTAAATTTTCAACAGCGATGAGCTAATGCTGTATTTTATATGATTTCAAAGAACAGAGAAATTGATGTTTTTTGAAAGTATAGAAAAAAGATCAATAACTGTTTTAAAGGGACGATATAAAGAATATTTTCTCACTTATGTCTGTATCATTGAGTCATGCTGCCTCTTTGGTTTTAGTCTTCCAGGTTATGAGATCTCATTTTGAGGTGAATGAAATTGTATTTACAGTATTGAAATTGTAATAGCACTGCCTTTGTAGAAACAATGCCCATGTTAGAGCAACTTTCTGCCAAAAACATAGTCCCATGGCTGTTTACAGAGAGGTCAGTGCATTGGCCAGAGTAACCGAGGCATTGTTTCTGAGCAGAGATGTGGCACTTGACTTTTTAGATGTGCTTTTTGAGGTGAAAATTGCATTTATCTCCACTTGAATTGGTATGGAGGCAGAAATCAAGTTGAGTATCTTAAAACCCAAAGGCAAATAAATTCAGAAATATCTGTCTTGCTATAACACGGTAGCCTAAGTGAGGAAATGTCTTCCTGTAATGTGGTTAAACTTAACCTTCAGCAGATGTCTGAATGTAAAATCGTTTTCAGCTCGCTTCTCAAAAGAATCTTTTGTCTTGTTTTGTATTTCAACACTGCATGTGAAAGAGACACGCTAACAGGAATGTAACAGTGCCATGCTGATGTAAGTATATGTGGTATTGGTGGTCTTAATAATTAAGTAGCATACAGGTCAGGGTGAGTTTAGCAAAATTAAAAAATAACATTTTCTCATTGGCATTGGGCCATTGGTTTTGTTAATTCATTTTTAAAAGGACAGTTCACTACCAAAAGCCAAAAGTACATATTTTTCCTTCTACCTGTAGTGCTATTTATCAACCTAAAATGTTTTGGTGTGCGTGTTGGAGATATCTTCCATAGAGATGTCTGCCTTCTCTCAAAGACAATGGAACTAGATAGCACTCGGCTTGTGGTGCTCAAAGTGCCAAAAATGTTTTTGAAAACTCAATAACAATGTCTCTTTCCAAAAATTATAACTCGGTTGCTCATGATAATGAACTAAACTGAACTACAGACCTCGCAGCATGGTGGTGCAGTGGTTGGCTCCTGGTTTGAACCCAGGTGGAGGGTTCAAATCCCAGGGTTGGGGGAGCCCTTCTGTGCAGAGTTTGCATGTTCTCCCCGTGTCAGCGTGGGTTTTCTCCAGGTACTCCGGCTTCCTCTCACGGTCCAAAGACATGCAGGTAAGATTAACTGGTGACTCTAAATTGGCTGTAGGTGTGAATATGAGTGTGAATGGTTGTCTGTGGTACACCCTTTGATAGTCTGGTGACCTGTCCAGAGTGTACAGTGTCTCCTGCCCAGTGACAGTCCCCTTGCGACCCCTAACAGGATAAGTGGTTACAGAAAATGAATGAATGAATAAACTACACCTGCCAACCATATCACCACACTGAAGAAAGGGTGCATCCATTCAAAGTCGAGAGGAGAATTGTAACATTTAAGGTGTCCCCTTCTGCTGAGCTGTTACGTTAGCTACCTTAATCGTGCAAGGTGAGCTAGCAGTAGATCCATGTTTCCTTCTGTGTGGTGATACAGTTAATGTTTCTTTGAGCCCGGTCTCACCCTGAAATCGCCAAAATCTGGCACTTGGGCAGTGACTTGTGGCGTCAGAAACCAATGAAAAAGGGCATCCTTTAACATCGGCATGATACGTGGTCGGTTGCTGTTACGGTTTAATGGTGCCCGGCGGCGTCAGGGGGAAATACAGCGGGACAAGGACGAAGTTAAGGTGGCAAAAATCTGAGTGGGGTGGGTGGGAGGTGTGGTTGATGGGTCCAACAAACACCCAATTTCACCTGAGAGAGCAGTGCTCATATCCCGTAAGATTATAAAGCCAAACCCTGACCTTTTTTCCTAAACCTAACCACGTGCTCTTGCCACTGGTTTAATTTCCCCAAGTTTTGAGCCATCCATGTCTGGCACTACTATTATAGTTCATGCATCTCACTGTGAACACTTTGTTTTGTACTCATCCTTTAATGTATGTTTGCATGTACAATCATTGTACTGTTAGCCCATAAAAAGGCAAGTGTTTTCTGTATACCATAAATAGTTTTGTGTGACAATACTAATACTGTGGGGAGAACCTCACAGCATGTGAAAACATGTTAACATGAACATAACAATGCCATGTTGACTGGCCAAAGGGCATACAAATCCCTGCACCACTTGAATAGTGTTGTTTAAAGCTTCTCCCTGAACCCAGTTGCTCTGAAGCCGCCATTTTCTCTCCTTTCACTCCTAATTACCATAGCCTCTCCAGAAAGTCCTCTGTTGCTCCATCTGTCCCCTCAGCCACTGACAGAGATGCTCTAATCACCTCGCATAGCAGGGCTCACATGGGAAAAGACTACACAACCACCATACTGTCTCAGATATAGAGCCGCTACTGGATGCCAATACCTCACAGGGGGTAAGCTATAAACACTGGCCGCAGCCTTGTATGGGATATGTTCAGTGATGTGCGCTGAAATGGATCCATCTCATGTTACAGATCTCCCACACAGCCCGACAACACTAATGCCAAATGAGGTTTTGTATGAAGTATATGTGACATATGCCGAGTGAGCCGGCAGTCCATCAGTAGCTCACATCAAAATGACACTCAAGGGATGAAGGTCTGTTTTTGGAAGGATACCGCAGGTTTACATTAAGCTACACACTGTATGTGGGCAGGAAGTATCACAGCGGGGAGGCTTGGAATGAAAAGTATTTTTTTAATGTTCAAGAATATCAGAAAAATAGATCTAATTGAGAGAGAGGGAGAGAGAAGCGCAGCTTGTAATTGAAAAAAACTTTATTTTAAAACCCCACATGTGTTCTAAAGCCATGCCTCCACAGATCCATGCATTATTTAATCTTATTCTGTATGCCCTGCAGCTTGATATCTTACCCTCCTTGTATTTGATTCTGTTATTCTCACCCAGGTTGACACCTCCTGACTTCTCATTTTTGCGTTACCCCCTTCTCGACGACTTTCATGTGTTCCTTTGTGGGGGCCCTGCAAGTTTCCTCCAAAAACTTTTCCTGAAGCAAGAAAAGAGAAACTTTCCGCTTCTGCCAGAAAGCCTTCTCATCTTGGCGGAGGAGCAGCCGAGGGAACTCTCAAATGATGACAGCCATCGTGAAAGGGCAGATAAGCCCGTGTGGCTTTGCCTCTGATTGTATGTTCATCTCATTCTGATCCGGCCGCGATTCTAAGCCCCTGTCTCGCAGTCCTCACTCTCCCAACAGTTGATCTTCTGCATGTCATTGAAATCGTCTTATAGCTGATCCAGGAGACAGGGGGAAAGTGGCTGTTTGTCACCCAACTTCAGTCTTGGCAAGGAAGACAAGTTCTGCTGTGTTCTTTTTTTCCCTTTACATTGTGACTGACTGACCAGTTAGTTTTTGTTCTACTGAACAGTAGATGATAGACACACGGGTTACACTACAAATTGATTCTTAATGAAAAAGTCCATCCTAGAATATTTTTTATTTCATCATATTTGTGTGACTGTTTTTAGGAGGTATTACGTTTTTTAATACCAATACCAATCAGACAATATGATGTCATGTCGACAGCAGCAGCATGTCGTACATGGATATATGGAGAAGCAAAGATACCAATTACTCCGTGTAGCCTCAATATCCTGGAATGCAACTCAGCAGTAAGATGCACTGTGTTGAGTAAGGGGTGCTAAGCCATTACTAAAGATATTGCCACATCTATGCAACAGTTTCCCAAAACTGTTCAAGGAAAGAGGTTTTTTTTAGATAATCACATTGACTGTTGACTACTGATTGATTGGCCGATTGACATCAACAGTAACCAAGATGAAATATCATAATGTGCAGATCCACAAAAAGAAGAAGAAAAAAAAGAAGGGCGACAAAATGTAATCTGTATCAGAAATTGTTGTTATATGATGGACATGGTGTTTTAGCTGCAATTTCTGATACAGATTACATTTTGTAATCTAATCTATATCAGAAATTGTTGTTATATGATGGACATGGTGTTTTAGCTGCAATGCCTTTTATATAAATTGCACTAAAAACATAAAATAAAAAGCCAATATATTATCTACAGACAAACAAAACAATGGACAGTTAAACAGAAAATGAAATGAATCCTCAACACCTGATGCAATGACCCCTTCCCTACTTTCTACCCTTCTACTTCCAGCGCCACCCTTGCTCAGACCAAACTCATCTTTAAACTCAGTCAGTTTGTGACTGCATCTTGTAAGGTTGTGACACTATGACACTGACAATATCTGTCCACAGACAAACAGACATATAAACACCTGGCTAAGTACTCAAAACGACCAATATGGTAGTTCCCGCTATCATAGGTGTCTCCAGGACCACATTTTGCATGGCAACACACACACACATAGACTCACAAGAGGAAATTAATCCTAGCCCCACTGCTGCAACTAGTAATAAAGGCTACTGTTCAGGAATGCCTTTAAATCCTACTACTGGAGTACGGTTATATTCTTAATTGTGCACATGAAGACCTCAGACTTTACAATTAATATATCTTTAATATAAATGTAAATTCTAAGCCTATTTCAGACATCCAGACATTGCACTACAGCTTGTTCCTGAAAAGATATCATGGTATAGATATTGTGGAACTGATCACAAATACTTAAAGATTTTTATTTATCCTTCTGTTAACAGTCACCACAGCTGTTGCTTCTGAAAATCAAAAAATGCAACAAATTCACCAATTTAGCAACAGTCCACTTGTTAATACACGTTAATTCAAGACTGTGAAACTCTTGCAGTCATTTTGGCCACTAGTCCCACATAAAGGGTAGTAGTGAATAGTAAAATGTGGGGGAATAGTGGCATAATTACAGAGCTGTAATTAAGTTGGTGAAAAGACCCAATTATATTATTTTAAAAGCACTATCTATCTAAAGTTTGCTAACATGCTAATATTTGCCACCAAAGGCTACCAGTCATGTCAGGCCAAGTAAGACTGTAGCAGCAAACCCCCTGAGTGTATAACGTAAAGCAAGGGTGTGTTTCACTGCTTATGAATTTAACTTTCTGTTTGTAGGAGGCAGGATGTGTTATTTCTTCTTTCAAAAGTTTCATAGCCTTCGCTTTAAGGTATGTTTGCTCAGGGTTTCAAAGCATTCTGAGAAATGTGGGGAATTTCTCACTCCTGCAGAAGCAGATGAAGAAGCAATTTGACAGAAAGTGGGTTCAACAACAAAAAATATATCAATTAACAAGAATTACAGCGTGCTCAGTTGTTCACCACTGAAATGCATCGAACAGCACGGATTGATGAGATCTAACAGTGCATAAGTATCCAAGGGTTGAATTTATCTTGAAGGCAAGTGGAGCAAACAGGAGTCTGCAAGCAACTTGAAGCTCCTGAGTTGGTGTAAAGTGATACAGTATAAAGAGAGCTGAAAGGTTTTTTCCACTTCAAAAGGCACTGCTCCTGCACCATGGTTATCAAAGCTTAATATTTGATTTTAGTTGACCATTTTCCATTAAAAACATGATAGCCACTGTAAGAGTGACAGACCCAGGCAGTGGGAGCACCACGCTCACACACACCCCCACCCACCCCACAGGGAGGTACGTACCCTGCTTACTAGAGTGTGCAGGCCGAACAGTTCCCTTCACTTAACTTGACATTTCCAGCTGCACTGTCTGCGGCAGGTCCTGTGTGGTGTCACATCTATAGCCCCTGCAGTATGCACTGCTGAACGCTGCGGGTCTTAAATGAGATCCCAAAGGGAAAGCAGGGCTGAGGGTGAGGGTGTGTGGGGGGGCATTATCTTAGCCGCTAATGAACAATTGTATAATTTCTATCAAAAGCAGTCGTAAGGCCTGCTCAGTCTTACGGTATCTCCTCTAAATACTGTCATGATAAAGGGACTGCTAAAAGAAGAGGGCTGGTGGAGGAGGAGGAGGGGAGGAGGGGCTTGGAGCTGTCAAGAGGGGCCACTGTGGTCAGGAGGAGCGCTAGAAAGGAAAGTCTCTCCGCCTTTATCTGCCATTTCCTGCTCCCTTCCTGGCTACATTAATAATCTGTAAGAGCAGACAATCACGCACGGCCGTGAGAGATAAAACACGGATGACAAAATATCAACTTCCTGCTACAAAACTCAAAGCCGTTATTAGAATATCAGGCACAGACGGTAATTAATTTCAACTTTAATTACTTCCACTGTTCCTGTAGATTAGATCACAGGTTTGAGATGGGTTATTAAAACAACTGGGGAAATCTGCAATATAAAAAAAAAAAATGTTAATTTCTCCAACCCCATCTCTTAACCTGCTTGTTGAGTGATGCAATTACATCTTTGTGGTGCAGACAAGGGTTGATATGATGTAGATGAAAAAGACACCCAATCACTTTGGGTGGAAGCTGGAAGATTTTTACATGCAACACTTGATATACACTAGATATTTAAATGGTGACGTTATCATTTGGTCATGAGGTTATGACGACCTCATGTTTTCTGTCTGTATCAATGACAGACAATAAAACTGGTGTAACAAAATCTTCAGTTGCAATAAAGCAGTGACCTTAAGATGTTTTAACAATGCAGTATGCCTTTATGTGTTAGGAACCAATTGTAATATTCTTCATAAAGTCTGCTTCATCTGTCATGGCAGGACTCAGAAAAGTCCAATTATCCCTTAGAGGTTGTTTTGAAATTCTGAAATTTGCATTAAAAGTGACTTTATTTAGACCCCCCCATTTTTATTATTTTTTTATTAACTAAGGAATCCCTTCCCCCATGGCCGTTTTACAGAGGTCAACAAGGGCAAACATGCTACAACATCCCAAAACATTACCATTAAGAAAAACGTGCTGCAGCTTCAGAAACAATGCCGATTCAAAAACGGATACGAAAATTTACGATACTAAAAAAGGGCAGCACATTTACGCAAAGGACTAGTAGAAAGTAGAAAAGTAGAAAAGTATGTCTACCTTTATATATCGCCTCTTTGTTTCACTTTCCTTCCCGCTTAAAAAACAAACTGTGCATTCCAATACCCATAATGCCATACTATATAGTATGCCAGAACAAGATTTAGTATGTCCCAACAAATAGTATATCAAATGCAGTATGCCAAAAATACCAGGATGTTGTACTACATCCGGTAGATTTTGCAGCATGCAAGCAAACATGCTTTTCTGGCTACTGTAACCCACAATCCTCTAAGCAGCAGACAATACATCGCATCGACAAAGCCGCAAACAAATGACAGCTGTTTGACTGCTGACTGACAGCTGTCAGAAGTCCAAATGACGGATGATAGTGCATTCAAGTAACTGATGACCAGTCAAATAGTAATAATAGGAATACTAATTGTTTAGGTAAACTAAATAATCATAAATACTACAAACAACAAAACCTTACAACTATGAAAATGACAACGACAGAGAACTGCAGATGTAATTTCACTGTCACAAATATGTTAGAATCCACAATCTGTGCAGTTATAACTTTTAAGGTAAACTGTACCCATTGCAAAGCAACAACAGCAGAGCTCTCCTGGTTGATATCCGTCTCTGACGAACTCAATAAGTGGCTTTTGTTTATCTCCAAGGTAACGGGATATAGAAGCAAGAGGGTCAAACTTCAGGGCGTAATATTATGAGAGAGTAGTATGTCCCATTTGTGTGTATACTGTGTGCAACAGTACATACTTTTAAAGGGCAGCTGCAGTACCTAAAAGTGAAAAGAAAAAGTATGCAATTTGGAACGCACCCAAACACTCTCTTGCATCTGGTATCCTTCTATCAGGTCAAAAATCAAACAGTTCCTCTTGGCGCTCCTCCTAGAGGCCTGGAGAACTTCTGTTGTGTTGACTGGATATGCAGCTTTTTTCTGTTACATTTGTTTTCAGGATCTTTGTGCTTTGACTTTGCTTATTTCTATATTTGCAACATGTTTCTTTATTTGATTTGGATTTTTGTGGTTTTGAATTGGTATCATTTCTGAAGCTGCAGCATGTTTTCTTAATGGGCCATTGTAGCATGTTTGAGGACTGCCCATTGTTCAGATGGCCCAAAATTCAAGCTAGACAACCCAAACGCCACAAGAAATATTCGCATCGTACATTTCCGTAAACCATGGATACGTTATATTTGTCAACAACACTGTGGTGAAGGTGTAGTTAGGTCAAGGCACGAAATCACTTGGTTATAGTTAGAATAAGATTATGTTATAGCTTATAACACCCACTTTTGGTAGCAAAAAAAGCTGCTGGAAAAGCAGGTACAGGTAAGGGAAAACCACCCAGGTTTGCTGGCTCAAACACTACTTGGAAATGCAGCAAGGAAATGCTGCGAAGGGTCAGCAAAATCACCTAGGAGATGTGGCACAAACACCACTGGGAAACACTGCGGAGGGCCAGTAAAAACATCCAGGATCAGTGTCCCAATCACCTTTTTTTTGCATCAGATCCGATCCGAGTCCTTTATTTTGAAACTGAGTCCGAGCCGATACTTTGCAAAGCATTAAGAAAGAAAAAAAAAAAAAAGAATGCATCCAAGTTGTCCCCTAAGTTTTTTTTTATTTTTTAAAATAGTATCCAAAAAGCTTATCAGTGGTTCAGCAGCACAAAATGTAAACAAATTAAATATCTTCTTCTTGTCTTCAGCAAACAAAATAGGCCTGTATCTTTTGTAGCGGTTTGACACATGAAACAAATATTTTTCTTTTACATAGTCAAACCCCACAAAGAAACCATAAAACCCATAAAACAGGTCCCTTAACACCAAAATTAAATTGTTTTTACCTGGTTTCTGTAGAACAAAAGAATTATACTCAGTTTTCAAAAAAACAAATACAACTGTGATCAGTTTCAAGAAAGTATATATTTTTATCACCAAAGTATGGAGCTTTATCCCTATCTTTATTCAAGAGAGTGGTCTATCAGTTTGAGAGCATTATTCATTGATTTCACGTTTAAAAACCCCGCCCTCACACTCAAATAGCCTCAGCTTGTTCTTGGATCTACTCTGTTTCTGCTCAAACTGTGTGCTTGCACTCAGACACCATGTTGATTGCACTCAGATACAATGTTGCTTGCACAGATTTCCTGTTCGAGCTTCGGCTTTTCTCCTCACACTCAAACTGTTTCTGTGCACTTGCGGAATTTCTGCTCTCAGATTTCTGCCCTGCGCTTGGATTTTTTTGTGTAACAACCCTGTCAAAATCCCCCAACCAATAGAATGCCAGATTTACTGTTGACCAATGAAATGATCCCTGCCTCCTTGTGGGCGCGCTCGCTTTAGTATTAGAGCGTCCCATCCAGGCGGGTAGGCTACTCTTTAACCGGGTTCATCGATACCCACCCTCTTCCCCTGTCAGGAGTTATTTTTCAATGGTCACCAACTCACTATACATTATGCCTTATATATATATATATGTGTGTATGTATGTATGTACATATGTACATATATATATGTACATATATATATATATATATATATATATATATATATATATATATATATACGTATATATATATATACAAGCAGTCTGAGCTACAGGCTACAGTGAGGCTAAAAACAGAGTTCATATGACGTTTTTCGAAACAACTTTTATGTCGAGGCTGCAGCACACTTGGATCACTACAGATGAGCAGTATGGAGATACTTTGTGGATTCAATTTTGTGTTCTTGGATGTTAGTCTGGGGCGCCATATGCCATTAGGTGTGCTGGCCGCTCCCCCCCCCCCCCCCCCGATCTCCGCAAGGGATGTGAGGACTCTAAAACTTCACCAGGGCCTCCGTCGGCATATGGGTGAGTAGATAATGGCTGAATTTTCATTTTTGGGTGCACTATCCCTTTAACGGTTGTATTCATCTTTATAACACCCGTGAGCGGAGTGATTTTACTGTTACATGTCCCAGTGATGTTATACTCTATATCAGCACTCACGGAATGTCTCTCGTCCAATCAAATTACTCGGTCAGAACTAACTGTTTATATATGGCACACGTGTGTAAATTAACAGTCCCTTTATTCCAAAAGTGGTAAAGAAAGCAAGGGAAGAACATTTAATAAAGCCCTGGAGGGTGGGAGTAGATGAACCCGGTTAAAGAGTACCCGCCCGGACGGACGCTCTAAAACTAAAGCAAGCGCACCCACAAGGAGGCAGGGATCATTTCATTGGTCAACAGTAAATCTGGTATTCTATTGGTTGGGGAATTTTGACAGGGTTGTTACACAAACAAAAAAACAAGCACATGGCAGAAATCTGAGAGCAGAAACTCCGCGAGCGCACAGAAACAGTTTGAGCGTGAGGAGAAAAACCGAAGCTTGAGCAGGAAATCTGTGCAAGCAACATTATATCTGAGTGCAACCAACATGGTATCTGAGTGCAAGCACACAGTTTGAGCAGAAACAGAGTAGATCCAAGCACAAGCTGAGGCTATTTGACTGTGAGGGCAGGGTTTTAAACGTGAAATCAATAAATAATGCTCTCAAAGTGATAGACCATTCTCTTGAATAAAGATAGGGATAAAGCTCCATACAAAGAAAAGAAATGTTCGGTTCAGTTCAGTCAGTTCAATCCAGATCAAACAAAAAATTCCACTCCGGGATTTCCAAATAACATATCACAGTTCACAGTTCAATTCAGTTCAATCCACACAGTTAGCTCAACAAAAGAAAACTCCACCCCAGGTTTCCTCGTAAACAAGGAGGTAAAGAAAATCCACTGTTTGCTCTGACTCAGTTCAGTTTCAAAACAACAAATCAACCTGGCCTGAAGGTTCCAAATAAGAAATAATGAAACTGAAAGTAACCCCCGGCTTTCCCAAATCACGGGACCGTGGGTGAATAGGCTTACCATAATGCTCCGGCGTTGTTTCGGGCTTGGAGGCACCATAGGATCCCTTGATATCCATGGAGGAATCTCTGAGGTGAGGCCGGGTGACTGGATGGATGATATTCCACAGGAAGCGCACCTATTTCGCGTACATTGAGCGGTGTAAAATGCTGGTGGGCCGAATACGCAGAGGACTTCTGGCTCATTTCTCACTCGCCGGCGACTCTCGCCATACTGCCAGGAGCAGCATAATGTAGGGGCCGGTCTACCTGGGCTCAGCTGATCGAGCTATCCCCCTGGCTATAGCACCGGTGGGTGTGTCTGGAGGTCACCTCAGTGTCTGGAGGTGAGCAAGCCATCAGCTGACTGTCTTATAAACAAATATATTTATAAAATATACAGGATCGCCACACATTATACATTGGAAAGAGGAGGCAACAGTGAACAATATAGATGAAAAACCTGGCCATTGTTGTTGTTTTGATTCCTCCGATCTTTTATTACGATTCCGATTTTGTAAAAATAATGTGATCAGCGCCGATACCCGATCCGAGGACATCATTGGTTATACCTTTCTCCTCTTATTTATTGAAGGAAGGACTTATACATATAACATAGTTGTCAGGCTACCATGAAACTAGCCAGGTAAGACCCTCCTGGTGACGTGAGCTCAACATTATGTTTCGTTCTCTCTCTCAGTCTGGACTCGGTGCTGCCCCAAACACTTCCGAGACATTAGAATCCAATCAGGGCCAACCAGAGATTTGCACTGTGGTTGACAATGTAAGCAGCCAATCAGTTACTGCAATGTGCAGTAAAATGCAGGCTGCAGCTTGCAGAACTGTAATGGCGTTATTATAAGTTATTGCAGAAATAGAGTCAATAATTTTATTTTTTTTAATATACCATAGGGGAAATTCAAGTTTTCACTCTGTTGTCATTAACACACAGGTCCGAAATACACACACACATGCACAAACAGGACCTATACATGCACAAAGTGGAGAGATGTCAGACTGAGAGGGCTGCCTTGGTCAGGCTGAGCCCCCGAGCAGTTGGGGGATTCAGTGCCTTGCTCAAGGGCACCCTGGCAGTGCCCAGGAGGTGAACTGGCACCTCTCCAGCCACCAGGCCACGCTCTGCATTTGGTCCAGATGGGGACTTGAACTGGCGACCCTCCGGTTCCCAACCCAAGTCCCTATGGACTGAGCTACTGTCGTTCTTGTTTAACAACAATTAAACAAGAACAAGAGTATGCACCCGTGCAGTTTCTCAGAGAAATTATGTTTTTCACCATTCTTCCGACTGAATTTGGCAAAAGCTTGATTTATCAACTGGCTCTATTGGTGATGAAGATGTTTCTTGGTGTTTTCTTACGCTGATTAGCTGAAGCAGTTTGTCTGTTAATACAAGCACTCCCATTCACTGAAAGTGCTTGGGGCTGCAGCGAGTCCAGACTGATACAGAAAGCAAAACAGAATGTTGAGCTCACATCATCAAGATGGTCTTACCAGGCTACCATGAAACGTGTACACTCACTTGTCATATTTTTTAATGCCATGAAAAAATACACAGCTGAGGAAAAAATGTAACTTTTGCTCCAAATACCACATATCAGTTTTTGGATTTCTAACTGCATGGATTGGCACAATCTTAGATCTCCAAATCCTTCATTCCTTACGACTCCTCAGTCTCTGATTTCAGCATTACAAGTCGTAGGGTAACTGAGCACAACCTTGTCTGCAAAAAGTTACATTCATACAGTACTTCGTAGTTTTCCAAATTACGTTTTGGTGACAAATATAATTGCAACCTGGATTTTGAGAAGCAACATTCATTTTAGTGAATGAAGTGCTACATTTATGTACTGGGGTGTAACATCATTCTGGATTGATATATTGATTCAATGATCAATGATCCAGTATCATCAATGCAAAGGGAAAACATCAATCTCTATCGTCATCCTCAGGATACACTTTTATTTTGAAAGTCTGTGTCACCATCAAATAGCAGCAGGCAGATGGCAAGCAGCCAAGAGAAATACAAGGGTAACGTTTACTAAAGAATAAATCAGCAGTGTGGAAATATTTTTGATTTTGAAGAAAAAAGGGGTCAACAGACAAAGCACATGGCGTATGTAAACAATGCTGTTATGAGATAAAACACAATGTAGCGTTACCTGCCTGGACTGTCATTTCACTCCAATATCATCCCCCTGCAGAGCTGGAGAGCCACCATTTTAACTCTGTGCATGCACGAGTTCTACGGCCACCGTTTTAGATGTGTGCATGTGCAAGCTCGCGAGGTTGGGGTATTTGTCACTCCTTTTTTTTAATGTGGCCAATCAGAGGCTCACAATCCAGTCAGTCAAAAACGTATCAGTTTTTAATTCAGCCAGTCACTTAACAGTGGTGGAAATAGTCAGCATTTCAACTAGCTAACTATGCTAGCACTAGCTAGCATTTGCGTATCAGCTCCCTGATCATAATGGAATATAGTAACTTCAACCACTGCTCATTTTAGAACCGCCATGAGGAAATTTGTTGACTTTTTTTCCTTTGTTGAAATTATAGCATAATTAGCAAACAATAACTTATAGTTTTTTGTTTCTGGCTGCTAGCATTAGCCAGCACAGCTAGCACACTAGCTAAGTTAGCTGAAAAGTTGTCTATTTCAACTTCAAAATGTTGATAAAAAATGTTGCCGTCTGTTTATACTTTGTCGAGGGTTAATGCTAAAATGGATGGTCCACAGGGACAAGTCCGCCTGTCTGGAGTGTAGGGGCACGAAACTTCTGGGGGAAAAAAACAAAACAAAGTCCATGGCTCCTTATCCAGGGGTGTGTGGACACTGGAGGAAAGCCGACAGAACCCACTGACATCCTGCTCTCAATGTGATTCTTCTAGTGGAAGAGCAGATCACAGCCTGGGTTAACAGGTTTTGCTAGAGGCTCCTTAGGGGCTTAGAGCCAGGCCACTTGTCATACTTTTCCGAAGGGGTCTCGTGCCCCTGTCCTCCGGACTGGCAGCCTTGTTCCTCTGGATCATCCATTTTAGCACTAATAAGTATCAACAGACGTCTACATTTTCAATCAACATTCTAAAGTGGAAATAGACAACTTTTCAGGTAGGTGACGTTGGCATCCAGAAACAAGTATCTGTGATGCACTGGTTGTTGATAATCTAAACAAAGAACACGTTTCCTTGGAGTGGTCCTCTTTAAATGAACTATGGTGAAAGTTGCAATATTCTCTATTGATCTATGATTAAGGAGCTGATAAGGAGACTGTGTTAGCCCCAGCTCCGCAGGAGGATGTTTCCCTTTCACTCCCCCAACTTCCCACTACAGCAACATTAGCTGCTCTGTTTCAACAACATGCATGCAGTCTGAAATTCAAAAGTGCCGTTCTGTCGGGAGATACAGTGACTTAAACTAGCCGTGAGTAAGAAAAAGTATGAATTATACAAGTAATTTGTGAAGATATGAATGGAGGAAAGTCCACTAGCCTCTATGATTGAGCTAATAATGGGTGACTAGCATAAAATAAAGGACATCTCTGAACCTAGACAGTAGGTATTGAGCTGAATTTTATAACTTTGTTAAAAGATGTTTTTGTCAATCCATGTTTTATGGCTGTTGGGAAAAGTTTGCCTACAGGGCTTTAAGACAGATAGACCTCAAGTTTTATTAAATAGATTATTGCTTTGGTTGAAAATTTCTTCCACAAAGAACTTTCTGGCAGAAAGCCCTTAAGGCAAATTTTTTCCATGTGCTGTGTAATGTGTGTTAATGGAGTCAGTATAAAGAAACTTTGCCACACTCAAGCGGTCACAGTTATTTAAACTATTTATGTGTTGTTTTTATTTTTAATGGCCAAAAGCAAAAAAGAAACGGGTGGCAGATTCTTCTGTAATCGCTTGTGTTTAATGGGCAGATGATGTTGTCTTATATCGATTGCAGACCCCTGAATCACATTGGATCAAAATCAGATTGTGGCAGACTTTGTAATATAGGCAAATATCGTACCATTGTCCAAATAATTGATATGATACCGTATCTTGATTAAACCGGTGATTTACACAACTATTATGTACTACATGTACAATGTAGTTGAGGTGGATGATTGGTTAGCAAAGTCCAGGGTTTGTATCCCGACATTGAGCTTAGGGAAATACTATGGTTTGGATTTAATGATACTAATGATGTTGTGTCTCAAATAACTGCAGACTTTTTCTGTATTAAACCCGATCAGGATCTTTCTCTAACCTCAACCAAGGGTTATGAATGCCTAAACATAACGCTGAATAACATTGTAGTCACTATGAGTGGATATTAGTCAGTCAGTCAGTGAACATTTTACTGATATGTTCAGTATCAACATTTTTGCAGCTTGCCTGATACATCAATTAACAGCATTTCCTCATTATGTTAACAGAAATCCTAATCCGGGTGGCATTACATTTCCTTTATGTGCTGCTGCAAATTAGTTGTACATAAACAGAATTTTTTTTTTGTCAAGCATTTTTTATTGCTGCTCCCAGACCGTGAAACATTTTACCCCTCACAGTTATGTCTTCCCCATTTAAATCCCATCTTAAGACCCACCTTTTAAAATTGCATTTGAGACCCTTTAATTCTTTATTTTTGTGTCACTGTTATTCACCCGCTTATTTTCATTTTGGTTAATAAATTGAGTTTGTTTATTTTCTATGAAGCACTTTGGTCAACACAAATTGTTCTTTAAATGTGCTCTAATAATACAGCTTTGTTAACTTTTGCTCAAAACCAGAAAGACTGAATGAATAATGGAGTCAGAAGAGCCAAAATTCATACAGAGAAACTGGAATCAAATCTATGAATGTATATTTCTAAATCAGTTTGTACTGACATAAAATTTCATAAATGCCATTTGTAAGGTATAAGCTCTTCTTCTATTTTTTATATCATACCCACGTTCTTAACATACCAGAGTTGTTCAATACCCATTTCACTCTGTGAAAGTGTAGTTACACATGATATTCATGCAGTAAAATATGACAATGTTGTTTGTCTTGCCTTAAAAGAAGAGGGACAGAAGGGCAGTAAACAGCAAGCATGCACCAAACAAATTGATCTTGCAACAGCTCCACAGCTGCTTCAGTTACATCACATCAAAGTGACAGTAGAAGCTGAGAGCAACATATTCCACTTGTTTGTCTTCATACTCATGGATGCATTTGGTGATATGTTTAAATGTCCCTCTAATGGAGCATTCATGCTGTTATAAAGGGGCCATTGAGGAGCAATCTTCATTCATCAACACAACTGTATGACTTGTGTGTATAGCAGATATGAGCATGATGAGGCCTTGATTTCTTTGCTGTAAATAGGACGCTGCATTCAGCCCTAAATCCCAACCAGGCAGCCTGGTCTTGTTCTAATAGGACGACTCCATATCAGTTCATTCAATGCAGACTTTTCTTCATCAATCAAAATAACATCAGAAATCCTTTCATACTTTGCAACCTATATGCAAATAATCTGCTCCGAATGGTAATATCATATGAGCAGACAGCGTATTTGCTGTGGGATTATAGAATGAAAAAATGCATTGCAGATATGCCATTTCAAATTAAACGCACAGCCTTTTGCTGCTATCTTTCTTCAGATAGTCTAATTAATTTACTTCAACTATAAATAAATATTTAGTTCCTTCCTAGTGCAGCACACAGGCCTATACTGATTTGGTGCATCAAGTCTTCATTATACAGTAGTGCTAAGGGGTATGTGGGAACAGCTAATCTTAAAATCCCTGCCACACAATAAACAGAGTGACAGAAAGGAAGGATGTATGAGATAAGTCGCCAGTAATGAAACTGGATGCCAAAAGGAGAGGACAGTATGTAATGAAGAGAGAGCAGAGGGGAATGTTTAAAATAAGTTCAAGAACAAAGATAAAGCCCAAGGATGATGTTATCTGCAGGATTGAAGAAAGCATTTCAGTAACAGAATGGTCACAATCACTTAATCAGCCTGACTCCACCCAGCACCGTCCCTGTCTTCCATCATATGCTATTTCCCCCGCTCCAAACAGTCAATTTTCACTCTGTGTGTGCGCGCGTGTGGGCAACGTCTGAGTAAAAGGGTTACAGAAAGCGTTGATGGCTCTGTCATAGTGGAGGGTGGCCTTGCATTATCAAAGCAGAGCACTTCAGTTAGTACAGCTTGTGAGTCTTGCTGAAAAGATGACCAATCTGAAACAAGAAACAATGTAGGTTTAGAGATTTATAAATGTTTGTCTGTGGTCACGACCGGTTTAGGCATGTTCAAACTAGAAATGGGCATGTTCGGACCAACTGAATACCAGACCCAACACAAGATGCAGATAATCTTACAATACTGATATGTAGTCACACACATTTACTCAAGTACTTTACCTCAGTACAGTTTTGGGGAACTTGCATTTTACTTAAGTATTTTTGATTTAGATGAATTCTATACCCACAAAATGATCATTTATATATCAACTACTCAGCCCATGTCACTCTCTTGTTTATCCTACATGCCTCCACGGTTAATGATGAATCCAAATAGTAACGTTTTAGCAAAAATGCATGTGTTTGGGAAGTACTGACCATGCGAAGACTGGATAAATGAAGCCTTGGATTTTACTACACAGGTTGTGTGAGTTTTCAAACAGATGTTTTTATATCGTTTTGCTAGTGTTAAACAAGGTCGCTTTTGACTTCAGTTCAGGGGTGTAAATATAGACAGTGAAGGCAGTGCAGTTGCACAGGGGCCCGTGGAGAGAGTGGGCCCTCCATCAATGTGTTGGGTGGAGAATGGATCCTGATTGATTGCCACCTTGCAAAATATACCTGTGTTCAAAGAGGAACCCTCATTAGATTAAGCACAGTGCCATTTGCTATATACAGTTTGCCCTTAAAAAAGCAAACCCATCTCTGTCATGTTTATCTTTTCTTTATTTCTAAGTCAGTAACATCTATAACAAAATTATATGCTTATTCTATAACTGTAAATCAACTAGGCTATTAAAACTGTTAAATTTAATTAATAATTTCTTATTTTCTGAGATATTTTTGGTCATATCCACATATGCAGTCATGATTGCTGGGTAATATGTATGCTGATGTTATCCATTACTAAGTCTCTGATCATCTGAGACAAGAGGATATGTGCTCAACAGCGTACACTAGGGCCTGCCATCATGGTGTGCACTGGGGCCCGTCGTAACTACCTTACCCCCAAATTCTACCAGATGCGTGTGGATTGCGTCTGTGCTCCGGAATGGCAGCGGAGCCAATACCTTTCAATTCTAGTCAATGTGTGTGTTTCCACTGGCTGTGGCTGTGCTGTGTTCTGGCTCCGCAACCGATACGCAGGACTTCTATTTTTGCCGGACGCCGGAGCACAATGCAGCAATTCAGCACAGAGCAGATCGTGCGGGGCAGGAAGTCATGCACAGAAACAAAACATCCGGTTACTTTTCAAAATAAAATACACAGTGTTCACGTTGGATCATATTTCCCTGCACTGCACCTTGAAAACGTCATAATGGGCGAAGGCAGGCCTGAAGTCAACAGGTCAGAGGTTTTCAGACGTCAATTCACCCCGTTGACACCATGGACTTGGAGATGTTAATCATGGAGGTGCACCGAGATGTCTTCCTACTACTACTCTGGTTTTGTGGTTCTGTTTATAGAAACTACATCTTGTTATATCGTGCGAATTTGTGAATTCACGAGATCTCGTGACTCCCGCTGTCTGGCGGAGCTGCACCGCTCCGCACAGCAAACGCAGCCGATGGGTGTTGACGGACGGCGGAGCACGCAGCGGATAACCAGCGCAGCATTACACCACTGCTTCAGCTCATCAAGAAATTTTTTGGGATCCTTTGTTCACCATGGAGGCATGCGAGAAAAAAGTTTTCTTCGTCAATTCAATGTAACATGGGACGAGTAATTGATAAATAAAATCATTTTATGAATGACGTATCTTATCAATGTTGCAAGAGGTGTGGACTTAAGAGAATTTGATGACGTTAAACTCAACTCAACAAGATCAAAGAAGACTTGCAACTTGACTTGACACCAAAGGCTCGTGACTTCACTTGAACATAAAGGGATAGTTCGTCATTTTGTCAAATTCACCTATTGTCGTAATCCCTATAGTCACATGAGTAGGTACATTACCTTTAATTGTCAGTGCCTGCTGTTCTGAGATTGGTGGGGCAGAGCTGCCCGCTGTTCAGCGCACAAAATGGAGGTGAATGGCACACCTGGACCACTTTGGACCACGTCCAGATCAAAAACCACTGTACCTAGACTTCTCAAATCTGGACTGGATTATCATACAGAGGCTAAACATTCATTATACTGTAACACAGTTTCTGGTCCAAAGTGGTCTATATGCTGAAAAAACTGTGAAATGTGTCTTTATTGCATTTTCACAAATCGAATAAAGGTTTCACAAATCAGAAACTGTGTCTGAATGAATGTTTAGCCTCTGTAGGATAATCTAGGCCAGATTTGAGAAGTCTAGGTACAGTGGTTTTTGATCTGGACCTGGTCTAATGAGGTCTAGGTATAAAACAGAAATGGTGAAATCTCCCCCTTTAGCATTCATTCATCTTCTAACCTCTTCATCCTCTTGAGGGTCGCGGGGGGGCTGGAGCCTATCCCAGCTACATCGGGCGAGAGGCAGGGTACACCCTGGACAGGTCGCCAGACTATCGCAGGGCTGACACATAGAGACAAACAACCATTCACGCTCACATTCACACCTATGGACAATTTAGAGTTACCAATTAACCTAGTCCCCAATCTGCATGTCTTTGGACTGTGGGAGGAAGCCGGAGTGCCCGGAGAGAACCCACGCTGACACGGGGAGAACATGCAAACTCCACACAGAAGGGCTCCCACGCCCAGGATCGAACCGGCAACCCTCTTGCTGTGAGGCGAGAGTGCTAACCACCACACCACCGTGCCGCCCCCCTTTAGCATTTTCGCAAATAAAATAAATGTTTCACAAATACAACAGTGGGTGTCAGGCAAAGTTAATGTCTTACCTTAAAATGTCTAAAATGTTTTCACATCAAGAAGTGTCACAAAAAACAGACAATCAGTGGACAAACAGTCGCACTTCCCCTTAACTTTCCCCTTAAGTGCCGAATCGGAAGCTGGCAAATTGGAAGCTAACTTCAGCGTCGTGATGGGACGAGAGTACGCCTCAAAATAATCACCGGAACATGAGGAGCTAACATGCTAACTCCACACTCATAAATCACCACAACTCCTGAGGGAACAACAACATAAAATGTTCCCTAGCAATCTGTTTACTCCCAACAATGAGAAGTAATGCCAGTCACTTCACTATATGCTCTGGGCAAGCACTTATCCATAACATAACCACAACATTTGCATTTTAGCCTTATTTACTGTGCTTGGGTTGTAGGCTAATGTTACTCAACATGGAGGTAACGTTACAGCAGAGAGGTTGCTGAGCAAAATACACATCGCTCACTTACCACGTCTGCTCATTTTGTGATGCCGACAGATGGTATGGCAGTATCTTTCAAGAAAATCGTTTGAACCATTCCTGAGCTTCTGCGCTCCATCCTTTCACTGTAGTCCTCCGGTAAAAAATGGTTGGAGCAAACAAACATTTTCCAGACCATTTCCACAAGCGTGTTGGGTAACTTCACTCCGCTCCATGTCTTCGACTTGTTACTGCAACCTTTTACAATGCATGTGTAAACCATGATTTACAACAACACTCTGTAAACTTTTCTCAAACTTTCTGGTGCGTCCAGCTGACGACACCGCAAATGCAAGGCTGCAAGCAATAACTATGGCACTGTCTCAGGTGCGCACTGTGTCACTCCGCCCAGTGGTTTACTCAAGAAAGTAGTTCCGAGTATTTGCTTCATGTGTCGTAATGTTGCTTAATTATATATTATTATTTCATAGCGTGTGGAATGCGCAAGCCATGTGTTTTCCACTAGAGAGTTTTGGAGTCATTTGATGTATTTGATTAGTTTTGAGGGAGAGAGGGGGCTGTGCCATTCACCTCCACTTTGTGCGCTGAGTAGCAGGCAGCTCTGCCCCACCGATCTCAGAACAACAGGCACTGACAATTAAAGGTAATGTACCTACTCATATGACTATAGGGATTACGGCAATAGGCAAATTTGCTAAAATGTCAAACTATCCCTTTAAGCCTTTAGTCTTGAAAATACTTGATACCCTTGCCTAAGCCACTTTGGGAAGTTAAAGATTCATGCAAAATTCATTCTGTTGTGGTGCTGGATAATGGCACTCTATACTATGGAAGTACAATGTCAACACTCTTTTTATTATGGTTAAGTTGAGTCACACTTGTTTTAAGAAACTTGTTTTAACAAATAAATACACTTTTTAAAAGCCATTCATCATTTTTCTAAATTTAACATATTATTATGCTTTTGTTACATTTGGTAAAGAGCACATTGTGACTTGTTAAGGATTTGAAACTGTGGGACTTGGGACTTGATTCGGGACTTGTCAGTTTTGACTTGGGGCTTAAGTGCAAAGAGTTGAGACCCACTTGTGACTTGTAAAACAATGACTTGGTCCCACCTCTGTACTGTCACTCTACTACACTACCTTAGAGGCCAGTAAAGCACTTTTTACTGCACCATATTCATTTGACAGCTCAAGTGACTTAAGTGATTGAGAATTTACATACAGAACATTAGAGCAGCTTATAAAATATGATGGACTGTTAAAGATTAGACTAATAAACAGTTGATAGAGTAAATATATATGTATATAAATATACACATACATAATTTTCTTGAAATGAGCTCTACTGTGGCCAGCTACAACGGTTAAATGCTGCTCATGATGGCTTTTAGTTATCAGAATTTCAGTTTGACTCACAGGCTTGACCTGAAATGTTAAAAACACAAAGCCATTTCTGTGGAACAATGTTTTCTCCTTTTAATTAATTGAGGAAAGTGAAATACTGATTTATGATTAAAACTTTTCTCTCTTAATAATTTAGTTCATTTCAAGTCTTTAATTCTACATGTATACTGTCCGAAAAAACAGGAGGGATGAGGATGAGGGGGATTCATAAAGAAAAATGCATTCAGTTCAATAATTCATAAAATAACTAGCTACATATATAAAGGACTACTAGAGTTACAGTAACTGACATAACATCAAACACTTAAACTTACATAATGTAATGTCACATTCACAATCATTTTATCCAGAATGAGCACTTTTATGATCCCTACAGTAAATTATGCTGATGCTACTACTGTACTTTTACCTTGACTTTTACATGTAACAGAGTATTTTTAGTGGTATTGCTTCATTTACCCAAGTAAGAATGAGTTCAGTATGAAGCTTCCAACCCAGACTGCAGATGTAAGTCTTCACATATCAGGACAAACAGAATGGTGTAATATATGGCGCTGATCTTATCAAGGTGTCATACATGCAGTAACTAACGCTGATAAAACAGCTACATTTCTGTTTCTGTGGCTGCGGCTCCTTCTAAACTTCCTCTCCATTCACTGTGATCCACCGCTGTACTGTACAGCACCGTCTCCCCAACAAGCTTATTTCTAAAAGCTGCCGAAGCTCTACTCAAATCCTCTAGATCCCGGTCCCTGCTGGGGCTGGACTGCTGGCCAAACTGAGATCCTCAGACAAAGACTGGCCCGAAACTCCTCTTGATTTGGACGGGCACCCGGCTGCCGTGCTCTGCAAACACCATAACACCATCTCTGCGCTCATTTGCGAGGCCTTTAGCTGTTCATGAGTTTGCGATTAGCAGCGCTTTGGTTTGATGGCAGCTCACCAGTTGTAAAAGTCGGCGTGGACAGTGGCCCCCCTCTGAGAGCGGCTGGTAACTTGGCCTCTAATGCGCCGACCCCACATGTACCAGGCAAGGCCCAACCATGGCTGCAGGACCAGGCTCCAGTAATGCTGCTCAACAAGCATTCTGAAAGATAATGACACCACAGGCTGCACAAATGTTGAAAACCCATGTAAATATAGTGCCAGAATGGAAGATAAGACTACATCTGCAGTCATCCAATCGCTGCTACCTGCACTGTGTTATGAAATCATGGCCTGAATCACTTTCACATGTCTGTTCAAAACTAATTTCAAAGCTGTTCTAAAGCTAGTTCTTTTTACTATTTCCTTTTGTTCCTCTGTTTTTAGTTGACTTTGAACTTGATCCTGCAGGGTATCATTGATCAGTGTCAATCACACCGACTCATCACAGGTGGAGTGGCCATTTTCCGAGGCCATTTTTGACCTGGCTTCCATGTAATTAAATCAAACTTTCTTATGAATGAATCCAGTGTACTCACAAGTTACAGCTTCATTACACACTTCACCCTCTATTCCTATTTAAACCCTGTTACATAATATAACTCTGTCAAAAGCTTATTTCAGTTCAAATGTGCAGACTTTTTTACATCAGACTACCTGTCACAAATAATAAAAGCACATGCCTGTGATCTAGCACACAAGGAAAGAATAATACCAAATGTAAACATACATTTTGCACAGTCCACTTATAGTTTGATGTTTAAAATATGCTTAAAAGTATATGAATGTGATGATACTAGAACATATATAACATACCAAACACAAATATATGCTCACTAGCTCTCACAGACGTTAATACACACACTGGGACTAAAAGGAAACTCATATCAAAAGGGGGGAATGGTTCATTATGCTTCTACAACAACACTTTATCAGGTGCTACATGGAACACTTTAGGTTCATTATAATAGAGTACAAGTTTATTATACATTGGTGCTCAAATGATTCAACATATGATAAGTGTGGGGAAAAAATTCATACTCCAAATTGGAAATGTTACAGTAGCCTTGTAAGAACCATAAACTGAGGTTTGCTTTTAGTTTTGTTTTTAATTTTTTGCAGTCATAATAAACAGAAGTTATAATGTCTGCACTGTAAAAGGAATTTCAGAGGGTGGTAAATAAAACCCATGCATATCATTAACATTTTAATCAAGTGTATTAGTCAGCAAGGGAAATAATTAATAATGGGTAAATTATACATACTCTGCCTATTTATTAGCAGTAACAACTGCAATATAAAAAATATAAAATACTCCATATACCGTAATCCCTGCACTGCAACATGCACATGTGTCAACGCCCATGCAGCATGGGTGAAGCCAGTTTTATTTGTCGGACTGGAAAGTCTTTAGCTGTATTCAAACTATGCATACTTCTCTTGGGTCACTGGTTGTTAGTTGACACAGACTAATCACTTGAGCGTGTTGTGGTCAGTTGGTCAATAAAAAAATGACATGTATTGTCAGTACTGTCTCTGGGTGGTAACGTGGAGCAGTGGTTAGCACTGACGCCTCACAGTATGAGGGTTTCAGGTTTGAATCCACTGGCGTAACTGAGGCAGCACGGGTTTTCTCCTGGTTTTCTGGCTTCATCTCACAGTCAAAAGACATGCACATTAGGTTAATGGGTAACTCTTAACTGTCTGTGGGTGTGAATGCGAGCGCACATGGTTGTCTGTCTCCGCGTTTCAACTCAGTAATGGTCTGACAACCTGTCCAGGATGTACCAATGTCAGCTGGTATAAGCTCTATCCTCCTTGTGACCCTATGCGATTACGGAAAATTAATGAATAAATGAAGTATTGTCTCCTGTGTATGACAATTTTTCAGGTAAAGCTAACCCTCCCTTAATTAATTAAGTTACATTACCTGGGTATTTAGTCATGTTGATTGCTTATTAATAATTAAAATTAGGGATGCACCGAAATGAAAATTTGTGGCCGAAGCCGAAGCCGAATATTATTAAACGCTTGGCCGAATACCGAGTACCGAATACCAAATATCATTGTTTAGTTTTTCATTAGTTTTTACAGATGAACCCCCTCCAGATTAGTGTTGTCACGGTACCAAAATTGGGACCCACTGTGCGATACCAATGAAAATACCATGGTTCTGAGTAGTATCACGATACCACAGCAAAAATGAGGCAGATGTGCCTTTTGTCATTTATGAAAAGATAAATCACTTTTCTATAATACATCAATGATATTTCAATGGAATAAATTACTTATTGACTTATTCATACTTCAAAAACAGCATCAATAAGTGATTAACATAGGGGGGATCAAAATAAAATAAATAAATAAAATAAAAATCAACCAGCCACCCTCCTCCCCTGACAGTCCCTTCATAAGTAATGAACAGTCCCTAAAGTGCGGTGAGGTTTGTGGGCCGTTACTGCCAGAAAGACAGAAATGTGAAAGGCTTGTTTCTCCTCTGACACGTCACATACCTGTGTTCGGCTGGCTCGGCTGTCCAGGTACTTCTGGGCAGTCATGACGCCAAGAAGAGGATATTATTGGAACCGACTTCTCCGTCGCTCGGTAAGCCAATGGCCGCCGTATTTGACAGGAATACATTAACGTTAATGTCTGTGTCTGTGACCCCCGTTTAACCCACAATCGGTGGGATTCGCCTTTCGTTTCTGCTGGTGGTTGAAATCTGTAGGCTGCTCGCACAGCATGCTGAATGATTTAAGCCTATTTTGCTCACTCAAAACTATTTTTAGTCACAAATGCGAGTGTGGTGACGGACGGATCGCCACACTATTTTACATTTTACTCCGCCCGTCACGGCAAGCCGTTTGATTGCGTTATCAAAATGCCGCTATTATTCAGCCTTGCTTTTAACTTATTCCACCGAATACCGAATGTGTGTTTTTTTGCAATATTCGGCCGAATGTATTCGGTTACCGAATATTCGGTGCATCCCTAATTAGAATGTTCATCACAGATGAACAACTGCCTACTTACAATCAAGATTTAAATATTACTCACTTTTTATGAGTATTCAGTTGTGTAAAGTATTGAAAACTGTTTGGTATTATTCACCTAATAAGTTTTAGTGAGTCATAGCTGTTAAATTTAAGTGCTGCTTACTCAAGGCATGAGATCTACTCAATGAAACTGAGTTCAAATTGCTACCTCACTTTTTTTGAGTAGATTCTACAGGTTTGTTTAAACAGTGTGTAGGATACAACTTAATGTGTTTGAACATTTTAAGCCCCATCTCAACAGAGCTCTGACCCACTTGCACATGTTATTTTCAATAACACATTAGATTAATACCTATACACTGTACATACACATACATATTCATGATACATACACATGAACATAAACACACACATATATTCAGACACTGAAACATATCGATAATTCACGCACTCAAGACAAAATGAAACAAAACAAAAATTTAAAAAAGAAAAGGAAAAAAAGGGTAAAGAGGTATATATTAGCCCACAGTAGAAACATGCATGCTCCCATCTTATCTAAATACATTAGATCTAGTCGCCATGTTGTGTGAACTGTGGACTATTGCCAACAGTTTTTGAGTTTATCAATGTTTGAATCCACAAACCAAATGTAGGAAGTTTGACATTTTTTCATAGTATAAATCCTCTAGCAATAAGAGTAGAAAAGGCTGTTATGAATTTGATATTTCAGTTAAGGTAAGGATCCCACAGGACACTCCAACCATTGCTGTCAGTGCATAGCATTCAATTTGTTTTTCAAAAACCTTCATTAAAAATTAAACATTAGCTGCCAGAAATTAGTGAAGGTAGATGAAGATGTGAGACAGTAGCAGTAGTTTGCCTACAGCAGTCATATTTAGTATCTGCTGAAATCACATATTGATTCATATTTTATCTCGACCATTCAAAGCTCTCAGTCATTGGACATTTCTGTAATGCCTGCCTTACAATGGAGAAAGGGGCCCTGTGTTTCAGTGAAGTAATTAAAGTGTTTGAAAGTGAGAGTGTAGGGTAAACTTGCAGAAGGTTGATGGTTGTTGTAACAAAGACAAAGAGGAAGATTTTAGAGTTCACTGGCTGGACAAACAGTTAATGTGTCTGCGCAGTGCGGGCCAGAGCAGAGCATACGACAGTAGATCATGGTGTTTACAGCTAGTTAACAGCCCTGGACTCAGTCTGTCAGGCTTTGTGGAGGCATTGGAGGCCGCCACCATCCGCACAGACTTCAGGCTGTGTGCCTGGGGCTGGACAATCCAAAACATGAGCTCCAGTTGAGACACTCTCAGCTATAATGTCCACATACTTTGCACTGCTCGCCATAAAGAAGCCATTCAGGGCTGCACACCTGCGAGCTCAGCTTTTTTTAACACCACATATTGTGTCATTTTTCATCAAATATGTTAATGAGGTGTTAATAGCAGAACAGTTTGACACAACATGTGCTGCTGAGAAAAAAATTAAAAAGTAACACAGACTATGTCTTTCCAAGTTTACAGTCACATTTTTGGTGCACATTTCTGATGTCTTCAGTACAGTAATATTACATAGGAATACTGTACTTTGTGCTATTAAGGATCCAAATTTCCTCATTTTTTTGCTGCTTGGAAAAAAAGAGGCTGCTGATTATATGAATGCTGCTTGATAGATCTTCAGAGCTGGGCCCAGTGGAATGTCTCCCCTCCTCTGTTTAAACAAAGCCTCAGATAAGATTTAAGGAGAATCCTTAAGGTGATCCAGCTGCCCTCCTCCAAGCTGCAGCAGGCACACAGCCATAATGAAGACTGAGGGAAAAAGCTCAGAGACCCACCTCCAGCAGGCAGGGCTGCAGATGAATACATTCCCTCTCGCATTTCCTTACAGCTTATCCTCTCCAGAAAAAAGACAGTCAAAGAAAGATGAGAGGAAGAGGGATGACTCTGTTTTAGTTTTGTCACACTCCTTACTATCGTTTTCCTGGTTTGTTTCGGAGTAGCCACTGCTGTTGTCCGCCGTTAATCACGAGTCCCTGTCATTTCACTGGCATTTTCTGTTTTGGATTTACATGTGAATTACTTGGAGAGCAAATCATTTATGTGTCACATCCATTCCTTACAGCACATTTTCATGATTACTCTGTGTTTGAATTTTCTCAATTATTCCACGTCCCCTTCTCTTCCCCCTCACTGTGGGCAGGGAAATGCATTTTGCCTTTTAATTGCATACAAAACTCAAACTGGAAAAAAAAAGTCAACTGCCCAATTGCATAAAAAAGCAGAGCGTGCATATAAATGCATTTTGACATATGCGTGATTACATTACATCAAAAGAATGTTTAACATTTTGTCACATCAAGCTGTAATTAATGCAAAACATATTTGCAAGAACAACACATTTTAATAAAAAAAAAAATGTATGAAATCATCATTGGGCCTAATGCCGCATGTTGCTCAGGATAATCCAGAGAGAGGGAGAGAGAGTGAGGGAGAGAGAGGGAGGAAATAATTAGCAGAGAGAAGCGATTGCACTAATGAGAGGAGAATTTGACTAGGATACTTTACTTGACCCCCAGTGTTCCTTGGCTGTCCAAGAAAAAAAAGGCTGATTTATAATTATACTCTGCAATGCACCATGAAATTGTTATTGTGGAATACCTTTTTGAAAATGTTATCAAACAATTACTTTAATTTTTCCCCCTGGAAACTGTTGCACATGTCTACTAAAATGAGATGGTGGAGCAGAGTCTCCTGCCTGTCATCCACTGCTGTTCATGCAGATGAGCTCGTTTTGTGTGTATGCGTGTGTCTGTGTGTGTGTGTGTGTGTGTGTGTGTGTGTGTGTGTGTGTGTGTGTGTGTGTGTGTGTGCTTTTTCTTCCCTTCCCCAGAGTCTCTGTTCTGAGGGATGCTGTGGCAAATAAAATAATACTCTGATAAAACTGAAATATTTTATGACAGAATGATAATCATTGCAAGCATACGTGCCACTGATATGGGGCTGTTGCGGTTGGGGGAGGAGAGGAAATAATCCTTTTTGTGGGCTTTAAAAAATGAATCTCAGTTGAATCACATCAGAGGGAAAAAAAACTCAAAGACAGTTCCAAGATGAGCCAACTCCAGGAGAAAATGACCTCCTCGTTTTGGTGATAAAGTTCTAGCCAAAATATGATATCAGCCTGCGACGTGACTCATTAGAAATGTGTGTATGGCGTGGAGGCAGCTCTCCCTATCTGCCAGTGCCTGGCTTGCCGACAGATAAGAAGCAAATGCAAATGTCCTGATAAGAACTGAATGCAAATATTTATGATATGATATTCCCTGGGAATTATGTGTGGATAAAACAAAGTGTTATTTCCCTGTAATTCTTTCAGGTTTGCCAAAATGTCCTTTTTTTTGCTTTCGGAATTTGCATTTCTTCAAAATTGATTGGGTCTGCGTATTATGTTAAGCTATTTGTTTGCTGAGGATGGTAATTAGTTACTGTAATTACAGCGATGACAGTTGCTAAATTGTTTTTAAAGCATTACAGTGTGTCTGTGCCAGAAGATTGCAGTACTTATTTTAGGATTTAAGCATTTGCTGGAAACACTCCAACTCTAAGGCCAAAGTGGGAATTTTTTGAACTACAAAGCAGCCATTTTCTAAGCAAAGACATTTTTGAAAATGTCTGTTAATTTGCACTAATTGCTGGTTTGACTGTGTTGTGCAGTTTCTTCTCCGATCAGGGACTTGTTACTGATAGGATGTCTTGGGGGATCAAAATGGGCTTGAAATAGTTTTAATACATGTGTTTGTTAGCTTTGTACGCTCATTTAAGTCAGACTTTTAATGTTCTCTGTCACCCAAGAAACAAATTGTTGTTGAAGGCACATTTGTAATTGTGGTTCCCAGTGTAGCCTATACAGGCTTTCAAGTTTAGTAAACATTAATTAGCGTGGACACAGACAGTTGGGTGTTTTAGAGGGCGTTTCATGTACAGCATAAACAGCAAATGTCTAAATCACATGGATCAGGACTGCCAGAGCTGCATGTGCATATAATGCAGAAACACAGAAACAAAGCAGGACACACCCCAGACTGTGATGACAAATTATAAGTGAAGCTATTTTAACGTAAAATCAGAGTCACACAACCTGCCATAGCCACAACAAACTGTTCTGGGACTGCAACTAACTATATTCATATTTAGAAAATGAAACTATTTGCCATTTTTGTTTTAAAAATATCACTCGGACAAATAATTAATGCCGATTAATTTTCTGTTGATTGTTTAATTGATTGTTCAACTAATTGTTTCAGCTCTAAACTGCTCTCTATTATTGCGAAGCAGATTTTGCAAAATAAATTAGGATTCCCAACCTCTCTGACCATTCCTAATATTTTAATTGACATTGATGCAACAAACACAGACATTGAGGTAATTACAGTGTGTACTCAATGTCTCCGGAGCATGAAAAAACTATTGATTCCACCATTTTGCAAATGAAACATACACCGGTCCCACTTCTTGAGGACCCCATGGGCAACAAGCCTAGTTTCCTTCTCGAGCATTATGCTATAAGTGCATAATTGGATTTACTATTAACATAATCGGACAGCGTGCGTGTTGACTTGGATATTCCCCTATGAGCTGCATTCCTCTTCTAAACATTATAGAGGGAGATGGTGAACGTACAGCCAGGTCCCATGAGCTGCTTTTTGTTTCCCTGACTTCAGTCCGACTATTGGAAGAGGGTGTATACTTACACGGGCTTAAAGTGGGGGAAAAAGAGACATTTTGTAATCAGAGAGAATTTTCCACAGCAGGGTCATAGACATGGATTTGGTCATGATTACCTCTAGTAAAGAAAGCCTGAGACACAAACCTTTTGAGTGGATGGATAGTCAGCCAAATTGTTAAAAAAAAAAAAAAAGCTGTACATGTGGATATGGTGTTGTACACAAAGCAAATATAATGCTGCAAGCCTTTTTTGTTTAAAACAAATAATCACTAGGTGCACATGTCCAATATAACGTGATCTAATACAACAGCTCTGCCTTTACAAAGATAATAATGTTCAGTTTTGATTGACATGGCCAGAGAGGCATTAGCCTGAGTACATGTTTATTATTGAGGTTGTAGTTTGCAATGGTGACATGGACTGCAGAGGTGTTTCTAATATTTTGTCCTCCCCATTTACCTACATGACACACTGTCTGTATGTGTCACATTAGCACACATCTTGGACTATTATCTCTGTGCATTGCACATACCAGCTATACTGTGAACTTTTACACATCCACTGATTAATATTTTTGCACATCCTGCACAAAACTGCAGCTTATTCATTCTGAAACAGCTTTATTGTGTATATTTATTTTGTCATTGATTTTAAGTCCTATTTGTATTGCAGTGTTTCTATTCTATATCCATGTTTTACATTACAGTACTTCACCTTTCTTTTTATATTATCATAATATGTTTATTACTTATTAATGTGTGCACCAAAGACCAAAGCAAATACCTTGGAAGTGAAAACCTACTTGGTAATAAATCTTATTCCAATTCTGATGAGAGGGGCAGAATATTAGAAACACCTTTTAATATAAGTCCTCCCAGTGCAACACCAGCATCACCCACTATGACCTCTTTAATACACATAACGTAGAATTATTACCTTTCTGACAGCGTCAACAAACACTGAAAAATTACGAGCTTCGTAAAAGTGGTATTAATGGCAGAGCTGTTGTATTTGATTGCATTACATCATGCAGGTGTACCTAATAAAGTGACAGTCTGAAAGAAAAATCCATCCCCTCATTGTGAAGGTAGGAAACACACAAAAAAAGCATTCAACCATGAACGAGGGGATTCAGTAACAGCATGAGGACTCTGTTTCTTATTGCCCGAAGCAAAATGGAAACTCTACCTCAAAGATACAGATTTAAAGAGGAGCATACAGAATAAAGCAAGAGAGGGAGAGTGCAGATAGAAACATACAAGTCAAGCGGCAGCATGAGTGAACACAGCTCTATCAGTGAAATAGCTCGCAATTGGAGCAGAAATGTGGCCTCGGTTTGTGTGGGGTGAATTCCCATGTTGTGTTTTTGTTGCATAAATACCCAGCACCCCACAAACCCAGCCTAAATCCAAGCCTGCTCTGACACACACACACACACACACACACACACACACACACACACACACACACACACACACACACAGCATCCATATTAGATGCACCCGCTAGTTACTTCTTAATTAACACCTACTGCAGCCATAATAATAGAATCACTTTCCCCCCTTTCTGAAATCCCTTTGAAATTACGCAGGATTAAGGAAAGTTGGTTGCTAAATTGGTGTGTGCATCTGTAATTTAATTGCATCTGAGGCCATTAATTAATAAGGTGCCTCCTTTAATAGTTAATGTATAATTGCTATTAATTAACAGCCAGTCTCGATAAAGTGTCACCAAAATCAAACAAAAACAATTAGCTTTTTGAGGTAAGTGTCTTTTAAAAGCCTCATTATTAGTACTAGAGGTAATATACAGTAGTTAGAATGATAAAGAAGCGAGTGTAGATTTTAATTTGGATGGGGAGAGAGGAGGGAAAAAAACACAGTTGACATCCATAAGGGAATTACCATGCAGTAATTACGGGATAAGCTCATTGTAACATGATAAATAATGCAGTGAATCTGTCCCCTCCAGTTAGGTTGTCTCCTCTTTTTATTAGGATGGACTTTAATTCCACATCTTGTGTTGTACTAGAGCAAATTTAGTTGCATTTAGCTGCTCATCAGTGTGGTAAAGATTGAATACAAATACCAAGTAGGGGCCTACAAGCTTTTAAGGCAAATGTGTATTTTTGTGACTTGGGTTTGGGCATTTGAAGATATGTGTCTCCTCTAAATCTTTGTTGCTGTCACTTCTTGTCCGAGAGTTACATTCCTTGATAAAAGCGGTCGTGTGAACAGTCGTCCTTGTGTTTGAGTCTCCCTTGATCGCAGTGTCACATGGAGTAAATATAACAAGTAATAACTTAGACAACAGGTACAAGCGTGACCAATATTTTACATACTTGGTGTGACTAGCAGGCTTTGTGTTTGAACCAGTGTCGTCTGAGGCGTATTCACAGAGAAATAGCACCAAAACAATATGTTAGCTTTGTTCCTCTTATCTGGTATAAATCAATAGGTTGTGGTTTTAGCCGTGATTTACAAGCAGAGTGGTCATTGGTGCAAAATGAATTGGGTGCCAGGTTGAGAAGCATAAACATACATCTGGAGCATGGAACTTTAAACAAACCCGACTGTTATTTGCAGTGCCATATTACCATGAATACAAATGACAGCATGACCTCAATTTTCTGCACTGTGTGAGAGAGTGGAGGAAACCAATGGTTTAAGTGCTATTCCATCCCAAAGTGCTTGTTTGGTCTCAGTTTCACTCCTATCACAAAGTCAACAATCACACTGTTTAGTATTGAATTGGTAGAAATAATATTCAGGGTCCCTGTCCACAGGCAACTATTATAACAAGCCATTTTCCCCTGCAATATGGTTTGTTGATATACATCCCCAACATACACACAGCAGTTTGAGCCTGTTTTAGCCTTTATTTAATGAGGCATCAGCAACGGAAAAGAACCTGCAGTGCAACAAACACTTAGCCTCAGAAGTCGTTTTCACCTTGGTTCACAGTAGAGAGAGGCTCCAATCCACTCGCTAAACAATTACAGCATATTAGCTACTTGTCAGTCAGACCTTTTGGTGACGATACATCTCCATTTATTTCCTCTCTACATTTCCTCCCTGTGCTCACTCGCCTCCTCTGCTCTCCTCTCCCCAGACAGGCGGGGATGTGTGGGGAGTCCACAGGGAGCTGAGGAATATTTCACTCCGCCAGTGAGGCACCCGGTGGGAATAGGGGTTGAAACTGTGTGAGTATGTATCTCATTAGTTCAGTTATGTAATTTGGAGCACTGATAATCCTCCAGGACTGCCACGTTGCGCACCTCAGAAACAAGAGTCAGAGTCGTCAACATGCAGCCAAGTAAAGACTAAGCTGCTAATTGCTGGGTGTGCTAATGTGACTGGTAATGTAAGCTATAGTCCTCTATGGTATTAAGGGTAAACACATGGTACAGTTGGTGAATGAAATGCTCAAGTTCCAGGTAATCATTTCTGAAAGTGAAAGCAAAGAAATGCAAATGTGTGCCACATAATTTAGCATTTGTAATTATAGGGTCAGTCTTTACTTGTAAACTGTGGTTCAAGAACTGAAAACACATAATATGGAGGAAAATGTTACAGTAATATTGCATTGTCATCTCAAGAGTTGGTGGAGATCAAAGTACCATTTTTGGGGGGGGTATTCAACATCACTGAATTCCATAGTTTTGGGATGATGGCAGATACATCAAAACAGATACTTCTCATCAGCAGGAGGAAGGAATGGTAAATGGTGCGACTCCAAGATGAGAAGGCTGCCAAGGAGCAGAGAGCAGCAGACTACTGTTCGCGACCAACAAAAGTGGGTGTTTTTTAACAACAGTTCAAAATATTTCCAGCTGTGTTGTAGCAACAAAAGCAATGTTCTTTTTTTTTGTTTTTATGAGAGTTCGGGACATGTCCAGCCATTTTTGTGGTGACAAAAGCAGGTCATCTTTGACAACAATTCAGGATATATCCAGCCGTGTTTGTAGCTACTAAACCAGGTGTTTTTTTAAACAAAAGCTCGGGACATTTAGCAGTTCCTCTCAGCAGCAACCAAATCAGTTCTTTTTTAACAAAAGTTAGGGACATTTTTGAAATGTGTTTGTATTGACAAAAGGAGATTTTCATTAAAAACAGTTTGGGACATGTCCAGTTGTGTTTGTAGCGAAAAAAGCGGATCTTTTTTGACAACAATTTGAGATATTTCCAGCCATTTTTGTAGCAACAAATGTGGGTATTTTTTAACATTTGAGACACACCCAGCCATGTTTGCAGCAATAAAACTGGTCTTTTTTGATGACAGTTTGGGACATGTTCAGCTGTGTTTTAATGACCAAACCTGGTGTTTTTTTAACAACAGTTCAGGACATTTCCAGCCATGTTGTAGCAATGAAGCAGATGGTTTTTAAACAAAAGTTCGGAACACGTCCAGCCCTTTTTGTAGCGACAAAACCGGGTCTTTTTTCTTTTTCTTTTTAAAGATATTTTTGGGGCTTTTTAGCCTTTATTTGATAGGACAGACAAGTGTGAAAGAGGGAGAGAGAGAGAGAGGGAGTGACATGCAGCAAAGGGCCACAAGCTGGAGTCGAACCTGGGCTGCTGCGGCAACAGCCTTGTACATGGGGTGCCTGCTCTACTACTAAGCCACCGACACCCCAAAACCGGGTCTTTTTTAACAAAAGTTTGGGACATTTTTCAGCTGTGTTTGTAACGACAACAGTGGGTATTTTTTTAAACAATGGCCTAGAATGTGTTTGTAGTAACCAAACCATTTTTCCCACATTTTTTTAATGTTTTCAACCGTGTTTGTAGCATCAAAAGCAGGTACTTTTTAACGACAGTTCGAGACTTGTCCAGCCATGTTTGTAGCAAGAAAAATGGATGTTTTTTAACAAGAGTTAGCAACCAAACGTCGGTTTGTGGCCTAAACCTAACTACATATTAACCACAATGTTGTCAAAAAAATTAAAAGTGGAAAATTAAAAGAGCTATATCTAAGAAATATAAAGCAAATAGTTGTAAAATCATCCTAATATGTCACAGAGACTAAGGAATAATGTTCATATAACATACTGATCTCACTGACAACAAGAGTACAGCCAGAATATTTGCATTTAAAAAAAAAATTTTACAGTCCGCAAATCATGTTTATGTTTTGAATTTGTGTTTTGGCCTGTTGCGCCACCCACCGCCGTCTACCAGTCACACAGTCAGTAGAGTCTCAGCATCAGTTACAGTTACGACTGAGCTACAGCAGCACGGCAAGCAGCGTTAGCAGTGTCCCGGCACATAACATTAGCAGTCGGTTCCTCCTGAGCTGTATCCCGGCAACAGCATTAGGAGTGTCCAGGTACATAGCATTAGCAGCCGGCTCCTCCTCAGCTGTATCCCGGCAGCAGCATTAGCAGTGTCCCGGTACATAGCATTAGCAGCCGGCTTCTCCTCAGCTGTATCCCGGCAGCAGCATTAGCAGTGTCCCGGTACATAGCATTAGCAGCCGGCTCCTCCTCAGCTGTATCCCGGTAGCAGCATTAGGAGTGTCCAGGTACATAGCATTAGCAGCCGGCTCCTCCTCAGCTGTATCCCGGCAGCAGCGTTAGCAGTGTCCCGGTACATAGCATTAGCAGCCGGCTCCTCCTCAGCTGTATCCCAGCAGCGTTAGCTAGCCGTGTCCATAGCATTAGCAGCGGCTCCCCTCAGCTGTATCCCGCAACAAATCAGTCTCCAGCGTGCCGCTGTCCAGCAACCTCGATTCTGTAGGGGAGGGGGGGCAGACACGACTCACGGCAGTATTCTGAATTTGAGTGCAGTAACTGTTTCAGCATTCTTACATACAGTGCCTTTAAAACATAAATTAATGTAAAGTAAACACATCCACTACATATGAAATGTTCAGATGCAACATATCGGTGGCTGTTTGCAGAAACATAAAACATCAACATTTATTCTGGCAATTGGGTTGTTCCAGACCTAACCTAAATACAACAAACTATCTAGATGGAGAGGTAACAATTTAGTTCAGAGGAACAATACGTCTTTCCCCACACTAAAATACACCCACACTTATTTGAATTGATTCCTCCTGACTGTGTGTATATGCACACACTTTGCTTGACTGACACCTCCCTTATTCTACTGTTAGTTCTCTTGCACGTTGGGGTGGGACAGGTAACACCTTTATCGTTCTTTTAAGTGTATATATTTTGGTGACCTCATCAAATTCCCATTATAGCTCCATCCAAGTTCACCATGAGCCAAGGTCTAATCAGCCCGAATTGAAAACACCTGAGTGGGTGTGCAGCGCCTTCAAATAAATAGTTTAGTCAGTCAACTCTAACCCTGTGCTACTTGATCCTGGTCTGCTGCACTCAGAGCTGCTGGTTTTCATTCTGGCCAGCTAATCAGTGAGTGATGTACAGCTGGAGCAGCGGGTGCATGCAATTAGGTAGCTGGTGAGATGGATGTGGAATCTGAGGAACCATGCACAAATCATAGGCTAGTCCCAACATTTTACCCAAATCTTAACCCTGACCTTACAGCCAATGTGAATAAAATCTTAATGATTGTAACATTCTTTAAATTAGTCAAAAGTCTTTTTTGTAGGAAAATGAGATGGCTACAGTTAAAATTGATGCATTAAGCTCATTCATTTCAAGGTACACCACAGTGTCTCTTTTCACTACCATCCCTAGGGGGGTGCCAGGTTTGTTTTAAATTTGACATGCAGTGGTTTTAACCTGAAAAAAATTACCGTCCTAAATCAAATGTTAGCTGACATTTTACATGAAGAACACAAAGATACAGCATTTTTATGTTTTGTGTGTTTCTTTTGTTGAATGCTATTGTCATATAATCATTTTGCGGTGCATAATCTACACATTATGTTTGCAAACTGTGTTGATCTTATGATGATTTCAGATTTGGATAAACTGACACATGTAAAGACATGTACATGAGATAGCTAATTAAAGTAAACAAAGATGAACAAGCTAAAAAGCTTTATGGTCATTTTGACTGTGAGGCAGTAACCATTTTATTTATTGGCCCTTTAAACTGCAGCCTGGACAAATCACTGTGGTGAGCGACGGTTCACTGGCTGAGTGGGCGAAGGCTTCAACACTTGACCCTCTTCTTAGGATCATCGCGGGGCCTCAACCTCAACCCAACCTGGAGCAGGGAAAGAGGAAGGGCAGAAAAAGGTGTCAGTATCATGTAGTGTGACATGCCATGTCCAATAACAACGAACAACATAACATCATTTAACCTTTACAACACATGTATTGATCCATCTGGTTGTTATCACACCGCGATCACAGCTCAGGGCTCGGCTCAGCTCAGCTTCAGGGGCTGTTTGAATCCACCCAGCAATATTACTGGGAGACAAAGAGATCCAGGCCTTCTGTTTTTTTTTAACCCTGTCCTTGGATCATCCTTTTCCCCAGACCACTTTGTCTGTGGAACAGTGGGAAGATGTGTCACTGGCTGTTTCCTTGCAATGACTAAATATACAATGGGCGGTATGAGATATAATCTTGGCACAGTGGAGTAGAATGATTAAGAAAAAACGCCCACACAATCCCCTTGATGATTTTCCGGTGATGCAATGAGAGTCTCCATACTCATTCTAAGCATGTAAAGACGTGTTTTTTTTTTATTTCTGGGGAGATATGATTCACAATAACTTAATCAAGTGTTTTTTTGTCTTTATTAACATAGTCCCATAATAGATGCAGCTTCAAAGTGCATGTTAATGAACGCTCATTGATATTCACTCTCTTTACCTGTTTAAAAGAATCAAAGATGCATTGTGGATTTAAAGTAGAGAAAGAAACATAGAGTACTTTGAAGAAATATAGCATCATGATATAAGCTCCATTTGAGAGAAGTTGACTCCCTTCCTCAGGAGACATGCACCCAGATGGATTCACATACACCCAGATGGCTTGAGTTGACAGTCTGTTCTATCTAAAGCTGTTGCTCAACATTTCACCTTATTGAATATATCTTTCACTCATAGGCTACAAAAATCTGAGGTCTACACAACATAAATGAATGCTTTGTTGATGCTCAGTGTCTTATATTCATGACTGTAATCAAAGGAAAAAAGATAATTACTCATTAAGAACAGTGACTTTAATTTGACTGCTACAGACAGCAGCAACTATCACGAGAAAGGAAATACTGTCTCATGACAACTGACTGTTTGCTAAACCCCTCCCCCAAACGGTTCATTCACAGCTTAGCAACCGTAACTAACAGAGGTGAAACCATACTTCAATCTGGAGTCAATGTATCAATTCAGTGATCAATGATTCAGTGATGTTCAACAATCCTATACCATTACTGCAAAGTAAAAACATTGATACATATCATCATCTTTAAGATGCTCCCTTAATTTGAGATTCCCAATGGCAAGCAGCCAAGAAAAAGACAATGAGTATACTTAACGATACTGAAATTGTTTTGTGGCAGACTTTTTGATATCAGCAGATGTTGTATTGTTGTCCAAAGAATCTATTTAATATTGTATCATGATGAAACTTATGCTTTACAAGGCTCAACAAGCCCATCAAGCTTTGGATTTCTACACAAGAGTTAGGCTTGGGGCTCTAGCAAGAGAGATACTCAGCATTGAAAGAGTTTTGAAGGTGATGTTCTTTTTATAAAAAACAAAAATGTGACTTTGTTTGTCTGTTCTAATGCTAAGCTGCAAGGGTCAATATGTCCCACTAGCTAGCTTACAACCTGCAGTATAAAGCTAGCATTACCTCTTGTAATGTTAAAACATTTTAAAACATGTCAGCGTGAAGCATGAAAGGCTCAACTAACTAACCTGGAATGGTCCAAATGGTTGTTACACTGATCATTTACATGTGATCTGATGACCTTACAATATTGAGAATCCAACTAAAACCAAAGATGCTCTTTAAGAAAAGACGATGCATTACAAGCTGTGCCAATTGTATGAAATGGTATACCCCTCCTGTCTCCTAACGTGCTTTAAAGGGTTGTGATGGCCCGATCTCACTCCCAAATCTTCAAATACCAGCACTTTATCAGTGGATCTCACTGTCAGACACTGAAGCACAAAGGCACCCTTCGCAGCAGTATGATACGCATTGGGCGGTTGTTTTTTGACACTGCTGGCAACTATTGCAGTATAAAGAGTGAAAAAATCTGTATATGATTGGGAGTGGAGGTGGATGGGTCAAACAAACTACCGATTTTCACCCAGCAGCCCGCTCTTTGTTTACCATGTGAAACCAAAAGTCAATAGCGTTAGCTTAATAACAAGGCAGTGTACTTGTATGTGTAGCATGATACGCTAGTGATGTATGTCACATGACGTGATGTGACATTACATAAGCTACAACCGTACTGATTTTCAGCCAAACCATGATGTTTTTTCCAAACCTTACCATGTGCCTTTGTTGCCTAAATCTGTAAATCTGTGAAAAGACTGTGTGTATAATATGGATAAACTGTATTTCCTGTGCAAATTGAAGTGTATTTTTGAAAAGACACAATGCATGTAACAAGAGTAAATTAACACTCCATCCCTGAACGTGCATATTTTGTTGTGTAGGTCCACCAACAAAGCTCCGATATTTGAGTTTGGCAACTTGTCCTCATTGAACAGTTTGTATGATATCCTGTGAATTAGCGCCCCGCAAATGACGTTACATCCTCAACGTTGACTTACGGAGGTTAGGTTTAGACAGGCAGAGTTAGCGCTCAGGATGGCTTTTTTGTTAACTTCTGTCAGCACATTGATCACGTGATCCCAGATCCAAAATATGTGGGTCACACACAAATTACTGGCTCATGGTTATGCGCAATATGTAAGAATTTGGGGTGCATTACTTTTTGTTGGAAAACGTATGAACAGTTTTTGAGTACAGCCTCAGCTCGAGTGAAAATGTATTGGTTGTGAATGTCATTCTGATAAATATAAGCAGATTTAAAACAATACCGTACTAAAAACAATAGAAATGTATTGTTTGCTCCTTTTTTTTGCTGCTCATTTTTATCTGCAGGCTTGATATCTGATATCAGCCGAGTACAAGATGATATCAGTTGTTGCCAGATCTAGTCTAATGAGAGTGTGTTGCTGAGACAAATACAGGTCTCGAGCAATTTTAATTTTCTCCTGAGTTGTCTATCTATAAAATGGCATTTTAATGTCACGATGTTCAGGAGATCTGCTGCTTGTGAAAAATGGGTGCAATATTTACTTAAGCGAATATACCTCAGTCATAATCTGCACTCATGTACACAAGTGAAAAGACTCACGACCTGCCGCTAGTCTCCTACAGGAACAGGGTGGTGGTGAAACCTACGTGACATAGATACAGGAAATGACTCAAAACATTCTCTGGTATAGCCAACTCATGGAGCTGATAAAATCTGCCAGCGACAGCTAACAAAATCAATGATTGCCAGCTAGTAACGCAAAGCTTTGTCTGCACATTTCCTAAATCAAGGACCCATTGTTTTGGAAATTAGTCACCATTACTGTAATATGCATATAAATGAAAAGCTTGACAGTCACAGCAAACAGAGGCGGGCTTAGAGGATGGTCAGTACAGTAGTTGTGGTGGTTAATGTGATGTTGGTTGTGATTTTTAAGCTGTAGTGATGGCTTTATTCATCAGAGCAAATACTGAGGGTGAGTGTTCACAGGCTAGAAAAATATGTCCAAGCAGCATCTTGTAGACTATAGTCAAACCTCATCCAATTAATAAGAGAAAGAGACCAATGAGCATAAAAAGAGCACAATGACAGAGCCAGAGCCAGAGTTATCAAATTTGCTGTGAACGCTGATAATAGATATGTATGCTAAGGAAAATGGTGCTTTAATAGAGTTTTTAACTGTAGATCTAGAATAGAAAATTGGACATACATTCTAATTGAATACCTGGTTGAAAATGCACCGAGCACACCGTTATAAATCATCTGGAATCAGTTTTCTCGAACTCCTCTCTCCCTCTCACCCACTTTACAAACACAGAGCAAGGCTTTTTCAGCCTCTGATAAGTGTTAATAAATTACCTGAATTTGAAAATTAATGGCTAGCCGCCTGCTTCAGGGAGATATCATTGTGTTTCATGAATATTTTGATTTTGTGATTAGATCAAAATGCTGTGAATTCCTAAACAGCCCCCATGCCCAAGCTCCACTGATCATAAACTCTTCCCTTCTTAAAAAAAATCCATTCCATGCAAATGTGCTGATATGGAATAATTAGAATGAGTTTTGCCAGTATTTTTCTGCAGTAACATTTGCATGACTTTAGATCTCACCCGACTGATCTGCTCCAAGCTGAGGGAAAATGTATGTTTTTGTACAGCTCCCCCCAAAATTTACCTTGCCAGGCGAGATAATGGCTTATATTGTGATGTTAAAGAGGCTTGTATTTACAAAAAGAAACAAAGGCGAGGCGGTTGCCAGTCCTGGAGGACATTGATTAGGCTCTTCCTGTCATTTCCTATTCACACACTGTATCAGTGGCATTCCAGCTCATCTGCTTTTGTGCGTGATAGGGATCAAATAGATTTCCGCACATTGTCACAACATTTACAGGTACGGGAATGTGAGGGAGGGAGAGCGTGAATAGCCGCGTAAACTTTGACTTAATAGCATATTCTTGCACTGTCTCCATTTCCACACATGAAGTCTCCCAGTCTGTTTGCCTGGCTCTCTCTCTCGCTCTCATACACACATCGTTACTGCTCAGAAATATGAGAACACATGCCCACAATCATATACAAAGACACACATAGACAGAAGGTATAAAATTAAATAATTTATCTCACATCTCTGAAAAAAAAAACCCTCAACAGTTGTATTACGCTCCTGCCACAACCAAAGCATAATGTGCAGCATTCATATTTTGTTTGGATACATTTTTTTTTCTTCTCTTTTACTCTGCTGTTGGCACTTTTACGCTCTCTAGTTGGCACACAGGAATGTGCGTGGTGCAAGAAAACATATACTCTATGTGAAGTTGTGCGACTTCAGATCTTAGTTAGCCAAAGTGTGCTTTCAAACATAGAGGGATGCTGGTGGCTGTATGTGTTTGTGTGTTTGTGTGTGAGGGAGGGGTGTGTGTGTTTGTGTGCACGCACATGAGTGTGTGTGCCCGGCAGCTGCACAGGGCCCCAGGGACAGGCCTGTGTAGATTGGGTCTCCTCAACCCACAGCTCATTAGTGGAGAGTGAAAGGAATCCACACAGATGGCTGTCAACGTTCAAAAAAGTCGGCTGCGTGAGACATGTCAATTGAGGTTTAAGTTCCTTCTGCTCATTTCTGTGACATTGCAGTATTCAAGCAATATTTGTTTATTCTACCCAAAAAGTACAAAAACACAGAAGCCTGGTGACATCTGAAAATGTGTTTTCTAATGAGCGCTCAGACTACTGAACAGGAGCCTGCACTTGTCATTCATCACCACAAATTACTCGTTCTAACTTGACATGTTTTCAGTGCTACAGATGACGGGCTTGTCTGTTCTGCAAACACGGAGAATGGTCTGCGTTTAAACTGGAAATATGGCATTGAACAGTCCGGCAAGACTCTGTGGAAAATCAATTAGATTGTTTACCTGTCAAAGTTGGAATGGAGGCCGCGCCACTGTAACGGGCGCTCATCATTTTCACTCCAGCACTGTCACCTGCTCTCCTTCAGGTTGTTATTCAATTAATGCAATTGAATACACAGTTGTGATATAGCGCCTTTATACAGCAGGGGTTTATTTGACCGCACTCGCTCGCCTAATATGGTATACAGTAACCGTATGGAAGCCCGCCCTTGAACTTCATGATTGTAAAAAGGTTTGAACTGGCAAGATAAAAGCACTGGAAAATGTGAGATATTTTCTGCTATTACCGTGGGCCAGCAGCAGACACAAAACACACACTACTTTAAAGGAAACCCTGCATATTTAACTCAAATATGCACTTGTAATTCAAATTTACCCCAGCACCTAGCTGTCCTATTATAACATACTGAAAAACAAGGTTGAACATACATGTTTAGATGGTTTGGTGCTCTAATGCATGTTCTGCATTAGCACTAACAGCGCTGTTAAGATACTTGAGGTTAGAGAAACATACAGTAGCTGTAGGAACCTATCAGATCTGTTGTATAAATCTCCAGCCGGCAGGAAAAGCCGCAGCAACTGTACAAATTCACAGCAGCTGTTTTTTGACACAACGCTCACGTCAGGTACGGCGACAAAACCAACTTGTAGAACAAACTGTTTGCGGATTAAGGGGAAGATGTTTTTAAAAAGTTGGTGAGGGAGAAGTTTACTTGCTCATTCACTGGATTAAAAGTTACTCTCGACCGGAGATGCTACTTTTCAGTAATTGTACATAACAGCAATCTGAACACCACTTGAGCTGACCTACTTATGGGGCTCAGAAACTTTTTATCCTGCAGCCAAGTCTAAAAATAACCCTGTGGCCAGTTTTAGATTCATCTCAATGGTAACCCTGACAGTTTTACAGAGTGCCAGTGACAGAGTCCTGTTAAGCAGCAGCAGTCTGCAACAGCTTAAAACGCTTGTTCACCACATCACTGGACTCTCCTTTCACTCCTCATGAAATCTCTCTCCTCTGCTTGAAAATTAGCGCACAATTAAAGTACAAAATCACCATTTTATACAACTGTGAGCTCAAAAAACTAAGCAGTAATTTTAATAGGCAGTAATTCAATAAATAAATATTTACTATTACTATATACTATTCTACAACAGACAACCACACACCACTGTCCAAAATTATCATTTGCAAATGTAATCCTAATGATAAATCAACTTGACAAATATCCATTATTATTACTGCTGGTTCTAATATTACTATAGACCAGTTTAGGACCTAGCACAGTTGGCGCCCTGGGTAAGCCGTCCTATATATTTGATTTTATTTTTGGGGGAGTAGGGATTTTGGTGCCAAGACAAGCTGCCTATGTCATCTATGGCAAGATCTACCACTGCTGTGTACTGCAGTTCTGTATGCTGTTTGTTCAAGTGGTGTTGCCATACTCCAGCAGAAGTCATTGCTCGACTGCTGTAGGTAGGTACAATCAGTGTCAAACACTGTCTCTTTATTTTATTACTTTCAAATGTATCAAAAAGTGGAAAACTAGAATATAATATGAGGGTTAAGTATGCTATATCAGTGTCTGTTTTTCATAAGTGTTAGAATGTCATAAAAAATGTCATAAAAAGGTCATTAAAAAAAAAGTACAAGATGAAAATCATAGCGTATGCACTTTTATTGTGCAGCCCTTGGGTGATATCCTGGTTCCCTAAAATTGCACTCAGTCATCAAACCTAACGCTGACCCCTGATCTTTTAAAGATATATCCTGGGGATAATTCCCACCAGACCCCTCAGGAATGGCTAGGTTGCATTAGACTGGAAATGGTCCCCCCTCCCAGTGTTAAATAGGTAATTATGGCGCTGCAATAAATTGTTACACTCTCTGCAACAAAATCATAGCAACACAACTGTGAACGCAAAATCTTTAGCTACAGTTGCTTAGTGAGCTTTGTGCGAGAGATCAGTGTGAAGTAGCTCCCCTTTAATCATTTACTGTAAATGGCAGTAAAATGATTCTCTGAACACAAATTGGTTTCATGTCCAAGCGAAATCACATGGAGTTTTTGTGTTCTCTTTTCTTTCCCTCCTTTTCTTTTTCTCTTTTTTTGTCATTGTGCAGACATTCTCTCTTGCTGTACGACGCATCGCTCCTTTAAGATGATTTGGAATTAGAAGGCTTTTCATACAGCACATATTATGTAGCTTGGTGGGACTCCATTAGCCTGAATCAAAGAGGACAGCAGCCTGCGTGGAGCCACACAATAATGTGGCAGCCTGTGTTTCAGCAAATAAATAACAAATCCGCCGCTTACTGTACCAGCCAATGCAAACTAACTAATTAAAAGATGAAAGGGGGACGTCTTCCCAGCAGTTTGATGATGCTTTTTTCGTAGAATGGTAACACTGGAGTCTTGAATACTTGGCCAAAATGAGCGTGACGCTAATAAGGATCTAGAGCAGCTAACAGTGTCGATTTGGGCGTACAAGGGGGTGCCCGACCATAATCTGCTGCTGTTGGAGAGAGTGCAATTAGGGCCAAAATGTTGTCCCTGAACTGACACTGGCCTGTGGGAAGACTAAACTGGCTTCTTCTTTTTTTTTTTCATTGGATCTATGGTCCCCTTCCCTCACCACCTCCTCTCCTCCAGTATTCCTTCTCTCCTCTCTGAGCATCTTGGGAGCGTTGAGCTCAGACAGCGGGATTAGTCAAGGATCCATCTTGAGACGCAGATAATGTTTTTGCGCGCAGACTCCCCTGCTCTCCGCTGGCTTCTGCTTCACTGATTAGAACTCAAAACTCCACCAGAAATGGCTATTTGTTCTTAAGCTGTTTTTTCCCCTCCCTTTGTTGAGCTGTTTTTGTCAGCCATCCCTCTAATTCAGTGCAATAACGAGTCACAAGTAGGTCAAGACAATGCTGAAGCCGGCAGTGTCTCAGTCTCACAGCGGACTGACAGCAACATGGAAGAGCCACAGGGCTGTTTAAATATGCCCTCTGGTCTTTTCCCTCTCGCACTGTCTAAATGGCTGAAAGTGGGTGGTGCTGCTCCAAGTTTTCTTCTTCCACAATGCAAACCAATTTCAGGGTTTGTTTGAGTAGCAGCGCCTTTACCTAACACCAACTTTTTTTTTCTCCTTCTCCCCAACACTCTGAGTAGCATAAGTTCAGCGCACAGTTCCCTTATGGCGTTGGAGTAACACACACCTTAACAGTTGCGCACTTGTACTTGTAGGGAGTGTGTGTGCGCTCACCGCCTCACCTGCCTGTCATTGTGAGTGACAGGGGAAGTGGGGGGCGTTCAGGAGCCCAGCAGCTGGCTTCACACCTGCACAATCGCACACGCACTTCCATTGGGGACCATCGCGTTCCCTCCTTCTCCGTTAGCATGCAGTGACACTTTACAAATAATTTATTTGTTCACTCTTGTTTTGCCATTTTCTTCTGGCGATTTGTTGTTGAAATAATTTATATCCAAAACAGCTAAGATAGAAATATACCAGGCAAAAAAAAAAGCTAACACAGTCTCATATGACAAGTGACTTGTCTCTGCACCTCATTATGTGAAGTACTAAAGTAAAGCGGTAAAGATAAAGCACACTACATACATTTAAAGAGGCAGGTTTTTGGCCTGTACTGACATCCCTGTTTCATCTCCACTTAAACTTTCACAATTATTTAAATCAAGCAAGTTGACATTTAAATATTAATAGTCTCCACTTACGCACATGAAACAATTACATGTTTTGTGTGATTGTCAAGAGGGGTGAAAAAGAGCCTCAGTTTCCAATGTTAGACACACACACACACACACACACACACACATGCACATACACGGCACTGAGGCAGGGCCCGAGCAAATTTAATTTAGAGACATTCTCTCCTTCCCTCCACATCCTGGGCTTTTAAGACACTGAAGTGACTGTTCTTCGCCCGTGTAAAAGAACCCCATTATCAAAGCATTAAGATATGATTAAACTGACATTTTCTTAAGAAAACGAAAAGAGTTGGGAATAAAGGGAAGGAGAGAACTACATATTCCAGATCTTATCAGGAGGGAGGGAGGTGGGGAGGGGGTGTACATACTGATCTTTGAAGGAGCTTATTACAGAGCAAGCTAAGAAGACAAGCACAGTGGTGTACTGATCAGAGGTATGCAAGCCAAATGCACCTGCTAGATTTCACTATCATTCGCAGAGTGTCAGTCAGTGTTGAGGCCCCTGACTGACGCTGGTGCAACCTGAACGCTTCTGAGGGCACACTGCAAAAAGTATCCAGCTTAAGAAGCCATTCCGTCCGGTGCTGAGTCTAGTAAAGTAGCTGATAACAGTCTCCCATTAGGATCAAATCATTTCACTGGTTAACGGTGTAGTTTGGAAGTATTTGTAGAAAAGTGACAAATGCCACTTGTGAATGTGGAATTATGAGGTATCAACAATATGAGTGCTTTAGAGATTTGGAGTTTCCACATTGTAGATCAGCAAAACTGACGTACAGTAAAGGTGCCTTTTATTTGGTCGATATAACAAGCATCCTCAATGTACTTTAATTATATAAAACATTTTCATAGAATTTTCTCTAGGTGGATTTCTGATAGGAGCTTATGAGAACTCATTTTCCAAGGTCCTTACTCCCAGGGTTTTACACAAAACAATGATTTTGTTAAACAGAGTAGAGAGTTTAGTCTGAACTTGTTTCAGTGCACACAATGCATACACTGAAGGGAGTCATTCAATATTCAGGCGCAGACAACAATTTATCTACATGTTTTTTTACATATCACAAGTCACAAACAAACTTGAATAGCCTGCAATTCAATAGGTTCTACTAACCATACAATTCAAAACCATAAAACATTCAAAAAATGTTCTTACCAAATTACCAATTTGCTATTGCTTTGTTTCACTAACATTGTTTTTTCGTTTGCAAATGTCCCTCTGTCTGCCGTTGTTCTTGTCAGCAGTTATCTTTCCTGCTCTAAAATCTACGCCTACTTCTTTTCAAATAAAGGCCTGTCTCAATTAGAAGCCTGGTCTAGTTGCAAAGCAGTTCACAACAGGCAGTTCACCCTAACCCTAACCAAGTCCAAGTCCATAAGGGTCCACTCATGAAAGGAATCAAAAGGGTTGTGTTTTGTTTTTTTTTTTTTAATTAATCCAAGTTGTGAACATTATTTTAACAGGATAAAGTGGTGTTGGGTCACCAGTGTTGGGCAGTAACGCGTTAATAGTAACGCGTTACAGTAACGGCGTTAGTTTTGGCAGTAACTAATACTCTAACGTGTTAGTTTTAAAATTCAGTAACTCAGTCACCGTTACCAAACGGTGCGTTACTCCGTTATTTTTGGCCAGGTTTTCAAACAGCGCGCAGCATGCAGTATTCCTTCACAAAATGAAGTTCCCTTTCACTAAAACATTTTAGCCCTAAACAATAAAAGATAGTCAAGTCAGATAGAGGTATATGAACAATTCTTACCAGAGCATCTTAATGAAACACGTCTCTCACCATCTCTGAAGTCACTGTCGACCTGCTGGCCTCACCACAGTGCTGTAACGTTACATTAAGCGGTAGCGCTGTAGATTTTTAGTCCCAGTAACATTATATCCAGTGACGTGATATCCATTGTTATCCCGAGGAAGCTTTTGTTGTGGACAGACAATGTCTGTGGTGGATGACAGACTCGACATCATCATAGCTCTTCAAATGTTCTCTTTAGCTCATTTTCCATATTTGTATCCAAGTACCGTAGCTGTAAAACGTTTAGCTGCCTGATAGCGAGTGACTCCACTGTAGAAGACAGTTGCATGTTTCCTATAACGTTCAATTGTTTTGTCAAGTTGTAGTCTAACAGTCCCTTGGTTAAACTCCATCTGCTGTCGATTAGGCGATGTAGCGACGAGCCAATACAGTTAGGAAATATTTTGGGCTGCAGGGCTGAGTTTCCCAAAACATGATCCTTCTTAGCAACGTTGTCTTCTTTGTGGCTTAGAAAAACTACACTGCAAAAAAGAAAAGCACCTAGCGCCCTCTAGCGTCCCCACTCAGGCATCTACAGCCAGGACGTACTCAGAGTATAGATGACACTAGTGCGCGTGCGTCAAGGTCATGGCGTGATGGCGCGCCAAGACAAGAGTCCTAAGTCCTTTTTTTTTTTTTAACTTTTCTCAGGAACACATTACTTTTTGGTTTAAGTAACTGAGTAACTAGTAACGGTAACTATTTACTATTTTTCAGTAACTAGCACAACACTCGTCATAACGCTCCTCTCTCTCATGCCTTGTCTGTTGGAGCTGGATTAAATGAATGATTTGTAACTGATATGTTATTCGAAGCCAAATTTTTATACAAGTAATAATTATATGGGTTCATATAAACGATTTTATCATTTTCCCATCTTTGCTAAGCAACAGTTCTGCGTAAAAGGAATTAAAGGCCTCTTCCATATAGACGCCTGTCCCAAATATAAGCCTGTCGAGTTCACTGATTTAAGCAAATAATAGCATGGGCTTGTGATTTACTTTTTATGGTAATAATCTCAAGGATTTTCATTTAAATAAATGTCTGTTAAGTCACTATCTATTGCCAAATAAGATAACACAATGGTGATTAAAGCCTTTGCATTTGCAGTATTACGAACTGATTGTCTCAACATTCTCGGGGAAAAATCACAAGCGGAGCACAGTTAGTGGCGAGTTTTCCATCACCTCGCTGTGGTTGGTCCGCCACAGAGGGTAGGTGGAACAGATTCACCCTTCAGCTCACTTGTGCGTGAAGCAGTGTATTGTTTTTTCCAGTCTCTGTTAGGGTTGCAAATTAACAGCTGCCATGGCCGACTGACGTCACAAAGATGACGCTGTTTGGATCTCTGGGAGGTGAAATCCAAGAACACACCTGCAGTTACCACTTGGTTGCCATAGCTGCAACCAAAGAGGACGAAATGGAGATGTTCAAGACTGTAACTTTAAAAGTTTTGTGTGTAGGATTTGGTGGCTTCTAGTGTTGAGGTTGCAGAACTGAAACCTTTGGTGTGCCAAGAGTGCATGAGAACTATGGAGGCCGATGCCAAAATGCAAAAGGCCCTATCTAGAGCCATTGTTTGATTACTCCATTCTGGGCTAGGTACATAAGTAGGAATATTATATACCATTTCTGCCAATAGATGTACCTGAAGCCTACATACTGAACCTTTAAGTATAACTTTCATTGTTGCTAACTAACAATAGCCTGAGCTGTGTACTGTATATTAGCAAGATAGCTCTCTAGCATGGAAGCTAATGGTAAAATTAGCTTTTCAACAAGTTCAAACAAGATTAAAAGCTGAGTCTGGCTAGTCTGAATTTGTATCATTGTCAATGTTTTCAATAAAATCATCAATTTTCATCAGTCATCAACTCCTTTAGTTCCAGTCTAGAAAATTACTTTGGATGTAGAACCTTTCCTTTTTTCAAAAGTTTGGGCCATTGAGCATAAAATGTAAAATAAACCTACACAGATTGTTTATAACCGTCAAACATAATTGCCATGCAAATAACTCGCAACACACAGTGTCTTCATCACCCTGATAGTGTCAAGAAAAGATGATTTGTATTAGAAAGCGGTGAGCTCGCCATCTTTACTGGCAGACCTGTCACTTTATGTTATTAAAAAATCAGGACTACACTAAATGACTTGTTAAGATGGATATTTTTTGCAGTGCTGACCAGGGAGTGGAAGCGGTACCCCCTTCTATTTGTCTTTCATCGTCCCCACAGACAAAATAAAGCCTACAGTAGATACGGGACTTGGGGGTGGTACGCATGAATGTCAGGATTTTCTTCTGAGGCTCCCAACTGAAGCCGAGGTATGCTCAGCATGTGATGTGAAATCTGTGTAATTTTTTGAAAGGCATCACATAATCAGGAGGAGTCAAAAGCTTTCTGGCAGTAATTGCCTTTTGGCCACAGACAGAATGTACAACACTTTGCAATCTTTCCCTGCAGAGATTTCTAACAAATAAAACCCAAGAATGAACTCTGTTCTGTGCTGCGGAAATTAGCATTTGCTTCTCTGTATTTACATATTAACTGAGTCACTGTGTTGTGGAATTCAAATCACAATTTAACTAATAAGCTATCTACCATGTATCATCTTTTTAAGTTGGTTTTAAAGTGCAGAATTAAGCCAAGAAGAAAAGGCTTTTAAAAGTAGCAGAAGTTTTTTTGGGGCAAAGTCTTGAGTGGATTTGACTGACTCGATAGCATTTGTGTTTTTAGATTTCGCCATCTAAGAGGAGGCTGAAAATGGAATCTATATGTACTGTACATCTATCCGCTTGATGTGGAGCCTGCTGCCATGTTGCACGAGGAAAACAAGCAATATACTGTCAAAAGATCTGAACCGAGATATAACAGAGACATTTTGATTTATAGTCTGATCAGCCCTCCTCTGCGTGAGCTGCATGATACACACACTCTCCTTTAATTATCCCATCTTTTTCCTTCCTCAGAACCCACTTTCATTTTTTTGTAATTCTTTCACACAACCTTTCTTTCTTTCTTTTTCTTATAGCTTCAACTTCTCTTCCTGCACCACACCCCACCTCCTAAACCCAGTGGATGCTCTCATCAGGGGTCTGGTTTGAGCTGTATCATCATCCAACCATTGGGACAAGCAGGAGGAGGGGGGCTTGGGGAAAGACAGTAAGTAATCAAAAGGAATCAGTGAGCAACATAACATAAAGCAAGCGCCCCTCCCCCATCTAAGACTGCCTTTCCTCCCTTGTTTCACAGTTTGGTGCGAAGGGAAGGGGGAGATAAAATGTGCATCGGTGTGTTGAGTGGCACGATGTGTAGCGTTGTTGCTGATTTCCACAGCTTCACTCAACACACTCCTGCTGAGTTAATAATTCTGACCTCTGCTTAATTAAAATAACAGACCATCCTCCACTGAGGAAAAAAAAAGAAGCAGTTTGAGAATTATTCTAACTAATCGCTAATTAAGATTTAGCAAAAACAACAAGAAACCTGTCAAGGAAGATGTATCTATTTTTAGAGTATATTCTGAGAAAGGAGCAGCTGCATGTGGACACTCAGTCTTAACCAAAGAGAAGTTACAGTTCCTCTTGAGGGAGTGCTGTTACTGCTGCTCTATAAACTAAGATAAATGTCGTCAAACTAGTGCACATGATGCTGTACTTCAATTAACATAACTGTGGTGCAGGAACAAATCCCTTAAAACGACCAACCCAACAAGAAAATAAGCACATTTACAAGTGCTTATTTAGGATCTGAGGGTAATGCACCCTTTTCTGAGGGAAAGAGTTGTAGCATTGCTTCATTAATTGCTCATTTTGTAGTGTTGCTCTTTTGACCAAGAAAGGTGAACGGGGCCAGGAACACAGTCACAACAAAATGATTGTGCTGTAATAACTGCGTCTTCTCTCTAGTCTTGAATCTTGGCCCCTGCTGCCGTGAGGGCTGTAATTCTGCAGCAAGGAGTGTTAAGAGGATATCATTATCATGTGTTTTCCGAGTAAGCTGCAGTTTTGGTTAAATATAGTAGCTTTTTTTTTTTTTTTTTTTTGTTTCCTTTCCTTTTCAGTTTTGCATTAAAGCTGGGTCAAGCCGACCCCTCCCATGGCGATTCTTTTCAAACGGAGCTGCCAAAGCGCCTCCTCTGCCACGAATGTAGCCAATATCGATGCCATGCTCAAAAACTGATTGAAAAGAGACTTACATGTTTCAAAGCATGCTGGGAGCTGGGGGCCAGGCGAAAGCCCAAAGTATTAAAGCTGAGATAGTCACCAGTATGCTATAAAAAGGCAACATATGCCCACAAGTCCAACAGTGCACCAATCAGTGCCTGTTGTGATTCTGAAGATGAAAAATATATTTATGACAATATTTGTTTTGCAATTTTTTTTTGCACTTTTATTTTGTAAAATCTTATTTGTGTGGATTAGGAGCAAAACTATACACACAACATTCAAATTCGTTTTACATTTTGAAATGCTTACATTTACCAGAGGATAACTGATGGTCAGTTGTGATGAAATTTTCAAAGGACTATTATTTTTCCTTTGAATGAAACTTTCACATTTTATTAACGATCTGATTTAATAGCCTGTGTCCTTCCTTTTATTCCCCAACACCTCACAGGTAATTGGGTCACAGCACTGAAAACATCTTTATTTGAAATAAAACAGATTTTGAAGGACACAGCAGAGCTGGTGAAAGAGTAAAAGGACATGACACTGCTGACTAAGTTAATTAATTAAAGTGTGATTTTATGAATCCCATTTTATTCTCTGATATTCAAATATCTCTTCTGAAAGTATCAACAGCAGATTTGTGAAAAGAGACTTTTAATTAGTCTGAACGAATGAGCAAGAAGTGTCTTGATTTTTTCAGCTGATATCCCGAGTTTATCAGAAGATGATAAAGAAGAAAAACCCCCATTCACCCAAATCCCCAAAGAGTCCCATTGTTATCTCAATATACTGTTCGTCTCTAAATCTGAGAGCATAATAGAAATTCTGTGGTGAAGTGTGGAGCTGCGCACTACGTTTGCATATTTATTCAGCTGTCATATCTATCTGAGCAGATCATCAGAGGAGATAAACTAAAGAGATGAGGGAATAATGGCTCTTGCTGAGAGGCTGCCGAATGATACTAGCATATTCCTGAAAAACACCAGGAACTGGGTAAACAAAAATGTACTCTACAAAGCCATGCAATTCAAAATGAGCTGCAGTTAATGATGGTGATGATGGTGATGATAATGATGATGAAGATGCTGTGAATAAAATTTGAATGATGGAAACTTTTAAGGAGTAACAATGCAAACAAAGCAGTGTTGCAAACTTTTTACTCTATTACTGAAATGAGAGAAAAACATGGACTTTTCTTTTTGCAGAATTCCTAAATATGATGTTAAGAATGCATTATTTAGTCTTTTATGTCCAACAGAGAAACAAATGCTGACCTGCCTGCATGTTGTTGGAATTTATTCGTCATAGATGCAAAGAAAATGGGTAAAAGATGCTTTAAACACTGGGCAACCTTTGTGGAAAATGTTCCTGAAAAGAACACAGCCCCTGACATTTAGTGAAAGAAGCCTCTAAGGTCACGCCGTTGATACCTCTTGTGGAAAACCAAATTAAACATTATCAGGGGAGCGGAGAGACACGGAAAGCGCTCCCTTTAGATACATGCAAATACCACTTTTTAAACAGGATGTACTGTACGTTGCACTTGTTGGAAACAGTGACCTTTTTATTTTGTCGCTGCAACACTTAATAGACGTTCATCTACGAGTGAGGGTATCACGGGGACCCTCGTGTCATCTATCCCTCAATGCATATGTACACCCACTCAGTGAGGACAGTATAGGACAGTTAATTGAACAATATCCAGGAAGTGACAAGAGGACAGAGAGGAGAAACTCTGCTCAATGGTGCCATCTAGTGCTTCCTTGGGGCGACCTGGGACGGGCTCTCCACAGTACAGTAAGAGCTCTCCCCTGCTGCTGCTGCTGCTGCTGAGGAAGTTTGGATAACAATTATCTGTTGTATTTGCATTAATGTGATTGCTTTGTCTGCAGACTCATCTGACTGCAATTATAAAGAGTAGCATTAAAACACTAATTAATTAACTCAATTGTGGGTAGATTGATTAATTCTAAACAAACATGAGATCGCAGCAAGCAAATGAGCTCTGGAGTGCCGATGCATCTGGGAGTGCTGCTGCAGAAGACATTTTGATTATCTGCAGACACATGTAGTTGCAAATCTTTTAATTAACACAAATAGATAGTGGGAGTGAGTCGGTTGTGCAACTATCCTGCTCGTTACTTGTAATCATAATTTGGTCAGTTTTTAAAAGAATGAGGGTGTGGATGTGGACTGTGTGGTTTGAGACAGGCAGCCCAATTATTCCAAAGTTGTGTTGTGCATGTGTGTGGGTGTGTGCATGCACATGTGTTTGGGAAGGGGGGGGCGGGGGGTGCGTTTACAGTGTGTGCATGTGTGTAACAAAATGGGTCTTGACATGGAACGTCATCACACAAAAAGAGATAATCAAATTATGATCAAAACAAAACAGATGGTCACATAAATCATCCATTCACATGTTGGACTGGCGCCTCTGTTGCAGAACAATGAATCACTGCCTATCAATGCTAGAATCAAAACATAAGGGCTGTTATGAATACAAAAAGCTTGTTATTATTACATCCCAACACGTATCACAGTGAGGACTCATTCAGCATCATCTCGGACATTTTGTTCAACCATTTTTGGAAAACTACGAAAACCTGAAACTGAATTATGAGGAAAACACAGTCTAAATAGCTGAACATGATAAAATGTTGCCTGTCAGACATAATGAAACAGGTTTTCATTCTAATACTAATGACTTTTTTATGTTTCACTTTAAATTGATTTCGCTCCATCAAAGATTTCTCTTAGATTTCAGATTTTTGAGGGAAAATGTTTCATTTTCCAGCGTAAATACATGCATGCACCTTCTGTATCCATAAAAATCCTGAACTCCTGAACTAGATTTAAAAGGGAGCAGTCAGTCAAAGCCCCTTTTCTCGGTGTGCTGTCAGCATCTGCACATGCAGAAAAGCCTAATCAGAGAGATACCAGTAAAGTGCATGTAATACTTTAGAGATTTAATGCAGTTTTTAATTGGATAGAGGCCCATTATTTTTCAATACAGAAGGGGCACTGAGGCACATAAAGCTCTTGAATATTTTTGCAAATCGTGTTCAACAGCATAATGATTAACCATGGCACTAAATTTGCCTCACAAAATGAAAAGCAAACTTCATGCAAGGCGTAATTTAATTGTTTCCCTTCACATTTTCTGCCTCCCATTGTTGGAAGCTTAACATTTTTAGAGTCTGCTTAACAGCTGCCTTGTGATGCTTGAGCTGCAACAATGTGACTGACAAATGTTTTTGAAGTAGCTGCAGACTTCCTAGTGTCTTCGAAGGCAAAGTGTCAGGGAATCTTACATCACTTTGTGTTGCATTTGAAGCCTTATTACATGGATATTTATTTTTCTAATTTAAGGCTGCAAATTACCACTAAATATATCATTCAGTTGATGCCATACATGGCACTTAACAATGTGTCTGCTATTTCTGATTTGTGGTTAACATAACACATAATCTATTTAGTCTCTTAAACCATTCACAATATTAAATCAATATCTGAGATGGATCAAAAATAATATATATTTCAAAAATGTCCAAACCTTATACTTTGATTTACTTCATTTTGTTTAACATATATAAGCATATTAATCATACAAAAATCCTACTATGGGCTCTGTTTTTCTATACCAACATATTTCATACCGGTATTTGTATTGAGCATTTTCTTTTTGTACAATAAAATATTTCAGCAGTCAGAATTGCAGGTCACATTTCCATTTCAAGCTGAGGAGAACACTGCCATCTGGGCTACAATTAGTGGTAATGCAATCCTGAACCATTCGTTTGTGTGCATGAATATTCAGAATCAGAGTCAGGACCAGAATCAGGTCACTGACTCACACATAATGTACTTACATGCACTGCGAAAAAAAACATACAGAGGGGTTTTTAAAATAAGGCAAATGGGTATAAAGATAAAAAATGAAATAAAATAAATCGTTATAAAATGAAAAGAAGGTATAGAAATAGAGGTAGGCAATAAATATATGTACAAATAATAATGCAGTGGCTATAAACACTTTAGGTCTGATTGGTGACTGTATGCACAATGCCTGCAAGATTGCATAATATTGTAAAGAACAGTGGAAATGACTGCATGAATTTAAAGTGATACAATAAATTAAATAGAGGTGGCAGTATGCACACACTGTTTATATACAAAACCTGCATTGTGAATAAAAGGGGGCATAACATTTGTACAATAAGAGGACACTTTTGTATGAGTGACTGTGTACAGATGGATATACACATCTGCAAATGTATTTGCTGATTACTGTTGAGAACCTGTAGTAACACATTCGCATAAATGAATGCATTACTCATCAGTGGGTTGTGCCCTGTGGGATAACTGCTCTTGTGTCTGCCTGTCTTGTAGTGCAGTCCCTTGTAACACACACAGGGAAGATCAAATAAGTTGTGACGGGGTGGGAGGGCTTTGTGCTGAATGTCCCTGCCTGTTTCCTGATTCGACAAATGTTCAAGTCCAGGTTGGTGTGGAGAGAACTATCAACAGCTCTGTGGCATGTTAAACTTCTTGAAGTGCAAGCAGAAGAAGAGCTTTTTTTTATGATTATCTCCCACATTTGGACGCTAAAAGATGGTAGATCTCAGAGACCAAAAGCTTTAGTTCAAATCAACTCAACTGTGCCAGGTGTGGTTGCTGGGGGAGTCCACTATCACTTGCACAATTTGAAGCATATTTTTGGGATTTTGGGATTTTGACAGAGAGGTACCCAGATGCGTAGTCATTGGTGTACGGGGAAGGGTGCACAGGTGCTAGGCTTCACCTGCTGCTTCCTGTCTATCAGGAAGTTGGTGGTCAGCTAATAGGTGGAGGCTGGCAGGTTAAACCAAGGGAGCTTAGACTAGATGTTGGGGTTGTCATCGGTTGCATAATGAATGGTATTCCAAATAGCTCCACTTAGCAACCGTGTTTTGCTTTGACAGTGTGTCTCTTACCTGCTTGTACAGACGTGTTCTCTGCATTTTATCTTTAATCCAGTTGGATAAAAGGAAAGTAATAACAGAACTCCTTTTGTTTGACAAGAATACAAGACAAGCCAGTCTGACAAGATTAGATTTAAATGAAATCTAATTAGATAAGAGAAAAAAAAATGAAGAAACATGGCATTTAATTATTTTCTTTTGGTAAAGTAGAGGAGGGCTTTCTAGGAAATAAATCAAACAGCTATAGAGATGACAAAACAACAGATTTATAATCTGGCTTCTTTTCCGTTTCAGATTTGTTGTATCTTTAACACATACTTACCGTCGCTGCAGTGTGATGTGTGAAGTTTAGCACAAACACAGTAAACAAGCCTCTTGCTGCCTGAGCAGAGAGCACTGATAATCTGCCTGAGCATTATCTTATGTCACTTTTTGTGCATGCTATGCCCTTCTAATGCTAGAGTTTTACCTTGTCGACACTCGGCGCTGCGCTCACTGAATTTGAATGCAGTCGAAAGGAAAGTGACATCTGTGTTGGTTTGTAGTGCTGGTGGAGGAAATAAAATGATAACAACAGCCTTCCTCTAAATCCAGCGGAATGGCAACTTTCCTCATTCAGCAACACAGAGACTTTTGAGGAGATGCCATTGCTGCCTCATTGGTTTTTCACTCCCTCTGATTACTCCTCTCATCTTATGTAAATCCTCTTAAGTCACATGTTATTGTTTATTGCAACTGTGAAGGTTAGGTGTTCCTAAGCCCTGTGCGTGCGCTTATCTCACCAGCGCATGCATCTTTGTCTCTCCAATGTGTCTTGTTTTCGTAATACACTAATGGATGAGAAAAGTTGTCTGGACTGATGCGGTGCCGACAACCAATCCACTGCAGTAAAATGCTAATCTCTCCCAGTGGCTAACAACTCTTCATGAAAGAGAGGCAGTTGCATGCTCCAGGGATATCACAGCATTATCAGAAGCCTGCTGAATTTGGGGATTTTTTTTTAAATGGTGAATATAAACAATTCATAAACATGCAATCACTTGACCAGTCAGCTTCTCTGCCTCTGTAGTGTTCAAATTTTGGCACGGAAGTAGTGATTGTGGTCACAGGTTTTCTGACTGATGACCAGTCCCAGATTCTTCTCAAGCAAAATACCATAGAATATACGAATAATGTACTTTACCACAGCAGTGTGGCATTACAGACCTTCTTAATGAAATAGATCCATTATTCAAGTCATTAGTTTTTCCCAGTGTTTTTCCTGTCATAATGTCATGTTATAAAATGTGTCCTGTAAAAAGGTGTAAAGAGTAATGGGGCCAAAAATGTAAATGCAAAAGTAGATTGCATAACTGAGGTGACATCCCCTGTTTCCATTCTTTCCAAGGGCACAGGTTTCTTTTCAACTTTGGGGGGAGGGACACAAATGAAACGGGGTTTGGGTGTCCCTTGAAAGAAGATTTTAAGTAAAAACTTAATTTCCTGCAATCCGGTAAGTTTTGATGCACCAATTTGTGCCTTTTCTGCATCATTTTATGGTGTAAATATCCAAATATATCCAAATAATAGTCCTCTCGTACTTTCATGTTTTTAATTGAGGGATGCAAATGCACAAGTTTCAAATATTGAAGGGTAAGTGTCCCTGTGAGTATAGATGGAGGACAAGAGGGCAAAACAGTCACAGGAGGTCTTCAGGGTCTTTTTTAGGGTCAGGTTTCTCAGGGTATGGGATAAAGTCATAGTCATAGTCATCAAAAATAAATACAATGTAATAAGTGTAATGATAATAGAATAGGCTATCACTCACCGAAAAACTGGAGCACTGGTGTCTTGGATGGTCAGTTGGTACAATTATCTGTACAGTATTTGTACAAACAAAATCTTCCAAAGGCTCCAGCCAGCCAGCTACAGCACCTGGCAAAGAGGTCAAGTTGAGTGGCCTGCAGTGAGGCCAAGCTGACAGCCTGTCAAAGTGTCTGTGCCCTTACTTATGCAAACTTTAAGCCTTAATAACATTTAAACGGTATAGTAATAAAAACAATCACCCTCTGTACTGTTGTCATGAATGATGAAATAAGCCAAAACTGTTTTTCTGTACTAGGCTGTAAACATGTTTATTTTAGCTGTAACATTGGACATTTAAACATGGGAGTCTATGGGGATTTGCTCTGCTTTGCAACCAGCTCCAAGTGGCCAGTTGATGAACTGCAGATTTTGGCACTTCGGCATTAGCTTCACTTATCAGCCGTGGAGGTTGCCGCTTGGATAAAATGACTTTAAAATAGTCATTTGTAATAACAAGCCTTCCACTGCAGGACTATTCATAGGGATAGAGCCCCTGGAGCTATTTGTCAATCTAGATTGTTTTGGTGTCAGTTGCAGACCAATGGAGATATTGGCTGTAAAGATGTTTGTCTACTCTCGAATATAATGGAACTAGACGGCTCTCGGCTTGTGGTGCTCAAAACGCCAAAAAAATACATTTGAAAAACTCCACAGCGATGTCTCTTTCCTGAAACCATGATCTGGTTACTCAAGATAATCCAAAGACATTGCAGTTTCATGTCAGAACTATTTTCTTTACTGAACTACTGCTATCAAACATATCACCACACAGAAAGAAGCGTGCATCTACTTTTAGCTCACCTAGCACAACTGAGCTAGCTAAGGTTGGCTAGCTGAGGAGCACACCATTAATGTTTAGGTCTTGCGCTGTCATTAGTATGAGCCTCTCATCCAGGAGCAGATGCATGCTTCCTTTTGTGTGGTCATAAAGTTGGCAGGAATAGTTCAGTAGAAAGACAACAGAAAATAGTCCTACATGAAACTGCTCACAACAAATTCTGTGGATTATCCTGAGGAACCAGGTCATGATTTCTGGAAAGAGACATTGCTGTTGAGTTTTTCAAATGTATTTTTTTGGCTCCTTGAGCACCACAAGCTGAGTGCCATCTTGTTCCAGAAATGAAAAGAGACGAGACTATGAATACAACATACGTGCATAAAGCATGGTTAAGGGGTAGAAGGCAATTATTCTCAATTGCATACCATTCAGTGGCTTTATGTCTGGCTTACATTCCACAATAATTCAACAATGATCCACTGGGCAACATCAACATAATGACCGTACATGTTACCCAACAATCATCACGGCATACCTGTATATGACAAAAATATAAAAGAAAATAAGAAATTGGTCATCTAATTGAATGGTTTTAATTGTATTCATGGTTTTACTTGTTCAGTCGGTGCCGTAGCATTGTTCCGACCTCTCATTAGTCCGACGTCCTGTTGTTTTGATATGTGATTATACTAGGCTATACTGTATTTGTGTACCATAGAGGATCAGCAACGCAACAAAAGTAGGCTACTGGTCAAGATACAAGTGTCATAGAGAGGAGAGAATGAAACACCATAACCTCCTATTATTAACTCTGGGGTCCGGGTTGTGTGGGGAGCTCTCCGCGGTGCTGAACGGCTCCCGGTGGGTGTATTGCGTTGATGGTGCGCCGTGACCGGCTCTGGGTCAGCTGGGAAAGGCTTGAGGCGAAGTAGGCTCACGGCTTATGTGTTTGTCACTTTCTTTTTCATTTTAACCCACACCATGATCTTTTCCTGACCCTAACCAAGTGGTTTTTGTGCCTAAACCTAACCAGACCTTAACCACAGGGCGTCATGATGATTTCGGAACAATGGGACTTCGGAACAATGGGTTTAATATGGTCGGAACAATGGGATGTTGGACCAATGGGCTGTCGGACCAATGGGCAGACCCGTCAGTAACACTTTAGTCAAAGGGAACTTGCAGTATTTTAAGTGGCGGTATGGCTCTGTTCTGAGAGCACACCTCTCCCCCCTGGTGCGTGCCTACGTGGAAAGCCGAAGGCGGAGAGAGCACATCCCTCTGCTCTTCCACGTGCAAAAATGAGGAAAGCCTGAGACAGAGAGAACAAACTTCCCTGCCCTTCCATGTGTCTACATGGAAAGCCTAAGGCAGAGAGAGCAGCAGCAACAGAACCGAACAGAGCAGCATCAATGACAAACAGAAATGACATTGATAAGTCAGACACAGTAGGAGTAGGAGGAGCAGGGGTGGAGGCAGGTTGCAAAGCAGTTTTGCAGGGTATATAGCCTATAGTAAATGGTACCATTTTTAATTCAATGTTAGCTCTTCTTTGAACACAGGTGTAGTTCTGAGGTGGCAATCTGAATCGTTCACAAGTGCCCCCCAATTTATTGCAGGGCTGTTGTATTAGATTGCATTAGTTTTAGCTAGATGTAGCATAAATAATAGAGTGGAAACTGAGTGCATTTAAATGACATATTCAAAAGATGCAATTTCATCAAATTTGACTTTCAAAATATTGCTGAATTTTGTGGATTTGTGAAACATACAGCGAGTCAGCTGGTGCATCTTTATTTCAACATTCTCCTAAAGTGACTGATAACATTGTTTGAAGTTCCAAACAGAGCCACATGTGAAAAATGACATGAAAGCCCAACAAGTGTCGTGAACATTTACAGACACAATGTCTTCCTAATGTGTAAGGACACACTTGAACCCATTTACACTCACTTGCTCTTTCTGGACTAAAATTACCTCAACGTAAAGGTCCACTCACTAGTTTTTTAGGGCCTCAACCACATCACACCATCTGAGTCATTGTGTGGTGGCTCGGGCTCCCACCCAACTGGACTGTCCAGTGGACAGTGTAAATAGTTTTAGTACTTTGGTACTTTGGCAGCTGTGCAAGTTGTCCTAATCTGATCTCTGGCAGAACCACACCAGTACAATTTTTTATCTCTGTGGACAAACTGCATTCTTGGAAAAATATATTATGTGAACTAGTATAAGTGTATGTAGTTATATATGACAGAGTAATGTTTTCAAGAAGTTCTGCTTCTACACGGCACACGCGCTTTTTTAATTAGCATCGGTTTAATGGCCCCTTTTTTTCTTTTTCTTTTTTAAATCTGTGGCACTCTGAGTCACTGTTAAGACTGTTTCTACTTCAACACACTGGGGGGATTAAATAAAACCAGAGACTATGTATACCAGGTTTTATAGGGAGCTATAGTCTTAAGGTAGCAATGTTCTACAAACCTCCACACACTTTGTGTGTTTCATTGCTTTAATTTTGATTCATTAATATTCCTAATCCCACTGGATTACCATCAACTTTAACATGACGCAGCATCTTGGCTGAAATATGCTTTTACACGACAACTGCCCAACTATATCTTCAGCTCTACTAAAGAAAATCCTTTTTGTTTTCAGTCCACACTCTGTTAACAGCCCTGCTGTGAGAAGTTTGCCCAGAGGGCTGTCTGCCAGAAAGGAATGTCTTGATTAAGACTAGGGGAAAATTGTTTGGTAGAAAAGGATTTCAGGCAGAAAGACCTAAGCAAACTTCTTCCAAGTGTAAACAAGAAAAACAGGTAAAGTCCTACCGTTTCTCCTCCCAGCAGTGATAAGGTTACACTACAGGTGTCGGTTAAGGGTTATTTGTGTGTAGTGTGCTGTGTGCATTGTACATGATGGGTACTTGAAGGGCACACAGTACACTTGCTACAAGATGCAGAACAGAAGGAAAAAGGGTTCAGTGAAGAACACCAGAAAATAATTTGCCCAGTCTGGGAATAACTTCCATTGTGTTAGCCTACATGTTGATGGCACTTATATCTAGTTAAGTGTATTACTTTTTACTGAACAACTGGCTGGATGGAGGAAACCACTGCTCAGAAGATATGTGTTGCAGCTGCCAGAGTGCTACAGGGTTGAGCAGTTACAGATTACATGAAATTGGGATGACTAAAATTTAAGATATACAAGAGAAATACACAGGAATAAAATAAAAATATAAGTAAGACAAAGAAGATCAATTATATACACAACACAGTGAGAAGTGAGGTAGTAAAAATGTGCAAAATAGCTGTGCAATAAGTAATAGTGTGCAATAAGTTATGACCAGCAGTGCAAACAAATTATTGTAACTATTAAGCTATAGAGGACCGACTGTATAGAGCTCTGGGTGCTTTCTGTCAGACAGAGGTGAGGTAATGTATAGCATTTTGGCTTGAGGAAGGAATGACTTTCTGTATCGGTTCTTGAGACATCGAAGCTGTATCAGTCTGTTGGAGAAAGAGCTCCACTGTCTGTCCAGTTGGTGGTGAAGAGGGTGGTCAGGATTATCCATGATGGATAACAGTTTGTTCAATGTCCTTCCTTCCACCACTGCTCCAAATGAGTCCGGTTTGCAGCCAATCACAGAGCCAGCCTTCTTAATGAGTTTATTCAGTCTATAGAGTGTGCCAGGGCTAACGTCAAAACCCGGAAGTTCAGCATCGCGCTGGTTCCAGGAAGAGAAAGTGAATGTGATTTTTGCACTGCGTTTTGGATTATGTCAGAAAATAAGCGCTGTGGCTAACACAAGTTTATGATACTTACAGGTTTTGTTCAGCGAGATAATCTTCACATATGAACACCTTTCATACCACATTTGAAGCTTAAATGCGATCGCCAGAAGTAAAAAGCTAACGTTAGGCTTTAACGGACTACATGACTACTCCACGGTCGCATGACTCTTGACGTCACCGCCATAAGCTTTCAACTGATTTCGACTGCTTTGTTTTAAAAACATTGAATAATGGGGAAATCGGACTGTTTAAGCTAAGTAAGAAGCTGTAATGGTGGACTGCCAGCACTCTCGCCTGTTCGGGGGTGATGACGTTAATGTCCCCGACAGGGTTTGTAGTCATATTGAGCAACTTGTTAGCAACCGCCTTTTTTATGACACGTAAAAGCTTCAAAATTCACAAGTAGGGTATTTACTGACATGTTTTATGTCGTAGAACAAAACCTGAAACTCGCTTAAGCTTTTGTTGACCCCAGACCTTATTTGAGGCATTTTACCAAAATCCCATTCAAAAAACGTATTGACTTTTGGACGAGAGAGCCGGAAGTGTTAAAAGCGCTAACGGAGTTCCGGGTTTACTGGCACACTCTATAGGTATATAGCCAAAACTAATGCAGTCTAATACAACAGGTCAGCAGTAAATTCTCCCGTCAGTTTTTGTTAAAACTGTTTAAGCCTACCCTCGCTGATATAGCTGCCAATAAAAAATAAATAAATAATACAGTCTATAACAAAAATTTACATTTAAACCCTCATGGAGGTAAAAATTTATTGCGGGGCTGTTGTATTAGATTGCATTATTTTTAGCTAGATGTAGCATAAATAATAGAGTGGAAACTGAGTGCATTTAAATGACAAATTCAAAAGATGCAATTTCATCAAATTTGACTTTCAAAATATTGCTGAATTTTGTGGATTTATGAAACATACAGCGAGTCAGCTGGTGCATCTTTATTTCAACCTTCTCTTAAAGTGACTGATAACATTGTTTGAAGTTCCAAACAGAGCCACATGTGAAAAATGACACTAAAGCCCAACAAGTGTCTTGAACATTTACAGACACAATGTCTTCCTAATGTGTAAGGACACACTTGAACCCATTTACACTCACTTGCTCTTTCTGGACTAAAATTACCTCAACGTAAAGGTCCACTCACTAGTTTTTTAGGGCCTCAACCACATCACACCATCTGAGTCACTGTGTGGTGGCTCGGGCTCCCACCCAACTGGACTGTCCAGTGGACAGTGTAAATAGTTTTAGTTCTTTGGTACTTTGGCAGCTGTGCAAGTTGTCCTAATCTGATCTCTGGCAGAACCACACCAGTACAATTTTTTATCTCTGTGGACAAACTGCATTCTTGGAAAAATATATTATGTGAATTAGTTTAAGTGTATGTAGTTATATATGACAGAGTAATGTTTTCAAGAAGTTCTGCTTCTACACGGCACACGCGCTTTTTTAATTAGCATCGGTTTAATGGCCCCTTTTTTTCTTTTTCTTTTTTAAATCTGTGGCACTCTGAGTCACTGTTAAGACTGTTTCTACTTCAACACACTGGGGGGATTAAATAAAACCAGAGACTATGTATACCAGGTTTTATAGGGAGCTATAGTCTTAAGGTAGCAATGTTCTACAAACCTCCACACACTTTGTGTGTTTCATTGCTTTAATTTTGATTCATTAATATTCCTAATCCCACTGGATTACCATCAACTTTAACATGCCGCAGCATCTTGGCTGAAATATGCTTTTACACGACAACTGCCCAACTATATCTTCAGCTCTACTAAAGAAAATCCTTTTTGTTTTCAGTCCACACTCTGTTAACAGCCCTGCTGTGAGAAGTTTGCCCAGAGGGCTGTCTGCCAGAAAGGAATGTCTTGATTAAGACTAGGGGAAAATTTTTTGATAGAAAAGGATTTCAGGCAGAAAGACCTAAGCAAACTTCTTCCAAGTGTAAACAAGAAAAACAGGTAAAGTCCACTGTTTCTCCTCCCAGCAGTGATAAGGTTACACTACAGGTGTCGGTTAAGGGTTATTTGTGTGTAGTGTGCTGTGTGCATTGTACATGATGGGTACTTGAAGGGCACACAGTACACTTGCTACAAGATGCAGAACAGAAGGAAAACGGGTTCAGTGAAGAACACCAGAAAATAATTTGCCCAGTCTGGGAATAACTTCCATTGTGTTAGCCTACATGTTGATGGCACTTATATCCAGTTAAGTGTATTACTTTTTACTGAACAACTGGCTGGATGGAGGAAACCACTGCTCAGAAGATATGTGTCGCAGCTGCCAGAGTGCTACAGGGTTGAGCAGTTACAGATTACATGAAATTGGGATGACTAAAATTTAAGATATACAAGAGAAATACACAGGAATAAAATAAAAATATAAGTAAGACAAAGAAGATCAATTATATACACAACACAGTGAGAAGTGAGGTAGTAAAAATGTGCAAAATAGCTGTGCAATAAGTAATAGTGTGCAATAAGTTATGACCAGCAGTGCAAACAAATTATTGTAACTATTAAGCTATAGAGGACCGACTGTATAGAGCTCTGGGTGCTTTCTGTCAGACAGAGGTGAGGTAATGTATAGCATTTTGGCTTGAGGAAGGAATGACTTTCTGTATCGGTTCTTGAGACATCGAAGCTGTATCAGTCTGTTGGAGAAAGAGCTCCACTGTCTGTCCAGTTGGTGGTGAAGAGGGTGGTCAGGATTATCCATGATGGATAACAGTTTGTTCAATGTCCTTCCTTCCACCACTGCTCCAAATGAGTCCGGTTTGCAGCCAATCACAGAGCCAGCCTTCTTAATGAGTTTATTCAGTCTATAGAGTGTGCCAGGGCTGACGTCAAAACCTGGAAGTTCAGCATCACGCTGGTTCCCGGAAGAGAAAGTGAATGTGATTTTTGCACTGCGTTTTGGATTATGTCAGAAAATAAACTCTGTGGCTAACACAAGTTTATGATACTTACAGGTTTTGTTCAGCGAGATAATCTTCAGAGAGCTCGGGGGTTGAGGGGTTGAGGATGGGAGTGGGGGAAGCATTGGTGGTAGAGAAGGTGTGTGGAGGTCTGGGTGTGCATGGGTGGTGGTGGAGGAGCCAGCAGAGGGCTGTGAACTAAGGTCCCGTTTATACGACAACGATTTCAACTGAAAATGTTAAACTTTAGTTGCGATTTGAAAACAGGTTCCAGAGTGCAGTTTTTGGAAAGGGCAGCATCTCCATTGTCATTTAAACTTGCAATATGCAGTTCCTCTGAAAACGGAGACTTTTCGCACATGCACATTACGGTTACAGTCACTAGGCATGCGCAACAACAACAATGCCAAGCTCTGTTTGTGCTGCTCACCCTGTTGATTTGAAGTGAAGTGTAGATCTGTTACTGTAGCAACTCCACTTCGTCGTCCATCCAGACAAAGTTATCTGTGCATGCTTTTCCCAGTGTGTCTTCTTTGTTTTGGTTTGTAATCACCGTGTTGTGGAGGAAGGCGCTTCAGCGCAGGCGCATGGCGTCATGCCATCATGCTGTGGTGTTGCTTTGCAAATTTACACTGCCGCCCATTGACCTGGCGTGCATACTACAGCGTTTCCAGTAGATTTTGCAGCTCCGTGTGAACGGGGATCGTTTCAATAACGTCGTCATATAAACGCAGAAGTTTTTTAAAACGCAAAGGACAGACTTTTCCGTTTTTAGAGAAACCGTTGTCGTCTAAACAGGGCCTATCCACTAGGTGGTGGTAATGCCGTATTAACCGCCAATACACACGGTTACACAAGAAGAAGAAGACGCAGAAGGACACCAAAAAGTGCTGACTCCCTCGCACTTTTCCCCGCCCCCAATGAAATTTGATCTCTCGCAGCAGCAGCAGCAGATAGCTGAGCAGAGCGGAGCTGCGGAGTCCCTCTGAAGCCTCTGAGACAAACTAAACAAAACACTTGTAGGCTCCTCCACTTCATTTATAAACAAACATAAACCTTATTAAGTTGTCGTAATGCATGTTACAATGCAAGATAAGTTGAATATAGTCCCTTGACATGCAGCTGATGTGAAAAACCTTTTTTTTCCCTCTCTCCTCCGGTTTATCCGGTTGACATGAATTAAACCGGGTGGAGCTCTTAAACCTGGGCACTGCCGAGGTGCCCTTGAACAAGACACCGAACCCCCCAACCACTCGGGGCGCCTGACCAAGGCAAGGCAAGGCAAGGCAAGGCAAGTTTATATGTAGAGCACAATTCGTACACAAAGTAATTCAAAGTGCTTTACAGAACAAGAAAATGCATTAAAATCACAATACAAAATAAAAACATAAATAATCATTATAAAATGAACTTTAAAAGAGAAGAGTGCAGATAAGATCCTTTCAGTCATATGCACAGTGAAATAGAGCTGTTTTGAGCCTGGATTTGAACATTGTCAGAGTAGAGGCCTGTCTCACATCTTCAGAAAGACTGTTCCAGATTTTAGCTGCATAAAACTGGAATCCTGATTCCCCATGTTTAGTCCTGACTCTGGGCACCAGCAGGAGGCCGGTCCCTGAGGTCCTCAGAGTCCGAGATGGTTCATATGGCACTAACATGTCAGAGATGTACTTTGGTGCTAGGCCGTGGAGAGACTTGTACACAAGCAGAGCTGCTTTAAAGTCTATTCTCTGAGCCACAGGAAGCCAGTGTAGAGACCTGAGCACAGGACTAATGTGCTTGTACTTCCTGGTTCTGGTCAGGACCCGAGCAGCAGCATTCTGGATGTACTGCAGCTGCCTTACAGCACGTTTGGAGAGGCCAGTGAGCAGGCCGTTACAGTAGTCTAACCTACTAGAGACAAATGCATGGATAAGTCTCTCCAAGTCAGGTTTAGACACTATACCTTTGATTTTGGCAATGTTTTTTAGATGGTAAAAAGCTGCTGATGTTATTGATTTGATGTGGCTGTTAAAGTTCAAGTCTGAGTCCATTATTACCCCGAGATTTCTAGCCTGATTTGTAGGTTTTAGAGAAAGAGACTGGAGGTGACTGCTGACACTTTCTCTTTGTTTCTGTGGACCAAATACGATGACTTCAGTCTTGTCTGAATTTAGCTGGAGAAAGTTGTTTTGCATCCACACACTGACCTGTTGGATGCAGTGACAGAGTGAATCCACTGGTCCATATTCACCTGCTGTCAGTGAGACATAGATCTGAGTGTTGTCTGCATAATTGTGGTAGGACACATTATTACTTTGTATTAACTGGCCTAAAGGCAGCATGTAGAGATTGAACAGAAGGGGTCCCAGAGGCAGCCCCCTCACTCTGACATCTCTCCACTTTGTGCATATATAGGTCCTGTTTGTGCATGCGTGTATTTCGGACCTGTGTGTAATTGACAGCAAGAGTGAAAACATTGAATTTCCCCTCAGAGGGATTAATAAAGTATATAAAATTTAAAAAAAAAATTAAATTAAAATTAAATTAAACCGGACCGAACCGCTTAAACTGGAAATCGGCACAAGCCTAATCTCCTTCATTCCAGTCCCCACATCCCTCACATTTTTCTGTGGGAGCTTGGCCTCCAGCTTCCTCCTGTAGGAGTCCCTGCTCTCTCTCAGCTTCCTCCTCAGATCACGCTGTGGTCTTCCTCAGTTCTTCCCTGTCCCAAGACCCGAAGGCTTTCTTCTTATTATTAAGAAATACTTTCAGGTTGCTGATGATCCACGGCTTGTTGTTGGGAAAGCAGCGCACAGTCCAGGTTGGCAGGGTGGTGTTGTCACAGAATTTGATGTATTCTCTGAAGCAGTCAGTCACGCTGTTGATGTCCTTCCCATGCGGCTCACAGAGCAAGTCCCAGTCTGTGGACTCAAAGCAGTCTTGCAGCATCGCATTAGCACATGGGGTTCCTAAGACAAGTCACTATCATAGCAAATAATACATGTGTTTGGGAAGTACTGAGGATAGGACTGATTAAGTCAGACTTGGATGATATTGCTGGAGTTGTAAGAGAGGTTGTTAACAGATGTTGTTGAAATAGATTTGCTGACACGTTTTAGAAGAAAAGACTCGGATGCAGACAAAAAAAAAACCCAGGACAAAAAAATGCAGAAAGTCAAAGTTCTTTACTCAAAAATTCAAGCAGAATCCAAAGGAAGGCAATTCCAAGAGTAACATTCCAAAAGTCTTCAAAGTCCAAAAAAACAGGCAAACAAAACTAGATCCACAGGGCTGGAAAGCACAAACACACTGGGAGACAACGGTAATCTGGCAGAGGGCTGGTGAAAACACATGGTATATATACACAGGTGAAGGTGATTACAAATCAGTCACAGGTGAGTGATCAAAAGGCGGGAAAAGAACAGACAGGAAGTAAAACTAGACATCAACCAAAAACAACAGGATTTCAAAATAAAACAGGAAATTAACACAAACACACTAACAGCTAAAGAGAACATTACATTGCTGTTGTAATGTGTGGACCCAGTTTACTTCAATTCATGAACAATAATTGCCTTTGTGGATTCTTCATTCACTGCATGCATGAAAAAAGAAGTTTTCCTCACCAATTCAAAGTAACACAGGGTGAGTAACTGATAATGGTCATTATGTGGTTGATGTGTTCCTTTAATAAGGGCTAACAACTGTGAGTCGTGAATATGTAAAATGCATTTTATTTGCACTGGAAACGTTTGAGATGTTTTAAGAGGAAAAAGGAGTTTTTGTGGAGCTCAGATTTTTGTGCCTGCGTCCATTTTCTTTTTGGACAAGGTGCAATATTTCCAATGTTTGAGTTTGAAGAAATCCAAAAACATTGAGATTATTACTTTTTTTGTAGTCCAATGCATTACATAACTAGAAATCCCCATGTAAACTGTATTCAGCAACTGACTACATTTCAAAGTAATATGACCCAAACCATGATGAAGCGGGCGGAGCTTTGAGTTAAATACAACCCCACTGTTATTGCGTAACAGGGCGGGGTCTGAAGAAGGAAACAGTTTTCCTTAGTGTCAGGAGTTGAATAATCCTGAATGCCTATCTGTGGATGAGGTCCTCACATGGACTTTGGAACTGACCTACATGGTTAAGTTTCTGAACACACTTATTGCACACACAGACGAGTGTCAGACCGCTGCAGTCACTTCTCTCCAGTCTGCACAAACTCTGGCTTCTTTTCTTTAATTGACTTGAAAGAGTCTCTCAGTTGTGCACAGCAGGGATGGCAGAACCCAGCAGGATCTTGATAAAAGGAGGTAAAGTTGTGAATGAAGACTGCTCCGTGATCAGCGACGTCTACATTGAAAATGGGAAAATAGTAGAAGTTGGGCTGAATCTTAAGATCCCAGCGGAAGTGCGAGTCATCGATGCCACAGATAAACTGGTCATCCCCGGCGGCATCGACACGCACACACACATGGAGTTTGAATTCATGGGCACCACAGCTGTGGACGACTTCTATATCGGTACCAAGGTGAATATATTTGATTTGCAGCAGACAGAAAGTGACAGGCTCCAGATGCATTCAAGTGCGTCAAGTTAGACTGAGACAAACAGAATAATAACAGAAGTTAAACGGTGTTGCCTTCACATTAAAGCGCTGTCTTGATATTCACGTCAGTTAATTTTAGTTTTATTTATTGATTTATTTATTTATATTAATAATTTATTTCAAGTTACAAAGCCGAGTCTACTTAAAATAGCAGAGGCATCATATTCATCCTCCTCCTCATCATCACCACCTTGCATTGGCTGCTTGTGTCACATTAGAATAAACTAACAGCACAAGCTACCAAAAGTACTTCATCAAAAGCTTTGAGTGCAAATAGTAATACTATAGTTTAAAAATACTCTGTGATTAAGATTATTCATGTTCATGACAGGATGTGATGTCATAATTATACCAGTATCACGTCAGTCTTGCGCACATTCCTGCAAATACAGTGTTAACTAACACATAATATTTTTTTTTAATTTGGTGACCATATTTTCTATTGTCAGTCTGATTCTGCAAATTAGTCAGCATCCAAAGTTATCAAATAAATTTAGAGGAGCGCAATATTTGCCCCTGAATTGAAGAGTAGAAGATGGAGACAAGAGATATTCAAGGAAAAGAACGTCAGCAGTGCACTAAGGTGCAGTCATGAGGATCATCAGACAGTGGGTCCCTAGGCAGATATACAGATATGCAAAGGGCCCCACCACCTCTCTTACGTGTAGGAGCAAGACACAGACTTTGTGGCGCTTTTACCTCTATTTCTAGTCACATTGTGGTTTTGATCATTTTGTGTCTCCTTGGGGTATTTTTGTGTCTCTTTTAGATGTTCTGTGTCTCTTTGTAGTCATTTTGTGTTTCCTTTTTGTTGTTTTATGTGTTTTTCATTTTTCATCTCCTTGTGGTTGTTGAATGTCCCTTTGTAACCATTTTGTGTTACTTTGTAGTCGTTTTGTGTCCCTTTGGAGTTGTTCTGCCCCTTTTCATAGGTTTTGTGTCTCATGTTTAGTCTTTTGTGGTCAGTACATGTTAATTTAAATGATACTATGCATGTTAAGGCATTACCACTTTCCACACTGCCATAGAAATTAATGTAATGAACTTGGGTGTCTAAGAATTTGCAGTGTATTCAATTTGCTATTCCTGATGCCCCATTTGTAGTATTCGTAATTCATTATTTTGTATTTGTATATGCTGGAGTTTTATTTTGAAGGCTTTGACCAGAAGTGTATTTTGAACTTGTTGGACTTAACTTAGATATATGGCAGGGATTTAAGGACAGGGCGCACACACAGAATCCGAAAAGTGTAGAAATGTATTTTTGAACAAAGAACCTCATCAAAACATATTACTTTGCACCAGAGTTCCTCCTGTATGTTATTTTGTCTACACCTTGTATAGTGCAGTTTAACAGGCTGTTTTACAACTGAATCATAATAAATCAAATACAAATTAGCAGTTTGTGTCAGCTTTATTAGTAGTGCGCCAGTCAGAAGTGTTATAATTGAGGTGTCAGGGCGACATGAAGCAACTAACAGAGGCCAGAGAGTCTCTGTCTGAATGCATCAGTCACAGCACTGCAAAATGTCATGATGTGGCAAAGGGAAACATAACAAATATGTAGCAGCATATTCTCACCAGCATTGACTGAACAACACTGTACACTACAGTCTCAATATTAGTGAGCATTCTGAACAAATGCCTGGCGAAGATCAAGCGCTATAGGCTGCACATACATGGTAGGTGCTGTATGCTGCAGGGTTAACTAAGGTCAATTTTAACCTCAGTCTGTGTGGTAATGTTTGTCTTTTGTCAGGCTGCTCTGGCAGGAGGGACCACAATGATTATTGACTTTGTCATCCCCCAAAAAAGCAAGTCACTCTTGGAGGCCTACAACTGCTGGCGGAAGAAAGCTGACCCCAAAGTCTGCTGCGACTACTCGCTGCATGTCGCTGTCACATGGTGGAGTGACAAGGTGAATTAGCACATCATTTAAACAAACACAGCTCATTTTGCCAAAGCGTCAGCTTATGAGTATGTTTGCCAATTCCAAATAAAAATTGCACCACACACAAATGTCTGTTTAGAATAAAAAATTCCTGTTTTTATGGAGGGATACTGCGCATGAGAATCAAAGGTACTCAGATCTATTCCTTCATGCATGTCTCCAAACTATTTTTTCCTTTAGGTCAAAGAAGAGATGGAGACACTCGCCAAAGAGAAGGGGGTCAATTCCTTTAAGATGTTTATGGCCTATAAAGATGTGTTCATGCTGCAGGACTGTGAGTTATACGCTGCCTTCTCCCAGTGTAAGAAGATCGGTGCTATAGCTCAGGTGCACGCTGAGAATGGAGACCTGATTGCAGAGGTTAGTAGGAGCTAATGTGATAATCTGTTTATTAACTAGACTGAAGTATGTCTGTTTATAGTGCAAATAATGTGTTAGTACCGAGTCTAACAAATACTCTATTAACTTAAAACTATTCACATTCACCCATAATAGTAACAGTTTGCATTTCTGTTCCCATTCTAAGCTAAAGCAATATGGTTAATATTAAGAATTTGATAGAAATGAATGCATGAAAAAGAACTCAATCAGCTCATCAGTCCTAATCACCCCATGCCTAGAGAGGCATTTGTGTTGCTGTCCTATTTATCAGGAATGCTGAAGTAAAGTCAGGTCATATAAATAAAATGTATGAGTAAACACACCACAGTCTTGTGGTGTTTAACTCTGATGGTAGCTATATGTGTCTTAATGCAAGATACAGTTAAGTGTCACAGAGGACGAGACATTGTGGCAGTAATAGTAATAAAAATTCAGTGGTATTCTGTAACAGAAATGCAGAAATTACATTTTATAATTTCTGAAAAATCTGAATTAAGAAACATGTTAACTAAACCAGGGGTCCCTGCATGTTCCAGGTGGTTCAAGGTCTATTGATACTGTCTGTGGTAATAACGAGAGCAAATATGAAGCAAAGTAATATGATGAAATACCCAAAGCAGCCTTTGCTCTGTCCGTTATTACCTGCAGAAAATGTTTAACCAGAAGAGTTCAGGACTGTCCCAAGAATCAAGAGCCCTTTTCTCCAAAGGTAGTTTGAGATGTTGTTTCCAAAAAAGCACCAGTGTAATTAGATGTGCTGTTTCATTTAGATGTGCTGGCTCCAGATCCTCCTTTTTGTTGTGACATGTCAAAATGGCCAATTATTTCTCAGAAATGTGTTTGTATTTTCCAATTCAATTTTTTTTTAAATGTCATGACAACAGTTCACCACTAGGAAGCAGCAAATGTCAAAGATGTGAAATGTGGGTCTGTAGTGGTGGAGAACACATGATTACAGCATGGTACTTCATGAACTGATGACATTTCAGAAGTCTCCAGAAAAAACATAAATATCTTTTGTTTGGGTTCTCTAGCTGTACAACATCGTTAAAACAACATCGTTAAATACAGTGTATTTTGATAATTTCTTCATCTGTGATTGGTGCTGGCTGTATATTTGATGTAGCACTGCTCCCCCTAAAATCCAGAATAACTATTAAGATTGCTTTTATTGAACAGATTGTTCATAATTGGTCGAACAGAGAGTTGGCCTCTAATGCAACTGTGTAGGATAAGATACTCATACTGTACATTTCTTTGTCTATGAATTACTTTTTGTCAAACAAAATTGATATATATTTGTTCATGCATAGCACATATGACATATAAAACACAAAATATTCCCTTACTTGTTGCTTTATTGTCATTTCCATACGTCGTCAATTTCACCATATGTGCAAATCCAGTTGGTGACAAAGGGAAGGGTCACCACTTTAATACCTGTCTACAAATGCACTTTAAAAAGATTAGAAGAAAAGGTGGGAAAACAATTTTGCAATTATTATCTTATATACATATACACCTTTGGGGTCTGTGGGACGACAAGCAATAAGTAAGTAAAGCCAATTTCAACACATAAGGGTCAACATGTTTTAACGCACTGCACTGACTTTATTGGTTGATGTTAGTTCAGTTACAGCTGTGTTAGTTATATTGTGTTCGTCTCTGCCTGGACAGATACTGTGCTGTTGTTATCCCTCCATCTCCTTTAACCTTTCTGCTCTCCTTGTTGTCCCTGTCCACGCTGGGACTCGACAGGGGGCTAAGAAGATGCTGTCCCTGGGCATCACGGGGCCAGAGGGCCATGAGATGTGTCGACCAGAGGAGGTGGAGGCCGAAGCCACCCAGCGAGCCATCACCATCGCCAGTGCGGTCAACTGCCCCCTGTATGTGGTGCATGTCATGAGCAAATCTGCTGCCAAGGTGTTGTCCAATGCACGCAGAGATGGTGAGTGTGGGCTTGCTGCCCCCTGCTGTTGAAATATGGCAAGGTCGGGAGATGATGGTCCTACATGGCCTTTCAAAGGACAGAACCAATATCAGTGTTAATATTTGATCCTGTATTCAGTGTCTTTTCTTTTAATTAAAAAAGTAACAAGGTCAATTAATCAATGTCTCCATGGGATTTCTTTTGTTGTCATGGTGGAAAAGTCTGTTGAAAGTGATTAAGATTCTAAACCCAAGGTTCACTCATGTCCTGCAGTCTTCTTCAGCAGGTGGAACTTACTTTGGTGTCAGCATGTGACCTCTGAAAAAAGAATTTTTTTTTTGCTCACTCTCTATAGGGCACGTGGTATTCGGGGAGCCTATTGCAGCTGGTTTGGGCATTGACGGTACTCACTACTGGCACCAGGAATGGGCCCATGCTGCTGGCTTCGTCATGGGTCCTCCCCTCAGACCTGACCCCAGCACCCCTGGGTACCTCATGGACCTACTGGCCAAGTAGGTGCAACTGAAAGCTTAACAACCAATAATATCATCACAGATTAGTGTGCCTTGTAATTTAGCATGTCTGTTTTGGAGCAATTGGGTTTTTGTAGAGTAATGATACATAAGGTAACCATATGTACCTTGTGTTTAGAGTGTTTGGAGAGATTAAAACTCACCTGGAAGAAAATATGATTTAGCCATTTATGCCTCGTGTGGCCGACATAAGTATGACAACAAGAAACACTTTAAAAAAAAAAAATAATAAATTCACCTGCCAAAACTTTCCTTTTTTTGCCATCTTCACAGATGAAATAAAACAATTAAGATCAGACTGATCTTACACGCACAATAGTCCAATAAAAAACACAGAACTTTCTCTTAGATTATAAAGTCATACATTTGCAAGAAAAAAGTTAAAAATACTCTGACTAAAGTCACATATAAAATATGTGTAAAAATAGTAATAAAATCACATTTGTCATTGTTGGGCTTCCGTAAATAGCAGAGCAAACAAAAGAATAGAAAGTAGTAGGATTAAAATAACTTACATTTTTTGAAGCAGATACAGGAGTAGAAAGCGTATATAAGGAATGTATCGTAACACACAAATTATTGGCAGAACAGGAAGGAAGGACAAATGAAGCTCTGCAGTACAGTGTAGTCTATTATTCAAACATTTGTTCAAAGTTTGCCTTGTTTTGTCAAACACTATAAGCTATAATTTCCTCACTTAATGCACTTAAGATTACTTGTCAAATGGAAAAGTCTGAAAAGGGAAAATTACTCTTCAATTGAACTTACTAACTGCATGATTCATGTAACAACAGGCCACAAGAAAATGTTTGAAACCACCAATCTATAGAAAATCTATGAAACAAATGAAAACATACTAACAGTGAATTTAAATTTTAAATATTTGCCCTTTAGCTAAATGTAAAGGGATGTGAGTGAAAATCCCATCTTAGAACTATCTATCTGCCTCATGATTTAAAATGACAAAACTATTCCTTGTGACTCAACAGTGAAAGTTGAGGATCCTAATTGTTACTAAGCTTGACTTAACAGAGCATACATTATAACTCTATAACTCTGCAACTTCAGAGACAGCTCTGCTCTTAAAGGGCCAGTGTGTAATATTTGGCATGGTTTACTGTCAAATCTGAATCTGAATCTGAATATTCTACCCATGAATATGTTTATACAAGTGTATAATCGCTATAAAATAAAATTTGTTTGGTTTCCGTAGCCTTATAATTATGCTTTTATATATATATAGCAAGGGCCTTGCTTTAGAGAGGTCGCCATCTTGCACCGCCATGTATGTACGGCAGCCCAAGTGGACAATCCAGCCAGCCAGAGAACGCGTTTCGCATGTATAAATAAACCAACAAAGACAGCGGAAGAAAGAAGGAGGAGGAAACAGCAGAGAGTGTTAGTAGTTCGTCGATAGAGAGTAGTGAAAAGTTTTTTTAGTTATAAAGTTTGCAAATGGACCACACTTACCACACAACAGGAGAGAATGAACCCGAACCGTCATCTGCAAGGAAAAGAAGACGCAGCTTCACTCCTTGTGATGCACTCTCTGCGGCGCTTTTCCTCCTGATGATATATCTCCCCAGTGATGGTAGCAGTAGCACCGAATCCCATTCTGTGGAGCAAAATGGGAAAAGAAAACAGTGGCGGAGGGTTAAACCTAAAATATGCTAAAATACCACTTGTTGCACTTGTTACTGAGAAGATACTGATATATTAAACATATGTGTTTTATTGTGTCAGCTGTGTTAAGGCAGACATTTTCTAGGTGTGGTGTAGACTGTCGTCATCCGAAGGTGTGAGGTGAACTAAAGGTGGAACGTTCAGATTAAAACAAACAATGGCTGCTTAAAGTTTTGGGAATTTTATTCTCAGATTATTTCAGTTCAATATTTTGTTTAACAACAGTAATTTGAAAGTGAGCACGTAGAGTCCAAATTTCATAACACTGTCATAACATAAGTCTAGAATAAAAGACAGAATAAAACAACAAGTAAAATTAAAGTATTAACATTTTTATTGAGAATATAAAGCAATTGTAAGATGATGGATTTGGGAGGATTTTGAGAATTGTTTTGCTTCAGCCTCACTCTCAACATGTGTGACTGATCAGAACAGATAAAGTAGATCAGAAAGATCTACATTACATAGGTAGGTGTCTGAATAGGAGGGTGACTGAGGCTGAAACAGTGAGTGAAGCTCTGGCTGAGCCTGTGACATGTCCTGTGGCTTAGGCTCTGGCTGAGCCTGTGTCATGTCCTGTGGCTGTGGCTTTGGCTGAGCCTGTGTCGTGTCCTGTGGCTGTGGCTTTGGCTGAGCCTGTGGTTGAGCTTGAGCTTGAGGCTGAGCCTGATGCTGTGGCAGGTCTCACTTGTCACACACATCCATCCACAACACATTGTCAGTACAAACACCGACACACAACTACAGGCTGCATAAAAACGTATTAGCAGTTGCACAAATATGACCAATCTCATAGATATCAATAATTAAACATTTCATGTGTGTAGCATCTTTTATTGAAGAGACGCAGCTCAGTGTTTTACAGTGTGAACACAGCAGACATTACACTCGCTGTGATCCTGGTAACATCATATATTCAAATTTATTTCAGCAGTTAAGGGTGACACAGGAGAAGACACTGAAGCTGACAGAATTTACATAATGTTCCAATTTGCATATTAACTCAGCTTCAGTAATTATTAAATAATTATGGCTACTGCTACTTGTTTTGTATTTTTAATTATTTATTCAAGCATCTATCCAGTCATTCATCCATACATGTTTTTATCCATCAATGTGCTAGCGATGATCTCAGTGTGACGGGGACGGACAACTGCACCTTCTCTGTGTGCCAGAAGGCTCTCGGCAAAGACGACTTCACCAAGATCCCAAATGGAGTGAATGGAGTGGAGGATAGGATGTCTGTCATCTGGGAGAAAGGAGTGGTAAGTCATAACATTACAAATACACTTTATCTGACAGTGTTCAGCATTGACACTTGAGTCTGAAACAGCACAAGTGTGAGCTGCATGCTGTGCCATTAACAGCTACTACGCAGCTTCCATGACATTATACAGTTTGCAGCGATGTGGCAGTGGACTGAATAAAATGATGTATGAAACTGGGCTAATGACAACATAACAAGTTCAACTGTGCTTTTTAGATTAAAAATCCCTGTTTGCATGTTCTTACGTCAGCTTGATACGTTTTACTGTGATGCATAGTCAAGATTGATTACTCATCGTGTGTGGAGGCCAAATAATTTGGGGAATATGCATCATTTATGCATAGTATCATTTCAAATCACAAGGTTCCTGCAGGGGCCCCTTTCAAGCTGCCTTGTGGCTTTCATTATGCATTGACATAACAGTGGGCAGGGGATCCATTGTACATTTTTTAACCCTTCGTGGGACATCATCATCTAGTTTAACATTAGTCTAAGAATACCCCACTGCACTTTTGAGTGGGTCCTTAAACTTAAAAAAAAAACAAAAAAAAAACTGGATGGCTCAGTTGACAATTCAAAAGTAATATGCACCTTGTATTAAACTAAATTAGAACATCAACAAAATACTTCCAGTTTGAGCTACCACTTAAAAGCTGACCATACAGATGCCACTATCAGACTGATGTCAGCGCGCAATGTCATAGCCAAAGCTGGCACTGTTTTTGAGTGAGCAAGTTGTCATAGACCTGTGGATGAAACTAAATGTAAGAAGTTAATCACAGCATTTACTAAATGGATTGCAACTGACTGCAGACCTACAATTCAAGTCCTGTGTGTGACTCGTGAGAAAAGAAGTCCACTAGCCGCTAGGCTAATTTATACAATGTAAAATGTAATAGGCTTATGCTAATAATGTTAGCATGTTGTGTTTGTGGAGAAAACAACTTGAGTGTAGGACAATTACTTTTTTGGCAAAGGTTGTGAGTTGTAATTCAGACTAAGTTTGTAATGTTACTTTATATGTTGCTGTCGTCCCTGGCTTCATATAGGTTGAGAACTCTGCTAGGCACTAGGCTAATCTATACAATGTAAAACACCATAGGCTTATGCTAATAATGTTAGCATGTTGTACTTGTGGAGAAGAAGTGCTCAGTGTAAGACAGTAATTTTTACAGTGAACGTTGTGAGTTGTAATTGAGCCGAAATTTGTAATTATACCTTAGTTAAATGCTGCTGTTGTTCCTGCCGTCATATAAGCAGAGCTCTGCTAGCCGTTAGGCTAATTCATACAATGTAAAATATCATACGCTTATGCTAATAATGTTAGCATGGTGTATTTGTGGAGAAAACGTGTTGAGTGAGAGACCATTCATTTTTTGGCTAATGTTGTGAATTGGAATTGAGCTGATTTAAGTAATGTTACCTTTGTTAAATGTTGCTGTTGTTCCTGCCTTCATATAAGCAGAGGAAACTCTGCTAGACATTAGGCAAATTCATACAATGTAATAGACTTGTGCTAATACAGTTAGCATGTTGTATTTGTGGGGGAAAATGTGTTTAGCCTAAGACAGTTAATTTTTTGGTGAACGTTGTGAGTTGTAATTAATTGTAATTTTACCTCAGTTAAATGCTGCTGTTGTTCCTGCTTTCATAGGCAGAGGAGGCTCTGCTAGCCGCTAGGCTAATTTATACAATGTAAAATGCTGTAGACTTGTGCTAATAACGTTAGCATGTTGTATTTGTGGGGAAAATGTTTCCAGCAAAAGAAAAGTGTTTTGTTAGTGAATCTTGTGAGTGATAATGATGTCAGTTTTGTGTAATTCGTTTGAAACTGAAGCTATTCAGCCATGTTTAATGTGTGATTTAAACTTCACAGCACTTTACAGAAACCCCACCAGTGTTTAGGTGGTGTAATTGCAGAGTGCCACAGACAAACCACTATAGGCTTACTGTAAAGCAGGGAATCTGTCTGTATGTGTGTTAGTCGTCCGCATATCGCGAGAACCGTTCATCTGAACTACTTCACATTTGGCAGGTGTATTTCTGGGGAACCAAGGATATGCGGTGTCGAATTTGGTGCAATTTGGGCACGGGACACATACAATAATAATGAACTACATTTCATCAAAACGAGCTGTCCTCCAAGCTGGACAGATAACGTGTCTCTATGAGCGCAGCCGGCTGTGAGACAGTGAGCAGGGACTGAATACTAAGTGCAACACCAAAAACGGGAGTACAAACATTTTCAATAACTTAAATCTTATGACATGTAGTGTCCCCAAAATCACTTCACATATCAATGGTTTCCTGTTGGTTATACTACAAAATGAAGTGCTTTTGCATTATTTGGAGGAATTTTCATTGGAAAAAATATTCAATAAAATCACTCCTACAAACTGTAGTGTCTCCAAAGATTCAATAACTGCACTCTCAGAAAATTGTTCTGTATATGCCTAATCTGAGCATATTCAAAGCCAGACTGTTGTCCATGACTTTGGCTGTCTTCTAAAGCAAATTGTCAGGATTTTTGAAAGTTTTTTCAACACTCAAATTATTCTGTGGCACTTAGACCACTGAAATAAATTATTTGCTGTAGTTTACATGATTTCAAGTGTTTCTGATTTCTTTCTATGCCATACAGGCGTTGAAAAATTTAATGCATGTGTTCAAGGATGCATAGGGCAGGAGGAGAAAAATATGAAGCAATGAAGGCACAGTGTGCTTAAGTTTACGTAAATCACATTGTTCAACAATTGTTACATTTTGGAAGTAAAATCTGAATCTGCAGTGTAACCAGTAACATATCTCTGTCTGGAAACATGAGTAACAATAGCAACATAATTCAATATTTTTCATATCTAAACATCATTAAATCTATAGCTGTTTGGGGCCGAGGTGTGTTGCTCAGGACCGAAAGAAGTGCAGTGTAGAGCGTGAAGGTGTTTGTATGAGCGGTTCTCAAGAAAGCTGTAAGCCGGACCTGTATGATTCAGAGAAAGCAACTACACTGGAACTCTTGATAAGTGCAAAATCTGTCACATTAACCTGGGATCACTGGACATCAGTGAGTCATCAAAATTATATCAGAGTAACTGCACTTTCTCTACTGGAACAGTGTAATCATCTCCAAAAAAAAGACCCAAACAGAAACAAACAACATTGTATTTCCCAGAATAAGCCCTTTAAAGTTGTCTCCTGCCTCCTAGTCATGGTTTCAAGACCACACTGTTGTCACAGTGCAGTACTGATTTAAAGCAAATAAATTTAAAAGTCATGATCATGAAGTTCATTTCTTTGCATTCATTTGAATCCAAATCAGCACACTCTAAGATTTGCTTTACCTCATAAATATGGACATCAAAACTGTTCTGAAATGCAAAATAATGGGATTTTGAACATGTGAAGATTAACTATTCAAATTCAGCAATTAATCATGATTTTAAAAGATAATTGTTTGACAGCCCTAGTTAACACTAACTATTCTACTCATTTTATTTTTTACTGAATTAAAAGTGTCTCTGTTTTTCTACAATAGCTGCAGATTGCTGCAGAAAGCCAGCGTTGCATTTTCTCACTGTTGTGAAGATGCCAGTGTTTTAGCTCAGCTGCACCAAGGACACTGAGAAGATTTACCACATTCCACAGTCCTTACAAATCACACATTAGATGATATTTTGGCAGAAACGAGTTGCTTGCTGCTCCAGTAAGGCGCTGACCTTTTGCCTGCTAATTCTGTATTTTGTTGTCATCCACTGTGGGCCCCTTTCTCCAACTGGCTACTTTGTGTGTTTCCTTCTTCAGCACAGCGGCAAAATGGACGAGAATCGATTTGTAGCTGTCACCAGCAGCAACGCAGCAAAAATCTTCAACTTCTACCCACAGAAAGGCCGTATCGCCAAGAACTCGGATGCTGACGTGGTTATTTGGGACCCCAAGATGACAAGGTGAGGACTTGATTCCAGCCATCCAGCATTATGTTGGTAAGCTTTTGAAATGAGCAGGAAAGGAATACTCATGGACACTGTTCATCAAAGTCTCAGTTGTGTACAACTCCAGTGACTTCTAAATACTCTCTTATCTCTTAGAACTAAGTTAACCATTTCTACCAGTGCTATCAGCAGCTGCTTGCAGATGCAGACTGCAGATGGTGCTGCTGAAACATTGGGCAGGCTTGAAAGCCTGCCTCCAGGGTGTCAAGCATAGTATTGAATAAGATAGGGTTTATAAAGTTTAGCAGTAAAGCATGCAAGGTATAGATAAAGGCAACTAAAAAAGAGAAGTGATGTATCTTTCATCTTGTGCCACCTCATCACACACACATAAGCTGATTGTGCTCTCTCCAGAAGTCAGGGTATGTCATCATCACTTATCTACAGCTGCTAATTAAAGCATAACACAGTTTACATATGAATCACATCTGTCAGTAAAAAAACAAGACTGTTGGAATGATTCATTCTTTTCCATTCTTTTTTAGGAAGGATTTTAACACTCTTACTTAAGCTAGATGTGCACAGCATCAGTGGGATGATACTGTTGGGTCATGGTGAGGATCTTAAAGATGACGAATATTTCACGTGGGAGTTAAACCAATTTTCATAGTAGATAAAACACACAGCATTAAGGCTATTTTCAGTAACCTGCTCAGAATATCGCAAGGCTGCATATGAAAACTGATCATGTGATTGTTTCTATTTTCTTATTATTCTCATTCTATAAGTCTCAAATATAGAGTGGAGAGTATGCTGTTCTGTGGAGCACATGCACAGATGCAGGCACAGAGGACAGTTTGCATTCTAGTAGCTTGCATACTGTAGCACACTAAGTCTTATATAACCTAGAATGGCACAGCACTGCTCTGTTTGCTGCAGAATCTGGGCTGAGCCCCTCAGGGAAGTTACTCAACTGCTCATGTGAATTGGAGAAGAACACATTACACTCTGGTGTAATTTCCTGTGAATTAATTCACTGGTAACACTAAAGAGACCCTCACAGTTCTTACTGTGGAGGAATTTACAGTTTTTCAATCCTGTCAGGCCTGTTGTCCTCGGACGTCACCTGTTTGTCTCACTGTGTGTGTGTGTGAGTTCTGTATCTACCATGTGTCTGCAGATGTTATAATGCCTTTCAAGCATGACAGCGCCTCGTGTTTGATTGCTGCAGCCGTGAATTCATCTGTGAAACTTTGTGATTAATTGCCCTCAGCACAAGTGTCGCTCCATAACATCTGGGACCAGGGGCCACAAACAGTTGCATAACCACAGACGCCTAGGAAGTTCAGTCACTTGCCTTGTGTCTCATAATTGGGCTACTTGAATAATGAGGACGCATCTTGTTTTTGTCAGTGCACACTGGGCATGGTGTCTGACTTAACAAGTCAGCAAGAAATGTGCATGTGTGCAAACGGGGGAAAGAGGGCTCACTTAAAAAAAAGAAAAAGATATCCAATGTGTTTAACTGGCTGAGTCAGATCTATTTCACTGTCCCCTGCTGTTTCAGTCTTTCATCGCTCTGTGCTGTGCAGAGCATTGGATTATTTTACTCTAAAATGTAACTGGCTTTCCCTCTTGGAAATTTTCTGCATTTTCGAGAAAGCCCTTAAACCACCCTAATGACGAGGTGCAGTAAGTTAATACTACTACTATTGGTGACTGCATATAGTGGTGGAAGTACACAGGTTCTGTAGCTACTTAATTCAATAATTTTAATGAACAATGGATCATGACTTCTTGTATGTTAAAGGGGTCACTTGTAGTAATGACCACACAGATAAATATCAACCAACTCTGTAGTGTTTTTGTGTCTTTTGGCTCACTGTTTTGGTTTTACGTCACTAACTTTAGAGTTTTATTTCACTGTCACCATTCTTGGCGTTGTCATTGGCTACACTGGGCAGCTGTTTACAGTGAAATAGCTCTAAAAAACTGAGCAGTAGCTGAAAAGCTAAATATTTTCTCAAAAGTCAGTGGAGACCAAACAACAGAGTTTGAAGGAGAATGATTGGAAACACAACTCCTAAACTAAATGCCTGCTGGATGTTTGGTAACTATGTTATGTTCCCCTGTGTTAATTTAAATGGTGTTACATGTTGTGTTAAAGGCTTTTTTCTGTTGCTGCCAAGAGGTCAAGAATCTTATATTGCGAGCTGTTATGGTTGGTCGAGGTGGAGCTTTAGATTTTAAAAGAGTTGCATGCTACATTCAGAGCATTAATATACCAGCAAAAGACAATTTGTTATGTAAGGCATAGTGGAGTAGTGAGGTCATGCTCCCTCTGTAAGTGTCGTAATTGGAGCCTCTCTGCTGTTTATTGTGGTAGATGGTCTGGCATGCATATTAGTGCATGTGACTCCCTGTGTGTGTATCACCCTGGGTAGCTCACCGCTGTTCTGCACTGCGCTCATATAGCTGATAAGACTGTGGCAACCCACAGTGGCAGAACAACGTCATTGCCAAAGCGTACCTGCCCACCGATGTTCAAATCATTAGCTCTGTCAGCACCGTGGCCATTGTTAGCACTGTTTGTGCCCTTAGCACTGTAAGCTGCCAGCTGTACCACCTCCATGTTGAGTGCCATGTGCAGACAATCATGGCTCAGAGGGATAGATATGCTCTGATGTCGAATACAGCTCATTTAACAACCTCACTTTATATTGTGTGGTAGTTTATTTGCTAATAATGCATTTTACAAGCTCATCACATGTCTTTTAGGTTATGAAAAATCTTATATGCAAGGTAACTAGTAAATGTAGCTGTTGGTTAAATGTAGTGGAATAGAAAGTATAGTATTTCCAGTGAGTAGCACAATAATACATAAATAGAGTACAAAAACCATAAAATGGTATTTGGTTCCATTCACACTTGTTCCATGTGGTGGGAGAGAGATCATAGCAGTAACACAGTGCAGTACAAGCATAGTACTAAATTATTAGTTTTACATAAAACTTGAATAAAGCCAGTTCTGCCATGAGTGGTTTTAGATAAATAATTCAAATAATTTAATCATTTTGGCCAATAAACTCTATTGCAGCTGTACTAAATTTGTTTGGGTGCCTGTCTTGTGTCTCTTTTTCAAAACTCATTCCTCTCCAACATCCCACTCCGGCCTTTCTAGAGAAGAGAGCATCACATGAGCAAAAGTTGTAAATAATACATTTACACTATATTGCTTGTTACTGCAAAGTAAGTGAGCCGCAGCAGCTCGATGCTGTGTACGAGTACATCTTGGCCTGATTCAATCAGTGTCAGATAAGGACATTAAAATTTTACAGTTGGTTTCTGTTGTCTTTTTTCAGCTTGGTATTCAGAAAGTATACTGTGATTACGTCACTTAACATAAGAGTTTTATGTGATAAAGATGTTTAGTTCTAAAGTCATTTTAAATAGCTGTTTGCAAACCTGCAGTTGTGTTTTTGTGTCCTGGCAGGAAGATATCAGCTAAGACTCACCACCAGGCTCTGGACTACAACATCTTCGAGGGCATGGAGTGCCATGGTGTCCCTATCGTCACCATCTCCAGAGGCAAAGTGGTCTATGAGCATGGCCAGCTGAACGCCTCAGCAGGGCATGGCAAATTCATCCACAGAGAACCCTTCTCTGAATATGTTTACAAAAGAGTCAAGCAGAGGGATCAGGTCAGTCAAGCTCTACATGTATTTGTTAAAGCTGCTATAATCAGTTTTTTATTGTAAAAATGAGTCAAAGGATGGTGTGTAATGTGAAATTAGTTGCTCATAATGACAGACCTACAAAGAATTCTCACCTGAGACTACATTTCTCCTCAGCTGTGTTTTAGCATCTTTCAGCTCATGGTTTTGGTTTTCCAGCCTGCAGCTCTACTCTTTTGGTTCAATCTCATTTCTCTCAGTGTCATTTTCAGCTACTGCAGGCAGTTGTTTTGAGTGAAATAACCCAAGAAACCACTGTATGCTAATTGGCTAGTACAGATTAGCTGATGGACATAGTGGAGCATTTAGAAGCCACATATTTCCCTCAGGAAATCATGGAGAACAAACACAGAGCTACAAGAGAATGAATACCAGAGGTGTGAATTTGAGTCATACTGTATGACTTCGACTCAAGTCACAAATTGAAATACTTTAGACTCAACCTAACCAACTCAAAAACCACTTCCAACACAAGTTATTTAGTTTAGTTTAGTTTTAGTTTTAATTTGGACATTTTCTAACTTACAAAACTCAAATACACTGCTAGATAGACAGTAAATAAACATTAAGTTATGTCTTTTTTTAGATTTAAAACAAAAGATAAACAAAAAACAAAACAGGACTGAAAAGGTGTAGGCTGAAGACTTAGCTTATTACACCCACCCCTTTTAACATTAATTATTTCTGTCAGCTCCCTTTGAATTATACAGAGCAATACAAGACAGTAACAAAAACTAACTGTATATCTAACTATATATACATTAAATATGCCTGTTTTCTACCCAATTCCCAAACCCATTTCTGGTGTTCATATGTCAGTTTTATATTTTTTAATCATCTTGTGTTTAATTCCTTTATTTGGTTATGTGTTTTACACACTTTCATTTCCGTTTCTAAACTATTCCACAAATTAACTCCATATACAGTACTAAAACACATCTTTGTTTTACTTTTGTTCTGGTCTTGGTTGTGAACATACATTTCCCTCTCAGTTCATACTGACATTCTCTTATTTGAAACGACCCCTGGATGCAGTCTGGTAACATGTTGGTGTATGCTTTGTACATCAGTGATGCTTTTTCTAAAATCTACAAGTTTGCTAAATTTGAGTTCCTGTGAATTTATGAATGGTTTATTTGTCGGTTTGCAATAATCAGCTCTGTTTATGTTTCTAATCGCTCTCTTGTGAAGCAAGAGAATCAAATTTGTGATCATTTAATGTTTTCCCCTAAACGTTCACACAGTAATTAATGTATGGAAGTACGGAAGAACAGTGCAGTATATGTAATGAATTTAAGTTAAGAATGAATTAAACTGAATTGAAACTTATAGATGGAGACACAACTTCCAACAAACTTGTTGTAACAGACAAATACCAATGTTACAAAGCATTCCTAATTTTTGTTAATTGACATGTTATTAATATGGCATTACATTTTGTAAAGAGTGCATTATGAATTGTTTAAGACAATCAATAGGACTTGAGACATGCTCTTGACTTGCTAAACAATGACTTGGTCAAACGGCTGGTGAATACTTCACTCACTTTTGTCAGGTGACCAGACACATGACTCAAAATTAATGCTGATGTTGCTATGCATCTACTGGATTCAAAAATGAGCAACTGTTTGCAAAAAAATGCACCACTCAGTTAATCTTAGATTTTTAACGTACCTGATGCCACAACTTGTTTCTGATGCCTCCAAGTGGACAAGAAACATTAGCTTACAGGTTTACACTCACCCAAGAAATAGACCAGGAAATAACACCCCAAAAACCTCAACTTGTCATTTTTGCGGTACAAATTATATCAACGAGATATAACATGTTAGTCATCTGCTTTAGAGGTCTTTTTTATTTACCTTCAGACAGATCTAGGCTAACTACGTCCCTACGTCGGTTTCTAAGGAAATGCAAAAATGCTTACTTTACAGATATGGAAATGGCATTGACCTTTTCATCTCACTCTCTTTACTCCAGATCTTCAGCGGTCTAGAGATAGCTTAGGTTAAAAGTATTTACTGATAATGTTGATTCATTATTTGTTCATTAAGTGAGTGTCATAATTAAAACAGAAGACACAGAAATGCTGCTTATGTGTAAAGCACCTTTCAGAAGACTGAAATTGAGACATATGCTGTATTTGAAGCAGCCAGATCCTGATGAGATACTGTACACAAAGGTCACTTAACCTTTCCTTCTGCTTTGTATTTGACCTGCAGGTGGGGCAACCTACAGCTGTGATCAGAAAGCCCTATGACGGCAAAGTCATTTCTGTATGAACAACTGTCCTGGAACATGAAAGGCACTTTGATTCTCCAGCTGTGTGTCTCCAGTACAATCCAGAAGCTACCAAAGCCAAAGCAGTGCTGCATGCTGAATGCTGTCTCGCTAATTAACCTGCTCTGAGTTATCTCTCTCAAAATATTTCTGCAAGTCATATATACATTATTCAGTCATTTAAATCACTGTGTGTAGTGGAGGCAATGATGTTGGCGTTAAGGTCAACTCTGATTAACACTTAGGTCAATGTGCTGTTGGCAGATAATACCTTTGTTATATTTGTTTAACTGTATGAGGTTTCCAGGCCAGCTGCGCTCAGTACACAGGTTGGTAGAACACACTGTGCTGAGGAAAATTATATTTGCGCTAACATGCATTATGCAATCAAGTAATTCACTGTAATGATTGAATATAGGGCTTATGCATGATTTCTTCTATACACTTCTATATCTCTGCATATCACTGCGGTGACGGTGTAATAAAATAATTTTTAAAACTGTCTGTCTGATTCCGTTTTCTCCCGTTTTTCTAAATATTTGTTGCCATTGGTAACAGGGCTAATGATTCTCACCCAAAAGCATCCTTCCCTTTGATGAAATATTCATTAAAATGCACTGAAATGCGTGAAAGTATAAAGATTTACTTTGTTGACCTACATTGACTCGGCATTTGCATATTCAGCAGGATGGCACATTATCATATGCGCTCCATCTATGCCCATGTATGGACTGCATTCATTCCTTCCCATGGTAAAAAAGGTCTGTGGCTGTCACCGAGCATCATGTGGCAGCTTCCTATTGGGCTGGCATGCTGGCGTGGTATTATGCCGCAGGGCCAGTTGAGACATAATGTGAGCTTATCAGGTTGCCACACGGGTCAGTGGCAGCGTGTGAGTCACAGAAGGCCTACTCATCCTTGAGCTGTACTACTTCCTTCTTCTTGTCTCTGACAGCGAAAGAGGTGGTGTGGGATTGTACAGTTGAGCCTGAGAACTGAAAACGGTGAGAACTGCCCTACTGGATTTTTCTTTACAGGCTTTTATAGATTATAACGGGTGGTCATAGAAGTCAAATAACAAGGACGAATAAACTGGAAATGTTTTACTGTTGACGCAACTTTTTAAAAATGGAGGTAATGAATCATATTAAATGTGGAATCAACATAATTCCTCATAAATGAAAACACATAAGTCAAACCATTTTACTAGAGTTAGGAAAACTAAACTAGAGTAGGTCATTGCCTTAAAAAAATAGGCAACACAGAACCGCACATTATCATGTTTTTACATTACGCAGTGTAAGTTCTGTCTGCTCACCAAGCAGAGGTCGAGTATCCTGTCAGCTCAGAAAGATCTGTATTTCTCAAGGAAACTTAAGAAAGCAAAAGTCCCCCTGCCAAAGTCCTGTCAACTTACAGAGGAGACATAGAAAGCATCCCGACTCAAAACATTACAAAGTGTCATGGAATGTGCCCGGCCCAGGATAGGAGGGCTATGCAGCCGGTGACTAAAACCACCCAGAATATCATTGGTACCTATCTACTGAGTATCAGTGATATCAGTGAGGTGCCTGTGCAGATGCCAAAGGATATTAAAAGACAATACCCACAGCCTGTTCACCCTGCTGCCGTCTGGCAAGCGATATAGAAGTGTCCACTGTTGTACCACCAGACCACAGAGCAGCATTTCCTCAGGCTTTAACACTTTTTAACTCATCCTCAGAGCTCTACCATACAGATATTTTTGCATTTTGTTGTGCAGAATGAAAATACATGAACTTTGAACCTAACTGAGGATTGTAAAGAGTCAGCTTTTTTTTTAACCAGTTGTTTAATTGCTGTCCTTCAATTAAAAATTAAAATTAAAAAAAAAAAAATACCTTCATACTGCACATACTATCACCCATGGTCTAATCACAATCACTCTTGGTAGCTTGGTAACAATACAGGAACACACACACACACACACACACACAGTACCATGATGTTAAAAATGCATACCTCTTTGTAACACCTGCAAGATATTAATGAACAGCGACAGTGCGTAAGTGGAAAGAGGACAGTCCTGTTCACTGCGCATGTAGGGGACATCTGTCTTAGATTATGTAAGCAAATATTGCTGTGCTACACTCTGCAGGGGAGCATGACACACAGAGGTAAAATACAGAAGCCTGCCTCTGTGTGATTATTATTACTGGAAGCTGTTTGGTGCAGGATCTATTATCGAAGACAAATACTGCCGAGAGCTTATAAATAATAGGATTCACTGCAGTCACCATGAATCCATAAGTGTATACTTAAATTGAAGGTACAAAGTAAAATGAAACATGCAAGTTGTTTATTTCAATGCCTTGAACAAGTCTAGAGCTTTTATGGGATTTAATATGGTTAATATATTTGGTTAGCTGGCATTACTGTGGCATTGAACCTAAATATATATGGTATATCCTGCAGTGGATTATGGTCACAGTTTGGGCTTGCTCATCACAGAATACTGTTGTCTACCTTGTTATGTAATAATCGTGATGTAATGTCCATGACAAATAAAATGAAATTTCTAGTCACTGAGAGCTGATTGAAGCTGAACTAAATTGAATTATAACCTCTTCATTTATGGTCTGTGATTGGTTGGCTATTACTAATGTGAAAGTGTTCCATCTATAAACCATTCGCCATGGTTACCATTATTGTCAACTGGCAGAATGGCCAGTTATGTAACATGATGTAACTCAGTGAACTACTAAAGTATGCTGAATGACAATGCAGGTAGAGACAAGTAATGGGGCACAGTGTTCGAGCAACACGCATTTATTATTTTCATATTCCATGGAATATAAAAAGTACAAAGTAAGTAAGTACACACACACACACACACACACACACTGAAATGGTCACAAATATAAAAAATCAGAATGCACTAAGTCCTTCATTTGTTTATCAGTTCAGTCCAGTTGTAAAGTGCATAGTACTAGAAACCAGTCTCCCTTTAGCTGTACAAATTGTAAACAGGATATTGACACAATCCCGTGAAGATAGTGTAGTAGATTGTTTAAACTCTGTATGCTGTGCTGTATCTATTAGATTTCCATAATCAGCATAGATCAGAGTAAGAACAGCTCAGTGCTCTTGGGAAAAAGCATACTTGGTCTTTTTGGAGTTTAGAACAAGTTTGAAATCCAGTCAGACTGTAACCTGGAGGTCTGGTTTGTACTGTAGCACTGAAACCTCAGCACACTGCACTGCAAATTCAGAAAACACATGCAAACAGACACAAGAAAATGAAGAAACATCTTCATTAATCTGATGACACACATGCAGCATTAGAGGAAGCAGTGCAAGAAGCTCACAACACAACAGAAATGGCTTACAGCCAATAAAACAGGATGCACACAGCTGGGATACACTCGATGCTGCCATGGTTTGTGGCTAATGAAGTTATTAAAATTGACTCTCTGTTATGTGATCCCATGAATCAGATAATATGGAATATAATAATAAGGAAAAGGCTAATGCTAGGTTGAAAGCAGATATCTGCAATAATATCTAAATCATGTCATCACAATGTTGAAATAAGCACCAAAAAAAACCTTAATTTAGGCCATATTCCAGCACCGCTGATGGATAGCTGACTTCATTAATTTATGATCCGCAAATGAGCACTGCATGCCCTAGCCGTGTGCATCACTTTTCCCTTGGCAACAGTTTCTGTTATGAAGCTTCTCCCAGCACATTTTCTCAATGCTGTGAACATGTAGTCAACTTGAAGTTTTTGTGTTTCTTTATTTGCTTGTGTGGTGTCTATTTGCATGCATTCTCTAAACTTGCTGTACGTTAAGCTCTGAGGCACACCACAGGTTTGTGCTAGAGCTGATGGCACATAAAACATTATCATCAGCATGAAAAATGGTCATATATTATTGGTCATATAAATATCATTTATGTATAAATAGTAGAAGGCCTATTATTGATCCCTGTGGGACACTTTTATCAGCCATCTGGAGACATGTTTTAAAACCAACAGTTTGTACTCAAATTTGAATTGTATCTGAATCAGTGGTAAACAGACTCATCAAAAATAACGTAAAGCAGCTTATTTAACGGAATATTACAGTCAGTACTATTAAAAAGCCTTGAACAGATCCTAAAATAGTGCAGCACAATGCTGCAGTGTGTTTTCGTATGCTTTGTCATTCACAGAATAAAAAATTTATGTAGCAGAAAGAATAACTTCCTCACACGATACTTTGCGGATCCTCTTTGGGCCTGAAGAGCAGCGGGCACCAGAAATGCACCTGGAAAGAGAAGACAAATCAGCCTTATGCATTCTACACAGAGATTTACCAACTTAACTTTGTGATAAACAGTAATGCATACCTTAAAATAGAGTGATGTGGAGCTGCAGTTGTTTTTCTCCTTCCTCTTTTTTAATCTCTTCCTCAGAATTTTGGCGTGCAGGTATTGCACTCTCTGCTCCGCAGCGGTGGAGAAGAACTGCTCACAGACCATCAGCCTGAGCTGGGCCACTTTGGCAGCCATCAGAGCCATAATGAGCAGTGTGAGCAGGATGGCAGCCAAAGGGACGACAGAGTTATAGAGCAGCAGCTTGGGTTTAGGAAGACATTGCTTCTCAAATAGGGTCACAGAGTAGGAAAAGTCTTTTTGATGGGTTTCCTCACCAAATGGTATACCTATCAAAGTTGCAATCCCCTGAGAAGAAACATAAATGAATATTCAGTGGCTGTTTGAAAGGAACAAATACTGTAACATTAAAAACACATCTTTCACAAACATACTTACTTTGATGCTCATTAACAGCGGGACGTGGAATGGTTCCAGCTCTGATAGCTTTGTTGTTACAATATCAACAAAGCAGTACAATAAGGCATCCACAGTTATAAATATGACCCAAGATACAAAATGGGAGACAACTGGAATACCAAATTTCAGCATAGCTCTCCCCTCTCTGGTGGTGGGACGGGCGGAGGGGACAGCGGTGTACAGCTTTTCTTCCTCTGGTGTGAGTGGGAGGACGTGGGGCTTTCCTTCCGCCTTCTGCTTCTCGTCAAAGCGAACAAATCTGCTGCTCACAAACCTGTTTTGGTATTTCATGTCATTGCAGTATTTTTTTATGTGCAGCGCTATAAACATCATGAGCACGAGGAAGCTGATGGCAGGAAACATCTTATCGGTCACAGAGGAGACTGTACTCATAAGGTACTGCACATACTTCACAGTCTCGTTCAGCTGCTGCTCTGCTTCAGTGAGTTTCCCCTTCAGTTTTTCTGATTCCAGTCTGGGTGAAACCTTGAGTTTGGAGTCAAGGTTCACCACCCCCAAATCTGTAACCCCCTTGAGCATGTTCCCCAGCCACTTCAACAACTTGACGTAGTTACTGAACGGAGAGATGATGGCTGCTTTCTTGGCCTTCAGATTGCAAATCATACTCCCGACCAGGCCTGTGAGGTTCTCCAAGGTGTTGCGGATATTTCTAAGAACTACTAAACTGGTCCCAGCGGTGAGGAGCAGGTTCCGACTCTTCTTCATGAAAATTGAGATCACAAATAGTGTCCCTAAGCACCTTACTCTTTTTGATAGGAAGAGGGCAACTGTGAGTAGTGTCCCAAAGCAGGCAGCAATCCCTCCAGCCACTGCTAGCTCATAGTTCAGGGTGAAGAGGAGGTACAGGAGGAGCAGGGAGCTCAGCAGGAGGCTAGAGAAGCTACAGGTGAAGAGGAGGATGAGAGTTCTTTGAAAGCCATCCTTTTTTCCAGTTGTGAAAACATCCACAGCCACATAACCGATATCCTCGAGGCTCTGTCTTATTGCAATCCATGAGAGCAGCATTCTGGAACAATAAAATCACAAAGCAGTGTACAAACTTGGTGTGTGGAGCTTGACATCTATTCTTATGCATGCAGTTTGCATTCCTCTTAAATACAGCTAAAACAGGAACTCTTCTGTCCCCTCAAACCTCAGTCATCTGTCATCTCTCAGTCATCCCTATTTTTTAACCAAAAGCAGAAGCAAACATACATGGCCTGATTCTGACAGTGTGTGAGAACTTTTGTCTTGTATTGAGGACTGTAAGCCTGTATGCCACTAATGTATGAATTAATTCAGATTACTGTTGCATGCACCTGAAGACATACAGTAAACTTAATAAAAAGCTCTTACAAAACCTTTTTTAAGTGACAGTAGAGAAGACGCCTCTTCACAGCAGTACGTAAACAGGATTTCCGAGAACAAATTGGTAACACTTTATGGTTTTACAATAAGGTACACGAAAAATGAGAAGTTACTAAGGAACTAATGAGGAAGGAATGAGTTACTTACCATTAGTTAATGATCAGTTCTTGAGTTACTCCCAATCAAATGTCATACAGTAGCTAATCCTTAGTTAATAATTAGTTAATTGATAATGACTGAGGGAACTACTTGTTTTTTGTGTACCTTACTGTAAAGTGTTACCCAAAATTCTAATTCAGTCAAGAACACTTTAGTCAAAGAAAACTTTTCTGTTCTGGGCCCCCCTACCGTTCCTCAGGCCTACGGAGAAAGCCTCTTCCACGAGTCTACGTGGAAAGCGATAAGACAGAGACAACACACCTGTCTGCCCTTCCATGTGCAAATGAGGAAAGCCTGAAGCAGAGAGGGAAACCTCCCTGCCCCTCCATGCGCTGACATGGAAAGCCGCAAAGACCCCCTGGGAACAGAGCAGAGCCAGCATCAATGACAAACAGAGATGACATTGGGTGCGGTTACATGATGGCTTCTCATTCAGAATGAAATAAATCTGAATGACATCATTTGGAATTAAAGTCTTTCCAGTTAGTTTACATGGGAACGATTCATTCCGAATGAGGGTTTACACGGGAGATCAGTTTAATCGCCTTTTAATCACCTGTATTTGGGTCCGCGCAAGGTTTGGGGCAGGGAAGGCTTCTGATTGGATAGGGGGCGGGGCGGATGTTACGTGTTTACATTTACCGGAAGAAAACACTGTAGTCCTCGTTCCAGATAACAAGATGCTTGACGCCACCGTTCTCAGTGGCTTTTTTGGGCTTGTTTTGCTTATATTCTTGAAGCAGTAGTATGACAACAACCTTGTTCTGCTAATGCTTCGTCTGTTGAGGAGGAGAATCGAAGTAGAAGGTCGAAGAAGGGAAATAGAAGACTGTGTTGTGGTAAATGGAAACCGGTGAGTGCAACGAGTCGAACTGCTCTATCTCAGCCTGTTGCTATGCACCCTATATACGTCATCGCGCCAGAAGGGCAAGGAAACAAGCATGCGCAGAAAGACTGGAATGAACTTTAAGAGGAATGAGTGTATACAAGTGCGAGAAATTCTTTCAGTCAAAATTAGAAACGGAATATTCCAGCCCCTTACATCAGATTGAATTTTCAATCACATTGGCCATTTTCATTCTGAATTAGGTGTTTACAAGATCACTTTTAATAGCAATGAGCTTTCATTCAGAATGAAAAGGGAATTAAACTGTCCATGTAAACGTACTCATTGATAAGTCAGAAACAGCATGAAAAGGAGGAGTGGGGTGGAGGCTGGTTGCAAAGCGGCTTGCAGAGGAAGCAGCAACAGTAGGTAGGCCAAAGCAGTTTAAATACGGCACCCTGAATGAGATTCGCCAATTGGTTTCATAGAAAGGAATCATGTCATCTATCAGCTGACTCCCTTCCGTCATTCAGCTGCTCCATCAGTTGATTGACTGTTTGAGATCAGCTGATGTAGCTTGGATGTGAGCTGAGCTTGACATTGTGTCCTGCCTGAACTAACACTATGCTTAATTTTTCAGGAGCTTTGTAATTTGCCACAATTGCAACACAACTCACCTAATCTACTATATGCCAAACACTAATAGGTGCTTGTTATTAGCCATGCTGCTAACTGCATGGCTTTAAGGATGGAAATGACTTATAATTACTTATAATTACTGGTTTTGCCCTGAATGAGCACCATCATCAGGTCAACATTTCAATGTGTTTAGTTCTTTGGTTTGTAGTGACATTCCCATCAGCAGTGGCTGTTCCTTGTGTGAAGTGCTATTTGGCGCATATAGGCATGCCAACACACGAAGCCACCATATGTAAATTGTAAATTATACACCTGCTTAACATCGGTATGGTAGCATTGTGATGTTAGCATGCTAATGTTAGCATTTAGCTCAAAGCAAGCCTGACTGGAGAGTCTTTGACCACGGTTGTCATACAGAAGTGATTAAAAAGTTAATTAAAAAGTGAATTTAAACAACAAACAAAAATGTCTTTACTCACAAAAGTGAATCCTTTGCATATGTGGCCAGCTAGCAGACCTCTCTGTTCCATTCATTCCTGGGTTTGGCCTTAATGGTCATATCAGGTTATGAGCTAACAAGCTTAGCCAGCTGGCAACAGTACATGCTTGTATTGTTTGAATGTGGAAGGTGGAAGGAAGCTCAGCTAGTCTGTCTTTGAACCAAGTTACTCTGCCTTTGAAACAAGAAAGGTAGGTCTACGCTGAATGCTATCATGATCAATTCTTATCTTATTTATTGCTGGCTTTTTCAGAAGATGTAATATTAATGTTACACAACAATCAGCCAAGCTGACTGTATTCATTAAATATTTTCTGTTGGATAAATGGAGCTATCAAACTTGCCCACCTGAGATAAATTCATGAAGATAACTGTATCATAATTTGAACATGCTAGGCTACAGTTGGTTGCATAGTGTCTAAAGAATATGACCCTGGTGATTCTTTAGGGTCTACAGATTTACAACATACATCTGGTATAACATGGAGCAATTTAGTTGATGTGGAAATTGCCCTGGTGTGGGAGACAAAAGATTACATTATGAGAATTGCGGATCCAGGGTTTTTAGAGCTTGACCTATAAAGACAGTTAGGATTTTTTAATCTCTGCTATATTGATATTGACTATTATTTTATAGCTGCGACCAGGATAGTTTAGTGAGGATACTTTGACAGGGAGCCAGGGATCAAACCACAGATTTTCCAATACAGAACAGTACCATACATATTTTTTCTGCAGTTTCTGTATGAAGCATGTTGTGTATGTATGTGTTAATCTTATCACCCAACACGTAGCATCAGTGTAATATCAATTTTTTATTTTTTAATTTGAAAAATAACTTACATAAATCTCTGTACTCAACCATACTTAACCAAGACATAGCCTTGGCATTAACACATTGCACCAAAAAGAGAAAATTAAAAGGCATTCAAAAGGATAAATAACATATGTCTTTGTCATCATGTGAGGCATTTTTCCTGTTCCAAAAGAGTCTATCAATCTATTCATGGTAGCTTGTTTATTCAAATTCTGACATCTAAAGGTATGTACAATGAAAATCAAAATGAAAATATATACTGTGGCTTGTTAAAGCGAAAGGTTTTCTTGGACATTAAAACGCGTTATCGTCATATGGAAAAGGAATAATGCCTCAGTTCAATTTCATTCAGACATACTGCAACTATAAGATTCATATACCTCCCAGACATGAGAAGTATTTATAATTACTAAAAATAGAAAATAAAAAATAAACTGGTCTTGGCTTTTAAATAAAACTAACAAAAATATAGTAAATTAATTTCATTTTCATTAAAACAAGAAAAAAACATTTTCTGTGGCAATATCCCTTATTTGAACTTGTGATTAGCTCATCTTCACAAACAGTGCCTGTAAAATTGAACCACAGCAACATACATCTCTTGCATGTTTGCTGCCTCTTGATTAGGTATAGACCTCTTGCTGTACCAATACAGATTATTTTTGCATGTTCGTCAACAATACTGAAATAAAATACACTTGCAATCACAACTGTTTTGTCAACCTCCATTAAATATAAAATATTTTCCTTGTCACTTTTTTTCTCAAAAACCTGAAAGAAAATATGACTTTGGGGGTGGAATGTTTTTTGATAAAACTTCAATAAGTGGCCGCAGAAGACCAAGAACTAATTTGTTGTAGAGTTCAATTTAAGGTGAGGGAGAAAAGTAATGAAGTTGACATGCACTGTACAAGAAACTGCAAAAATTCCAAATATCATCTTTATCAAAACATGCTGAGTTACTGTAAGGTGTGCCCAAGCCATGTTGCAGAAAATCCTTTTCAACATGCTTGTTAAACAAATCAAATCCAAAATAAAATACATACTGAAACAATACAGAACTGTAAATGAACCAACAGTCCTAAAATCTGGACAATATCAGGGGACTGAACAATGGTAGCAATGAATAGTACAATGAGAAGTACCCTGGGACAAGGAAGAAAAAGAGAAACATGTACAATTTGCACATAATGTTTATCTTTATAAGGCGTGAGCCTTTTACAATGAAATAAATCATTTACATTTATTTTCATTATCACTTTTTGTCACATAAACATTTTCTGTTAAATAGCTCCAAAAGTTTCCTTTAAGTTTCCCTTATCTGCATGTCTGCAAAACACAGACTCATGAATGGTCTAAAGAATGATAAACAATGTCTTTTTTTTTTTTATCACGATGTTGCATTCACTCCCCTTGAAAACCATGCACTAGTGAAATTTATCTTTAAAAATAATATAAATTGTTGAAAATGGCTGATCTGTTTTATTTCTTTTTCTTCATCTTTTTTTGCAAGTTGCAGCCTCAAGAAAATAATTTTCTTTTTCTTTTTTTAATTCAGCTAAATTTGTGTCCATGCAAATGAACTAAAAAGGAAAAAAAATATTTTTTTCTCATTTAATTTTCATACAATATATCAACAGAGAAAGAATGATGGTAGATTGTACATTTTTTTCATGGGGTTTGGATCGTTACTCTTTATTCTGGAGTGTTGATGGTAGCCACTTCAATATTGCCTCTGATTAACTTTGAAGTCTTTCTTGTGATTTAGCGGTACGGTTTGATTCAGTACATAAACCTAGAGTATGCGGGACATTTCTTTTGGGGTTTGGGGGAGTGTGGATACAAGCTGGGACACACCTCACCCAAAGCGATGGTCTCCAAAACTCCATCTACACAGCTAGGTCTGTTGGCGTGGCGTGACCAAGCATCTGGTTAGAAACACTGTCACCCCCTTCAGATACAAGTACATTGACATTAAAAGAAAAAAAAGAAAAAAACAAATGAAAACAAAAAAAGAAAAAAAAAGAAAGCAAAAACATTTATTTTTAATTCGAAAAGGGCTCCTGTAGAACTCATTTAGCGGTTCCCAGTACTGACCCCCATGGCTTCGAATTGGATGAAAACCTGGAACTGACGGATTCCTCGTGCTAAGGAGTTCATTCCAGCTTCCTCCAAACAACAACAACAACACCCGGCAATCCCGGCCGCCAGGCGCTTGCAACACGCTTCGCCACGTGCACAATGTGCGCGACGTTTTTGCTCAAAACACAGGATCACGTTTTTTGCACCCCTAGAAACAGGCTCAGAAGACACAACATCAAGCATGCAGTGTAACCGGGGGGCGTGACCTGTAATCGCAACACTGGCTGCTACAACAACGCTATCAGTCCACACGCTGCTATGATCGAGAGAAACTGTCCAGTGAGGATTGGGAAGCTCTTCTTGTCAGTGGGGCCAGAGTAGGGTCCACCAATGAGGAAGGAGGAAAGAGCTTAAACCAGCCAATCACCATGTTGGACAGGTCCAGCTCGTCTAACAGTATCTGAACTGCTCCCATGAATGATTTATGGTCCATACGTCCATAGTCGCCCCAAACGATGACCTGCGAAGAAGAACACAGAAAAAGAAATGACTCAAAAGGATGAAACAAGTTTAAACAGTGAAAAATTAAGTTTCAGTGAGGCTGATTCAGAGTTTCTACTCTCATTCCTGTGAGACCTTTCTTACCTGTAAAACCTTCCCTCCTGGACTCTCTTCAAACGGCAGTTGCTGCTGGTAAAGAGGATCCAAGGTTTTTCTTGCTACTTTTGTTTTCTTTTTGGCTATGCAGACTCCGTTTTCCAAAAGGTAGACCTTTACATATGGTGCTGAGAAGATAGTAGAGGAGTAAAGAGGAGAGTCAAGAAAATGTTACAACATGCACGACCTCTTAGTCTACTCCCACAGCCCTGAAGAAACATGCTATTTCATTCATTATATAACAACATTTACACTGGATTTCTGAGATAAGTGCTTAATTGGCTGCGACAATGACAGTGTGAGAGCTTAAATTACCTGGCAGTGCCTTGGAACCTGGTTTTCCCACAAGGCCACGGGCTCTGATGACCTCCACCTCCAGTGCTCCTTTCTTTTCCACCATACCGATCTGGATGTCACCTGAATAAAAAAAAAACTTTTAGCACACTACTGCATGCCTTACAAGATTATTAAAGGAATACTGCTCCCCACTGTATGTCATTTACTGGCCCCTTGTTTTGCTGAATTCGAGCTGCTGGTCGACTGCTGCCTCGAAGTTTGTGTCATTGTGTGGATTTGGTGTTTTAAAGAGTTAGTTCAGATTCACGCAAGTCACACAATAAAACAAATTATTGATTGAGGCAGTAGCAGAACAGCAGCTCCCATGTTCAGCGAAGTAAAATTACTTTTTTTTAAGGGAGGCTGGCTTTGAAGAGAGTATATAAGCTTAACTTTCAGTTCAGTTCCCTGTCATAAAGGGCTGTTTGTTTGGGAAGTACTCAGCATACGACTGGATAAATGAGACTTGGATTATACTGCACAAGCTGTGTGAAAGTTTGTGGCTAGAAGTCTTGATATAGTTTGGCTATTGTTCAATGCAGCCACCTGTGACTTCATCAAAAAAATTTTTTCATTTTTGGATTCTTTGTTCTTTGTTCATGTGAGAAAAGTGTTTTCTTCACAAATTCAATGTGACAGGGCAGAGTCCTGCACTGGGTCGGGTACCCGCAAAAACAGCTGATTTGCAGGTGGTTTTTGAAAAAATATTTTTTCCTGGGTTCGGATCTGGGTGGGAAAAATAACATGCGGGTCGGATCACGGGCTTTAGATAAACACATCGGTCATTAGTTTGGTAAACTACAGATAACTATCTTGGTCATTATTTACTCTCTGAGGATCGCCTCTGCTATTTCGCAACGGTCATTGGTTCAGCTGTTTACACGCGTTTCACCATCTAATAACACAATTTGTGTTTGGACAACAGAATCAACATGGCTGCCACTGTCTAACAAGCGCCACTTCCAAAACAGTAAATAATTATTTAGGTATTTGAGAAATAACTGGATAAAACGTACAACTATCACTTTATAATGTTTCTGAAGTAATGTTTCCCTGATGGATTACTTCTCTCCTCGATGGATTCTAAAAACACGTGACGGTTGATGATGGAGCTGAAGTCAGGTTTTTATTGTGAGAGCTGCTTCGTTCAGGTCGTTGTTTACTTAGTGGCACCTTAACTGTGGCGATATGCTGTTCAGTATTCAGCCCAGACCCAAAATGATTACTTTAAATCCGGGTTACGGGTCGGGCTGCGGGTCGTGTTTCAACGGGTCGGACCGGGTTGCGGTACTAATTGGCCTGATGCGCGGGTTTGCGGTTCGGGTGCGGGTTTGTGCGTTGCCGAGTCGGGTCGGGGCAGATCTTGAAAACTGAACCCGTGCAGGACTCTGTGACAGGGTGAGTAGTTGATATACAAATGGTCATTTCTACACGCAAAGAGCTATTCCAAGGATTACCATACTACCATATAAACGTGCTGAAGAGATTCTTGTTCTCACCCATAGGTGGAGTAGCCAACGTCTGTCGTCCAACCAGCTGAGCAGGGCCGAGACCATCCAGAAAGTCACTGAACTGGGCATCTGAGGAGAGCCTCACACCAGGGAAGATGAGACTGAAAAAGAGAAAGGCACAGTGGTTACTACGGAGATGAAAAGACCAGTTTTGTTGATAAAAGACACCACTGTAGTTGAGCTAATGGCTGTAGCCAATTACATGTCATGAGGATTACCAAGAGTGAAGATGTGAGTAATCAAATCAAGTTTTGAATTATTCGCTGTGTATATACAAGCTGCTCCCAGTAAAATATACACACAGGAGCTTTTTGACTGTTCTAAGAATCTGAGTCTTCTTACTTTCCCTCGGAGCTGTAGCTGTTCATGCTGCCGTCTGTGGACTCCCGGCTGGCCTGCCGAGTCATCCTGCTCCTCATCTCCACCGCCAGGCCTGTTTCTGTACTTCTCTGGATCGTGCTACGTAACTTCTTACCTCCCGCTTCTGCACGCAGAATGACACACGCAAAGAAAGAGAGAGGGAGAGAAAGAGTGACAGAGCTCGTCAATCCATGACTTTGCATCATTTTGTGACTCATACAGCGAGTTGCACTCACATGGATTATTTCTGACATTCCTGCTCTTTCATCTGAAAAACTGTTCCAGAGGGAAAACAAAACACAAAGACTACTCTGTGAATGGAAATCAATCTGTGTACCACAACGTGAGCATGGTTTATTCTGGGAAAGAACATGGCAATTTCACTGTGACAATCGGACAAGGGCACTCATTCAACGAGTGCAACAGAATCACGGCTCTTTGTGTATCTGTTGAACAGAGCAACGTGTGCAGCCCTCCTCTGCGCTGTGCTAGTGACTGCCTTCGGCGGTCTTGTGGGAGCCGTAGTGACTCCATGCTCCACCCATAAACATCTAGCGTCTGCCCCCCATCCTAGCTGATCCAAGACGACAGCTGACTCCAACCATTAGCCCTGCTGCTGCTCATCTCTACCCTGCCTTCCTGCGTGTGGGGCCACGTGGCTGCGCGTGTGGCAGACATACACACTGTACCTACACAAAAGTATGAATGCTCCACCACTATAGACACACGCCTGGCAACAAGCGCACACACACACACACACACACACACACACACAACTACACAAGCTATTTTTCATTTTAATACCCGTTAAGAGAAAGACTGGCATTTTCTCCATAAATCATCATACAGCAATCATGCTTAGGAGCTTAAAATGAAATCAGACACATTAATCACAGTATATTAGTATTAGATACTTCACTTGATATTTAGCCATTTAGCTCTGTTAAACTGGTATGTTAGTACCTGGAATATATCAATGATCTCTAACCTTAAACATGAAATAGAGCATCGTGATGATCTACAGTAAGACTAATTTTACAACTTAACGAAGTATTATTGCACCTATTATAGTTATATAATTTCTTTTTTCGTATGTGCAAATGAAAAATGAGGGCATCATGTTATTTCCCAGAGGCCACATCATCACTGCAAAGCCAGAAGAAAGTAATAACACAGAGTTGCCGTCACTCCACCGTTTGCAGCCCCCAGGTGTAAAGTCTGGACAAACAGGGGCTATCCATAGACCTTATGCAATTTTCACTTAATCATTTCCCATGAAAATGATGGATGAATCACATCTAGACTACAGCATTCCTAATCCAGCATCATCACTGGCCCGCTGTCTTCACTCTCCTCCTCTCTCCTTCCTTGTCACGTCAGAGACGTGGCTGAGGAGAGAGATGAACCTGAGCCTATCTAACACACACACACACACGCAGGAATAAACAGACGTGAAGCCTTTCAGCCTTGAAATCTCGGTTATTCAGCTGCCGCCTCCTCTTCCTGCTCTTCACACTTTACAATAGGAGATGAAGCCACAGAGGTCGTCTCTGACGTCTGTAGCAAACTGCTGCTCAAAGACCTCTGACAATCAGTGGCCAGCCGGATGTTATCAATGAACACTGAAAACGCAGCCAGCAAGAGAAATCTGATTTCCTGCTGCGCTGCACAAATTACGAGATGCACGTTGTCATTTATACTGCTGATTAAAATCACAGGTACACAGCCCATACTGTGATATGGGTGATCTTGCATCGACTAAAGACTGCTGATTTTTTTCTCACTGCAAATTATAATGAATTGATCAATTAACACACTGTGGTATAGACTCCAAAATTCCCATACAAACATTTCACATACTTATATTATGGCCCAAAATACACCTATAGCTGCATTTAACATGGTGGCAGATGAGGTAAATGTGCCAAAGACGGGTGTATTATCAACACAGATAGGAGGGTGTGCAGCCAAGCACTTTTGTAAAGTATCTGGCAACATGAAGCAGCAGGGGCCTAAAAGTCAGACAAGCTGGCTTGTCACCAGAAGGTCACTGCCCTCAAATCTGAGCCCTGCCAGACAGGAAAAGACAATGACTATTCGAGCTGCTTGGTAGCCAACAGTGGGAGTGTGAGGACATATGTGAGTGAAGCTGTAGCTAAAATAAAGCTGGCATGGTCAGGCAAAAAAAAAAAAAAGAGAGAGATAAGTATAAAAGAATAAATGTCCTGCATTGCAAATCCATGACCTATTCTATTTCTCTGTGAATAAATCCCCCTGTCACTAGAATAGCAAATGATAGAAGCATCATGAGAGGCACAAATATAAACATACAGTAGGCGTCATCACTACTGTTCAGGAAGCAACAGTCATAGAGCATGTTGTATTCTTAAGCTAAATAAACACTACCGCCCACAAGATATTAAACAATGATTCAGTCTAGCTACTTAATCCTTTGTTTTTATTCAGTCAGATTTAAAATCATCAAGGGGAAAGGAGATATTGACTAGCATGAATGGAGTATGTCAGCTGACTGGTTCCTATAACCATTCATGCTAACACCACCACCGGCAGCAGTAGCAACAGAAGCAGTTTGTATATTTCACAACAAACTGCTGGCCTGAATGATAAAGGCATAGATATTAACTTTTAATTCATGATGTTGCACATAGTACACACAGCACAAACCACACATTATTATCCTAACTGAAGTACACTCTCATCTTAATTAAACTAATTACATCTCTCAGCCTGCCCCAGCTCTCCCTATGATCAATACCTCTGCATCTTCCCACTAATCCTAAATCCATCTTCTCCCTGTCTGCCACCCCTCAGTTTAAACAGCTCTGCTGCGCCCCCAGTCAGCAACCACTGCTGGGACATTACCCCAGATGTCATCTTACCTCCGTCCTCCTCATCGAAGGAGTTCATGCAGGGGAAATAGACAGCCAGTGCTTCAAATGATGCAGACAGGCTCATCTTGCTCTGGGAGCGCTGGATCCGCATCCCAGGAGCCGCAGCAGAGGTATCGTGCCCCTGCCTGCCCATGGTGACCAGTGGCCGTCCTTCTCAATGCGGTGAATCAAATGCACTAGACGTCAGCTTTGCCTTTTCTAGCTGATCCTACTGGTAAAGGTTTTGAAATCAATTCAAATCTAATCTGTTTGATAAATTCTTAAGTCCAGTAGTAGGAGACTCTATGTCGTAGGAGACTGGGTCTGTGCTATCATCTAGTCTGTCCTTAAATGCTCTGCAGAATGCATCTTAGGGAGAGCTTCAGATAAATGTTGCTTCAGTAGCTGAGTCTTGTGCTGTCTGGGTCTGACGCTCCTACTGCACCTCTTTCTTCGGGGGGGAGGGGAGAGAGCTGCATCGCGCGCCACCAATCAGAGAGCCAGGCTGCTCAGGCGCACCTCGGCTGGCTCTGCGGGTGAACAAGCTCTACCCAGAGATACTGAGCCCTCCCTCCCCACTTCGTTTCTCACCAATTTTTTTAACCTCTCCTTTTATCATTTGCTTTCTCCTTTTCATCCTTCTGCTTGCTGCGTTGGTTCTTTTGTGCTAGTCACCACTGTTATTTCTTTCTCTCCATCCCCTGTCCCACCATCCCTCCCTCTCCCCATCTTATCCACAAAGGCTGTGAAAACAAGCTGTCATTAGGTCTGCCAACAGCCCTGCTCCACGGTGAGAGGGCCTCAGCCACATGGCGGACACTCAAAGCTCACGTGCCAAACTGTGCTAGTTTATTTTTCTGTCATTTTTAACCACCATAACACAGCTGTGCTGTGTGCATTCAGAGAAATTCACTTTGCTTTTGCAGATTGTTTACACAGTTGCTGAGAGTGTGAAGTGGACAATCATATTCACATATGAAGACTTCATCCGTCTTCTCTCCACAACCCCTGTGACATAAGATATGTTGTGTTACAAGAACTTTGTTTTCCCCTGATTAATCATAAACCATACTTTCAAACAATCAGACAACTCTTTGTTTGAATTAGAGTCAAACTTCTTTAAACATGAACCCTTTTCAGTCCATTTCTACTATTTGTGGACACCCAAGGTCAGCCTATTTTAAACAGTCCAGAGCAGAAAGCTACAACAGTGGTGCTGAGAGAAAAGAATTCTTCACAGGTGGTCCCTCAAATACTGATAAATCTGCTACTGGCATAGGGTGTGAGTAACACATAAAGCAAATGTATAGCTTTAAACTAAACTTCAGCCCCTCTATCCACTGTAACTACTGCAGCTTGTTAAAAAATGAAGTGAAACTGTGCTGCTTTGACACATTGCCAGAGAACCAACTGTGGTGCTTTTGTTCTGAACATGTGTCTGGCAGAATAGGCACAGTACAGGACAATTATGGTCCTTCTCTGCATCATCATAAATATAGCAAGCTCCCTGTGGTGTTATAGCCGAGGCAAAAGTTCCACCCTAAGAGACACTGCAACCTACTTCCACGAAGAAGCCTCTTAATGCATGGTGTCCCTTTGCAGGTTTCATCTAGGTCAGCACAGTCAAAAACAACACTTCACATTTGCAGCTAGGGGGAAACTGGACAAACACACACAGTTACAACACAAACAATTGGGTCATTTCTATAATGGGTCCTATAACAGTCTTTCTTTATGAAAGGATATCATTAAGGGTTCCTGCTAACTCAGACAGTCACGTTGACCTACAGATTGTCTAGATTTTACTGGATCAAAGACAAGGCTCATTTAAAGAAGTTGAGAGAATGATGTATGTTTTGTAAGTTATAGCGATACTTGCAGTGTGGCTCTAGGGCTGGCAGAGTCATTGTGTTGCTCTCACCAGACTGAAACATCTCGACAAGTATTGGTTGGATTGCCATGGCATTTTGCACAGTCAGTCATGGCCCCTCAGAGGATGAAGGTAAGTGACTTTGGAGATCCTGTGACCTTTGTTGTAGCACCATCAGATTGACATTGTTGAGTTTTAGTGACATGTCTTTACGACTACTGGGTAAAATGTGGATATTCATGGACCCCAGAGAATGAATCCCAATAACTCTGGCAATCTGTCAGATGGGTTTCCAAAATATTTGGTACCCATATTCACGTTTCCCTCTAGGATGAATTGTAATAATTTTGTTGAGCCCTTAACTTTTTATCCAGAGCCATCATCTGTTCAAAATTTGAATTTATTTGTCCAGTACTTGGTGGTACTTGACCAAGAACTGCAAACCCAATTCCTGTTATCCTCTCCTCTACTGTGTGTTAAGTGCTAATTGGTAAATTTCTGCACTGTCATTGTGAATGTACTGCCATGTTGGTTTTCCAAGTCCTACAAGTATGGCCTGACAATCTGATTGTTTTTAACAACAGAGTGGACGGTGTCTCTAACAGGTTTTCTGTTTAATGATATTCCACTCTACAGATGGATTTATTATCATTATCAAAGGTTTTCATTGCTACTTTAAAATACCTATATCTTAATCATAACCTCAACACACTTTCATTGTTTTGACTGAGTTTTTATGATCTACCATTAGTAATAAAACTATGAGGATGTCTAAGATTTAATAAGACAATTGTGTAGTTATAAATCTTTCACTGGGTTACACAATCTTCTGCCTGCTAATTCTTTGTTAAATTGTAAATATTAATTGGTTGTTGCTGTGAGCCAGCCAACAACAATAAATTATCAGTACCTGATGAAAATTAAATAGCAAAAGAAGATTTTTTCCATATCTTTTTCTATGAACTGCCTTTCGTCCAAGCCAGCCTTGATGAAAATGTTCATCTCTCCTCTGTCTAAGTCCCAGCTAATGTGTCATTGCAAACGTGGTGACAGTAGATTCACGAGGCATTGACTGTGACACCACGTTGGGCACGTGTTGTTTGTTTCAACTTTTGCACTTTTGCAGTTTATTCTTACCCATCCTCTGTACAATAACAGAGAGAGATACAGGCATCGGTGTTATATACCTGACACCTAACACATAACGGTCGAAGAAAAATAATTATGGTTAATTGTAGTTACATCTGTTCAAAACTGCAGGTGGATTCTGAAAATAGCTTGTACATCACATGGAAACAACCAAAACACTTTTAATTGCCAGATACTTAATATTATCAACAAATTAAAAACCCAGTTATTAAACACTGAGCATTTCAAAGAAGTTCAGAACTTTGCCTGAAGAAAAGTAGGAATCAAGCTCAACATTTTAGGCCATGTGGGGATCTCTCTGATTTCCCAAAAGCATGACTAGTACAGACTAACATTAAAGCACACAGTGCAACATACCTAGACTAACTATGACAAACCTACATGACAGTGACCACACCACTGGAAATCACAAGCACCTCAGAAGTCAGGAATCTGAACAACCCTGCCATTTCTACTACAACAACAAAAGAGTGTAATATCCCAGAAGTCATATGTAAGGTCCGTCTGGCAGGCGGCAGGGATCACAGCCGGAAGCCTTCGGAAGTCTTTCTGATTGATGATCCCAGGCCGGGCCAAGCATCAGAGAGCGACTCTGGCCCTACACACTGTAAACACAGCTTAATGGAGGACTCTAACCCTGGCACTCACATGCACGGATGCAAGCAAACACACTTTGAGCACTTAAATGCGGACACACCAGGACACGCACCACTACACGCGCAAACGTAGGCAATCATGCTCTCTCTTCTCTTAGTTTACATTCCCTGCTGCCTACCTTGATACAGGCCAGTCCTGCAGTCTGGAAGTGCAGTTTCCCCTCTTGTGTCTGGCTCAAATCTGATGAGCATTGTAAAGGGAAATAGCTTTAATTACAAAATAGGATATGATATCACCTCTGAGCTTCTAGTCTCACTTTACAACTCATTAAAGCTGCATTCATAGACTTTTGGCCACTTTGACACCTTAAAAAGTTATGGCTAACATGCTAGTCATCAGTTACCTACTGTACTTCTATACTTAAATACCCAGCAGAAATGCAGCAACATTAGAATGTAGTCATGTCCGTGTTCACCTGAAGAATGTGAGTCCAAGATTTACTTTATTTATTTATTTATTTTTTTTAGCTCTTTTTGGTCTCCTCCAACTCCGAAGAATATCATAATACACTGGAATCTTTAACTTCCTGAATGTTCATCTGTCCTTACCAGCTAGTTGCTCATTTTGTCTGTGTAATGTTTGGTACAAGAAAGTAGCCTGAAATCCAGTTATCAGATTATTTTGCTGGAAAAATGTTGTGTATGGAGGTAAATACGAGCAGTGACACTTAAAAAAAAGTAAAATAAAAAAAATAAAAGAGCTTAAAGAGGCTAAAAGCTTCATAGAGCTGCAGGATTCTAGTCCTCCTTTTGTCACCAGATTCAACACCGTCTGATTCGGTGTATAATACATTTTTTTATCAATACAGTTTTAAATGTTGTATGCTTTGTTAATGCAATTGAAGAGAAATTAGATTCAGTCTTGGCAATATAATGGCTCACGTGTCATACAATAAAAGACTTCACATTCAAGCATGTATACACACTGTGTCCTGACATTCATTTCACACCTTCACTGAAAAGGTTCACACCTTTAGCGGAGGGTACGAGGTAAGAGAGGCAGATTTGAAATGTGAAGTGCAGGAGGTATAACAGTTGGAACAGTGTGTCCCCTGGCTGCCTCCTGCCTCTCAGTGGTGCAAACACTGAAAGGATAACAGATGGAGAGCTAACAAGAGAGAGAAAGGGGATCTAAATACTGCCAAGCCTTATATGTGCATATGAAAAACCCTGATAGAAACTACTGACATCACCACAGCTGATTTTTTTCTTATAGTCACAACAAACTAGTGTGATATGTAGAAACTTCCCTTGTGTGTGAAATTTGCACACAAACATGTCACCCTGGTATGATTACTTCTTATACTGAAAGAGGAAATAAGCATCTTTTTAACCATTCCTTTGAAGAGCAGAGACATCACGCTCACGCTTCATGACTACACCGACCACAGTATTTTTCTCACGGCATGTCTCATCAGGCTTCCTCTTTGACTGACAGCTTTAAAGGGGTGCTGTCAGTGTTTAAAGACAACACAGTCATTTGAGGAAGTCCTATTTTTAGCAGCAGTCAAAAATCTAAAAATGCAGTGTGGAAGTCCATTTTTAGTCCAGTTCAGAAATATAGCATGAATGTACTGAAATGTGGGACAGAACTATACAACTGTGTCCAAGGCTCAGACTCAGGCAAAGGAGACATATGGCTGTGGAGCATGAGCCACACTGCAAGCAGAAAACAAAGAGCAGCTGGTGGAGCACGGCAGCGTTTAGAAGATGAATCAACAGCTTGAAGCTGAGCTCATGGAGATATATATATATATGTATAAGTATGTACTGTATTAAAGTGATATTACACCCCAAAATGTATCTTTTTAGCATTAAACTGCTGTCTTGAAATGCATCAGTGAAATAGTTTGTCCTCCATGCGGTCTGCTAAATTTCATTCATACTGAATTCTGACATGATCTGTTTAACGGAATATATATCAGAAACAACACAACATGGTCATGAATATTACCACAGTGCTAAAAAAGAGGACATTGTAAAAAGGATGTTGTGTGCTCTTAGCTGTTCAAAAATGAATCACTACACTTCAGTGAAGTCTTTTCAACAGCAGCAACAATAGTGTTTCTTATCATTTGGCAATACTGAGTTTGCAGCAACATCAGCAAAGAACAGAGAGTTGTGCATCCACACATGTACTCATCTTCATCTTCATTTCCACGGCTTGCTGTGTTACTGTACATGTATACCCAGGGTTAACATCAGTAGATCTTGCATTTCCTTGGATCAAAGCTAAATTATGCTCCTGCATAATTACCACAACATAGAAAAAAACATCTTCAAAACAAGAACATTGCTTAATTTCTTAGTACAAAGCACAGTGTCTGCTAAGAGACACATCATGTGCTGCTCTGTGTGAAAAAAATTGATTTAGTCCACCAACACTGATTTACATTATAGCTCGTGAATAAATATAAAGTCATCAGTAATTCTAACACGACACTTCCAATACAGATTGAGTCTAAGATTAACCTGTGATACAAATACCATGAAAAGTGTACTTCATTTCTGTGCACAGTAGCTACAGAGAGCAATATCTTAAAAATGTGTTGAGGGAACTAAATTGCTTTTGATTAAAAAAAAAAAAAAAAGTAAAAAATAGTAAGCATACCCTTGTTTTTAGCAGCTGTCAGCTCTGCCACTGTAAAGCCTGACAGTGAAATATTAAATACATATTAAAGGCAAAAAAGCTAGCTCATATTTTACTACTTTGCTTCACTCTCAGTCAACTGCAAGGCTTAAGGTTACTACATCTACATGATGACAAAATACAGCCAAACGGTCTCATGTTTAATGCTGACCTAATGTGTTTAGATTATGCTGCAGGTGCACAGCATCTGGGACAGGATGTACAGTAACCATAGAAACAGATACCCTACCTCTGCAAACCAAGGCCCTTTGTTGCATTTACATGACGCACTGTATAGAGTAAATTGGTGCATCCTATAGCATCTTACTATTGGATGAAGGCTTTAAGTATAATACATTATGATTAAACTTAGCCATTAGTGTAAATGCCAGCAGTGTTAGTCTCAAAGCTGTAAAATAAATGCACCAGAACACACAGACACTTGTATAGACATGGTAGATGGCTCAGGCTATAAGAAGAAAATGCCAAATGCCAGACCTCAGATTGACAGTTAACATCACAATATAACTGAAGGATATAACAACAACAAACATGCTGATGTCTGCACAATGCAGTTTTAACATCACACTACAGGGCCATTTATGAGTCAGAGGAAAATATTATCACAAAGATTTTGTGCATCTAGGTTACTTGTTCTGCTGTGATGTATTTTTGGCATATGGCAGTGGCTTCATTAATAGGAGGTACAAAAGCTCAGCTCCTACAATGTACCCACACATATTTAGGTCACTGCAGAGATGGCTCGTCTTAGAGCTCAGGCTGATTAACAGCTGTAAGTCCTCCACAGAATTGTTTTAATAGAGATGGAGAGAGAAACTGGAGGAGAGGGGAAGACAGAGAGGATGAGATATTTTAGAGCTAATGGAACACATGAATGAGAGAAGACAAGGTGAAATGAAATGAGGGAAATAATGACAGGGAGATACAAATGTCAGTTAGGAGGGAATGACAGAATAAGTGAGGTAGAAGGCGGGATGGGGGGAAAGCGGTGGGGCACTGGTGTCCAGCCTCAGCTGTACCTGTGCTACTGTGTTCCTTTCATGCATCATCCTGAGAGCAGCATGTCTGCTCTGGCCCCCTGGGAGATTAATTAGCAGCCTCAGCTAGCGGAGGAGCTGCTGATATAGGCACTGAACCCAACCCAGAAGATAAATTACCTCGACTGAAAGCTCAAAGTTCAGCTATTTTACAACATACAAAACAGTCTGTCTTGGAGGTCCAAAACTATGTCAATATCTGGTGTAAGTGAGAGAGGAGTTTGAGAGGAGGGGGCAGCCAGTGCATTGCTCTCTCTCATGTATACATTTGGCTATTCTGGGCATAGTCAGTCACATTAAGTGGCATACACATGCCCTCATTTATTGAGGGAACATTTAACTCTTAGTAAAGTTAAACATTTATCTAGAGCACAGTAAATCTTGGATCATATAGTTTGACTCTTAAGGTATAAAATAGCTGCAGAACATACATGTAACCATCACTGACAGTTTCTTAGCAGTGTGGTTTGAGCTGTCAGGGAATGCCTCAATGCTTAATCAAATCTAATCAAACCTTTTCTTTTCCTACAAGCAAAAGTAGGACAATGATTCAACAGCTTGCTTACAGGTTACTTTTAGAATCAATGCTATGGCAACATGCGGTGCCTTCTCTTCAATAATGAGTGAACCGTCCTCATTTAATTCTACAACAGATACACTTGCTGCTGGTCCAAAAAGTGAGCTTCTTTCAGGGTCAGATACAGTAGAGAAAAGTAGGACACAAGAAGAGACACACTAATACTCAAGGCTGCACACAAGGGAACAGGAAACTAGATGGTTCCATCAATGAATTATCCCACAGATTCAGAATCCTCCCAAGTGATTCCATCTTTTTCTTATTTCTATATCCCTGTGGGCAATCTCACCTGTTTATGTCTATTAAGGTCCAGTTTCTTGTATTACTTGCACTGTTCACCTCCTCAGCCTTAATAGTGAGAGGCTGGTGCGGAGTTGTAAAGTGTGCTGTCGATTATGTTTCTGGGACACGATCAGGCATCTTAGACAGAGGCCATTACTGTATGGGGTAAACTGCGAAAATGTATTATGAGGTAGAATGTTACTAGCTGTGATGTAAAGATGGTAGTAAAAATAGCTTAATAATTTTGCAATATTGTAAAAGAGAGAAAGCCCTCTTATTGCTTTTCCACCATGCAACTCATATGTAAAAACAGAGAAGATCACCCCACACACACACCACAAGAATGGGGGGATATACATTTCTAAGAAGAAAAGCACACTCAGTAGAGAGCAGATCTCAGCCATGTGTGTCTGGGGTCTTGTGGGTGTGGTACAAGGAGGAGAGGGCAGGCTGTGTGTCCAGCGAGTAAGCATGACTGTTGGGGAAAGATGGGGAGACAACTTGCAGGTTAATTTATCAAAGTGTAGCCACAGGCTATATGGAGACAAACCTCAGAACAAATGTCCAATATAACCCCTCCAAACCTCCCTCTCCAAAACCAAGAGGTGTTGAATCTCACTCAGTTGTCCCTTCTGGCTCCTTTACAGTCAAGATGGCAGTGCCTAATTTATGTGCATCATTACATATTGGGTATGAAATTAATCTGCATATGCTCTAGTTCAAAATGAGACCAAACTTTTCTATGGATGTCATTTCCACACTAAAACCAAAATGTGGTCCGCAACAGGCTGGGTAAGGCTTGTTTTCACCCTAGCCAATTATCAGCAATGCCTTTTGATATGTGATTTTGTTGATTACTTACAGCCAGTTGTAATTGGGTGATAACTCAGCAGTCAATGAGGGTATAAAACAGAGCAAATAAGGTTAAATAAGGTTTTTCAACAATTATGAATAACCACAACCATGAGAGGTCCTTGAGCTACAGTCATGAATGGGCACAAAAGGTAACTGATAATTGGTCCAGTATTATACAAGATTAGCTGCAGACAGACAGATACACACGTGGATAAGCACTTTTTTTTTTTTTTTAGGCAATATGTGTATCTAATGTGCTTGAAAAAATTATAATAATGATGTTTTACATTAAATATATTACATAAATAATTAATGATTATTATGCAAAATGAAATGTAGTTGTTTAAAATGAAAAACCAATAGGCACCTTTAAGCAGCAAACATAAGAAGGCACCACAGCCAGTGATGTTTCACAGTAAAACTGAACTGAAAATTTGAACAGCAGGTCAATATTGTAAAATGCTGACAACATCTTCATCAGCATCCCTTTTTACGACAGCCTTCCCACTGAGAATATATAGCACAGATAGTAAATGCAGCGGAATTAATAGACAGAGAAATCAGGCCTATTTTTTCAGATGCCAATCACAAGGAAAACACATGAAGAAAAGCACAGATTAATGCATGGAGATTGATTTTCAATAAGCCTGCAAGATTTGATTGTTACTGTGTGGTTTTGGCTGAGTCAGGTTGTGTAGCAGCAATTTGGTTGGGCTGTATTGGGAATAAAGCGGCTCTCTATTGAGCTTAAACATAATGTACCAGGGACCAGAGGACTGCTGACTGGTGGATGGGACAATTGAGCGTAATCAATCAAATTGATGTTTCAGCTTGCTCATGATGACCAACGTTAACACCAATAACAGGTACATGCATGAGCTTAACATTTTCAAAATGTGTTTTTCTAAAATTGTTTAAGTGAATATCAAAGCCAATGTAAATGCACTGAGCACTGACTGTGAAACTTTTCTGTTGCTCAGGAAAAATTATTATAATCAGTTAATGTCTTCTTAGGAGAGATAACATCTAATTTATTTCTGATTAAAAAGTTTAAATTAAATAATTTCTTGAACATATGGTAACTTTCTCTATCACGGGGCGTCGGTGGCTTAGTGGTAGAGCAGGCATTCCATGTACAAGGCTGTTGCCGCAGCGGCCCGGGTTCAACCCCAGCCTGTGGCCCTTTGCTGCATGTCTCTCCCTCTCTCTCTCCTCCTTTCATACTTCACTATCCTATCAATTAAAGCCAAAAAATGCCCTAAAAATATATATATATCTTTAAAAAAAAAAAAAAAACTTTCTCTAGTACAGGTGTGTTTGCGCCCCTGTTTGAGTATATGATTAGTCAAAGCTACATACACTCAATAATAAATCAGTCACAGTTAGAGTCACCATTCTGCACATATAGGAGGACACGTAAAGTCTCCTCTCTCTTGTCCGTTGTTTGCTCTGTACTGCCCCCTTGCACTCAGTCTCAAGTCTTGTTATGGCATTATAGACTTCTGTGCAGTTTACAAAACGAAGCAGTTGTGACTGTTCATACACTACAAACATAATTCAGACTGTGATACATTTGTATTTCCTGAAAAATCAAGTGCCTGAGGGGACAAAACCAGCAGTTCAAGTCCAGAGCTGCAAACAGAGTACACACTACTCAAGGCCGGCCACCTGGGAGCACATCCATTCCATCTGACTAACCTGTGTTTGTCAAAGCCAGAGTCGCACTGCTTGGCTGATCTGCCTGGCTGATCTGCCCATGCCCCCACCAGCACTTGGCAGTGCACACAAACTGTCGAGCAGTCTCTTAAAATCGACCATCCTTTGAATGCACCCTTCAAGCGGGTGATGAGCCTCTCAGGATAACACACTAAGTAGGGCAAAGGGCAGCTTGGCAGTGTTTGTGCTGGTGGAGAACCAAATACAGATCTCGGGAATATAGAAAGGCAGATGTATGCACGCACTCACAAAATCCATCTGATGCACTTAGAAGCACAGAGTGAAATATTAATAGCTCCAGGAGATTCAGTCTGCTCACTGCTGTGTCTGCATGGGGAAAGAGTGTGTGCATGTGTGTGTGTAACTTTTTCCCAGGATTGTGTGAAACTGTTCAAATGGGTATCTTAAAGTAAAAATCGGAACAAATGTCAGTTGGTTTTTGTCTGTTCCCAAAAGTAGACTCCAGAAGAGTTGTCTTATTTAGCAACATAACCATCATTACTAGTCAACAACACAAGGTTTGAAGAACTGCTTCACAATGCAGTTACTGAACAGGAACAGTTACTTCTATCCTCTAGCAGCCACATCTATATAAACCATATCTACATGCCACAAAAAACTGCTGACTAACATATTAATATGATTAAAGACTAGAGATGATTAACCCACGGAGATATGGCAGCAGCTCATGTGCCGATCAAATCACGAGCCAGGGGAGCAGTGCAGTGCCACGTGAGCACACCGCCTCGCTCTCACTCTCTTGCTCATCTCCCCTCAACATACATCTTTTCTACAACCATCCCTCAACTGCCACGCTATCAAGCCAGTGTCATCAGAGAGTGCTGATGGGAAGAAGTAATTATTTACCACTTTAAGGTTGAACAAACAAGATGAAAAGGCCCTCAATGCTTACACATGCACCAGAGAGCTGTGGCTGCAGAGGGGAAGTGGACCAATCCACTGACCTTCTCATGACACGTCTCTCCATCAGAGACAGTGTTGCATGCCACCTGCTAGGCTGTATTTTCACACTGCCTGGTGCCGGCTAATGCAGCTCAACCCTTCTCAAATGGTTATTGAGCGTTTTTGAAAAGAAAGTACACTAGAAAAAAAAAATTTAAGAGTGAGAAAAGTAATAGCCCATGTGTTATTTTTTCACTGCAGAATAATACATATTGTTGCATTCAGCTAAAGGAAAATAGGTTTGAACCCACACAACACATCCATTCTTGTCTATATCTCACATGTGCACACACTCTCACATGCAATCACAGAAACCAATACAAAAAACGGCATACACAGTGTGAGGTAGTGTTTTACACTGGAAAAGAGTCAAAAGAGCATCACAACATAAAGAAAGGTGACAAAACCTGAACCGCGACAAGCGAGTCATCAATGTGGCAAAAAGTGCAAAGCAGTTTTACCACAACACAAAAAAAAACAGAAGTGAGGAAGACAGAGAGAGGAATTCCCAGGAGAGTTGTTACCTAGAAGAAAGAGAGAAAAGAGTATAACCATTATCATACTGTTGTCTTTATCTCTAGAAAATGACTGTGCAGTGTCCAAAAGCCCTTTGAGATAAAAAGCAGGGAAGAGGACTTGCTGCAGGAGAGAGAGAGAGAGGGCTGCACTATTAGAACTCCACATTCAGAACAGAAAACATCAAAGAAACCCACACAGACAGAACAAGAGGCCACAGGACAGATGCACATATGAACATACATACAGTACACTGGCCGTGCACTTGGATGCCCTACCTGTTTGGCTGAGCTGAGAGGTGCTCCGGCTCTTGCGCGACATGCCAACCATGGCCTGCATTTTGGCACCAATGCTGGAGCGCCTCTTCTTGTCGTCAGTGCCTACCGTGCCAACCGCCGTGTCCGACTGGCTACCATCCGTCTTCTCCAGGTTGCACATGTCGCCACTGATGCTTGTGCTCTTGGTCATGTTCATCCCGCCCGACGAGCCCATCTGCCTGTTTTTCATTTTGGATGCAAAGTCACTGTCAGCCACCACCATTGACAGGGGGGCAGGCGAGGACAGAGAAGAGAGAGGACAGGGCAGAGGAGAGAGGAGGCCAGCGGAGGAGATGTGAAAGAAGAGATGATGGAAGAGGTAACAGGAGGAGAGGACAGAAGAGGAGAGAAGAGAGGACAGGAGAGGGACAGGAGAGAAGGCGTGGGGTGAAAAGGAGAGAAGGACAGAGTTCAGGTACAGGAGTTCATGACTTACAGTATAGCTGAATTTAGGACTTAAAGTGGATGTAATGTATATCGTGAAAGATTATTAATACTGTATTTAGCTCCTTACATCTTTGTGCACTAACTAAAGTATTTTTGTCATTTTGACTTCTGACAGTTGTTTGTTAGGTCTTTATATTTTCAGTAGTGTCACTGTACTACCAGATTTCTTATTTGCTATGTAGTTAGTCATTTCATATAGTGTGCACTATGAGTGAGATTTGAATTGTGTGAGTGAGTGAGTGAGTGAGTGAGTGAGTGAGTGAGTGACATATACAATCATTATGTTAAGGTGAGTGCGCACAAAATTAGCGCTTAAATTTCCATTTTCTGAGCATTTAAAGGAGTTCGTGTTGGCTAAAGAACTGAGACTGAAAATTAATTCTTGATCTAAGTGGGATAGAAGCCAAAGCCCGAAAACAAATACTGACAGTGGGATTGTTTTTCCAACTGCTGTTTACAAGTTCAAGAATAAAAGGTACCCTGTGGAGATTTCTTGTGAGACAATAAAAAGTTTCCGTTTACATTCAGTGTTACTCAACACACTGTGAGTTTCTTTAAGGTCTAATAAATGTGTTACACCGTCCTCACTTCCTGCATTTCCTGCACATGCATTTCCTTCCTCACAAACTATGTGACAACCTTTATTCTCAAAAGTTTGTAAGCTGTAATATTTACATCCATGTTCACTTGCTCTCAGTCTTCTGCTTCGCTGCCTTTTCTGGCACAGTGTTGCATTTCTTGGCATATTACTGCCACCTGTGGAATACTGTGAAACCACAGACAGGACCAGGTTGCATTCACATGTACAAGAACAAACGATACAGGGATCAACATGTAAAACATTGCTGCATAGCACTACTAGTGTTCAAACACTCCACAGGGTACCTTTATCTTTCAATCTCAACTTTTACACCGACACAGACAATGTGTCCTTAAAGTCCTCAGAAAAATGGATACGTGTTTGTCAACTTCATCTGCTGAGGAAAATTGTGTGATATGGTTGAAAGCTCCAGAACAGCTAATGGACCTATTTGTGATTGTTTTGCGACCTGCTGTTTGAACTTCCAGTCTATTGTTCAATTTAAAAGGTTCTGGAAATATATTAACAAATAGTTAGAAACTTAATCATTTATTCCTATTGAAATATTTTCTATCAAATGTACTACAATTTAATGAGCATGACAATGAGTTGACACTTGATAAGTGTCTGTTTTTTTCTTGTTAAAGTATTAATTTATTTATATACCACTTAGAGATAATAGAGAATGTGACTTCATTCTATTTAACATTTAGTGCGCTCTTGCTCTCTTTCATATACACCTGGAAGTAGAAAGTAACTTCTCTGCACCTGAGTCATGACCAGACTCTCAGTACTTTTACGTTGAACTGCACACAAAAAGAAAAGTTGCCTGTCATCAGCATTATTCTCCAGCTCTTCCTGTTTGAAAGGAAATAGGCCAGTGTCCAAATTAGGGTCTTATTTTAGCTCTGCTAGGAAAATTATCTTTAAGAGACAAATTACATTCTGTATCATAGGCTCTGCATTCTTAATGGGATGAGTTATGTGCAGCACCCTCAGGCTACTGTTCATTAATTAAAGTGTCTGACCTCCACCATGTAACTGTCTTATAAAGGCAACTTATGGAGAGACATGCTGACTAAAATGGGAGAGAATCAATGCAGTTTGACAATTGACTCCATCAATTACTTCAATTAGGCTCCTTTAAATTCTGCTCTTTCATATATTAGACATTAATGTTCAACTCCTTAGTCTTAGAATTAAGAAAGTGATCAGTATTTAATCAAGATTACGTCTGACACTGCAATAGGATGTTCAAGTGCAGGCAGCAGTACTGCATTACCTTGACACTGAAGGTGAGTAATGCTTTTAATTTAAATGTTTACCACTGCTGGAGCTTCAGCACTCTGTGTGTCCAAATCTATCAGGCATTCAAAGCCTGGTGTCTATGATTTTAAGCTTTATGAGAGAGAGCGGCTCTTGCTCTCAAGGAGTTAGATGATAAATATTTGCCACTTAATCTTTCATGAGTGTATGAGAACTCAAAAATGATTGCTCAAATTGATCTTCTCACTGCTGATGAAAAAACTATGAACTGCCACTTTTGAATTCTAAAGGAAACAAAGTTTGGTGGTTTATACATCTTACTTTGGTGGCCTGCTGGTGGTGAAATAAGTCAGATGTGCGCTACAAGAGTACACACAACTCGTATCTCAGCCTGCAGTACAAAGACTTTTGTTTATGCCAGCTCTAATGCCAGTGGTTTCTGTTATGGATCAGCCTGTACTTTAATACATAAATATTGAATGCTTATTGGGGGATTAGTGCCTTTGATCAGTTAATGCAGCTCAGAAGCTTTGAAGCAGACTTCAAGCGTCTCAACGCCTGACAACACCATGGGCCGACATGGTGCAGGTGACATTCTAAAATATGCTCTTTCACTATCATCACAGTAAGGCTGCATTTCATCTGATCAGCACAGGCCAGTAATGCTGCCTCTTCCTTTACATCAATTATCAGCACAGTGGCAAGGTCAGGGGGACTGGGTCATTGTTGCCTCTACAAATTAGTGCCCACTGAGGTTAAAACGTATGAGCACAGAAATATTCCAGGCCCTTTTAAATAGAAAAAAAAAAAATCAATAATGAAAAGTAGATGCAGTGTATTCCTCTAATGGGACAAATGTTCTTCTAGTCTAACTGAATACACTGTACTAGTCAACATGTTTTTATCTACTGCAGTCTCCAGGAAGCAGGCCAAATATTATGATTAAAATGTTAATTTGTTGCTGCTCTAACTGGACACACTAACTCTGAGCAAAACTACACTGGTTTAAATGGACAAATGCATATTAAACTACATGCTGCAAGGTAGGGCTGGACAATATGGAGCCCTGTGCGGTAGGGTAGGGTCATTTCCTTATAGGAAAAACCTCATTCAACATGCAGTTTTTTATATGCTTCAGTGGACTAAACAGACACATTTTTCTGATGTAAATGTATAAATTCATAAACTGGCTTTAACAGACTAAAGCAGGAGTGTAACTTGCAGGATACTCACTGTTTAACTTGCTCCTGAAAACTCACACCTCTTAGCCTCCACAAGTGCATCAATATTAGGTGTGCAAAGTCATCCAGTGGGCAAGATTGGACCCTTTAGCGGGCCATATGTTTAACCCCCAGGACTCAAGTATTTGTCTAATTTCTTAATGGTTATACTGTGTATGTTACGGTAGGCATGTTGATCATCAAAATAGATCAATTCTATTGGCTGAACATGAAAAATGTTTATACTGAATTACCTTTAATTGACTAACATAACTTTATAAAAGCATGTGCTCACTGTTCCTGTAACACCCTTTCTCATTACTGTATCTCTACCCTCTGAAAAGGTCTTGGCACTAGGGCTGGTCTTACTGTCTTAATGTGCCTGCCTGGAACAGCGGGACTCTCCGGAGATTTCTGATTTTCAGCCTCAGCCCAAAGAACATAGTGTTCCTCATCATGCAGATTGCTCACCATGCGTTTCCATGTAGGCCAAGATGTTCCTGAGGCAAAACAGAACCTGGAAATGTCTCGCGAAAGTGTTGACACTGTGCTCACTTTAAATGTAAGATAACAATAACATACAGCCTCTAAATGAAAAGGTTATCTCTTTCAATTTCTGATCATCATAAGGCAAAAGATGACCATTAAAAGTCACCGTTAACAACTGATTGTTTCTTTGAAGACTTTACCTTTAGATAAAAACAGGCCTAAAAAAGCTGCATTACTCCAAAACAATGTAGTTTACTTTTAGCAATGTTTAGATATAGGAAATATTGCTGTGAACAACAATATGTTTGCCAAGCAACATTCAGTTAGTTGTATAGCTGTTGTATAATCATATTTTAGCTGTCTAATGTCTAATTGTCTAACCTTTTGACAGCTGGATTATAAATGCTGTATGTAAATGTCAAGTCATGGAAGGTTCACCCTGTCCTCCCATACTTATCCCCTCATCTTTTTCATCTTTCAAAGGGAGAATCACTGTTTCTTTATTAGGTGAGGCAGAAAAACGTGTTACCATGGCAACTGTGCCCCAGGCCAGAGCATTAGCATGCATTCATGGCTGTCAACACAACTCCAAAGTTTTTTGTCAGAGACTGAAGTGATTAATCACTGAAATGTTATCAGCTGAAGAGGTAAGTCAGACACAGACCTCTCTTTCTCTCTGTTGTTGAATGAGGTCAGTGGACCAACAGGTTAAAATAAACAACCCCACCTCCTACTGGTAATGATCAGCCCCTGTTCTTCAAAACACCAGTCTGTACTCTCCCTTACATAAATAAGCCATTACCCAGGCAACAATATTGGATGGAAGAGACATGGAGGAGCAGAGGTGATGTGGGATTTAAAAGTGCTGATGGAAAGCTCCTTTTATCCTGGAGACCACTGAATGCAACATCAGCTTACAGCAGTGCTTTTGCATTTTCCTCTCTGTGCAGTGAAAGCGCTCCTAGACTGAAAACACATATGGCCATCATCATGTTCATACACCAAACTAATGTGAACAGGCCTGTTTAATGTGTAGCAGATGTATACTTACACTGTGACCTCAATACACAGGAGATGACTCATAAGTAAATGTAGCTAGTTGCAATGTTTCTGATAGATAAGCAGAGAAATGTATGAATCTTTAATCATTCCAGACAGGTAGCATCTTATCCACTACACAACAACTCTCTGACTGCTCCATCTCTGGACACAGCATTAATCATCTTTGTATTCTCACTATCAACCGTTAGGTTCTCATAGTAAGGCTCAGCCTCCTGTTTACTGTTTACGTTGACTGTACAGGCTCATCTGTGAGTGTCGTCACCAGCAGAGCTTACATAACAGCACACAGAAAATAGAATTTCCTTATCCCAGTGCAAACAGAACATCACACTGCTCAAGCTTATGACGGTGAAAAACATCATCTACCTCTCTATTATGGCCTCTCTATTTTGGCAACATATTGGGAGCATACATACATATATATATATATATATATATATATATATATGTATATACAATGCTACACTTTATGACGTGGCAAGCTTCTAGATTGTCATATGTTTGCATTTATATCTATTTCACTGTGCTTTTTTTCTGGCCTGTAGTATTTGGTTTAAATGCCAACAGATAGCTGAAACTACTCTTTCTTTAAAACTTCTTCAGCACTGCAACTAACAATTGTTTTCGTTATTGATTTACCCACAAATTATTTTCTCATTAAATCAATTAATCGTATTGTCTGTGAATTGGCCATCATCATTTCACGGAACTTCAAGTAATGTCATTTATTTGCTTTTGTTTTACAACCAAAAGTAAAAAAAAAAAAAATAAGAAATTCAGTTTACCACCATATCATACAATGAAGATCAGCAAATCTGAGAAGCAGGACCTACCAAATGTTTGACATTTTTGCATGGAAAATCATCCTGACACAATGTGACTCACATCACATACGACCAAATCATAAAGCAGGAGCACACAAAAAAAGGTACTCCAGCTTCATAAAATGTCCCAAGTTCTGATTGGAGTCTGGTGTAAACAGTTTTAATGTCCAAACGTTGGATAACTGAAAATGACCTATATTAACATTTACTGCTTCCTAGCAACCGCTTGTTTCACAACTGTCCACAGACTTTATCATTTGGTAAAAGTATGAAATTCAGCTATTACTACTGTGTAACTACCTTTGATTAAAAATAGAATTATTGTTGAGCATTTAATTCATTTGGAGCTATTTCACACACTGTGTTAACATCAGTTATAAAAGCTAAAAGCTGAGTGCAACACTCACATGAACATCTTTTCTAAACCTCAATGAGTATTAGATTAGAATGTTTTTTTTTTTATCCTTGTATATTTTGTCTCATGCGTTGTTGCCCCAGAAAAGGAGACTGTGCAATGTATATTATAGATTTATACTGTAGCTGTCATGAAGGAATTTGGGGTTGATCACACAGATAAGAGTTGCTCACTTTCAGTTAAAGAGGAAGACAATGTTTAAAACTGGAATATTGTAACTAAATTTAGACATATCTCCAGGATGTATCTGCCAAGACAGGATTTTAATCACATTAATTATAGTTTCCAGTGATTTAACTGAAAGTGAATGTAGCTAGTCACTGGGGTTGTGGTGTTACACAGAGAGAGAGAAATGTTCTTGGCATGTCAAGGAGTAGTCGGAGGAATGTGGGAGGTTTGGGTTGACAAGTTGCAGGTGCAGAGCGACACTGTAGGACTCAGACAGCATGTGAAAAACACAGACAGACAAAATACTGACGCAACATCCCAGCACTGAGCAGCACAGACAGACAGTAAAGCAACACAGACTGCAGCCTCAACAGACAACATTGCACAATCACAGATTTGTTATATCTTCTTTTGGCATTAATCTGTATCTACAAATGAACTATGCATATAATAAACCTGTATACCTTCCAGAGGACCTGCTCACATTATTCCTATGTGCATTTGGCCTTCCACACATGTAGGATGTGTGTTGTTAATCAGACTAGTGCAGTGTTAGTCACACATAAGAGGGTATAGCTTTTATCCTAATGTGCTATCTCTCAAGTCCAAGCAGACACTGAGCAGCACTAATGTGGGTAAGAAGCACCCACTTGGATCCTGCTGTGAATTTGATTTGATAGTGAAGACATCTTGGTGTAAGCTAACCATTCCTCCTGCTGTGGGATTCAAAATGTGTTCTTGAATTTGCTCTTGACATACTTTTTAAACCTTCTAGTCTTGCACTCTTCAGAAATTAAAGTCTCTTGTGGCCACAGTAAAATTGTGTCATGTTAAATATAGTCTTAACATGTTAAAACCACAGTTTGATGCATGCATCAACTTAAAAAGCAAAGATTTCCATACATGGCTTTGGTCATGTATGTGTGATTGATTACAATGGAATACAACCACAGTTTTTCATGCAACATGATGAAATATAAACAATTAAAATCTCTGAGCTAAATTTTACTCTTCAAATTGGCACACAAGGCAAAGGTAACCATAGCGACATTAGACAGACACTTGGCAACAAAAGGATAATTGGAGAAACCAAAGCACTGTTAATGTTGTGTGCCTTTACGGTGCCACACAGATATATAAAACTGCTGGAAAAGTGGGTCAAAGTGTTACATCACACTGCTGCAGGTATATTTCAATTAATGTTTTTATTTTTTCCTACTTAAACCTCTTGGTATTTTGCCATGCAGACATGAGGAGTTTACTTTTTCACTGAGGTTTTAAGATGTCCATCTCTGAAATTTCTGCCTCCACCCCAAGACAATGGAGGTAAATGGAATTTTGATTCACCCTCACATTACACTGTATTGTATTTTTCATTTCATTTTCAAAAATTACATTTTAAAACAGCAGCATGTCTTTCCAGAGGCAATGTCCTGGCTAGTCAGGATAATCCTCAGACCTCAATGTCTGTAGTTTCCACTGTTTTTGACCAAAGCTGAAAAATAGTCTTCAATGAAATCTGTTGACAGTGGGGTCTGTGGATTAGTCTGAATAACCAGGACATTGTTTGTATAAACAGACATTCGAGACATTGTGTTATTTTCGAAATGGGGTGGGGCAAAGATACTTTTTAAGTATTTGTGTCAAATTTCCTGTCTTCCTTCCCGGGATGAATAAAGGAAGCATTTCCATTTTCCTTTCTATATTACATAGATTGCTACATTAGATTACATAGGATGATAACACTCACTCTTACTCCTTCCTTCATCTTAACATCCCCCTTACTTTCCCCCACTAATCACGACTCCCATCTATACATACACACAGGTACATGCACACTTATTTCTCTATACCATATTTTAGCAGGAGATATCTTAAAATCCCTGCAAATGAATCTGAACCTGTCTGCATGGCTACATAAAAATGTTTGTTTCCCTTTGTGATTTGGGTGAACTGCTACTTAATCTTGAATGCTTGTTGTACTATTCTCACATCCATCTGATCTGCTCCTTGAGTGGGCACAGGCTGTATGGGTTACCACACTGTTGTCAGCTCACTATAATTGTCCTGACCCATTTTAGTATTGGTAGGTGTTAATAGGGCCACAGTTAACAAGATTAAAGGGTGGAGGATAGTCACCACACTCTGCTTTGCACATCGTCATGGAAACGTGCAAAAGTCAGTTGGCCACTGGGAGCTACAGGTCTACATTATTGTTAGTAGGAGTCTAGAGTTAGAGGCTGCCACACACGTGTTACCTGAGGTCAGTCTCTGAGATACTCCTCTGGTGCAAGTCCTCTTCGTTCTCCACCAAATCCTCCTGATGCTCCTTGTCTGTGTCTACCTTCCCCCCTGACCCCCTCCTCCCTCCCTGCGATCTCCCCTCTTTACTCGCCCCTCTCCCTTCTACTCCCCCTCCCCCGCCCGCCTCCTCCTCCTCTAGCACTTCCCCTAACTGCTCATCACCCTCCCGAGACTGGCTCCTTGATCGCAACTGGCTGAAGACGGAGACAGAAGCAAGAGAGCAGCACATGCAAAGCAGAAAGAAAACCAAACAAAGCATGAATATTGTCAACGACGAAAGAAAGACAAACACAGAAAGACAGTGCAGCCAAGATCAAAAGCAGACTGATTCAAATTAACAGAAAACAGAAATGTACACTTACAGCAAAGCACCATGCAAATGAATATGTTTTTTTTTTTTTTTGCTTTGATATGAGACAACACCTGAAGAGATGCAATGTGTTTTATGTTTCAGTGTATGTTGCCAGATATGGACAAATTTCCCCCACAGCTTGAGCAAGCAGAGTTCAACCATTTGGTTCCAGATTTTTCTAAAACAGAGCCAAACCTGAACTCATCACAGTAAGAAAATGACACACAGTGCTAGGCAGTGCATTTTCCTCTTTAAGTTTTAACCAGGTGCAAACCATTTCAAAACTGAAAACGTCTGGACTTGGCAACTTATATGGAAAGACAACTTCACAGTTGAGGGGGATTTGTCTATTCCTGATAACAGCTTGATGGGTTTAGAGAGTCAGACAAAGGTCACTGTCCCCTGGGGTGGACATCAGCCTACCGGATTTTGCGGTTTCCCTGCGGCCTTTCTGATTGGACAGACATGTAGCTCGTGCTGCTGAACCGAGAGGCACTACTGGTTCTCGACACAGCGGACACGTCGCTTACATCACTGTCTGATGACTTTGCCGACAGGTTATCTGAGCCCCGTGGATCTCTGCCCGATCGCTGCAGAGAAGAGAAGACACAAACAGAGCATAAAAGATTATTATTGTGGTGATGTCTTATAACACAAAAAATATTTCTGGTGCTTGACTTGTGCATTCCTTTTGGCAAAACACAAGTCCAACAATTTTAAGTCAATATTCTCTTTAAATGTGGTTACTGTAAAATGGAGACACTCATTTGACTTGAACTTCAAGCAAAAACAAAACAATGCTCACATGCCCATAGCTTTTTAAGGACCAGTCTTGAACAAGATAAGTTCTGCTGCTTAAGTGGGCTGTTGAATGTGAATGATGTAGACTTGTTAGTTTAGCTAATGGTACAGAAAGAACGAGTAGGGATGATGTTGTTACATAAGGCGTATTAGGTGTGCCTTTTTAAAAGTCAGATGTCCTTTATGTACTTCAGTCAAAAAGACCAAAGACAAAGACAAATTCAACTAGTAGGGAAACATAATTCTGAGGGTTGAATTGAGTCTAGGAGCGCAGTATGTTCAGAGGATTTAGAAAAGGCAGTCCTGTCTAAAATATCAGCATCAATCACCTTTCGATAAGCATCTATTAATTGGTGATAAATGCTGCTGATCAGAGAGTTTTGACAAGCTGGCTCTTGTTCTTAATACGTCACCAGAAACAGAACTGTAAATGACAATGATTTGTATGAAAGCATTTTTTTGAGTTTTACTATCTGGTGCTGGTTTATACTGTACTTCTACTCCTCTACTTTCTGGAGGGCAGTATTGTATTTTTCACTCTGCTACATTCATCTGACAACAACACTTAAAAGTTACTTTGCAGGTCAACATTTTAAACGAAAAACATCAAAAAAAAAAAAAAAATCATTATAGATTAAATAGAGCATGACTAGATTTAACTCTCATTTACTTCATTATATGCCCAAGATCCAGAGGCCGAGGTTTTCAGGGTTTCTGTGTCACTTAGTTGGAAGCGGTTTAAATAAACACAACTTTATTTATGATTATGAACTATGTGAGCACAGTATCAACTAAAATTAGGTCTTAAATCTAGGTTTTGACACAGGGGCATTCTACAAGGCAGGGCTACAGAGATAAGGTTATAAAGTAGGACCCACCTCATTAAAAAAATGTACTCTAGTGCCGCAAATTATTAAAAATATTTATTTATAAAAATTATTAAATAACATACAACCAAATGACAAACAGGTAAACTGGGGTATTTGGGGCTGCTGGGGTCTGGGACCCCAGGCCAGACAGGTAATCCAGCCTTACCTGCTTACATGTTAATGCATTTGTAATAAAACAATCCAAGTATAGAATACGTTATGTCATTTTACTTTTAATATGTTAAGTATAACTTGCTGATAATAATGTGTTTGTGGTATTCCTTCTTTAATCTAACTAAAGGATCTGAGTGCTTCCAACAGCGGAAGGCAGACTGTACTGTATAATGTTAAAATCAGTGATAGATTTTTACTAATCTTTCTAACACTAAGGCTTCCTTTTAAGTTCAACTGGGATGACAGCCTTGGTGTCAACATAGTTGAAGAAAATTTGTAGAACTGGATGTGTATATAATATCCTGTGTGTGTCTTCTGGAGACTGTTTATTGTAAGAGAACCTGAGCTGAGTGTTACAGTAACTGTGGTTTTAAGAGCAAGTGCTCATGAGTCTTGTTTAACTATAGTTAGAGCATTGCTTTGTCAATGGCACTTGCATGGAGGATAATGTTCAACAGACAAGGACACCTCACAATTCAATCTGCTTTTTATAGACTTCTAGCAAACACATTGGATGCTCAAACGCAATAGTTCTCATACCACAGACTTAAAAGGAAGAGAGACTTTGTCTTGTATGGCTTGGCACAGACTGCAGCGACACACCAGGCCCGGGCCACGCTCTCTAAACATGCTCAGGACCTCTCCCGAGCAGAGTAGTAAACACTTGACTCTGCATACACTCACTGTCACATTCCTCGAATTTACAACAAAAGGCTTAAAGGCTCAGTTCACCCAAATGACAAAGAGTAAACACATTTCCTCACTTATCTAATATTGTATCAAGCAAGGGTGTTAATAATTAACTGTTTAACCACTGACCAAGAATACTAGTTTTAACCAATAAAGACTTTTAGTTAAACAGTTGAAAGTATTTATTAAATATAATATACTGGCACTATAGGGGGAGATGATGAGACAGTGGAGTCTGCTTCTGCTCAAGCTGGAGTCATACAACGTCGTGATAGCAATGCCATAATGTTGCTACCGGGAGACAGCTACAACACACCTTAACAAGCTTGTGACCCAAAGGCAGAGGTGGACACCTATACGAGAGATAATCCCTGCCTCAGTAGATACTAATCCTCTTTACTGGAAGAAAGGATCAGCAAACTTTCTGTTACACAGAGGGGTCAGTTCAAAATCTGACAAGTTAGCACAAGCTAACACAGCAGCAGCTAACATCCAAACCTGAGCTGTTCAATGGTCCGCATAAACCCACATTTACACCAAAGCCATTTGGTGATGATAACAGTTCGCCATGTAACTGTACACGTGTAGGGCCGGCGGACTCATGATGTCACCAGCGTGGAGCTCACGCTCTAACAGCAGTAGTGTCATGATAAACAGAGAGAGAGCAACAGCAGCGCAAGGAGGCGCTGAGTGAAGCAATACCCTGTGTGCCGCTCTAAGATGATTTTACCAGCTTTAAATAGTGGGTAAAATCACACACTTAGACACCGTCAGTTTGCAGTTAATGATCAGTTAATGAGGGTTGGCTATCATCACAAAAAATGCTTTAAATTAGCATGCCTTGTGTCTAGCCATGCCTTGTTTGTATGGCTTAAAGCAGCATTGTGTATTTCCAGACACTTTGCCCCAGGTTCTCTGGACAATCCCCAGGCCTAATTTAATTTTTCAAATGTATTTTTTCATTTGAATGTCAAGTAAAACTATCTACATACAGTGGCTCACTGTCACCAGGAGCAAGTGTAGATACATATATTTAGGTTTTAGTGATTTGGGTGAACTGGCCTAAAAAAAAAAGTAAGTAAAATTCACTCAATGGTGAAAACCCACCTTTAAACTGAGTTGAATGATTACCTGTTTTGTGATGTTTGTGTAACTCTACCTGTGGGTGTGTGTACACTATGCAAACATCCATGTACATGCGCAGTATGATGTTGATATGTACATGTGCACATGCTTGACTGCTTGCAAAGTGTACCATATGGCCTTTGCACAGCGCAGCCATGCAAACAGTATAATGTAGGTATATGTATTTCTCTGTGACTCTGGAGTGCTGAAGCATGCATCCAGCATATCTGGACATGTTTACCTTGTGGTAGTCTTGCTCCAGTCTGGAGTCAGAGCCCGCTCCCTGCTTGTACTTGTTCATCTTCAGTTTCATCTGCCTGGTCCTCTCCTCCATGTCCATACCTAAGCACAGAGACAAGAGACTGTCAGATGGGGCTGATGCAGTGAGGAAGGCCTGATGGAGGGACATACTGTTATGGTGAGAGACAAGCTTCTGCTGAGCTATGAGCCATGAGCTATGACAGGACAGATCTAATGGGATAAAGCTGAATGGTCGACTGTATTAACAAAGAAACACAAACACAAACAGAAAATACTGACTGGTAAAGGTAAGCTGCGTAACATATAAAACAGCTACATTTGTATCAACTGTCACAATTTCAGGCTCATTTAACCACATCTTTTTAATTGAAAAATAATCAATTAGCACAATTTATTGATTCCTGCTTCATAGTGTAGAATCTTTGGACACTAATACTACAGTAAACAAAATGTATGACCTTCAACAATGCCTGTGACCCATGTTGGGACACATAGGATTCTAGATAAATGCCAAAATTTCTGAATGACCCAAATAAACTGGCCAGCGCATCCCTCTCAGTTCAAAGTGAGAGGCTTGCAAAATCCTGTTTGTCCACCTCATCTCCTCCTAAATTCAATTTGAGCAATGTGCTTTGTTTCATCTTGCTGCAAGCGCATTTGCACTGTACAAACCTCACGCCATAATCAATACAGAAGCTGAACCTTAATGCCACTGCATAAGAACTATGCACATTTTGTTAAACTAAAAAGAAAATAAAACACAAAATAATACCTTACAACAAATGCTTTCTGTTGCATGTGTTCTTCTCTGCAAAAACACTCACCACCGAATTATGACTTTCCTGTTGTACTTGCGTCTCCACTCTCTCCACTTGCTCTCTGTCTCTACTTTTGTGTCATATGACGGCAATGACAAAGTGAAGATGATTGCACACATACAAATGCCATGCACACATACGGTATGCCTATAGCTTCACATACATACACGCACACGGACAAAGAAAAGCAATACAAGCTGAGAGCAAATGAATGACTGCATTCGTGAGGCAAAGTGAACTAATCTCATTAGAAGTGAATTCATTCTCTGCCTCTCTTGGTTAATTGTTTACAGTGTCACCACTGCTTTTATAACATCTCAAGCCTACACACTTCTACTTCTTTAGTTTTCTCTAAATGACAGGGTTAGGGTCATGTCATGTAACTGTCAATCAATAAACTGCTTGTTATGTCACAATGAACTAGTGATTGTTTCGCAACCTAAAAACTTCTTCAGCTATTGTAGTTATGCTACTTTTGAAGTTACAGCGTGGTTTGAAAGTGTGGTGACTTCGTCCTCTGACTACGAGGTTAAAGCTGCAGCTTTTCTGTGATTTGAGGGTCTTTACAGCCCAGTCAAATAAACAGTGTGGGAACTGCTAAACACTTTAAACATAGCCATCCAATTGTAGGGAACAGAAAGTAATTGGACATGATATCATGAAGTTAAAGAACAGTTTGACATTTTGGGAAATGCGCTTTTTAATTTTCCTGCCAAGAGCATGATGAGAAAATTGATACCGCTCTCATGTCTCTATGGTAAATATGAAACTGGAGTTAGCAGCTGGTTAGCTGGTGAACACTCAAAGAAAGCTTGCCTACCCCTGTCAAAGGTATAAAACTGAATTCATGCCCTGAATGTCAGTCATTTTATCATATTAAAGTGAATGTGAATTTGAACCAGATAATCAAAAATATAGTCATTCATGTATTCCTTCCTGTTTTTTTGTTTTGTTTTCGTCAATTAACTTATACTTGAACAGGCTACAAAATAAATTTGTTGAAAACATGTGTCCACAGAGAGAGTAATCCAAATAAGGAAATTCTGCCATACATTGACAGCAAGTTTTTCCTAGGTAGAAAATCACACAGTGTCTCATGTCAAGACCAGCAGCAAAGAAACCACAGTAGCATGACGATGATCATGATAGACACAGTCTATCCGCAGCAAAATAAAAAGAAATGACAAAGAAGCCGGAAGCATCATCTACAGAACGACTAAGAGCGCAAACGGCACAAGAGAATGGAGGCGAGCAAAGCAGGAAAAGAGGTGAGGGGAGGTGGGTGGGGAGTCAGAGAGGAAGAAGAAGAAGAGGAGGTTGAGTCAGAAAAGAAAGAGGGTGAAGAAGAAGAAGAAGGGACAGACCTGAGTTCGTCCAACCTGGTGAGTCCGTGTCTTCTGGGATCACATCACAGAATGGACAGACACAGACAGAGGAGAGGAAGATGGATGTGAGAGGATGCACGAAGGGTAAGGGGCGGGAGACGGAGGAGAAGAGGGGGAAAGGAGGGAGGGTGACCCCATCACCGTGATCACCGAGTACGCCAGGTTTGAAGGCTCAGAGTGAAGAGGAAGAGGATGGAGGGTCGGGAGGGAGGAAGGGAGGGACACAACACGACAACAATACGACACGACAATGACAAAACAACAAGAACAGAACACACAAACAAAATCATAGAGTACACCAAGAACACACAAACTCCACCATGGGCACAGTGAAAAGTCAAAATAGAGCAAGAGGGTGCGAGGCCAGGAGAGGCTGAGGTAGAGGCTAAGAGTTTAGTTATTAGAGATCAGAAAGGGGGGAAGAGGTTGGGAAGGTGAGGTTCTGTGCTTTAAAGGAAAAAGAGCTGAAACAGTAAAGAGATGTTAATGCTCCCAACCAGATAGAAACTGGAGACCTCTGAGGATAGGCGGAGGAGAGGGGGGAGAGGAAAGGAGGGTAAAAGGAGAAGTGGATGTCACTTGAGTCTGCATGGGGCAACTGTGAGGAGACAGCCTGGAAAAATAACATAAAAGAAAGAAAAAAAAAAACACAAAACAACACAAACTGAAAGCACAGAGCAGCGAGCGCACAAAAGAGAGAGCCGACTACCTCACAAAGTTTCAGCAAAAAACGTGAAAGTTGACAAAAATTCCAACGTAACCTGAGCAGAGTGCAACAATGCACTCTCAAACACACACACACACACACACACACACACACACAGCGTCAGCTACAGTATCTGTCTCAAAAACAGTTATGCAACAACAAGATCGACTCCTTGCTTTCAGGCAACTCTGTTGCTTCCAATTACATATTCTCCTCCTTTTCGTATTATTCATGTCCTTCTCTCTTTCCTCTCAGCCTGCTGAGACCCTGAATATTCTGAGGAGGATTTTGTTTCCTTTCTCTTTCCCCCCCAAAGAAGAAATGTGATGTAATTTCTCTATCATGTTCTCTGTGTGTGTTTTGATCCTGTGTAAGCAACCACACGTGGACCCACATGACCTCAGATCGTGGGGACAACATCAAGGTCAGTTTGTAATCAGCAGCCTCTGTGACCCCTCCTCGGAGTCAGGCTGCCCCCTCTGTCCACCATTCAATTATTCCTGTTCTCCAACCTTCCTGTCTAATCTCCGTCCAGGAGTCTGAACCTGACAAAAACCAACAGTGACAGCTGGGAGGGCAAAAGGAGCCCACTCCAATCAGACTTAATTCTCATACCCCTTACACTGAATTTGCATTTAGCTCAATTAGTACTCCATTAGGGTGAATAATGAAGTGTCACATGAATAAAAAGACAATGTGAGACATTTGCCTCACCAGCTTTCATCTCTTTGTGGCAGCTAACATCATCTCATTAGAGAGTCAAATGATAATCAAGGGAGCAAGTGATTTTTTTTTCTCCTTACTTCAGCTGCATCATGTAGGTCATCAGGATAAGAGAGTGATATATTAAGACAGAGATGGGAGAGGAAAACTAGAACAAGTCAGTGTGGAAAAGTCTCCTGTGGCCTGTGGGTTAATACTGCGTGGTATTAACATCTCATATTTAACTCAACAGCCTCTAAATGATAAACTATTCCAAGACAACAGACCCCAGCTCCACACACAACAGCAAGCTAAAGTTAGATGTTCTAAAATATTCAGTTTTTACTCTATCACGGTACCTACATTTCCACAATAGAAAATAGCAGCATCAGGTCAATGTTACTAGGGCTTGACAAATACTAAAAATGAGCTCAACTTCCATGATTCTAAATCTGAATTTTGATTTCCATATCATAGCTGACATTTGGCTTTTCTCTTCTCTGTCAAGCGTTCTTCAAGTAACTTTAATGTTTCTTATGTGAACAGTCAGAGCAGTCTTTGTGCATCATCAATAATTAATTAATAATAAAAAATCTTTTTTTGTCAAAATTTTACTAAAATCAGGTGTTCCCTAGTTCCCTGTACATAGAAACCAAATATAATAGAACAGAAAAACACAATGCAACTTATTGTCTATATGCTTCTCTTCTCCAGGACTGACATATCATTCAGTTTCAACATTGAGTGGTCAACTAGGCATATACCTATCTTAGATCCTAGATGAAATACATGCAACGTGACTTTCAGAGCAATATCATCCTACCTGTTTTGGTTTCGTCCATATGTTTATAGAAGAAAAGATTCAAAAATTGAACTACTGCACCAACTGCAAAAAGCTAGTTGAAAAGTTTATGTAAACCCTACATCATCCCTTGATCATATTTCAGTCTTTGGCATCTGATGTAAGTATAGCATCGTTGTTGCTGATGTTGTTGTTGGCGGTGGTGTGTGCTTGTTATGGAGCACAGAATCAATGACTGGTATGGGAAATAGTGAATAACAGTTGGTGGTGAAGGTTGTAATTAAAATTCCTCCCTCACACACAATCACTGTTGAGAGGCCTTGACCTGCCTGGAGATAGCTTTCAATATAAAGTAATGTGAGTGTGATCAAGATGGTTAAGAGGATCATGCTCAGTCAGCCTTTCCAGGATACATTAAGGTGGAAACAATAAAGAAACAAAGAGAAGGAGAGCAAGGAGGAGAACCAGGGAGTTAAGAGAGAGACAGAGACTGAAGAACAAAGAGGACAAAGGAGAAAGTAAGAGACTGACTGTTCATTACAGTTTGAATCTCAGGCAGTGGGAGGCTCAGGCTTTAGTTAGCCCAAAACACCAGCATTACATGCAGTTACATGCTAATAGTGAAGTAGTTAGCAGTTAAAATGCTCATAGAATCAGAAGTTGAGGCACGTGACCGTGTTTCTTCTGGCTTTGTTTTAACATTTAATGATGTCTCTGTTTAAAATTGCGTGCAAAGCCACCACAGCAAAGATCCTGACATAACATATCAGCAAGTTACATAACAGGTGAGCATAAGGTGGCTTAATTCAAAGGGGGGTGAAGACCTGTTTCCATGGTAGCACATTGAGCCAATACAGCAAACGCAGCACCTCAAGACACCCGTGGTGTTGTCATTACCTTAGCAACACATTTCATGCCTTCCCGCAGTATGTCAATGGACGACAGCAATTCATAAAACATAACTTAATTAAATTAGGTGTGACACTGTTCCGTGACACTTTTTTCTTTGTTTAGGGTAAATAAATGTGTTGTCCTAAATCATTTTTCAAATGCTTAGTGATGATGAAGAGATCAGAGTGTCTACAGAAACATTAGCTCCATGCTGCACCACAAAATCACACAAAGGCTGGAGAGACAGGAAAACAGGGGGACGCCATCCAGAGGCTGACCTGGGCAACCTCATGGTTATCATCAATCACTCTGCTGGCACATACAAAATATATAGAGCGCACTCTCTTTGCATTATCTATTTTTCTTTTAACATTTTTCTTACATCCAGCTGCTACTGCACATTGTCCAGGTCTGTCTTTGGCAAAGCTGAAATCCAGCTGATAAGAATCCACACAAACTGTGAACGACAGCGCAGGAAAACTCTTCAATCAGAGATCACTTTGATAGAATATTGTTTAATATTTTGAAGGTGCACACCTTTATATGAGTCCATCAATATGAATCAACTGATTATCTTTTCTTGCTCTGCAGTAAACACTGTTCACATGAAGAATTTCAATCTTACTCAAATTTACCTTTTTGTCCACTTGACACTGTGACGAAAGGATTCCAAAATCTGCCATCAACCCAATAGAGTACCATTGTTTTTTTGGCTGGTGAGTGAATCAAATCTAGCAAACAATTAGCAACCACTGGATGACTTTGCCCACCTAATATTGATACATATGTTAAAGCTAAGAGGTTTCGGGAGCAAGTTAAGCAGTAGCCCACTTTATGTAAAATGCTGCTTCAAAGGGTTTCCACCCTGACCAGAATACAGTTCTCTAGAAGAACAATAATCATTTGATCATATTTAAAGATATTGAACATTGTGCAAAATATTGCCAATCAGCAGCTTCAGTACAAAAGAATTTGTATAAGACTTCTATCTTAAAACAATATTGGTGAACAGAAATTCAGAATGTACTTCTTAACACTAAAAGAAAGCCAAAATTTGGAGGTGGAGGCCCATGAACTAAAATGAGTCTGACACCCCTAAGTTAGGCCATGAGGAAGCTGTACCTCGTCACCTTCATGTATTAACGGTACAGCCAGGTAGTAGCAACACAGCCTTTTTTACCTTTAAACTTTTATTTGTCCCTGGAGGGCAATTGTTTTTTCTTTTCTATCACAACAGTTGGATACATTCACTTAGTTGGTTTCTCTTCATGGACTCATCCAATTAATGGTGAAAAAAGTCAAATACTCTATCAAAGTGATATATGGCTTTGCAGTGTCAGAAATCCACATCCAGACCAACCAACCTGTGTCAGTGAGGGAGGGCTGTGGCTGTGTCCCTCCATTGGACAAAGTGCCATTCAACCCTCGCTGCTGGTCCTCCCATGTCACTTCTACAGCAAGACACACGCACACAGATACAGATGTATATATATCACACACACACACACACACACACACACACACACACACACACCGGTTGGTAGACTACAGAAATCTTAGAGACCTTGGATTATTGAGGGAACTTTTTGTACAATCCTGCACAAAATGTGAAGGAAAGATTTCACCTTTAAATTTACAGTTTACATATTAAAACAACTATACGTGTCTTTTGTAGTGATGACAGAGGCCAGTGGAAGAACTGGTAAGAAAGAAAAAGACCTCGTTGCCACTTCAGCACTGAAATCATGGACAGCTCCTCATCAAAGTTAATGAACTTTGCTCCATCTGCTGGCCAACAGATGTAATAGTCTGTAAAGTTCTAAAAACTGAGAGAATAGACTCTGAAATGCAGAGAATTCAGGAAACACTAAACTTAATTATTGTTTGTTGAGATGCAATAATTTATCCTAATTTTTAAACAAAAATTGCAAACAGCCATAAACATGAGTATGTATGACTGAATCTTAAGGAAGTACTGTGCAGTGTGTGTGAGTGTGTGCATGTTCAATAATCCATGTCTAATTAAAATGATTGGCAAGTTCACAATGGAAATAGAGAGCTCTTTCTTTATGAGGTGGAGCTGTGCAGAATTAATTTCTATTAAAGCAGACAGCAGATTTGGGGAGTACTGAAGTCAGAGAGGGACAGACTAGCAGAGATCACAACGACAGCACTCTGTGCATATTAACATCAGCTTCAGCTACATTAAACTCTCTAATTTGATCACTCCAAATCAACTCAACATGAGCTAAGCACACTTAGTATATATAATATATAAAATGTGGACAAAGATAAGTTTGACTATATAAACGTGCTACGACAAATAAGTAGGAAGAGTCACCACTAGTCGTGAAGTATTAAGAATCGCAGATGCTAGTGAATGTCACACATGAAGAACTTGTGTTGACTGAGAAAGCCCACACAGCAAAGTCACGCCATCACACTATTCACAGGACTTGCCTTTCCTCCCATTTACCGGCGGGCCTTGGGGTTTTTCATCACAGTCTGCGGCTAGTGGAGAGACAGATGGAGGCTCATGAAATGATGGAGCTCTGAAACCCTATACTGGTACTGTAAGTCACATTAATGAGGCAACTCACTCTGTATGTGCTCAAACACAGATGCACATACATCCACAGATCCGCACACAAACACAGCGCTATCCTGAGATGCCGTACAAAAATGCTATAAACTTTTGGTTAATAAAACTGTACAATGTGTGGTTAATTGCACCACGCATTTGCTGCTAAATTCATTATCCAACATGAGACCCTCTTACAGCAGCTTTGGCCTGCAGAATATCAGTCAGAGCACAATGATTATAGACTATCTGAAAGGAGAATGTGGCTTTTTCAGAAAGCTTACACTGTATCCACGAAGTCAGTCAGCACTACAGCGATGGCAGTGTTGAGTAATAGCACCACACAGTCAAAGGACAGAAGCACGCCACATAAACAGATGGGAAAGTAGGAAGTGGAAACTGTGGGGAACTCCAGTTTCTGCCAACAGTCTGGCTGTTCATTCAAGCCTGTGCATGAATGTACTGTACATAAACACATACTGTACATTACTCTCATCCAAAAACAAAACAAGATTCTAACTCCTAAGCAGAGCTTGTACTTTTAATATCTTCTTTGTGAATGAACATGAAATTCTTTTTTTAAGAAAACTCAAGCAGTGTCATATATTTCAAGACAAATGACAAACACACGTTGCTGCAGGATTGTTTTCAGGCTGTTTCTGTATTGTTACACACCTTGGCGACCATTTTGGGGTTCAGGTGCCCCAAGCTCCTCCCCTGCTCCCTCTTAGTAGTTGCCACACATGAACCAATAACAAACAAGACCATTAGATTTGTGAAAGTGTAAGGTATGACTAAACTTTAAAGTACAGCAGCGAGATAAAACCATAGCAGTTTTATCAACAATCCAGCTCTTCTTTGTGATCAGCGAGGGGCAATAACATGGATTCAGTCCATAAAACGCTACACACACACACACACACACACACACACACACATTTGCATTACATAAGCTGAGTGCCATACAGCTCTGTGGGAGCTACAGCACAAGGACAGATCAATACTTCCCCCCACTGCCCACACACTGCCACTGTCCTGAAAGGTACGGTAGAGAGAGACACACACAAATACAAAGAAAGAAAGAGGGAGAGAAAGAGAAATGGGGGAGTATAAACTCCCTGACAAAGAGAAAAGGTAGAAAAAGAGATTGGGACAAGAATAAAGAGAAAAAAGGAACATAAAGAAGGGATGGAGAGGTCCAGACAGAGAGAGCTTCAGAGTGATAAAAAGATGGCACAGATACAGAAGAAGGTCAGGACTGAGAGAGAGAGAGAGAGCAAAGGAGAGGGTGAGGAAGATGGAGAGAGAGCGAGACGGGCTTGTTGGCCGCCGTACAGAAGACAGGGGAAACCCTCATGGACTCTGACAATGATGAAAGAGTTCTACGAGTGCTTTGACAAGTTCTCCAGAACCGTCTGCGCCTTTTCTCCTCTGTCTATCTTTGACCCAGTCATTCCCTCCAATCACTGCAAAGCTACATCAGTCTTTGGTTTTCACTGCCTCTTGATTAAAAGACACAGGTACAATAATCATTGCTTTCATTGCAGTTCTTCATACAATACACATCACAAGCCGCTACAACACATTTACAAAACATTTGTTATAGGAGTGCTGAGGAACAAATAGGACTTCAAATGTCACTTTGTAGTTGTGAAGACATCAGAAAGTTCAAACTATTGTGCCTTAATCGCAGCTCAAAGCCTTAATTTTACCCTGTTTATGTGATATAGATAGTAAAGCATTTGGTGAGGTATCTCAGCAGTCCAAATAGTTAGAATAACTCAGTAACTGCCAGACAAATACAAAGACATCGAGAGTATAACTCAAAACATTCAAACAGGGAGCCTACATTTGAACACAACACTGGCACAATCAATAGTAGAATCCAGACAGGCCTACAGGTTAGTAGAACATGACGGCACAGGACACCCAAACTGTACGTTAAACACAGCTGCAACAGAGGGAGGGTTCAAGGAGCATAGAGTAAGCTTAGCCTCCAATGAACCCAGTCACCCGCCGTTGCAGACGGGGTTTGGTCCTTCAAAGTGAGGTGCAGCTCAACCAGCACTCCCAGTCTGAAAGACTAAACACATACATTCAGGTACAGACCTTCACAAGGCTCTGTTCCTTCGTCTCCATCTTCTGAGAGAGAAATGGAAAAGGAACCGAGCAGAGATGTTATGGATGGAAGGCAAAAGTAAACACTAATCAAACAAAAAACAACAAAGAAAAATCCCCCTGCATATAAGATATGATCTAGAGCTTATACTGAAAGATGCCATCAGCAAATAAGAATCCCTTCTGTCTCAGTTGAAAGTGAAGTGTTACAGCAGCTGCTGTAAAACCAAATCTCTTTCTCAGCCCCAATCAGGTGGGCCACCAAATAAAAGCTACATCATTATATAAGGTTTTGAACAGAAACACGCTATCGCACTGATGGACACATCTGTATGTCCCTTCACAAACAGTAACCCTGTAATACAAATAGGAAACAACCAGGCGACTTACTTCTGTCTTTCCCCGTGGGTGGAAGCTGTGGGAGTTGCCGTCCTCGTCTACTGGACATAGGGGTACTGGTGGGACTGGTCTGGACTGATCCACTACGAGGATGCGCCCTACATGACAAACAGTGGTGGACAATAGGGTAAGACAAAAATTAGGACCAGATCTGATAGTGGATGCAGGGCCTTGCCATGTTGCACCCACATCACAGTGTGAATAAAGTGAAGAAATTTTCAGTTTGAAGTTTGAAGGTAAAGCTTAAAATAAAAAGTGAAGCTATCTACTATAATGGGTTGCTTGATTTAATCTACTCATGTTGGATCAGTTTAATAAAAAAGCAGATATGTTACATCACATATTGTCATGTTCTGCTGTGTATTACTGTCAGGTTCAATTGGAGATAATCAGTGACAGCAATTGTACCAATGCGAAACTGAGATCATCGTATTTGTTTAATGATTGCAAGCTGAACTTTCTATGTGACAGACCTAATAAAAACAGTTTACAGCTTGACATAGTTTCACATTACGTTTTCACGTTTAGTAATTTTGTGAAGAAGATTCCTGATTTTTTGAAATCTACAAAGTGTCTTGACTCTCCAAATATAAAACTGATGCACACAACAATGATGTTTGGCACATGGCATGGGAGTGGAGGGATACATCAACTGTAGGGAACTGAGCTGCAATAAAAGATGCCAGGTGTGAATCGCATGTACAGTCGACTCATCAAGCTGCAAGGAGAGAAGAGTTCAATGCAGAGACAGCAGACCAGTGCGACCATGCGTTCAGAGTGCCCCCAAAAGGCTTCAACTCAAAACAAAAGAAGAAAAGAACAGAATGCCATCACAGGATAAACAGCATCAGTTGATGTTAGTAATGAAATCAAAGTAAAAAATGTTGGCCCATCACTGCTATACTCACGCAAGCGTATGAGCAGTGTGTTCCAAATTAAAACATCAGCACGCCATCTACGGTGTCAGGATTGTCGTGCCTGGAACATGTGTAAAGAAAATGCAGCACCGGTGCTTTTGGGGACAAAACAGAAAGTGGCTGGGTGGGTGGTGGGGTAGTTGTGAGGGGGAGGTGGGTGGGGTGAAGTGAAGTGAGGCAGGGTAGCAGGGTGTTGGGAAGGGTGGAAGGTAGGTGGTAGTGATGTGGTTTTTCTGGTTCATTCTGTGAGTTAGTCAGGCTTGGGGTGGGTGGGAGCTCATGGGGCGGGGTCTAAACTGGTTGAGTTCTACAAAGGTTCTAGTTATGCAAACATTTAGCAGAGGCAGAGCTGCACTGGGAGCAGAGATAATCATACTGGTTGTTTTAATACTCAGTGCTTGGGTAAAAGAACCAGAGATTTTCACAAAGTAGCTATCTTCTAACTAGACTTGTAGATTATCAAGTAAAAAAGCAACTGTCAGTACATAAGAATATAAAAACAATGACTTCTTTTGATTGACTTCTAGGACTGACAAAATCCTCCAGGAGAATCTCCAGTCTAACTAGCTTACCTATATAGCCTAATATATAGCTATTTGGGTAAGCTATGTAGCTAGCGGGGTTGATAGGCTAACTAACTGAGTTTTAAGACCTCTGTATGTCTATAATGAATATTCCCAGTTAGCAGCCTTAATGTATTCACTGGGCCTTAGTCTCATAATGTTTAAGTTTTCTAGTCTACTTATTGATGTTTTAAGCAAATGTTTAAATTATCTCTCCCTCCAGAGTAGTTGTGCCTCAGGGAAATGATTGTACAACTAAAACCCCAGTCTGCTCCTGTGCTAAGCTGGTTAGCGTCTCCGATCTGGGTCACACCTCGTCAAGGCAGGTGAGGGGGGGGCGGACCTCCCAGATGGCAGAGACGGCATGGACCTCATGAGCGACGAGTCGTGAGGGCGTTCAGTGGAGCGCGAGCGGGATGTGGGGCGCTCTATAGTGGGCCGCTGGTCTGCAGAGCGGGACCTGCTGTGATACTCGTGTCTATCCATGGCTCCGTGGTTCCTACAGAGGTTATTGAGAGATAGGCAGGCACTCAGTGAGGCCCCAGCAGGGCAGGGACAGTATGCTAGCAGCGTGGACAGTATGGAGGGCGAAAGAATTTTGCTGCACTCTCAAAACTCCTTTAAAGTGCTTGTGTTTGAGTAACATACCTGTCTTTTTGCATATTTAAACCAATTGTGCTACAAATCACATAGTATGTATACATTACTGCTGACCATTTTCCACGTCATTCAGTCAAAATTCTCAACCTGTTTTAACCGCCTGCTGTTTTATGGAAATTAACTTGACACTTGCTTAAGAAGGCATTCAGAATGAACATCATGTGTGTTTTTGTTATGCTTAAATTTCACTGCATTTGCACTGTAATGTAGATGCAGATTTCTAAATCTATCTGCAGTTGACATGTTAGACACTGCTATGAACTACTACTTTTCTTGTACTGAAATCCATGTATATCGAGACTGCATGTAAAGTAAAAACACACATTAAAAAAAACAAAAACAAAACTGCAGCCTGCTTTGAAAACTGGTCTGTCATAATGACAAGTATATATGATTTGCAGCAAATTGACTAGAACAAGCAGAAATACAGGTACAGTCCCTTAAAGTGACATAATGGAATTATTCTGCAACACGTGGAAAATAGTACAATAGTAAAAGCCAACCTGTTTCAGCAGTAACAACATTAATCAATGTTACAGAATTGCAGGTGAAGTTGACAGTTTCATTCAACTAACATGCAATTCTTTACTTTTAACATTACAGCTTTGTCATTTATTTTCCATAAGTCGCTAAATTGCTTTTTTAAGGGTAGACAGTATGGACAGAGGGCTAAGTGACCCTGTGTGGTTTCTGGTCTCTGTAGTGACAAAACAGTGAAGTCCTCAGGTTGTGCACAACTGGCAGGGACCATGTGGTGTCTCTCTGTACATGGTGGGTGAGTGTTCATTTGCAGTCTGTTTGAGGTAGAGTGAAATGTGAGGGAAAAGTGAAGTGTATCTTTACATTGCATTTGGCTTGTTATATCTGTTAATTCCTAAAAAATGCCCAGTCGTGATAAGTATTTTTGGCACAGTGAGGATTAAGGCAAATCTTGTTGATCTGAAGAGCTGGAGGGAAAAAAAGAGCAGGTGAGGTTTCTTAAGATGAAGAAAAAAAAACATTTTCATAATACTACATCACACTGCACGTATAATAACAAGTGAAGGAAATATTCAACTTGGCCTTTGGACATGGGTTTTCATGAGTACAGAAGTTTAGAGCATGCACACTGTTTGTGAAACTGTACAAATTCAGAAATCTTGAGTCTTTCTAATGTTCCACAGTTTTTATACCTAATAAGATAAACAGGATTTAACTAAACCATTATAACATTTTTATTCTAAAGCGCAGGAGACATGTTGGTGTCTGCACAATACAAATAGGTGTCAGCTGCTTCTAATAAGGCTAACAGACACCAAAAGATTTCATCTGAAACATGACTTTGTTGACAATGTTTGACAATGTTAAAGACAAACTTTTTCTTTAGAATCTTTTCAGTTATTTGACCTTTAATTAAGTCAATCTTGTCAGAGTCTTATAGTGTCTGTAGCCTTTTGCAGTATGAAAAATTGTCCAGTAGAGGAGATGTCCTTTTTGTCTCCAATAGCAAAACAAATGCTCATCAGTCAGTGACCTTAAGTAGCCTTTAACATCCTTTATCTACAGTCATTTACAGCGATGGTCAACATAATCATTAGTGGATTCACATCATGAGCTTGTTATGGCCAAAGATTTATGGATAATGCGAAGGTTATGTCCGTTACAAATCAAACTTCTCATTAGGTGTAATTTGATGGATATAATCATGACATACACATACTGCACTCTTGAATGGCACTGCTTGCCATATTCTCACTGGATTCACACGGAGTCCAAAGTATTAGTTTTCTGTGCTTGGAGAGGCTGCTGTTTTGATGTGTATACGCTGCAGGCTTTGTTCCACTCAGGGTATACTTTGGGGCGATGCACTTAAACAACAGAACCATGAAAAACATTTTCTCATGTTCTTGGGGGAAATCACCTAAGCTAAGACACTTGCCAAAAGGCCCATCTCTGTTTGTTTTTCCTCTTCCACTTGCCTTTTGTTTCTTACTTCTGCCCTCATTTCTTTTCAGTTCTCAGTGTTGCTTTTACTCTGTCTGGCTGCAGACAGAAACAAACTGTGTCTGTATGAAGAGAGGAGGGAAATCTATTCTATTCCTCTGTGGACAACCTCTGTGAAGATGCTAGCTACTTTCCTTTCTCTGTTGGTTCAGACAGAAAGAAAGGAAGAGAAAAGAAGACGGAGGGCTCTCATTAATGGCTATCTAGGCTATAGGCTGAGCCTGAAGTCAAGCCAAGCCAGGCCTCAGGGAAACTTTGTGACACTTTAATAAAGTCAGTCAGGCTCTCGGGCTGGGTTCTGAGGACTCATCACTTTTTTCCTCCTGGAGAGGAGAGAAATGGCACAAACATCACGTTATTCCTGACTGAAAGCCAGATGGCAGCAGGCGAAAGATTGAAGACGGAGAAAAGTGGAGTCATTTACAGCTTTTCTCTGAAGGGGGGGGACGATGCAAGTTCTTTCTTTTTATTGGTGCACCAGGACGCTGGCGTGGGTCCTGGAGATGGATGGGTGTCAGCAGGCCTTTCTATGGGTGCTTGGAACAGCCTGGCAGCCCATTCTGGCCAGACACAAGAAGCCAAAGGGCACACACAGAATTTACAAAGCTACTGTGCAGCCCAGAGCGATGCATCAGCGATGCCATTGGTGAGCAATAAGCAGCTGCCAATAGAATGTAAAGAAGGACAACACTACAATTCACACACACCACTGAGCAACATACTGCTGTTGGTAAAATGTACATGGGTACATAAACAAGGACATCCACGAAGAGACAATTAGGTATTGGCCAGCACTTTACTCAACAACCAGTGTACACAGAGCTGGCATCAGCAACACAAATAGCTCTGAGCCTCAACATACAGAGGCAGTTGTGTATTATTTTTTCACATCTACACAACTTCAGAGCTGTGATGACGCTGTAACAAAAACCGATATCAGACAGGATATCATTTTCTGTCATCACATGTACGATCACGCATAAATTAAAGACGGACGAGGGACAACTTGAGGAGACCACAAGATGGCGGATGCACGGATGCAGCAGCAGTGCATGTCAATACCTCTCATAGTCATAGTCGGAGGAGTAGGCGCCTTCAGAATAGGCGCGGGCCATCCTAGTGGAACGCAGTAACCTGACTGCTTCCTCTCTGCAGATTGGGTACACGCGATGGTTGCGGCTGGCGAAAAAATATCACAACTGGTCAGCATTTTTAATTTTTTCAGCAAAAGGGGAAGTAACATGAAAAAAAATAACCTGGAAAGGAAGAAAAGTTGGAGTACACCTTCTATATTCCCACTTATTTCACAGATCCACAGTGATTACATATAAACTGAAAGCTATTCACTATACAATGAATATAACATGTTTGCAGGAGAAACCACCTCTGCTGGACAAAAGTTCACAACCATAGAACACTTATCCATTTTCAGTATTGCCATGGTCACTCTTTCAGTGGATAGAACGAAAAGAGGAATGAGGAATTTGCTCATCATGGAATCACACTTGCTCACATGGCACATTTTTGGAGCAAAATGAGAGGAATGTTTCTATGGGAATGACTGAGATAATAAAAAGAGAGAAAAAGCTGATACTGGATGGATGAAGTGTATGGCCACAGAGTCACTCATTTTCTCAATATACTGTTCTACTAAAAAGTAACACAAATTATGTATATATTTGATCTTTTTCAGAGGAAGTATATACTTAACACAACACTGATGGCACTGACAATGGCCTGGTAATAAGAAGCAGCCTCTTCAGTGCATCCAAAAAACATGTGTGATGTCTTCAACACAGTGTAGTTAAGCTTGGAGGACGGCTGTCAAGCATAGTATGAGGCATAGACTGTAGTGATAGAAATTAGGCCATAGTGCCAGTGCCATGTGTTCAACACCCAATTGAAATAGGTTGGAGTTTAGGGGGTGTTGGGATGGAAAGGTGCAGAGATGGGGCTTCATGCATGCTCAGGTAAAAGTCTACCTGGGGTCCTTTTGAGGATCATCAAGAGGCTGAGTATGTCTGGTTCGAGGTAGGGTGAGAAAATGGCTGCAACCACATGGAGGGAGGAGAGAAGACAGAGATGGATCTGAGATGGCGCCGAGGAAGAAACGGAGGAGGAGGAGGAGGAAAGGAGGGAGAGAGAGTGAAAGAATTGGAGATAGACAGAATCATAGGCAGACAGATGGAGGGGTGAGGAAACCAAAGGAGAGAGAACGAGAGATTCCTCAAAGAAATAGGATGTAAAGAGACAGAGAAAGCTCATAGGAAAGGTTGATGTAACAGTTTCAAAGAGGAAAAACAGGCGAGGAAGATAAGAGAGGCTGAGAAATCGGATGGTGAGGAGATGTCTTCCTCAGCTTCACCACACAGACAGATGAAAGTGGTACACCAAACACACCAGCAGCATTCACGCAGGAAAGAACAGAACAGCACAGTCCAAACACCTAAACCCACTTGATGTCTCTTCAACTGAATGATTAAAAAACATAAGACCATGCACATTACAGAAGATTTCTACTTTTACAGACACATATAAAAAGTAGGAAAATACAGAGAACAAAAAGATACAAGTTTTAACAAAATAGCAGCATCACAAAAAGCTATGCATATTCCAGATGAGATTTTCTTCTAATATCGTCAGAGTTCTGGTACAATTCCAAGTTCTCCATGACTCATTTCCTGTGTCATTTTCAACTGTTTTCAATAAATAACCGGACACTGTTAATTAAAGCAGCTGAAATACACTCAAGTGAGCACTGTCCCAGACAATTTAGATAAGTGCATTTTCTGCGTCTGACACTGATTTAGGCCAAGCCTCAGAAATATCAAATAAAGTTAATTTGACTTGGGAAAGTAGCTGCGGCCTGGCAGTGCCAAGGCTATGATTGGACTCTTGGAGCAACATTTTCCTACCCTCACAGAAAATAAGTGCTGATGGAGGATAACTGATCACTTCCCCTTGACCACCTTTTCCATAAAGATAGTGAGATACATGCAAATAATGTATACTGTTTGCAGCATTTGCAGCGCTGGCTCCAAATGTTCCCTGCATAATTTCAGCCTCCTGATTCTGAGATGGAAAAACCTAACTGTTAATTACTCCTCTTACGCAGTGCAGTCTTACCAGAGTCTGGTGGTTATGTTGGAATTTAACTGTGATACAACTTTTCTGATGAATCAGTCTAGTGACAACTTCATTTTTATCTTTACGGATCATACTATTTATTGGCTATTTGCTGTGTTTGTTTGTTTTCACTATATCATTTCTCTTTTGGAGCTTTGGAATAATAATGAGAGGAATATAGAGGAAGCAAGTATTAAGGTAAAAAAAAATCTACACCACTGTATCAGCTCAAAAATATTATGATTAAATATTTCCAAGGAATAGAGAAAGTTGCTCTTTAACAGCAGGAATAGAAGAAAGATTAAAAGTACTCACACACAACATCATCTTCCACAGAGTTCAAGGCAGACGGCATCGTGCATAAGTGTATGCGTGCATAAACACCTTCCTGCATGACTACTCAACAGCCCCCACTTGTGCTTGTCAGCATCTGTTCATGCATGCCCGTATATATACATGCATCCACTGCACACAAGTGTAAGCTGGAGTGTGTGTGTGTACCTGTCAGGTGAGTAGTTATCTTCGGACACACTGTGGTGGTCCACTCTAGTGGAGGAGCTGTACTGAGAAGGCCTAAGGTCAAAGGCTGGGTCCAGACTTCTGCTGTGTGACAGAAGTGGACTGGATCACCCCTCATGTAGTTTAAACACCACATACACTGCCCCCTACTGGCCAGGGGGCCTCATTTTTATGTGAGGTGTTCAGAGTAACTGTGTGAAATACTGCATCCTACATAAGGGCGATGTGGCACTTGGAAGTCAGTACAATCCCTTAACCCTGAAGATCCCTTAGCAACGAAATTAAGGCATCCTCTTTCAACAAGATATCGACAGGGTGTTAAATACATCCATATTGAAAACAAAACATAGTGTCCACCCAGACATGAAGCCCAGGAGAGGACTGAACAATAGTTACCTGGAGGGTGGGGGAACACTGGGAGAGCGCGACCGTGCCCGGTTAATATCGACCGACCGAGAGCAGTGGTTGGACGACATCACCTGCTCAGGGACAGACAATGTGGAGCTCTGGAAGTCTCTGCCATTTGGCCGGTAGTCTGTGAAGACAAGACAGAAAGGGAAGGATAGAGGGACACAATGAAGAGGGAGAGGGTCTTGGTTTTTCAATATGGTTCTGTATTAATGTTCTGAAACCAAAAATACTGCAGCGGACAAATACAATCGTAACACTAAATTTCTACGCTAATTTAACTTCAACACTGTGCGAATTCTCTGCGAGTGACATAGCTACTCTGCAGCACTTGATAATAAAAATGATGATAGTTAATGCTGCAGATCCATTTTAAACCCACCCTGTAATAACATGGAGGAAACAGAACAAACTTTATAAAACTTGTGCTAAATGCTAATCTACACAGGCATAGCTTTTCATTATGTTGAGTCTCTATATTCCAAAAGATGAGGACTAAGTTTCAATAAAGGTGGAATTCATCTGCTGTGTTAACATTGTGCATTAAACATGAAAATAGCCTTTTAGAAAATCAGAAACATTATAATGAATTTCTCTGCAAGACTGATTAGTCCACTGAACTTGAAAGAGTTCATTAACCATTAATCAGACATGGCTAGCAGCCGTGGTTAAGGTCAATGCCTAGCACTATTAAAGTTGATTGATATTCAATAGAGTGTATAGCACATTAAAATGAGTTAAAGAAAACCCTGAATCAAAAGTTGGAAAAGTAGGAAAGGTAGGAAAAATTGGAGGCAATCATCAAGAAATGTTGACCTTCACTTGAGGAAGTCTGACATATAAATATGATAAGATGGGAGGCAGCTGTGCATAATGGTTACAACAATATTTTAAACTAAATGATCCTTCTTGATTGCAAGTGGATGCAAGTCAGATTCTGAAATACTGAATATTACATTGCCATTGCACTGTACTTCTACCATTTTCATACAGATTCTAATAAACAAAAACTACAAAAAAGAATAAATGAGTAATATATTTGCTTCATTATGATGCAGATTAGATTTAACAAAGAACACATCTGCCATTTCTATACAGCAGCTCCAACACAGAGCCTCCTGCAGCAGAGCAATCAACTTCCATGCAGAGCCAAATTAAATCTATTCTTCGTCTTGACATGCTGCTTCACGCATGAGTACAGTCTGCCTGTTAAGTACATACAAAGAGGAAAACCTTTACTGACAATTAATAGGATTTAACAAGATGAGTGGGCTGCATCAGAGTGAAAGTGGGGAACACGACTGAGGGTCAAAGCAAGATAAATGTACTGTACAAATGTTAAAAATTTGACTTTTCACTTCTAAATTTCAATTGCATCAACAGAGTCCAATAACAGAAATTATATTTGGTAAAACAGGATTCAGTATGCATAACCTGCTCATTAATTACTGGTGTGCAGTTTGCTATTAAAAATGCCTGCTGTGCTGTATGTACTAGACAATTAGAGACCTGGCAGTTAATGTACCATAAGATAAAATGCAAAGAAAACATGTTTTTCTTCTCCATTTGAAAGTAAGAGTGCCAGCAGTTTAATGCAAAGACTGCAGGCTAAACTGAGATGTGCTGGAGCCTGTGTTAATAGGAGGGTGCGACCAGAGCTGAGCAAAGGGGTATTTCCCTTTACTGTGAATGAAGTGAAGGTGACTGGCATGGTGAGGCAGTGAGGGGCTGATGAGAATGTTAAAGAGGGTGGAGGGGGATTTCCCTCAGCTACAGTATCATCAGCGAGCCCAGGCTGATGCTCTGTCTGTCAGGCGTTTGCTACAGTAACTGAATCTCTTCTCTTCTCTGTCCAAAGCATTTCTTCTCTATGTCTCACATTCTCTCCCTCTCCTCTTCTCTCTGGCCAGTATCTGCAAATGGGGATATGAAACATCACCACACGCTAAATCAACAATGCAGGCAGCTGTCTCCATCCTGCAATTTACCAACAGCTTTCCTGCAAACAAGGTCAGGAGAATTTCTTTGGTCTTTAGGTGACAGAAAAAAAGAGGGATGATTTTAATTGAAAGAGGATATTAAAAGAAAACCACTTGCCAACATTATCATTTGCATTAGAAAACAAAAGCAAGCCTGTATATTTGTTTTTGTGGCTTTGCCAACTATTTCAGAATAATTTCCTTCGAGGTCGATCTTTAATGTGGGCACATTTCAAGTACTTTTCAGTCTTTCTCTCTGCCTTTTTCTCTGTCTCTCTGGCTGGTAACAGCAGAGCAGAGCTTCTCCTTTTCTGATGTGCAGCGTGGGTGTGCTGCTGGAGCCTCGGTGAGTACAGCAGAACAGCAACTAGCAGTGCAGAGGCAGACAAAATCCCAGTGCTCCCTCGCTGTGCTGCTGCTGATGGGCTGCAGCGTTTTACCCTGCTAATATGATATATAACAGTGTTATATGCTGTTCAAGACTAGGAAGCATTTGATGGATGGTGACATGTAGTTGGGAAGGTTAAGATAAACTTTAAAAAATACAATATCGCCTGGTGAAACATCTCATTAAACATTAAAAACTATTTGTCACTTCACCTCCAGACTGGCTGGAGTGGAGTGATTTCATGCACTCATAAGTGTTAATATGACAATAATATATTACCTGTTATTACCCCAACACCATCTTCACAATCATAGTCTGAGATCTCACTGTCACTTATCCTCTGGGATCCTTCAAAATAAAGAGACACAGAGAAATGTTGGAAAACACAGAAGAAACAAGGGGGTGCAGAACTGAATAAGGAGAGAAAGAAAAAGAAGGGGCTACAGGGGGGAAGAAGTCATTTCATTCCCTAGTTCATTTATTCACCCATTTTTTTGTATTAGCTTCTTTGGTCTGACTGTAATCTTTATTGGTTAAACTGAAGGATCTAATGGTATCCAATAAGACATGCACCCTATGTACTCACATCACAGCACTCCAAATACAAATACAACAAACAGTCCAGCAAGAGAGTGTTTAGTATAATATATGTGAAAATATGCGCCAGCTGTAACGAATAATGCTGCATTTCACTGCTCCACTTCAACAAAAAACAACATATCTCTCTTCATCTCAACTGTGGCACTTCTGAATGATACATTCAATCATTTAATTTACACGTGAGGGTGGGGGTGGGAAAAGTGATATGGTGTCACAACTCTTTCTTCATCTCCCCCAGTAGCCTTATCACCCCTCCCTGCCCCCTCTCTTTAAAGAATGACCCCCCCCCCCACCGCCTTCACCGTTCAGTCAACTTAAATCAGCTGGACAAGTGTGCTTTATCAGAAATGACAAGTGCTGCACTCTGGCAGTGCCGCTCCCAACCTCTCATCTCAGTTGGCTGGAGACTTTTTACAGCTGTCAGCTCTTTCACCTCACACTTACACAAACGCCCAGAAAATCATCCTGGTGGGGGAAGCAAGCAAGCCTTAAGTGTCTTGTAGAAGCAGCACAGTGAAGCAGTCCTGTATAGCACAGACTACAGTACAGTCCTCTAAAGCATGTTAACCAGGATCTGGTCAAAGAATGTAACAATGTTGAGAGAGGGGCCATAAAATGAGCTATTTTGGGGTTTGGTTAGAGGAAGTACGATGCTAGAAAATTATGCTTTATGCATAAAGATAATCAAAGCGTTTTTTTTCCCCTTTCTCTAACAAAATATATCACCACTGTTCTGAAAGATTAAGAATAGTAAGTAAGTGCCACACCAGCAACAGAGTCATCTAATGTATCCCATGACAATTTCAAGAACATACTCACAAAAATAGTCACACAAACACAAGCGAAGTAGAATGGGCTGCAAAGTTTGACAAATATTTTGTGCATTCTTAAAGGGGGAAATAGTGGTAGCGGGCAAAATAATAAAAGAAAATATGCATCACAGAGGAAAAACAAGTGGTCAAAATGAAAGTATATTGTGTCTGCCAGGACTGGCCTGGGTTTTTAGAACATCACGCTTTGCAGGATACAGTTTTGGGTTGCAGGATAGGATTGTGAGATAGTTCACAGGTGAATATACAGAGAGGGAGAGACCACTGTGTCCTAAATCTCTGTTTCCCTGGAGTGTGCACGTGTCTGATACCCTGTGTGGATTTTAAACAAGCAGTGTGAAATTTACACCAGATCCCGCTCATTGAATATCATGTAAGGTAGCAGAGACTTGCACCCTTCATGGGAAAAGGGCGGAGAATCAGGGCATAAGGATGCATGGACAGAGAACACTCAGATGCTCCATAGAGTAGCACTGCCTGCGAGTGCAGGGGGCCTTTACCTGAGTTGTATGAATATGAGCCTTTGTCTGTAAAAGCAGAAGCAGTAAGGTTGATGTGACATGCATGACAAAAACAAAATTTGCATAAACTACAACGGATATTAAAGCTTTGATAAAACCAGTGGGACCAGAATCATATTGTATTTGGACCCTTATTTGTAAACAAGAACAATTGCAAATTATACTTATTATTAGGAATGAGAAAATTGATCAAGCCTAGATCTACTATATGAAGGAACAGAGCTTGATCACTCACTTGAAATAATTACTGAAATACTGAAAGAATTTGGAATCACTGAAGTCATCTTGGTTTTATCCTGACTCTATTTACCTGAACACTAATCACTGGCTGTCTTGTAACCGCATTGTTCCTTGCATGCCAGTTATGGCAACAAAGTCCATGTCAGCATTGACTTATATAGAAGTAATCCTTCTCAACCATCGCTTATGACCCACAAGAAGCACGTGGCAGTGTATCTATCTGCAGAGACTCTCTCCTCTGCCTGTATTTTCTTCTTATATTCTGTGTTTGAAACGTTTATGGCTGTGTACCCCACAGAGCTCAGATGAGGTCAGGGCTTTATAAAAAGGTAGTGACCAGGTGCCAGACCATAAACAGCAAAAGTCCAAGAGACACAGTGCAGAAAAATGCAAATATAGTAAGGCGAAAGGCCAAATGAGAATGAATCTGGGGTTGGCTTTTACTTTCATTTTCTCTGGTGAGCGTGTTTACAAACAGTAACTGACAATCCTGCATTGTATACCTTTAAAAACACTTTTACTGTGGGAAATCAACATAAATTGACCTACTCAGTGCCACAGTAGCATCACCTGAACATTGGAATATATTTTTGTCTTTAAAGGATTTCACATGTTGTGCCCTATTTCTTGCACTGGGTTTATGCTGGTAAACTGAGACTGCAGAATCAGAATGAAAAGTACAGAATGATCCTCCCTATGTTCACATGGGCAGTGCAAACAAAATGAAAATGACTTCAATTATTCTTCATTCTTACTTTAATTTGTAGCCACATCATCTGGACTTGGTGTACACAAGTGTTAAAAAGATTATTGAGTAAGTTTCGAAATATAGTCACACGACATAATGTCCTGTCTTTGTTTTTGTAAAGTTGTAAAGTTATTAAAGTCTCGCTTGATGTTAGCATATGGATTGATATGAAGATATTAGTAAGAGGTGTGTGACATGTGTCAGTGATGGTTTACATACTCTGGAGCCGTCGTGTTGGACTCTCTCCATGGAGCTGCCTGCGCTGCGTGTTCGGGGAGGCACGTGGGAGCGGGATGGAGGACACATCGTGGGTTTGTAGCTTGTACCAGTGGGGCTCATCATCCAGAAGAGCTGTCTCCAGCTCTATGAGGATCTACCAGAGGGAAAAAAATGGTCAAAACATGTCTTCATTCTAGTGGTTAAAAACTAACATAGTTTTTCTCAATGATGGAAATACAGCAACACACACTGCCACAGTACTCATAGAGCACCCACAGTTAGAATCAATCCCTTCACTGTTGCCAAGGTGTGTTTATTTATCGTATAGGTTTAACACAGTAAATAAAAACATCAAAGCCCGTTGTCCATGTTGGACAAGGACTGCGCCACCAAAAACCTTGTAAGGGCCAAGAGCTTTATTAAGAGCTTGACCCCATTCAAGAGGATTAGCTGAGATACTGTCAGTGAGTGTCCCTGATGGGTGGGGTTTAGTTTTCTTACCTCTCCCAGGAATTCGCTCTCCTCCTCCCTCACCCTGGCTTGGTCCCACAATGTGATCTCCAGCATGCGCTCCCGAAACTCCCGCCGGTGCACCGGCGAATACATAAAGGTCTGGTTCCATTTGGGCTCTAAGGATTTCTTTACTGTTTTTGTTCTCCTCTTGCTTTTGTCGCTGGAGGAACAATAATTCAAACTGTTTTTATTTACAACCATGATAGGGGAGAGCCACGAATACAACAGATCAATAACACGACACAGCACAGAGCACATCACGTCGACATGCTGATGATGAGAATGAGATGACGAGATGATTGTACTATCCCCCAGAAAATGTTCCGCTTCTTGCAGTCTTTATCAGTGCATGACAAAGAGCTGCTTAACATGATGCAAAACTGCAGTGAATGACCAACAAAGTAATTAGATGCATCCACATATATCTGGAAAGCCTTCCTGACGCTAATGGCCAAAAACAATGATACATGATATTGTGACATCACATCACTGTTCCAAAAAATCCACACTAATACACAATCCATATTCTAAATTGTATAATAACTTTGTTTGACCCACTAATGTTCAGTTGAACTGAGGTGACATTAAAGGCCTAGTGTGGAGGATTTAGTGGCATATAGCAGTGAGGTTGCAGAACTGAAACTTCTTCCATATGTCAAGCGTGTGGGACAACTACAGTGGCTGACTTGCAAACACAAAAACACAAATGACCCTAGTGCCAGTGATTGATTTGTCTGTTTAGAGCCACTGTTGAACACGGCAAACTCAGTGGGAGACAACCCGCTATGAATGTAGATATAGAATAAGTGGCTTTTTCTAGGGTTATGAAAACACCATGATTCTTATTTTAGATGCTCCTAAATCCAACACACTGGACCTTTATGTGAGTGGGTGGGTAAAATGGTAATAATAACTGTTCCTTCTCTTACCTTCTATCGGGGAGGAAGTAGATTTTGACGTAAGGGTTCCTGGGCCGGCCGTCTTCCCTGGGTGGCAGGTCTTTGGCGCCCAGGATGGTGACAATTAGCTGATGGCCCACTTTGTCATACCACAGTTTGACCTGCAGGGGCAGAGCAAAACAATCCTGCTGAGAGACTGCTTAGGGCCAACAGGAGTAAAACACACAAGAGGGACTAATGCAGGAGAAGACAACTTCATCAAATTATAAATAAATTTATTACAGGTGCACTTGTGTCTTCTTTAATTGAGACCTATCACATTTAACTACAGCATAGAGTCTTCTCCTGTATTCACCCTTCAGGGAAAAGGAGGAAGTCTTCCTGCTAAGGTGGTGTCAGCTCTCATGCTTGGCGGTGCAATTTATCAGAGCTTAAGTGCTCCTTCAAAATATGCGCTTACTGTATCAATGTTAATATGATATAATAATGCTACAAATGTCAAAATGAGATATTAAAATCTGAGTGACATTTTAGTCTCTGTAGTTAAAGAGACCCTCCTTTAATAAAAAATATGTTCCTTTGTGCATGGTGCTATGCTTATTACACATCCATGTATTTCTTTTTTTTTTCATTAAAAAAAACAATGTATGTCATTAAAAAATTATCTTTTTACTGGGTGATATTGAATGCATTTGGCCTGAATGTCATTTTTAAAGTGAACTGAAGTGAAATGCTAAAGACAACATGCTCTCAAATTAACAGTGTGCTCTGCTGAAATGATACTGTCTACCAGTGATCACTCTCATAGTGTTCTTTCAGATATTCAATGGGCATTGATATGGAGAAATCAATCATGCTGTTGCAAAAGGAATAGAGGACAGTTCACACTAAAAGGGAAGTATGGACTGCAACAGAAGACACTTAGAAGAACGAAACACTCCAACTGAGGCCTTACAGAAAGTAGATGAAATGAGAAATAAAAACTTCTAAGCTCTTGTCCATACTTCTTTAAAAATATGATCATGGAAAGGGTCTGCACCATTTGAAAATACCAGCTACACATGCAGCAACGCAAGAAAGAGCATTCAAGACAAGTCAATAGATTTCATGTAGGCAAAAACAGACTGCAGAGGGCTTATGGCAAAACAAATTGTACCAAATCATCTCTCAACTTGAAGCCCAACAAAATACCAGATATTACCAAATAAGAATATACTTTACTGTCTGTGAATTGGTCAAATAGTTCTGAAAATATTCACCTTGATGTTATTATATATATTATATATTTTTTATATCAGTACACATGGTTTGATAGTGAACTACTGAAATACACAAACTTAAGTGGCTTTACAGTCAACTAACTGAAACATACAAGCTTTTCCAAGAGTATACACATGAACACACACACACACACACACACACACACACACACACACACACACACACACAAAAAAAACCCCCTACTTTTTAAATTACCGCCACTCAAACTAAATGTCCATGTTAGACCCCTCTAAATTTGAAAACCCATGCATGATATAACAATAATATTCTCACATCAGATCCATAAAGAGCTTGTTGAGGGTACTTTTAAGCACAACACCACAGATAAATATCCAAAATTCCAAGCACGAGTGTTAACCTTCAAGCTAACTGAAAAAAGAATACAGATACACACAAAGTGTTTCTACTAGATGTCATAAAACAGAAGGCACAGAAAAGACAGAGTGATATTAAAGGTAAAAGATTAAAGGAGACCCTCAGAGCGAAGGAAAGCCTTCAAAACTTTGCCACGTTTGGAGTTTGCTATTTGGAAGGTACAATTTGCTTAAACTCTGATCTGGAAGGGAAAATGCAATTTGGTTTCCAACACAGGATGGTGAACTTGGTATCTTTTCACTGCAACATGAAACTGCAGACCCATCAACCATAAGCTGCTAATAAACATTACTTCATCTCGCACATGGAGGAGTTTTCCTGGAGGTGTGTGGGGGGTTAGAATTATCCAGGCCTGGGTTCATGTCACACTGAAGCAGAAAATAACCCAAGTCCTTTGTCCTGAGGAAGTTCAGGGAGACACCCTCCTGCATTGCCAAAGATTTAAAATGCATGACACAAAGTACGGTCAATTACTGGTGTCAAATTAGGCAATGGAAGAGTGTCTCTTTAAATGTGTTCAGATTAGTTGAGCATGCACTACCTAGGAATAATGAGGTGAATGGGTTAAAATGAGTAATAATAACTCTCATCATAGCAGTGATATCAAGAAATCAAATTGAAGAAAATGACACAATGCACTGCACTGAGAGGGAAACTTGAAGCTGCCATTTCCCCGCGAATGCATTTTCCAAAGTATGGAAACAGAAAAAAGGCCAGTCAACAGTCAATGAGCAAAGACCAAATAGAGATTGTGCCCTTCAGACAGGGCCCATTACCTGGACCCTAGGGGCAAAAGGCGTTGTTCTTCTACTAAGGCTTTGGCTCTGGATAAGCAAAATTAAACAGCAAAAAAAAAAAAAAGAAATAGAAAAAAGAAAAGAAAATGCAATAAAACCGAAACCCCACAAAACAACAACAAAAACTCACAATACACTCTAAACAACAACAGAAGTTTGTAGTTTTAGATGGGCAATTTAGGCCAGTGGGTTTAGTCTTATTTTACTTTGTCATATTTCTTTATTATAGTTTTACTTCTCTGCTTTTCTGATTAGTTATCCCTGAGCTTCTCTGCTCTGCATAGGCCCTTTGTAATTATCAGTGCCTCACGATCATATCTCTCTCTCTGCTCTGGACCTTTTCTCCTCTGTTTCGGAGCTTGCGTCACAGTGACGTTAAACCCTTGTTATCCCTAAACACAATTTAAGACTGCTCCAAAAAGATCATACTGACAGCTCTTTACTGTGTAGAATTACTCATCACGCACTGCAGATCTGACGAGGTTTAGTCAATGAACTGAACTGTTTCACTAATCAGTTGTTTTGGAAACATATGAAGCATCTGGACAGAAAGTGGGGTTGCAGAGCTTATTTTTAATTGGCTGACACAGTATTCAAGGTATCAATATAAGTGAAATGACTACAGTCCACTACAGCAATTGGAATCAGCCTTTTTCCTGATGTACCAAATCACCAAACGCTAATAATACTTTGAAATGTTCAAAATTTAAAGGGACAGTTCACGCCCAACATTAAAAAAAAAACATATTTTTCCTCTTGCCTGTAGTGGTATTTATCAATCTAGATTGCTTGATGTGAGTTTCTGAGTGTTGAAGATAGCGGCTGTAGAAATGACTTGAATATAATGGAACTAGATGGCAGTCAACTTGTTGCACTCAAAGCGCCAAAAAAAATGTATTTGAAAAACTTAACAGCAATATCACTCTCTAGAAATCATGACCTGGTTACCCAAGATAATCATTATATTTGAGAGAAGGCAGACATCTCTATGGCAAATATCTTCAACACTCAACAACTCACACCAAAACAATCTAGACTGATAAACAGCACTATAGGTAAGGGCTCACTCATGTTCAACATTAGCTATGTATACAGACATGGATGGAGCCATCTGTCTGTCCTCTGTGTTCACTTCATCCATATTTGTTCACGTTTTCTGAAAGCTTACACATACAGATGAAACAGAGCAGTACCACCGCAGATCGTGGAGGCAGTGTAGTGTAGTTCAAGCCAGATACGACTAGGAGACAACAAAGACATTTAAAAAATGGCAGAATGGAATGAATTGGTAAGTGGAAAGTATTCTTTGTCCACATTTCTACCAATGTATTTAATGGCCTCACAGACCACCGCCATCTCTTCTATTGCATCTGTTTAAAGGTAAAGCGTTGCCATCTTTGTTGTTGTCGAAAAGTTTTGATTCTGCCCCCTAGAGCTATATAGTGGATGTATCTATGCCATCATAAAGGACGTATGGAAGTATGAGGACACTGATGTTTTGAAATTAATGAATCTATTTATGTAAGTGAAGGGAGTATAAATGAGCCTCACAAGGAAAAATGTTTATTTTTGATTTTGGGGTTGAACGTTTCCTTTAAGATTGTGAGGATTGGCAGTAGTATCAGGCTTCAAATCCAATGTTGTGAGAAAAACGTGTCCTAGAGGTGTTGACCTAGATGCTAAAGCTATTTCCCTGCTGGACCCTAAATTTGAGAGTTGATTTATCTCTTGCTTAATGCAGCCCTTTACCCATTTACCCAGGAGGGTTTTTACACTAGATAATGGACAACACACACAGTAACCTGATCTACAGTCCTGTGCTGGGTTGGTAAAGGGCCAGCTGAACCGGCAGAGTGAGAGAGCTGTGCCTGGTAGCCCATTGGCTTGAACCAGGATTTAGGTTACACTTTGAGTTGCATTATAAATGCACAATGTGAGTATGGTAGTGCATCCCAAAATATACTTACATGAACTTAAGAATCCATATTACTCATAGCAAAGCAATCTTACTGTTCAGTCCCTCCAGAGGATTTCAAATGTGGTCTGTATGTCATGCTGAGGTCACTTACTGAGAGCTGTCCTGACAGGTACTGGGGGGCGTCCCTCAGCATGCTGGGACTCATGGGGGACGTGACGGAGATGGACGGGCGATCCATTTTCTGAGACTCAAAAGAACTCGAACCTGACAGGGCAGAGACGACACAGTTAGATGATTTGGTAGTGATGTTGGCTTTAGTTTGTGGTTTTAGTAACATCAAGAGATAAAATGAGAGAGGGGGATGGTAGTATGGAGGACAGAAAGACGTGGACAAGAAGAGAGACAGAAAAAGGGCAAGACAGCATGCCATGAGAAAGACAGAGACACAAAGAGGCAGAGTGACAGAAGCAACTCTTAGACATTTACTTCACTTGATGTTTCTGGGCTGATTAATAGGATAAAATGGGATAATGAAATAGGCTAAAGATTCTGACAAGACTCACTTGATTCCAGTTGTGCATGTGTGCTGTCTGGTATCCTTGGAATATCTCTGGAAAAAAACACAGAGACAGAGCATGAGTCTATGAGACAGGAGAGAAGGAAGGGATGGAAAGGATCAATTTGAGCTAATGCTGACTGCACTGTGCTCTAATGACCATAAGCACCGCATTAGTCTTCATTCACCCAGCAGCTCCCTCAGCAACACAATGCAGGTCAGATATAGGAATTGGCAAAGCAAAGGTGTCGCTGGTTATTCCCACAGTTTCCCTTTTTCAAAAACAAGAACAGGAGAGAGAAGAAGTGAGGAGGCACGTTCTCATTTTGTTGGGTGGTGTTGTACGGTCCCATATGAGGGCCCAGCCGACAGAGTCGACAGAGCCGGAGGGAGAGGGGAACAGATGCTGAATAAACAAGATAGCACCACTCGTTCACAAACACATTCTGTGAGAACACAAGCTACATTCCCTCTCAGATTTCCTAATTCAAGTCTCCATATTATGGAGAACTCAATTCAAAGTTATTCTGAGCAATGCAGGCAATGACGTGGCCTGAATGAGCCCACAGACAAAGGAACTGTGATTGCTTTACAGAAACAAATATGGATTAAAGTGATGTAGTCACAACTTGATGAATAATTTCTGCTTTAATTGGTTTTAGTTTGGAATATATATGTTGGTCATTCACGTCTACTGTAAGGAATTATTTTAAAAAAAATCTTTATCTTATCTGAGTGACTGAATCACACCTGAAACACCCAAAGAACAACATTTAACTTAATAAAAATAATTATCCTCTCTAACTGATTTCCATGGTCACATGAGCCTGAAAGCTCTCCCAGTATTCACTTGGTAAGAGGTGGATAGACACTCTGGACTCTGAAACTATTCCTGACATAAAAATAAAAGATTTAAGCCATGATGTAACCAAAGAAACGAGGTACTCTGTGCCTGTTGAGTTGTTTAAAAAAGTAATATAAACTTAATTCTGTAATTAATTACCCCTTGTGCCTACCACCTGAGTTACTATAAGCCAGTGCCCCTTACTGTTCAATAACATCAGTGACACCACCAATGGTGGCCATGAGGGGCCACCCTGATACCATTGCTGCCCCCCTCCTCATGAAAATGATCAAAAATATTAAGAGGCCTCTGTGTAGTGTTTTTAACCTTAAGAAGGTTTGTTCCAATCAATGTACTCCTTCAATTTGTAGCTGTATATATATGTCCTTTTTTAGGAAAAGGACATCCAGCCTATTCGAAGAACAATGAATCACCTGACATGTGTAGATACATAACACATTAAAGCAGGATTGTTGTGAAACTCAAAATGTTAACTGCACCGGTGTTAGTCTACACACATCAGAAAATAGCGTTAAAGAGAAAATTTGCCACTTGTTATGTGAATGTCCAATCAGTGTTGATGGTAAATGTAATCAACTGAAGCAATAAATCCCTAGGAAATATTTACTGAGAACATAGAGTTTTGCTTGCAGAGCTGTACCGGTAATGACTACATGTACCAGGATGCATTGGGCATGAGCTTGTGACATACCACTGGATATGCACATAAAAGTTGCAAAGATTTCCTTTTAACTGTAAAATAAGAAACCAAAGTATATCAGTATGCAATCCCTGAAGTCTCTATATTGACATAGTTTTTAATTAGCTGAACAGAATAATTAAAGTCCTGAAATTAAGTTATGGGCTTTTGGTGTGCCACCCCAAAAATTTTCAGTGGGCCCATCTGGCCAAATTTCTGAGGGTGCCACTGAATAACATTCTGCCCCAACAGTCTTGTGAAGAGTACAGTGTGTGTGACAGTGATTGTGAGCTCTCACCCTATAGGCCGTGAGACCACCAGCTCCACCTGCGGCTCAGGCTTAGATTCTAGAATAATATTGTAAACTTCTTTAAATGTGGCTCCTTGTAAAAGCTTCCCATTCCACTCCAGCACTTGGTCACCTGCAAAAACACCATTGATATTGAATGTTACATAGGATTTTTTAATATTCTATGCAAGTGCAGAAAACACACATGATCATGTTCCTCCAGAGCACACTGAATACTACCAAATCAACTAATTATATTTCTATAAAAGTGTGTGTGTGTTTTCAATACCTGGTCTAAGGTGTCCAACAGTGTCTGCTAGACTTCCTTTCCTCACTTTAGTGATAAAAGCACAAAGTCTACCAGATTCTGTCATCTTGCCGCCCACCACCTGTAGAAGAAGAGAGGTAACTGGATTAGCACTGAAATAAATGTGAGAACTCAACTTGGATTGTTATAACTGTAGCATTAATGTGCCACGCAAACTCTTCATGACAAAACCTATGAAGTTGTATCACGTGCATTGCAGCTTGCAGAAGAGGACAGATTGTTTTCCCTCAAAGTATCTTGTTGATGTCATGGCTTTAGCTTTTGCCTGCAAGGTATGAATCCTCAATGAAAGCATTAAGGAGAGGGGTCAATCGTAAAAGTGCATTTCTGTTTTTAAAAAATGTTCAGGGCAATGGCTTCTTCCCCAGGGACACACTCTGGAGCTGCTCTGTGGTTCTGTAACAGTGCAGGCCCGTGGGCTAGAGCCGTACTGTACAGTCCTGAGCTGCTGTACTCCACTCTGCTCAGCTTACATGGGCATCATACAAATAAAAATCCCTCTTAATGGCAGCTGAATGCCAACATACAAAGGAGCTTAGGGAAGTCTGCTAAATGAAATGGCTTTATGTAACAGGCAGGAGCCAGAGAAGGAGGCTCACAGAGAGAAAAAGAGAGAGTGAGAGACAGAGAGAGAGAGAGAGAGCGAGAGAGAGAGAGAGAGAGAGAGAGATGGACAGTGAGGGCGAGGCTGGCAGCCTGACTGATGGACTGACTGGCTGGGTTGCCGAGTTGGTTGGCTACTGCTGAGCGGACAGAAACGCACGGAGGCACTGAGAAGACACAAACATGCCATTTCAGGAGGCTCATTCAATCAGTAATGATTTTTCCCCATCCTGCCACTCTCTGTTCTCTCTCTTCATGGCCCACAATGCTCCTCTGGACTTTGGCTGCTCAGCTTTTTTTTTTTTTTTTTTTAACCAATGTCCACCACCTACAGATTTATGCACCAGTGAAAAGGGAAGGGAAACCAAAGAATCTACCACAACAGAAAATCTTTTATATTCTGTCATGACAACACTGCAGTAACAGACTAAAATGTTTAAATCATGTAATGCAAAATTAGGATGAACAGAGAAAGGCTGTACAGCACTAAAGGCATGAGAAAAATACACACATCAAGCATAAAATGTGAATACCTAGGGAACTGTGATGGTACAATTCAAAATATAACACTGCATTAACTGTGCAGAGCAAATAATACTTTAATTGTCAAATTCGGGCAACAGTGACAGGTCGTAGAGCGACTTGTTTCCTCTGGGCTGCCGAATGCAGTTCATTAAAAGTAGTTCAATGTGAGTGAGTTCAGAAAATTATACAGCTCAATATCAAACGCTGCTCATTAATATTCATCAGGAACATAATCAAGTCTTTAATGAATATTAATACTGAGTAGCACTATGATGTGATCAATAATTGGAAGCTAAGGAGAAAATCAGCGAGCCACACACACAAAAATAACAGAATAGTAGAATTCACAGCTGAAAATTATAATACTGTTAACATAAATGTACAACCAACGCTGTACCTGTAACATTTTCCCACACATATTTTGTGTAGGCCTACTATATGCTAAATATGCATATGTTAAAACCCGACTGTAAGTATAATGATGATTGTATAACATAAAGTCTGATCATCCAGGACCATAGTTTGTTTAGTATTTGGATGTGTTTGCATCACACCTTCAGACACACACACACACACACACACACACACACACACAGATGGGTAGACAGAATCTTTACAAGCTCACCTTTAGACCAAGCAGAGCTCCTGAGTCTCGAGGCACACTTCCATCTTTCATGCGCTTGTTGAGTAAAATACGCCCTATTAGGCGATCCCCATCTTTGGACGGCTGCCACGTCACCGGGTGCTACAAGGTCAGAGCAACAACACACCTATTGTTTAACAACTCATCCACTTGAATTTGATTACTTTAGACCAAAGCAGACAACTGTCCACAGTGAAAAGGGGGCATGGGGAAAGTATTTATTCACTCAGGGAAGAAAGTTCACACAAACTCAGATGCGTCATCAACACCGTTTAATTTCTCAGATCAGAACTTGCTCAGTTATTTAAATTCTACAAGATGGATTATTGTATTCTCAAGATAATAATGGACAAAACTACTGATGAAAAATAACATCTAACACCTCAGTGTTAGGTGTTATTTCCAGAGCTTGTGTGAACCTGCCAGTGTGAGGGTGGAGTGAGCTTCATGCAGCGCCCCATGCAGAGTAAAGCAAGCAGCCCCAACACTCCTCCTCAAACCAGCTCTTCAAACTGGAGCAGGAAGACCAGAGCCTCACTACACACAAACATACAACCACCATCAAGTGGAGTACTGAGGGGAAAGCAGACAGCGAAAAGGGGGGGAAAAAGATCATCTGTGATACAAGAACAAATGAGGTAGACCATGAGTTGCCAGTTTAAATATCAAAAAGGATGAAAAATAGACGGCACAGAATAAAGCCATGAGACACAGAGAGGGTGAAATCACAGACGCGCAGTGGAAGGGAAAAAAGAAAAACAAATGTTTTCATTTTTGTGCAAAACAAATCCAGTCTTCCCTGTTTCGTGTGCTTACAATCATTTGGGTTTTGCTATAGAAGTGAGTGGAAAGTTGGGCAGGGGGGCGGGTTCTGTCTGGACTGGGTGCTGTGGGGTAGGGCAGCAGAGTGAGAGGGACGGGCCTGAGTAAAGGTGTTCCTACTGCACTAAACAGGACCGCTGTAGAGCAAGAACACAACATACGGAGGAGAACGAGCATGCAACTAGGAGAGACCCACATTCCTGTGTGCCATGACAAACAGAGAGGTTGTGTGTCAATGCTCTTCTTTAACAACTACTGAAAGATGTGTAGTTTCTGTTTGGGGAGCAAAACAGCAAGTACAAGTAGCAAGCAGAGAGGGTGCCCCCAAAAGACTTTTTCAGCAACACCAAGCAAGGTGGAGCCAAAAGTAACCGAAAAACAAAAAGGAACGAAATCGCAAGAGAAATCAATTTAAACAACGTCAAATAAAATCCAAAAAACAAACATCTCACCTATTTACACTGAGTGACAGAGAGCAAACAAAGACTGGATGGGTAGGTCATAAATAATAATAACAAAATGCAGGCTAGATTGTCTCAGTACCTTCTCACTATGGCTATGCTCCTCGTTTAGGGTAGTGCTACTGCACGTATCAACTCCCGAGTCTTTAACCTGCGGTTCACACCATGCCAAGTCCTCTTCAAATGAGTGTCCCCCAAAGCGCACCATTTTCTTTTGCCTCTCAGATAAGGTGTGTGTCGGCTCGGACATAAATGTCTGCTCAATAGTTTTTCTTTTTCCCCTTTGACTGTCCCCTACAGGTGTGGGATAAAAACAGAAAGAAAAACAGAAAAACAACATGCAAAGGTGTAAATAAAACGAAGGAAACATGAAATGACAAAAGACTCTGGGAGAGAGGGGGATGGGGGGGAGGAGAGAGACAGAGAGAGGGAGAGAGAGATGGGGGGTTAAGGGGCAGGAGGGTGGGGGGAGGTCAAGGCAGGGCTCCACATGTCTCACCAAAGACATTGGGGAGGCCTCGCTGCTATGCCAAGACGCATGGTCCCACCAATGGCCATCCAAATCTCCTGTAAGGTGGGGGGAAAGGGCGCACATACACGAGAGAGGACAGCAAGAGGGACCAGTGAGGACACCACGAACAATAACATACAGGTAGTAACAGCCAGACAAACTCACAGACATAATACAGTACTAAACAAGACATCCAAACATCCATTTATGCGCACACACACTCTCACATACTGCTTAAACTGAAAAGTTGATCATCAACTCTAAGATCCCTGTGGAGAAAGAAAGATGCAGCTCAGGTAATAATACATCGAGGATCAATAATGATTTGACCGCCTCCACTCTCTACACTGTACAGTAAGGGAAAGACACAATCCTGCATTCTCAGCCACTTTTAGTAGTATCAGTGTTGACATTCATGACCATATATTTTTCCCTCACCTTGTCCTCATCGCTCCTACAGGACACAGAATAAATCTGTCCTACATCCATCTTTACCCTTGTAAAGATGCTGATGCCAACTCAACACAGACAGGACCATCTCTTAATATTGCTCCCATTATGGGTGTTAACATCAGAATTTATCCTGTGACACTGTTTTAGAATAGTCCAACTTCTACTGGCTTCAGCACTGCATTTCACATTAGGTCTGATTTATTGTGAAACATGCTGTATTGCCTACAATACCAAGGAATAGTGCATAGAAGGAAAGGAGCTGTTCCACGATATAACTGCAATCCATTAATCACTCTTCATTTAAGTCTTGGTCCTGGAATATGACTATGAATGAGGAGTGGCGGCACAAATAAACAATATCAGCAAGAGAAAGAAATTTAAGGGTTTAAGGAAATGTGGTCTTCATCATGAAAAGACTCCTCCACTAATGCCACTTCCATGGGAAGCTGGCTGTCAGTCATCTCAAACATAGTCTCATTTGTTTACAGCAGAGCTGAACAATAAGGAAACACAAAAAAAAACAAAAACAATATTTTTTAAACAAACCCTCGATATCAAGCAATGATATTGTAGAATTGACAAGTGGTGCTTTCACACAAAAAACATTTCCACAGTGAGATTTTTGATAAATAATGATCAGTCATGTGGGTATAAGGACGAAAAGAGTTAAAGCAAATAACAGAGTAGCTAGAACAGTCTGGTAAGTTCAGAGAGTTACATCACTTTACCGTAATGCAGCCTTTAAAACCAGGAAAAGACAACATATCACTAAATGCAAAATCTAAGACAATATCTAGTCTCATATCACTACATCAATATAATATTAATATTTTGCCCAGTCCTTAGAGTATCTGGGTTACTTACAGTGTTTTAAAGTGTAGGTGTGCCAAATTTCAAAATACCAGGAATAATGCCATATATTTAATGAGTGTGGTTATTGTTTTAGCCATCATTTACCACCTGAACTGATCACAAGACAAGATGCATCAACATCTGGGTGGCTTACAAAAAAAACCTAAATCATTTCCTGGGAACCTAATGATCACTTGTCAGGCAACTGGAATACAAGTGTGTATTTTTCCATTAATTGGTTCAAAGGTGCAGGTTTGTATTAGGCAAACACAATCAGTGAGGAGTTTTGATGAAAACAAGGCAAATATTTCAACTATTATTTACTCTTCTCTCTACTGAAACATCTTTTAGTTTCATCTTAATTTCCATAGAGCAATCATTCAATTTCAATTCAATTCAATTTTATTTATAAAGCCCAATATCACAAATCACAATTTGCCTCACAGGGCTTTACAGCATACGACATCCCTCTGTCCTTATGACCCTCACAGCGGATAAGGAAAAACTCCCAAAAAAAAAACCTTTAACAGGGAAAAAAAACGGTAGAAACCTCAGGAAGAGCAACTGAGGAGGGATCCCTCTTCCAGGACAGACAGACGTGCAATAGCTGTCGTACATTAAAAGCTCTTTGGTAGATTCCTAAATACAAATCAGCAGACAACTCACATTTTGTTCAAACAAAGTTAGCATAATGCTATCTTATCCTACAGTAGCTGCATCTGTAGCAGGGAGCAGGGCAGACCTCTAATGTGTTTAACTGGGGATTCAGATTGCAGTGCCACACAGCCTTAACTGACCTCAATCTAAAGTGCACCAGGGAGAGCTTTTAAAGATGAGGCTCTGATTACAACTTCTGTAGTAACACCAGTGGACACACAGCTTTGTGAAACAAGGGCTGGGCGAGTGGTTATAATGATATTAGGTGGTACAGATGGAGGTTTCAGGGATTTCTTTTAACTTTTTCTCATCAGTCCAGCTGGAGGCTTAGAGAGGAACCGATGGTGGTTAGAAACCTCAGGCGAGGAATCAAGACCTATAACCCTACATTATCTCTTGCTGCAGATTTGATGCTTCCGTCAAAACAAACAGCTAAAAAGAGCAGACGCACACATCTTATGATACAAACAGCAACTCACTGTGAGTATTTGTTCTGGTGCAAAGCTATGTATGCAAAAGGACTTGTTTTCCCAAGTGGATACACAGAGCAGAGAGATGGAGAGCACTTTCAATTTGATTAAGAGGCTTAAAAATCCAAGCTAATTAAAAAGAGTGAAAAATATTGAATCTGAAGGTGGTTCTAAGATTCCCACCGGAAAGTAGTAGGGAGGTAAGGGAGACTGAAGGTTGAGGCTGTCCAAAGACAGGGAGAAATTATTTCAGTTGTCAGAGAGATACTGCTGTCTGCCTGACCACTGAGAACATTTCTTTGTCCTGAGACTTTAGTGGGAGGCATTCGTCTGCATTTAGAGAGGCACTGGATATTTAAATCTTATCGCTTACACTAGAAAGTTATTTTAAAATTAAGTATTACAGTGAATGATTTAAGCATATAAAAAATTGTGGTCATTTAAATAATAAATAAATTACTTTTGGTGCTAACAGGTATTCAGCAGACCCTGGTCTCCCACTTGTACATGTTCTGTTGTTGATATGTGTGCTTGCATAAATGTAGCATGTAGCTGTAGTGAACCTTAGGGCTGCAGGCACAGGAAGGTCATCTGAAAACACTGCACTTGTGCAACCTCTGGGCCATATACATCACATTTTTCACACTTCACTTCCCCTGCAAAGAGCTGTAGAACCTAATGGATCTATACAGGACAGGCCTCCTTCAAGCATTATCTGGCTGAGGATTCAATCTCAGGGAAATCAGGGAACTCTGATGGAAAGGCATAAAAATAGCCTGCATATGCTCCTGAAGGAGCGTAGAGGAGGAGGAGGCGAGGGGGGCTTGAGATAAAGAGGAAGGGATTTTCAATACAGAAAAAAAGAAGCTGCATGGAAAAAGAATGCTGTGTAAAGATAGTGTCACTGGGAGTGAATGTAGCCACATGCTTAAATCTTCGAACACAGATGATGCAGAAATACAGCACATAAAATACAGACAAAAAAGACCCTGTTTTAAGGGAGAATTCAGGTTTATTACAACTTAGGTTTTAGTGTCATGGCTTTGTCTATTGTTACTCACTTTATAATGATAACATTGTACTCAATAAAGTAACTGTTGATATCAATGACTGTATATAAGGACAGACAATACGTCTCCACTTCGTCTCACTGTACAAAAATGAAGCTAAAATATGCCCGATATGGCTGCCGCCATCTTGAGCTGGTGACGTCATCTGGAGCTAGAGTTCGCACAGTAGTCATCTCCGTGATATCGAGTTCCCACCCATATACTCGTCTGACCAATATACTCGTCTGACCAATAGCAAGTAGTGCTATTAATCACAGGCACACCAATTGGCACACATTGCTGTCAATTACGACATCACACCCTCTTTTCATGGCATCAAATGACAAATTAAAACCAAACTTATCAGAATAACAAAAACATTAGCATGATAAGGACAACCTTAAATGACAGAGACCATCTTTAAAAAATTTACTTGACATGCACTTTGATGCTTTAGTTTGGCCCATGTCCCATCCGCTAACATGGAGATGGCGGGTGCAATGTGATTATAGTTATAGTAATGATGGTCCAAACTGTAAAAATTAATCTTAACTTGTAATAAACTGTAATATGGTTTTAATAAAGCCATATTGTGTGCCAATATTTGATTTAGCATATTTTCCGTAGCATTATTAAAGTGGGGACAGAGCTTTTGACAGAATTTTTGCAAAGCAGAAGTTGAGTATTTACATTTTCTACAATGCACAATTTTATATTACAAAAATGTTGCACTTCTGACCTTTGCTATTTTTATTGTTTCAACACAGTCTTATTAATATTAATATCAATATCCATACCAGACAGCGTAAAACACTCTCCAGTGACATTTCCAAACTTACAACTTTCTCCATCTTCAGAGTTGTGCCTCAGTTGCAAGGTCAGTCTGAGCCAAACAAACAGACCTTCTTCCCTCTCTCCCTCTGCTATCACTATCCATCTATCAGTCGAGAGGAGTGCTAAAACTACTTACTGTACACAGTTATGCACTGTGATAAAACATTATGGATGTCCCCAGACAGGCTTTGCCCTCTGCGGCCCTCTAACCAACAGCTGACAACAGTGATTACCCTCTTTGCCTCCCAGCTGCTATTCTGTCGGCAGCATAAACACCAGAGCCCAGTTCAGCGTGGTAGACACTCTCCATTGAACAAGTCACTTGCCTGATGTGGCCATGATAGTCCAAACAGCTGAAGGCCTGCATTTATGATTAGGAAGAAAAAGAAACATATCATGTAAATCAACCTCTGTTGAAACAGTGAGATGTTTGCATTTATTTGTTGATATTAGAGCTATAGATAGACTAATTTTAAATGCTACATAACTCATCTCAAGTTTTATCAGTCATGGTTATACCTCTACCTGTGCCTGTTCTTCCTCCTATCAAACTCCTCCACCGCCCCACCCCAATCAAAGTATGTCAAAAAGATCTGATTGGCCACCAACATGGAGGTACATCCAGTCTTTCCCCTTTCTTTGCCTGAAGCTTTATTAACAGTGGCATACCACAATTGGGCACTGATCCCCAGCGAGGCACTGTGTGGGTTTTCAGGGAGCAGGAAACTCATCACGGCCATAAATTGTGAGCATCAGCAGTCTGCGCCCAGCCCTGCCGTTTCGCCCCGACTCCGAGGCCCTGCAAAGTGCTGATTCAGGGCGAAGGCAGAGCGCAGGCAGTGGCGGAGTTCACCACCAGCAGGCTCTCCATCACTTTGACAGCTCAATAAAAACCAGTGTAAACTATTAATTGGATCATTAATTATTGATGCTGTTTTTACTACAATTCAAGGGGCGAGAGCAGAAAAGAGGCAGGGGTGAAACTGTGTGTATGTTTAAACATCGTCACCATGCTAGGAAGGTGATACAGTGTCATATTAAGCCCCTGGTGAAGTCAGATCTAAAACATGTACTTATATCCTAAAACAAAAGCCCTACAACTAACTTCTACCATTAAGCACAAACACAGGAATATTGCCCATTAGGTTATGAAATTAATAAGAATATTTTCTAACATCCAACTAGAGAGCAAAGCCCACAAACCCAACAGACTTACTGAGGTGCAAAAACGGATCCCAGAAGCCATTAATGAGGATGTAACTTAGGCTGTCACAACACAATGTCCACCTCTCTGCTTGTAGTTAGCCAGCCAGCCTCTCCTTTTCTGTCTGTTCGGCACTATTATGAGACTGCATGTCAGGGGAATCAATAAGGAGGAAAACACAGGCAGAGCACCACCGTGATAAATCAGTCTCCAGCGCTCGCAGGCACAAGCCAGGCCCATTACAGCTGGCACGCCTTCTCTCCTCCAGTCTCCTCCTCCCCTTGGTCTCCCTTCCTTCTCATTCCATCAAGCCCTCCCCCTACTCAGCGCCGCCCTTGGGGTGTCGGAGATTTGAGAGCATGACATGCACCCCGCTTAGCCTGCTGTTGCAAACCCATTCTCCAGACCCAGTCAAGCTAAGTCCACACACCCAAGATGCTAACAGGCCACGTATGACCAAAAGGTGCCTTCTGCCCTTGTTCTCATCTGTCTCCCATTGTGGCCTCACAGGCAATTGCCATTGGTGTTCTTTGATTCCCTGCTCCATTTTTGGTTGTTTTTTTATTGTCTCACTCCTGGTGAGAGTAAATGTTCTCTACAATTTCTAATTTAAAAGTGCTTGGTTTGCATGCCATAGTACATACAGGAAGATTCCTTGATTGGGTTAGCCTCTAAGACTGAAAAGTTGGTGTAAATCCCAAGTGGTGCCTTCATGGGAGCATTAAAAAAACACCTGCGCAACCTGGTTCAGCTGAAATACATCCTTCCCATTTCCACAGTCATGCTAAATTTGTTCCATTCGTAAACTCTATGTGCTGCCAATACTGACTGATTTTTCTTTATGGCTGTTAGAATGACACATGTCTAAATCTGGGGCAGTTTGGATCCCCTCTCTGCTGTCTGTTATATAATTAAGTCTACTTGACAGAGTGCAAACAAGGACACTCTGGTCTAAAATAAATGGTTCAGTAGAATTTTCTGAACCATTTATCAGACTCTCTGCATGCACCATATCACAGCAGCCTTAATTATGTCATAAATTAATGAAACTGCCAATTATAACCAAATAGAGACCAAAGATAGCTCCACATTTTCATCTGTCCGAGGAAGTTCTGTAGCTAGTGTGGTTTGCTATACTTATTCAGGTCAATAGTTCAGCTCTTTCCTTTGTTTTTCCTCTTTCTCCTACACAGGCTGACCTGTGGAGGAGGCAGACAGAAGCAGACAGAAACAACAGAAACTCTGACCCTCAAAACAGCCTACTTTTCTCCCTATTTTTGTTCCATGGCTACCTGGAAACCTGGAAACTCCCACATCAATAATGTAGCGCTATAGTGCTGGGCTGCTTCCTTTAGTGAGGAGAACAGTTACATAACAGAGCAGACCAACTGAATTCCTCCCCTCTCCTCTAGATTAAACATTTTGAGCATGTGGCAGGCACTTTGGTGCTACTGACAAAAACAAACTGTGCTACTGCACCTTCCTCCTTTCTATCTTTTATTCCTCCATTTGTCAATTGCGCCTCCCCCTTTCTTTGTGTTTAGTTCTTTTAACATCTCTAAAGTAAAGCCCTCTGTAATTACAGGTTTGACAATAAAATCAATTTGCAATTACGACAACTGTCAAGCAGGTGGAGCAGTCAAGAAGCTAACAGCCTAAACAATTGCTTTTGATGTTGATTCTATGCAAAGTGGCATTTAATTCAGTCACTCCAACTGTTTGCTTGCCAGTGCACGTTTATACACTTGGACAAGTGTGTGTGTGTCTATGGCCAGGTAGGATATTTGCCATAACCGATCTGATGCCCATTTCTATTTTATTGTTAGACAACGGGACAGGACAGGCGGAGCCACTACCTAGCATACCACTTCAATCAGGCACACTGTAGTGAACTAGACCCACTGCATGAATGAATAGTTAACATTATTATTTGAATGTTTAAACAGTTTTTGGGTAATGACAGTCACTGAAATAAAACTGGCAGATCATATTGGAAAACTCAGCAAAACAGCCAGTGAATACCCTAAAACTAGTGAGTGGGTGAGACTTGTGTCACATATTTGAGGACTTGAAAATTGCATGACTAACACTGATCAAAGACTTGACTTTGACTTGGTATTCATGACTTGAGACTTGACTTCTAGATATTGAGAGGCTACATTTGTTTTTGAAACGTGTGATTGGGTGATTTCTAGTGGAATATATGCAAACCTGACAACCCACTAGGACAGCAGAGGCCAATGCATGGAGGGGGCTAGTCCAAAAATAATAAGATTTGAATTCAAGGATTTCATGGTTGATGAGGGTAGTAAGTGACACAACCACCAACAACACATTTTTTTGTGTTGTACTACTGTCTTCTCTTGAGAGCCCCTAAGAGCTTTATTATAATTTCAGAGCCCCACTTGCCATTGTTGTTCTTAAGGTGTAAGCAGGCTCAACAGTTTTAAGTAATGCTGAAAATAATTGATCTTTAACTATTTTACAGAAAATGTGGAAACTGGGGCAGATCAGATTTCATATGACTTGACTTCATATGACGTGACTAAAGGTGAGTACCTAAACTGTATCATGACCGGTACCTACAGGACTCTGTCAGTGAAATGAGGCACCAAAATCTGCATTATGATAGATTGTGTGTGTAGCAAGTGTGCGGCTGCGAGAGAGGGAGCACACATGTGATAGTGAGGCTGCTGCGACCAGAGACAGTTTAGGTTATTTGTAACTGAATAAATGCTAAAAATCCTCAAGACCCGAGACAAGTTCCAGTTTCTTGCTTACCACCTGCTGATTAAAGTGAAGCAGGTAAGCCCCGATGTTAGCAAGCTTAAGTGGTGAGTGTGATTAGCCTGACATTGGAAACTGACCAGGCTCCTTCAAGGTGGACTGTTAAGGTGGAGCAGCTATTCTCATCATAATGATAATCTCGGCTACTTCTAAACAGATAATGGAGAAATGTCTGGCTGCAGAGTCTCTCCTCAGTTTGGGAGACAATTATTGATCCCAACTCAAAATTTATTTTACTTTTATTAGTACTATAACTGTTTTTTCATTCTTAATTACTGTGGTTGGGTTAGGTTTTATTTATTATGTGAATGTGTTATGCAAATTTGTTATTACACTTTTGTATTTAATCAAAAATGTTGATTGCTCACGTTGTTGAGTGCCTTTTAGTGCTTTATTTTGATCAAATGTATCAGTTCAGGCAACACTTTGGCTCTGGTACCATTTTAAGAGTATCGACTTAACACAGGTATCAGAAAAAAACCCAGAAGATACCCCCAGCAATACACATGATTTGCTTGACTTATTGCAGGAACGCAACTTCACAGGCTTGTCTCTCACTGCAATGTGTTGGCATTTGCATGAGATTCGGAGGTTAAGATTTCAGTCTTGCTTGTAACTTGCATGTGTGACTTACTCTCACTTCTGATAAACCCTGAGCAGAGACATGACATGAATTTTTTTTATCTTTAACCCCCAACCACGACCAGTTTTTGCTCCCTTCCCCATTGGACTGAACCATAATCCTATCGCCACATTGTAAAGAGCCACTGTGCCAGGAATTACATCATCGGTATGATCTGGGTGGTAGCACTACAGTATGAGAGTCAAAGCTAATGAAAAAGGAACAGTACACTGCAGGAAAACATCAGCTTCAGCTCTTTTATCCCCTTTTTTATAATAACATTCATTCATTCCCTACAACACTGAACTGTTATGAACTCAGCTCACCCTGTTTCACTCGACACCCTCACCCCAGCCCTCTCCCTGTTTCCCTCTTTCTGTCAGTTATGTAACTGTCAGCACAATGGACCGACCATGTGAACCAGCTGTGGTAGAACCTGGCAAAGTGTGCCACAAGATGACAGCAATACGGAGAAGGCCTCGTGAGCAGTAGTTTTACATTCATTTCAAATCACAGCCACACACATAAACACTCATCCACACTGAAACAAATCTGGCTGGCTCATGAGTGCACAAACGTCCTCCTCAAAGGCACGGGAGCTATTAGAGTAGATTCATAGACAACACACGTAAAATGCAGTTGTGGTTTGCACATATGTATGGCTCATTATTTTTGATTTTCAAATAGTGTTTAGTGAAAACGCCAGGATCTTATAAAAGAAGCAGTTTTAAACACACAGTTACCACACAGATTAAAAGCTGTGGTGTTTCCTCCAGAAATAATTCTCTGTTGACCTCAGTTTTCAGTGAAGAAAGTATTAAGCTTAGAAAATAGGAACTGAAGTAAAATATGCAGAGAAAATACAAATGAGCGCCTGATTATGTACCAAAGTTAAAAAAAAAATAAAATAACTGCAAATCTAGTGCTTCTGCTAAAAAATTTGTTTTCATCAATTTTTCTTCAGAGTTTTCTGTTATTTATGTTTTTAACTTTTTGTTTTGAAAAGTTTTTTTAATCTAAAAACACAAATAAATTTAAAGATTTCTGGTCTCAAAAACAATGAGCCCTACACATACAAATACACATATAGACATACAAACACACAAAGAACTTATACAGAGACTGTAGACTGGGGAATCTGAAGGTTATATCTGAGTCAACAGCTGCAAGAATCAATATCAACATGTGACAGCAACAATAAATTAAATTAAATCAGAACAAAATGAAATCCACCTTTCTCAACAACAATATGTCAGTCTAATACTAGAAAGGATGGATTTATAATTACATGAAAAGCATTTGAGAAATGTGCATTTGGTATAAATGAACACAAAATAAATCTATCTATAAACAGAGAAAGTAGCAGAGTGAAAATGAGTGAGCTTGGCAGTGTGTGTGGCTCCTACCTTTCTCACTGACTGACTCACTCTCTATCTCCACATCCTCACAGCTGGTGTACTCTGGTGTTGTAGCCAGCTCCTCCTCCGAGCTGCTCAGCGATACCTGCCGCATCTTTCCTCCCTTTTTGGTTTTGTGGGGCTTGGGGGGTGGTGGGCGCACTGACTCCGACTGGTCTGAGCTTAGAGAGTCATTCCTCAACATGCTCTCCATCTTCTCCCTCTTGGTCTTACGGACAGCTGAACTGGGATCCAAGTGGTGTTGCTGCCTCCTCATGGGATCCCCGCCTCCACCCATGTCCCCTCTCCGCAGGTCCCCAGATCTGTCACCCAGCACAGGGCTACGGTGTGGCGTCGGGGGGCTGTGGTTGGAGGTTCTATGGCCTCCAAGGCCAGGACCCATGGGCCCAGGGGAGGAGCGGTCGACGGAGTAGGAGCGCTGTCCCACCATAGGCGGCCGGCGCTCGGTGAGATGCTGACGGGACAGCCGGATGGGGCCTGGGTCGTCCTGCTCCGTGTAGGCCAGGGAGACATCACTATGGCGGCGCTCATGCCTCAGACGGCCAACCTCAGCATGCATCCTCATCTGCTCCTCGTAGGGCTGCGGCTTAACAGGGTAGCGTGCCAGATTGGGGTCACTGCGATAGCGCGCTTGGAATTCCTCCTGGCGCTGCCGCTGGAGGTCATACTCGCTGGGTCCATCTAGCTCCTGGTCCAGCGGGTATTCCTGGGAGTGCCAGCGTCCAGGGCCCCGCCGGTCCCGGTAGCCCATCCGTGCCGCATCCACGTCTGGGTACATGTGTGGGCCCCGCGGAGCCCGCCGAGGGTCCCCATCCCCATAGTCAGACGGTGATCTAGGCATGCCGCCGTCCGTCGGGGCATACTGTGAGTGGTCGCCCCCCTCCCTTTGGTCGTATTTTTGGTTTGGATCCCTGGATGCAGATGGGCTTCGTTTCCTGTAGATCAAAGACAGGGAGACAGGAACAAAAGAGTGGAACTTAGTGGTTGGTCCACTTTGAACTGGATGTCCTCTGATTCTTTTAATACATATTATATATGATGGATCAACTGAGGTTTGTGTGTGCATGTTGGTGCTTATTTATATGTCCAGTGAGCATACAGTGTCTGCCTGTGTGCAGGTGGAAATGTGAGGTATCAGTCAGACATTAGCCTCACAGAGTTTTATCACGCATCTCTGTGCAACTCTGCTGAGGCTGAAGAATACAGTCTGTGATCTATAGCTTCTCTTTACTTTGCCCTGCACTGTGTAGGCCTCAGTCCTGCTCTGTCTCTGTCACACACACACATACACAGAGGGAGAGAAATGGGACTAAGCAGCAGGATGCAGCACCACACCCTCTTCACACTGCAACAGACTCTACATGCTCTATAACATGGCTGACTAATGCTCTCCTTTCAGCACACTATGTATTCAAACAGAATGTAACCTTTAGATCGTACAGACAACATGTGCAAGGAAAAACATATTTCCTGAGATGGCCCTATTTATCAGTATGACATGTAATGCAGCCTGCATTCTCCAAATACATACATAAACAGGTATTTGCATTAGAAAAACATACACTCACGCTGTGAAAATCCTGTTTGATTATTGAATTTGATTTAGAAGGTTGCGCAGTCTTCACACAGACAATACTGTATCTGATATTTGACTCTTTTAGTGCCATAGGCAATCTTTCATTTTCATTTTGATAGCATCTGATTACTTTGTTGATATAGGTGCTTAAATCATCATCATTTGCAATGCATTATAAACAACAGGATGACACAAGATTAACAGCACAGCCTGCCTGGATATGACCTGTTTGTATTTCCAAATTAATAGTGTGAGTGTGAGTGTGAGTGCGTGTGTGTATGTGTGAGTGCGCGCGTGCAAAGGCAGAGAGATGAGGAACCAGACAGTGCACTGAAAGCAGTGCACTGATAAATGATTCAGAGTTTCACAGATTGTATCTGTGTGCACAGTAAAATGGACATGAAGGGATGTAGAGAGACAATAACAACGTGCCTGAGTTTTGTCTGAATTTATGAACCTCAGAGGAAAGTTCCCATTTATTTATCTTGCCACCTTTTTCCTTCAGGTGAAAACATCTAACGCCACCCAAGACTTAAAAAACATTAATATACAACACTAAGTAAGGGTATGGAATAAAATCACAACATCATTGAACTCATACTTCACACAGTTTTTTCAAACATTGTCTGAAATCATGTGTCTTCATAACATAGAGTAGTTCTCTTTGAAACAAGACTGAAGAGAAGTAAATTAAATAGTAAATAAATAAAAATAAAATAAAGTAAATAAAAAGTAAATTGAAGTTATGTTGAAAATTTCAATAAAAAAAAAATACAATTTCCTATATATATTTTTAGATATAGTTGCAGTCAGGAGCCCTATATTCGTAAAATTAGCTATCAATCATTTTATCATTGTCCGACTGTCAGAAAGGAAACCAGCCAGGAAGTGGGTGAAAATCCTGGAGGAGTCTAACTGTGCATTAATGCATTTATTCTTTTGTAGAGAATCAATTATTCATAAGCCACTTTTCTCCTACATTTCTCCCACTTTTCCTCCAAAATAATAATGACATTTTGGTGAGGAAAAAGCTCTGTGAAGCATTCCTTTAATTTTGTACGTGACAACTTTCCATAAATTTCAAAGGGCTTCATAAATCACTGCTGCCAGCCTTGCTCAGTGGCCAGGGTAAAGACTCCTCACATGTGATTGGCTACTTCACTGAACCACAGAGGAGGTTTGGTCCCTGCCCACTGTATCACAGACCAGTCAGGTTAGCCTGAGTATAATAAATGTAAAGTACAATAGATATCAGTGCTGTGGCAGTGAGGCACATGTGGAAGAGATGCTTTTGTGTTCTCTGTGTTGAGCACTGCATAATCTCACTACAGTGAAGTGCCAGCTTTAAGGAGAGACAGAATGATGTATGAGCACTGTGTATAGTTCATGAACTACTGCACAGTGCAAATATGGGCTGTTAGAGGGAGGCACAAGTTGAGCAATAGTATGGCACAAATTGTGATTTTGGGATCACTAGTACATGAAAGAAAGATTTACTTAATAACAGGAAGGACATATTCAATTGTTTGGGCCAGTTACAGAAAAATGCCCTGACAGCAAAAATCCTACAGAAATGCATTTAATGGTTTATTGAATTAGTCAGTGATTGACTATTCAGCTTTTTTTAAAGCTTTAATAACCAATAAGGGATTGCACGTCGTGATGAGAATTATCACCTGACTGAGTGTTTAAGTGTTCTTTTCTCATTAAACCCTACTGTATACTACCTGCCTAGCACCAAATAGCAGAAAGACAAAGTTAGTGACTAGCTGGTGAATATAATGGAGCATTTAGCAGCTATGGAAACAGGTATTTCCCTCTGGAGTTGGTGGGGACCAAAACTCAGCTAAAAGGAAAGTGAATATCTGACGTACTTTGGCAAGTGGCTGACAACATTACTCCAACTGAATGCTAATGTTGCTCCAAGACTGCTGGGTGATGAAATAGTCAACTGCTTGCTAATCTGTTCACCATACCAACTTCATAAGATGATAATATGTCAGTGTTGTGTTTATGGCTTGTTCTGCTGCCCCCAAGTGGCCAGAAAAATCAATTATTGCTGCTTTAAATGCTACATTGACATATAGACAATTTGCATATTAAACTATTAGCAATATTTTTATATCATAACTGAATTCTGTCATGTGAAAGGCCAGCTAGTACTACTAATACTGAGAATCTTAGTGCAGCTCTATGCAGTTTTCAGCCAATTATCAATCTCTGTCAGGATGCCAGTGTTGACCTGTTTGTGCTGTATGTGTAAGTAACAGTAGCACTGGGCAACATGGAGAAAATCAAGTATCACTATATTTTTGACCAAATACCTGATATCAATATTACAACAATATTGTAGGGTTGACTATGGTGCTTCCACAAAATATTTACACAAAGAGACTTTTGATCAATAACCCACAGCAATGTGGATGTAATGTCTGTGTGGGTAAAGACAAATAATAGAACAGCTAAAACAGTCTGGTTCAGAAAATGACATCACTTTACAGCCTTTGAAACCAGGACAAGACAACACTAACTATATTACAATATCCAAAATCTAAGACAGTATTTAGTCTATATCACAATATTGATATGATGTTAATGTATTGCAAAGCCCTATAATGTTGGGTTAAGAACTGGCTGCTGGGGCTTTGTTTCGGATTGTACTTTCTCTCCTTCAGTGATCAAAAGCTTTTAATGCAGCCTTGATAACTGCCTGCATTTGAAACAAAAGTAATACTGATAAACCCATTGCCAGTTAATAAAAGTATTCAGAATTACCATTGTAAATTTCTGATATAAGTAATGTTTTTCCAAAGGAAAACAAATTACACAGGGAGTGCTGCCCTCTAAAATTATGAGAGAATGAACACCACATCTGAACAATTAAAGAAAATACCACCACCTACTACACTACCTCATCAACAGAAAATCCAACATAAAAGATGAACAGTATTAGCCACAAACTGATTGCATGATGAGTGATTTCTTGCAAATGGAGAACAAAACAGCATCTTAGCACCAAAGATGCAGCGGAAACGCGCACACAACAAAAACAAGACTAATGGATGTGCACTTTAATGAACACATCCTTATTTACAATAAATACAGAGGAAGACAAAAGGCCATTTGAAGTCTTTGTGATGCAGCTAGCTCACACAAGTGACCTCTCCTTTCTGCCTCACATCAAAACAAATGCCTCCTATCACCTTAGCACACAAACACAGCCTCACTGGTGATTCAGACGCGGCTGGAGAAACACATGAGGGTTGCTGCATTATTCATGACCTGCTCCTGGACACTAACTGAGCAGCGCTTCATTCACAAATCCAAAGTGAAGCGGCAGCAGAAATGATATGCTGGAGTAGGGGACAGGCGCCGTGACTTGGATGGGAGAGACTGTGATGTCTGTGTGTGTGTGTGTGTGTGGGGGGGGGGGGGTTAGGGAGTGTGTGATGAGCATGAGAAACGCCTTTTTATAGTGACTTGATGATGATGGAGGGGTGTGTTATGTGAGAGCATGTGTTCACTTGTGCATGCCACCTTGTTTGTAGCTGTGTGTGTTTTACGTGTGCTGCACTGGCTGCCTAAGAAATGCTTCACTTTGGCTCTCAGCTTGTCCTCAGGGCTTCAGGCTAATGTCTCCTCTGGGATGTTGTGTTGGAATGCTACACCCTGAGCACACACATGCTCATAGTACATGCACATAGCAGCTACAACAAACATTAACAAACTGCCCTTTGATGAGTTCTAACTCCTCTTGACACAAGTATCACATTTCCCTGCTCCCGTTTAGCCTTGTATGTCCTTCCTGTCCAAACACAGAAACGTCTATGGCAGCTAGCAAGTAAGCTAGCGACCACACTCCGCTCCATCAGCATCTGCATCTTGATGCTAACACTGTCAGCCCTTAACCAGCCTTCAGTAAGTACAACAGAGCGGTGGCGCAGCACTAAATTTTGTACTGTGCATTATTCCCCCATTGCTCCAGCTGCCACTGCTACTGTAATAGCCTCTCTGCAGATACCTCTGAGCTCTCCACAGCTCTGCCATAACACACTCTGCTGATCTTAGATTTGCATTCCATCCTCAGTGACACAGACCGAGATAGAGAGGGGAGAGACAAAATGTGAAAAGGGAAAGGGAGGAGATCATCGACAATGTATGTGAATTAGAAGAAGCATGAAAAAAAGTGGGAAAGATGCCAGTTAACTGTGACCCATTGCTAAACATGCAGCTGGTGTGCATGGTGCATTCAGCCAACCTTGTCAGGCTTCAAGCGTGAAGTAGCAGAATGGAACAGCATGGGATCGTGATGCTGCACAGAAGCCTGGCTGCTGCAACGATTGAGTCACGAACTGCACGGTGACGTGCTCCCCCCATCACATTCCCTTATATAGCAAGATGTGTGTGTGATGTCACCACAGACATGGCACTGAGCCGCAGCACAGGCAGCGTGGTGTGCAGAAAATCATCCGGCAGTGAATCATCCTAACAGGCCGACAATAGAGTGGCATGTTCACTGTCTGAATGGGACAGTGTAGTACATTCCTGCTGTGGGAATAACAGCAGCCCTTGTTGCTGCTGTTGTCCTATTCTGAGCTAACTATAGAAATTCTCCACTGTGCCAGTGTGTGAATCACGAGGCCTCATTCAGCTGGTGACAAGGACGGTGATGACAATAAGATTCAATTCACGGAGGGTGACAGCAGCCTCACTGTATTACTGGTAGAAGGACTTTTATATCTAACATAGAGAAAAAAAGATTCATGTACCTATGATCAAACAATCACTTGATATTTGTCACATGTAATTATAGAAGGTACAATTCCAGTGAAGTGTAGCATGGACATTCTTTGGGGTCTAATGGCTGTAATTGCTGATATCTGAGTAAGAAAAAGTATCATGGGTTTACATCAAAAAAGGAGCATACAAGGCATCTCTGTGATGCACAGGGATAAACCTTCATACTCACCCTGAATCAGAAAAGGCACAGGCATGTTTGAGTGATGTCTCAAACATGCTGTGTAAACATGGATTCTGTTTTTGCTTTCAGCACAGCCTTATACACCTCCTGTGCTTCTAAATTCCAATATTATAATCATCTTTTTAAAGTACACTCTCCTTATCAAAAGCAGCATAATGTATCAAATCCATGGCTCACAAAAATCATGGGATTACACTATGGCCCCGAAAGATTAAAAACTGTGACCCTAAAAGATTAGAAGTGACCCGACATGCTCGCCACGATAAAACCTTTATATGCTGTTATTTTTTGCAACATGACACAAAAACCAATCGGTGAAATTCCCCGATACACTGCGGTGTAATGAGAAGTGGGTCTGTCTGCAGTGAGGTTGTCCCGCTCTGCCTCGTCAGATGTGTTTCCGCTCTGACCTACTGACGGGATCTGATCAGAAACATCCACAGCCAGAGCCCAGTTCCCAGGCTGCGAGTGGACTAGATTGTCTAACTGTGTCATTCTCTCAGTCTATATGTGTTTATGTGTGTGTAACTCCATATCAGCTATGATGAAAGGCCTGAGATCAAGCAGGAAGCCCCTGTGGTTGCAAATCATTAACATTTGATATGGGTTTACGTCAAAAAAGGGAAAAAAGAGAGGGTTATCGCGCATACATTTACACAGAGCATCTGCAACACACAGGGTAGTAATCAGTTTACTGTACAGAGAGAACACTTGAGCCCTGAGCAACTGTTTCTTTCACACAGACAGTCCATGATCTTTATGCCATCCTATTGATGCACAATACTGGCTAAAATGATAATTACTCATTTGCTCAATAATGGGATCATAATTATTAATTGCACTATTCATCCATCTCCAGTTTAAAAAAGTAGAAGAAGAAGAAGAGGAAGAAGAAGAAACAACTTAGAATGCACTTGAAGATAACAGAAAATCCCTAGAAATTAGAACTGCAAAATGAATCAAATATTATTGAAATCACAATATGGCCAAGTGCAATAACCAAATCTCAGAAGCTGCAATTCTTTGATAAAGGTAAAAATGTGTCACAACATACATTTATGAATGCTACAGAAATGTCCTGGCCTTTTCTTGAAGAATTCCATAGAAAGTGAATTAGAAAATGTGGACTTTCATCCCACACCCATTTGCCAAGAAAATGTGTTGCTATTCAATTTAAAACCAAAGACATACTACAAGTACAAAGATCAATAATTAAAAGACAATGTAGTGTGATGAAGCATTCACAGATATTGCTGGTTTCATGCCCCGAGCTGCATGTGTGGGCACCTTGACACATGCACACACTGAAAAAATAAATAAATATACATATTCATATATAAATAAAATGCCATGATGAGGCTGCTGCTTTTTAATGCTGTTGTGACGGTTATCCCTGAGGCAAAGAAAGCTACCGCACTGTTGTTTAGAATTAACTATAGATGTAACAGCAAAAGAACAATTATAATGCACAAATGCACAACCTACTGTACATGCAAGCTGACTTATTATTATTTAAAGGAAACACAACATACACGAGACACTAATTATACACTTTAAATGATTATGTTCATACTACCTTTAATTGTAAGACCAATAAATAAACAATTTTACCACACAGTATTATCATACATTCTACATCCAAACTACAGACTAAATGATGAGATATAATCAGCCTTACTGAGAGTAAATGTCAGATCCTGGGCTGTAGCTCAGTTCAAATCTCTGTCTGGCTGCTCCACGCAAACACATGGCCTTCTGTGTGCAAACCGCTCACAAAAGCCGTCCAGTCAAATCCAAAATACCTACTACCAGTGCTGGCTCAGAGCCTATGACCAGGCCCTTGTTGTTTTTCCAATCGTCTCTCCTCCAGCACTAAAAACTGTCCTTGTTTTACTTCTAGAAGGCTACGGATGATCTGCAGACAGCAGCAGTAAATGTAGTCTTGCAGCAGCACTCTTCGGACTGAGTGTGTGACACCAGCTCTGTCTGCACTGCCACTGCTGCTGCCGAAGAAACATGTTAAATAAGAAAGCCAAAAGCAATCAAGGTGAAAATGCAACGCTGCCCCCGTGGGGATTGTGCCACCTCTACTTTGCGGATAATGGAGAGAAGTCAAATGAGAACAAATGAGTGGCGCCGTGTTGCAGAGCTCTCCTCTTAGAGGGAATCTGGCCCTCTAATGACAACAATACATCCTAGAATGGTCTCTATTGAAATGAGATAACCAGAAAGAAAGCAAGAACAGAAGAAAAACAAGCTGAATGTGCGTGTCTCAACCGCAAGCAATCAGAGAAGAAGAGACAAGAGGAGGAAAAATGCCTCTAACAGTCCATTTACGGATGCAGCGTCATGCTCTCTTCTAAGACTGACTCAGCCCGGTCGCAGTGTATGTGGGGCGCCCCTTGGAGTAAAAGAAACACATCCACTTCCCCCGTTACCTAGTACAATCAAAACAGGTTAAAATCCTGCAGCAACTCGACGGTTTAGCTGCAATTCCTCATGTCCAAATGATATTGTAGTATCAGCACGACCTGCTTTGTTTCTGACGGTCTGCTGCGCCCACAGTGCCCCGTCACTCTGCTGGATCTGGATGGATGGCACAGTTTATGACCCTGCTGCAAAGGCTTCTGGGGGCCTGAAAGCAAGCTGACTTTCGGGTTTAACGCCAACATCATGTGATTGCCGAGACTGGCTGGAGGTCGAGCAGCAGTCCTCTGCCTAAGAAAGGATTACATTCCTTGGTTGATTACTAGCTGACATCTATCACCAATCGCAAGCAGAGCAGGAGGTCTCACCTAATCTCATTCAGCCTGAGGTCTTATGATCCTTAAACTGAACAAATTACATGGTTTATGTATTTTTTTTTATCCACAGGGTGGATTTTCAGGCATCAAATCAAATACAGAGGAGGGACAGAGATAGAGGGAGGGATAGAGAGATAGAGCGATTTCTCTACCCCGTAATTTCTGTGCATTACAAAATGGATCAAAGACTTTTTTCTGGTTCTGCACCATGATGACGTAGCTGTTTTTCAGTGACCTGGTTTGATAAGTCTACCCAGTGTATGTGGGTGGGTGTATTATGACTGGCTGTATCTGGATGTTGTTAAAGTCTTTCTTCCTGCCTCTTTTCTTCACTATTCTGCCTCAACACATTTCACATCTGTCACCATGTTTCTCCAATCACTTTTCCTCTTCATTCTTCCCTCCTCATCTCAGCCCTCCCATGAGACGCCGCTGAAGATACACTACTAGAGTATGCTGTGTTTGTGATGGTGGTGGTGACAGCTGAGTGACAGGAGTGTGGAATCAGGGAGGGCAGGTGGGCGATGGGTTGTTGACAAAGTGTTTCCCAGGATGGAGGTTGGAAGGAGGGGAAATGGTAAGGGACCTTTGGGGGTGTTTTATCACCACAGAGTTAAGAATGGAGCCAGGCTGCAGGGCTCTGGGTAGCTTTGAGCAGAGTGTACATCTGACTGCCACTTTAAGAGACAAGAAGACAACTTCAGAGCATCAGCAATGGCGTAGTGGGCCTGAGAAAGACCCTGAAATACACTGAGTAAGTTTGAATGTTTGTCACAATGCTGTATGTAATGATGCATTTTGTTTGCATTTTAGTTTTAAATACAACAGCATTGAACATAAATGCCATATAGTGCAACAGAAAATTCTGCCTTCACCCTCACTGGCATCACTCTTTTTTGAAAAGAATACAGAACAGAAGAGTCAATGTGCATTGTGTCAAGCTAAAATCAGTTTAAATCTAATCTGCATTTCCAAAAGTGTAAAAAGTCAAACAGCTCTTGTTCTGTGCTGGAATAAAATCTCCCATGGTGCTGTTAATTGGTCCTCCCACTCCTCAAGTACGCCCTGTCCTGCGAAGATTTTGTTCTGTATTTTCACTCCAACACATCAGATCTACTTAAGAGTTCACACTTGATGCTGACACTGTTCAGGTACATCTGCTTCTACTGCTTCAAGAAGTATGCCAGTGATGTAAATGTATCAGGGCTGTAAAAGAAAAGATGGACAAGTAACTTGCAGGGGGGGAGCAGATACTTGAGGACTGGATAGGAACGAACTGCTATACACATGGCAGTAAAGTTATCCAACAGCTTTTCCACCAAATCTACACTCTCGTCAAATTATAAGTCATCAGCCAACAGTCTTGTCCTCTTGTCTATAATAATATGTCAGTTTGTTGACAATAAACAGGATTGGATTGAAACAAGAGGGAGATTTAACATGCATTCTAGCCAGATGTTTAAAAGGTGTACAAGCATCTCTAATATGCATACGTAAACTTTACTCCTTCTGCCTTTACTACGTCAGTAAGCCACTGTCAGCATCTTTTTGGAGGCAAGTAGTAACCACACATGGACAAGAGGGTGGAGCTATAGAGGAACAAGGGGTGGATCTTACTCATAGACTGTAGTGGTGACACCTCACAGACATGCTTTCGGAGCCAGCCTCACGTGGCCATTTTAAGGAACTGCTCTTAAGCGTTTGCTTTATTTTTAGCCCAAGAGGCTAAAAAATAAAGCGTTTGCTTTTGCTAATTTTTTAGCGCAAGAGGCTGCTGCTTGATTACAACATATTTATTTGATTCCAGATCAGTGAAACCACTGTGTGATGTATGTGAGTGAGGGAGCAAGAACAACCCATGAAACTGGGTTAAACTTTTGCTCACTTATTTCCATCAATCCCAGTTATGTGTTTGTGTTCCTTTACAGATAGCATTTGCTATTCTGCAGCATCCCAGACAAACAGCAAAAGCACTTGCAAGTGCTTTAGCAGTTTAGTTATGACAAGCATATTTTATTCTCCCTCTAGCATTTTCACCAAACAGCATCTGAAGCACTGGTACCACCCTCTGGCTGACCTGATTTGCATATAGCTTGGGAAAACCAACATGGATTGTTATCACATTTGTGAATTGGCTAACAGAGAGGCTAAGTGTAAAAGTAAGTGTATTAAATCAAATCTGGATTTTATCTGGATGCGAGACACTTGATAAGACAAGTGTAAATGGGACCACTTTATAGCCACACACACATGCACACAACCGTGTGCAGCACAGTCTCATTCACAGGAACAGATGACAGCCACTCCCACACTGTAGTCTCCCTGGTATGTGGAAAGTTTGAAGTGGACATAAAGTTGTGCAGCCCCACGTCTCGCAGTTCAGCTGGCATTGTCTGCAGATCTGTGAGTGTATTCACTAATTGGCTCCAAGAGCACACACTCTATCCTCCTGTCTAGGAGCAGACCAACCGGTGCCTTCTGTGTTCATGTTTATACTCTGTATGGTTAATACGTCTTCCGCACTGCACCGCCTGTTAGGTCTCTTTTTTAAGAAGAGCACTCTATGTAGGCCAAGCCCCAACAGAATATGCCATTAAGATTAGCTACAAGTCAGGACTGTTACGCTGCTGCTCGCTTCTCCCCTCCCTACAGAGAAAGGTTAGAGGAGCAGAGCATGTGTCATATTGCACAGAACACCGATGCATTAAAAAAAATGCACATCACAGCTGGAATTTAATAAAGCAAACACCTCTGTTGAGCAGACACACAACCAGACAGTTCACAGGGGCAAATTTGGAGCAGCACAGGACTACTGTCTGTAATTATGCTTATTGACTAAAGCTTGAGTTGAACAGAGCTGCAGTGTAATACAGAGAGCTGTTGTATTGTGCGGTACAGAGTGTCCTCAGGAGGATCTGTAAGTAATCAACACCTCAAAACTGGTGGGTAATTAACATTTTTTACCAAGTATTTGAACCTATGAGAAGATACACGTGATTGGCACTCATCTGTGACCAGACCTTACTGCTTCATCACCACATGAAAGACGTTGTCATCTTAGTTCTAAAGAAACCACATAACACCCTGTGTGACGATGTGGGAAATAAGAACTGGCTTTTGACTTGCTCTGAATAAAAGATAGCTTCACTTCTATTGACTCTTTTGGCATGTCACAGTAGGAAAATATCTATTTTTTTTTTTTTTTACACATCTGTAAATGATAAAATTAATGATGACTGATTTCCATTTGGATGCTTTAATTTTAGGCTTCTGGTATTGTGGGTGTTGGCCCACTGTCACAGTGTCATGGCTTAGTGGGACACTGGTAGTGAGCCATCTGTAATATTAATACTACTATGACAAGTTACAGTGTCTGCTCTTAAATAGGCATATCAGGAAGTAACTCTTCAGTAGGTGTTTGGAAAAGGCATGGTAGAGCAAAAATATATTTGCAAGAGGCAGGAAAAAGCGACATTTGTAATTAGTGTTAATTTTGTTAAAGAAAACTATGACGACAAGTGTTGGTGGATGACCTTTTTCATGACTAAGACCTTGTGTAATAAAAACAGACCTGCCAACCTTGAAGAAAGGTTATGAGTACCACCTTACCAGACACTCGTGCGTGGTCATGAACATATGTGGACACGGCGGCACTTTTTTTTTTTTTTTTTACCATAAAAGTCAATATGCACATGTGGCAAACAGAAGAAACGAGCGTACGTTTACATATTCATATCTATAGGCCTAAGCCCCACATACGTCCATAGACGCCCAATATTTGTTTTATGGCGCAGATCAAGGTCAATTTCATCAATCTGATGGTAGTATTGATCATCTGCTTAAAAAATACAGTAATATGTCCTGTTGTGACAAAAAGAAAGATTTCAAGTGGGATTCGGGGGGTTCTCCCCCGAGAAAATTTTGAAAGATCACATGGCGAAATCCTATTTTCATGCAATTTCATACAGAAATAGATAATAGATCATAGACAAGTGCATTACATTAGCATTCCTCATCATGTTCTTGTGTAGTACGACACCTATTAGAACTACTCTCTTCTTATTGCCTTGTTTTTTTCTTATAGAAATTCAGCAGACTCATCAAACAAAAAGTCTTTTTTATCATAAGTGTGTTATAGTTATTTAGGCAGGGCACATGGTTTCATTACACAGTTGAATGTAAATTTGTCTGCAATTTGCTTACCTTGGTACAATTCTCACCAGCAATGTATCGACAACAGGCGACTTTGACACTATTTACTTCAGTGTTTGCCCTACCATTTTATTAGGGGCACTCCCCTTGAAGGTCAAGTTAATTTTATTTAGTTTTATTTTCTATATAGTGCCAGATCACAAAGAAGTCACTTAAGGTAACCTTTCCTATAGAACAGGTCTATACCTTGTCCTTTAATTAAACAAACTAAATAGCCTTACGTTATTTATCTTATTTACAGACCGCGTGTCATTTCTGTCTCAACATGGTCGCGCGTTTACAATCCTCCCCTGCTCTCTGTATTGCGCACGGCGGAGTTTGGCCCCGTTGGGCGCACACACACACACACACACACAAGTGAACACACTAGAGAGCGTAAAAAAATAAATAAAAAAGGACTCGGTGGTGGAGTGAGATTTCTTAAACGGGCGTGAGAAGGTGATACCGTCTACCGGACTGAACACACGGTAACTCCGGTCTGAGCTGACGGTGAGGAGCTAATAAGAGCTAACTGCTAACAGACAGAAGCTAACTGCTAAGATAGAAGCTAGCTCTAATAGACACAAGCTAAAGTTAACTGTTTACAGACAAAAGCTAACTGCTTACAGACAGAAGCTCTCAAAGCTCTGCAGCTCCGCAGCAATCCGATTGGCCGAAATCTTTTCGTTCCGCCTACGTGCCTATATTCACCGGGTATCAACTTGAGTGACATCTTGCATAGACAAATACACTGAAACCGGCGAAATGCGCGATCGAGTGATATGCGTACTTTTAGAGCATCAAATCGTACCAGCGTACTTTGATGTCAAAATGCGTGCCTGGTAGGCAAAATGCGTACAGGTTGGCAGGTCTGTTAAAAACTATGACAAAATGTATGTTTTGTTTTCCTTGCTAAGACTAGACTAAAATATTAGTGGTGGGCTATCAAACATTCAAAATGCACAATATTTTTCACAATTTTGCATCTAGTCTGTCCGTCAAGAACAAGTATTGTCATTGATTAAATGGATTGAGGGATGTGTGCCAACCCGGTCTCATTCCAAAGTCGTTGAAAACCTGTACTTGGGTGGTGACTTTCGCATCAGACAGTGATGAAAAAAGACACAGCTGGACAACAACGTAAGTTAAGGAGGGAAAAGCCCAATTAGGGCAAGCAGGAGGGGTATGGATGGATCCAACAATAAGCAACTTTCACCCTGGAGTAGAATGAATGTAAAGCCAAACCCTGTGATTTTTTTTAAACCTAATCAGTGCTTTTGTTGCCTAAACCTAACCACGTGCGTCTTTTGGCTAAACTTAATGCTGTGTTTGTTGTAGGAAAAAAATTGTGAAATCACAGTTTTGTACTGACAGAGTAAGTTTCTTTTGAAAGTGACCGTATGCAAACTGTACATTTCCCAAGAAAATGGTAGTGTATTTTGAAAAGACGCAATGCATGTAACAGGTTAAAGCTGACCGGGCATTCCCAAAACATCAACAACAGATACACCCGGGCTTCTTTGCACATCATATGTAGACGTGGAAAGTCCATGACCAAGCGGCGATATGTGATGTGGTCAGAGTGAGAATGTGTGTGTGTGTGTGTGCCGAATCCCAGAATCCCAGCGATACAGGTGATGATGTCCCAAATCAACACCAAGTACTGTGAAAACAACATGATAGCTTCAATGCAAAAAGGGTTTTGTCAGAAAAAACAGAATGGATCTATGGACACACTTGCTACTTAAGTCACAATAAGTTAGATAACTGCAACGTTAAAAGTCCTAATGTTAAGTAAGCATATAATGTTGACTAAAATGTAGTGACTTTTTATTGACTGAAACTGGGCTTAAATGTTTTGAGTCGTTTTAGATTAAAACTATAATGAATAAAAGGCTCAAATGTGACTAAAACAAATAAGCATTTTCATCTAAAGACTGAGAGTAAAACTAAAATAGCTGCCAAATTAACACTGCAGTATACAAAATATCCATTAAAATCCTTATCCCATGCAGGGTCGCAGAGCGCTGGAAGTCGTCGCACTAGTTTTACCCTGGGTCCTGACTACTTGATTCTCTTTTTACTGGATATAGTCACTCCCACACATACGTATAGTGTGATGCAGCATTACGTTAAAGTCCCTATAATTGAACAACAAATACATAAAGTAAAGAAGGCAGTTTTTTCATTAGGATTCAGAGTATTGCTGTGAATTATATTTAAAGGAGTAGCCAAAAAACAGGCTGAAAAGAACCGATTTATCTGGTTGAAAGTTTCAAGTCTGTTGCATGTGTGACTATATCCAGCATCGCTAATGGGTGTGGTCCAAAAATGCTTTGTTGCACCTGTTATTACACTCAACAGTGATGTCACAGTGCACTGACACACCGTGGAGTATGCTGCTACATCACTGCAATTAATTAAACTACTAAAGGTCAGCAAAAGCTAAATAAGGGGGTTTCAGGAAGTGATAAGTAACGTATGTGTTGCATTATTTTTATGCTTGACTACAAGTAGCACTCATGCATCATCCTGCTGTACAATCACACACACAGGCAAAGTTATGGCTTCATAAAATGAGTAAACAACAGAGTGCAACAACTATTCACAGTTTAACACTGACATCCCCCACGTGCAACACATTACTAAGACTTTCCAGCTTAACATGAGGGAATATCCATGGAGACCCTCCCCTCCTGCCTGCTGCTGTGCTGTAGCATGTTGACTACTCAGTGTTCATCAGTCATTGTTCGTTTGTACAAAGTACTCTGTGTAGAGAACATGTTGAGATTTGTAAAGCTATTCATAACCCAGCAGATTCTGTTGTAACCAAACACTGGGCTGTATATCTGCACTGGAAAAATATGTCTTAAGAACTACGGTTTTCCCATCTCTTTCTGTCTCTGACACATAAGTAATTGAATGCACACGTACACACACACACACACACACACACACACACACACTGTCTCTCTCTCTCTCTCTCTCTCTCTCTCTCTCTCTCTCTCTCTCTCACTCTCTCTTTCTCCACCCATGAATTTCTTCTTGGTTCTGCTAAGTATGCATTTTTCATTCCAGTGAGCAAGCTGCATTTGAAATCAAAGGCAGTGACGCTGCGCGGCTGTCTGGCTACACAGAAAGTGAGGAGGTAATGAAAAAAGCTGAGGGGTGAGTCAGAGGATGCTTTAATAATCCTTGCTGCCCAAAATAGCATCACTGGGACTGGACGGACTGACGACCCTCCTGGCAAACCAGCAGCAGTCCAGGCTGGTCTTGACTTGTCATGTCGGCCGCTCCATATCCCCCCACACTTTTCCCCTCTCTCTCTCTTTTTCTCCCATCTCCTCTGAGTCTATTATTGTCAACAGATAAGACTGCTGCAGCACGGCACAATGTGCTAGACAGCCAAGCCCTCCCTGTACCAAATATATGACAAGACTAAGCAGGGTGAATGGATATATGCACGGGGGACAGACAAGCTGCAGGAAGTGTGAGCCAGTCAGTGGGAAGAAGGACTATAAGGTCCCTTCACAGGTGAGCAATGTTTCTTTGGTTATTGTCCAGTCATCACTGACAAATGGTGATGGGGTCCAGGCGAACCAGCTCTTCATGTTGGGTTCAAGGTTGGGCCTCTAATGTTCCATAGAACACTTTTCCATGCCTGTCCTCACAGTGTTCTGCCCTGTGCGAACAAATGGAGGGAGAAAATGAACTCGCCATCTAGTGTTACCAATGGCAATCTAACATTTCTGCACGAAACCTCTGGACTCACTTGACGTTCTTAAATTCCAAATAATCCTGCTCCTGCTCATGCCATTTATCTTTTCAGACAAGGAGGGTATGCTTCCACAAAATTTCAACTACATATAAACACACAGTAAAAGCTAGCAGACTGGCTTTAATGGAGCAATGTGTCATATAAAGAAAATCATAATGTTACCTTAATGAAAAGGTCTTATCCTCCAGCAGCTTATAATGGGTTGTCTAAAATTTACTTAATGTACTGTAAGCATGCTAACATTAACAGTAATCTCATGTTAGCATGCTAATATTAGCATTAATCTCAATGTATGGCTTGTCTGGACAATCATTGGATGTAGAGGTATACTGTCGTTAATGCTGGACAACTGAATAATTTGACCATCTCTGGTCAGCTTATGATGCAATTCATCCAGTAGCTGTTTTGATATTTCACTCTGGACCAGAGTGTCAGACCAACAGACCTGCTAATATTGCCTTCACTAGTGCCTAGAAAAATATATTAAAAAAAAAAGCTTCTTTACCTAATTCTACATCTCATACATGTAGAGCTGACACCCCTACCACACACCAGACAATACAATAGAGTGCAAAGAAGTCGTTAGTTGTTAGTACGGGTGTCATACTCTTATTTGTATTGAAGCGTCCGGTTCGAAGCTTTCAGTTCAATACAAATTACAAAACCGTATGATATGTTGAACTATCCTATTACATTTGGAAAATAAAATATTCAGCTTAAACTGTGTTTAATATAATGTTGTCAGTGCCAATGCGCTCAATGAGGCAGCCCACACCACAGAACAAGCAGCATGCTATTTGACCCCTACAACCCCAAAACAAAACATTCTGCTACAGTGAGACACACTGGGAGGCACACTACGTTAAGCTAGCTCGTTGTAAGATAGTTAGTAATGCCATTACCAGACCAGGAATAAAAGATCCTTCGATAACCTACAGTTCTGGTGTTTAGAGCCACTTAGGTTTTGCTGTGAATTATGAGGTTGATGGTGAGAGAGAGGTCGATAAAAACACAAGTTAAAGAACAAGCCACCACGCAGCTGCAGACTCTCCGTAGCAGCTAACCTGGTAGCACAGTACCATACACGACCCCTGAGCCAAGGCACAAGCTGCTGCACAGAGAGAGACTCTCTTTAGCAGCTAAGCCAGCAGCACACACATGGTTGCACAACACAAACCCCATGAGCCAGGGAACAAGAGTTGCTACATAGCTATAGCCTGTTGTTTAGCAGCTAACATTATCACAGCACACACCCACAACAGTGAGCAGGAACTGCGGGGTCTGGGTAGCCGATTCGTGCTGAAAGACTAATAGGTACGTTAATGATGATGATGAAGGGGACTCTGGGTTTTTTTCGGACCTAATTGTATTGCGGACTTTTGCACAGCGGTGACCGGATCTTTGCTCTCAAACCACAAAAAAAATGTGATGGCACAACAGTCTCCTTCAGTACATTATTCTATGCTTTCTTTTGATTTTCACATTGGCTAGTCATCCTGTTTAATTTGTCTTCTGATTAAATCGGAACAGTTGAAACAAGTTGGTTGCTGACAGACACTCTGTGCTGCAATAAAATGGTTAATCAGCAGTGCCGTGCACTGTAGAGCCGATGCGCTGCTGGTAATGCCAGCCTCAATAGAATATAATGTCTATAGCCTTACTGTTGTGTACAGCCTTATAGACTGAGCTGAGTAGTGATGCGCGGGTTGACCCGTAACCCGCGGGACCCGCAAATGGACCTGCGGGTCGGGCAGCAGTGATCGTCTGTTAAATCGGTCTGTAAATGATATTTTGACATTATTGGCTATTACTGTCATGACATCCGAAGGTACTGATGAGTTGAGCAGGTGACAGTCCGCAGTCGTTTTCAAAACACACTTGTGTCACGCACTCCAAAAGAAACTTGTTGAAACTTTAAACAATAATTTATTGTACAAAACAGGGGAAACAAACATTGACAAAAATGGTTCCATAATTCATATTAAACTCAAAAGATAATGAAAAAACAGCTACAAGTTAGAGTGAATAGTGATAAAGTGTTAAAACTTGGCATTGATCCACAGTCTCAGACGGATGCGCTTAAGCATGCCGTGCGCACAAGCTCAGTTGGTAGGCTATACTATATTTTCACATTTTTAACAATGCAATTTAAAAGTTTTGATTTTTATTGATAACCTACATTTACCAACAACAAAAAGACTACATTTAGCACCAAAAAAAAATGTAAAAAAAAAAAAAAAAAAGTAAATCAAAAAACGAATATCGAATACCAAATTTTCGTAACGAATACCTACCCATAGAAACGAATATTCGAATATCTTAATATTTGGGTACAGCCCTACTGCCCACACACACAGCAAAATCTGGGGATGAAGAAAAAAGACTGCTCGAAGCAATCTCAGTTGACTGAGGGATCTCCTACTGATGATTTGAGTCTCTGACTATCAGAGGGCAGTCCTGGTATTATGCCTACTATTGTTTGTATTTTAGAGACAATGTCAAGAGCAACCCTCTCATTTGTCTTGCTACTTTATCACCCATGACCATGGCATGCTGCATGCAGAGGAGACAGGTGGCGTTGAGAAATCCCTTGCAATTCTACTCACTGACGCCATCAAAAATAATACCGTTCATTACAGTTAGTTTTCATATCTGATGCCAGGAGTACCCAAGTAAGACCATCTTTTCAGATGGACTCGGGCATGGATGGACGAACCATGCTCGGGCACATTACACAGCGTTCACACTGATCAAACAAACTGGACTTTAGAGTCAAGTGTACACCAATCCAGATCCAGGTCTCTGATGTACTGTAAAAGCCTCCTAAGGGAAGTGGTCCTGATACTGAGGCTAACCGAGATGAGGCCTGCAGTGACTAGTATTGCTGAGTCAGAGACAAAGTCACATTCAAAGGACTGTAGACAAACTTCCCACATACCACTTGGTTTCAAAATGTAACTACTGCCAGACTCTAGCTAGAATAAAAGTGTGTTTCTGAAGAAAGAAGTTTCAAACAAGAAAGGGGAAAGGAAGACCAGAAAGACTGAGGTCCATTCATGCCCATATCATTTCTGGGCACATTATAAGCCCAGAGCAAGTTGGAGAGTTAAAGCTGGACAGTACTAAAATTCCAATCGGGTTGTGCAAAATACCTGAATGTACTTTAAATCCAATATAACTGAGCACTGCTTTGTGATGCGGTTCAGTTTACTAATGCAACATGATGACCAGTGAAACATAGTGCTGATAAAATTGCAACGGTGACAAGCTTAAGTATTTTATGAGTGTTCATACTCTGTGGCAGAGAAAACACTGAATTTTAAGTACCGCAATTACACAATGAAGAGACAACACAAGGATAACATGAGGGAGCCCACTTGACTGCTGCATTTCTATTTAAATGTGCCTTTGTTCCACAGCAGTACACACTGCATATTGCCTCTGGCAATCCAGCGCAGTTCACGTTTATCACCACAGCAGCTATTTTTAACACATCATTTATAAATTAACAATAATAATACAACCGATTACTGTACTAAAAGCTCCGTGTGTGTGTGTGTGTGTGTGTGTGTGTGTGTGTGTGTGTGTGTGTGTGTGTGTGTGTGTGTGTGTGAGAGTGTGTGTGTGTGGCACTTCACACCTTGTGAAACCAGTTTAAAGAACATGGGGTTAGCCGTCTGCATAAATGAGATGATTCAATGCAGAAATATCACTATTAATAATATTTACAGATGTGAAATAGTATTTACCTCTTCCTTATTGCCCCTTTCTTTTCTACAGGGTGGTCATCTGCTTGAATGTTGCTTGTCACAAACAGTGGCCTAAACTGGAAGCACAGATTGCCAGGGAAAGAAGGCATAAGCTCTCTCCAATTACATTCATAGGAAATGGAAGCCACTGCAGCCAAGTTACCCCAATGCATCTCTGTGGCTGGGCATTGGGCATAATCAAACTAATTAATAAGAGAGAGAGAGTTACTAAATAATAACTACTATGCCCAATGAATAATGAAATGTTGGGAGAATTATCATAGGAACCAAACTCACACAAACCACAAAACCCGAAAGTAAACCAGATACAGATCCCAGCTACTAGCAATTTTCCAGAAATGAGCTTTGCATGCTCGTTGATAGACCTACCCCATGGCATCTAATATGAGCCTTAGCATATACTGTATTTTTAAACAAGGAGTGGTCTGTAGTGTGCAGGGAACTCTCAGTGGCAGAGTAACCTAGGCTATAAATGCCGTGTGTGCATTAGGGACAGCATTCGGACATTTTTCATAAAGAAATTCAAACAAAAGCACTCTCAATTAAGAATGGGGTGTCAGATTGGATTTACAAACACACACGTGGCCAGGAAGCACAGTCCGTCTGTCTCAATGAAGGACATAATTTACTCTTGTAAGTTAAGAAAAAAAAATCACAAAAAAAATTACTTGTTGGTTTTTTAAACAGTAAATAATAAGACACAACAAGGCTGATATTTAATTATCATCTGTGGTTTTAGAAAAAAAATATATATAGACACTATTAAAATCCCTACATGCATTTTTGGCTATGGCCACTAGGGGGTTCAGTTAGTCCCCTGAACCAATGCAAACTCCACCCCTGTAGCAGCCACACAGTTTTTGTCCAACAATGTGCCAAATTAGGCGTGCAACATTTGAGAAAGTGCAGAAAAGCATGGCAATAGGAGACGTGTACAGTGAGTTCCACTGGAGCACCCACATTTGATGATCTCATTTTGTTGATCCTGTTCTGGAACTAGTTAGCAAAGCATGTTGAAATATTTCCTCTGTCAGTGACTTTCTGAAAATGCTATTTATTTCAGTGCATTTTTCAAATTAATAAACTGCTGTTCTCCCCATCTTCTCCATTCCAGTTTCGTTGCCTTTTCCTGCAAGACTCTTAAGTTGAATTCAAACAGATCGGCTGCTAGAAGGCTTGCCTGGAGGCAGACAGGAAGCTGTGCATAATGGGACGACAGTGCCTCCCGAGCCACTTTCTGAAACACTTTCCTTGTCTGAGAGATGTCACTACACACATTCTGTCTCTCTCTCTCCCTCTCCTCTCTCTCTGTCTCTCTCTCACTTACACACACACACACACACACACACACACACACACACACTCACACACTGAGATCAAAGAAACATTGTGCAGCTAAGTACAAGGATTGAAGAGTTTGGGAAAGCCAACAAGGAAACAGATAGGGAAGATACTTGTGTGAAAAATTAAAGAGACTCAAGTTACTTTACACAAGTTTTAGCACGTAACAAGATGTCACAAAAGATATATTTCTATTCTTTAATGACCATTTTAATACTTACTTCATTAGAGCTACGCTTTTGCTTCATTCCCCAACAATACTGGTTTGGAAAACCCAATCATACTAACAATGCAGACAGTAGGAGTTCAACAACGGCAAGATAGGAAAGAATGCTAAATTGATCTTTAATAAATCGAAAATTAACTTTTCAGCATCCACTCATATTTTTCCCAGTCAAACACAATTGCAACACTACCTGTTGGAGTGTTTGCCACATTTCAAAAGATGTGTGATTTGTGACAAAGTTTCGACTTTCCTCTTCGTCTGATGTAAAAGCCACTTGCTGTGTCCCTGTGTGCTCAGCAGAAAGACCTTTTCTACTGCGCTCAATGGCATTGACAAGCCAACATCTCAATCGATGGACTCGCGGTCAGACCTTTGCAGAGCGAGCCCCAGACCAAAGGGCTGTGTGGGTTAATTGTAATTGCATAGGACAGTGTCTGTAACACATGCCCTGAGCCAGGGAGCTGAACGGGCCAGAGAGGCCTTGGTCTGAGAAAACATTTAATCTACATCTGCAGTTAACTTCAACCAGAGATGTGGGGAGATGGTGAACCTCCTTTTTATCAGCTGAATTACATTTACCCACCTTTTTGCCCTTAAATTCCTAGATTTACATACATTGTAGAAAGTAGCACTCTACTCTTCTGTATTATGTACAGATGGGGTCTGTCAATTATGGTTCATACAGATGGTCACAGTAATCGGGTCCTTGGTTTACATTTTTATGTACCACTGCACCAGAACCCCAAAACAGCCTTCAAACTTGAGTTATAGTTAAACAAATGGGAACAGAAGTGTGGCGAAGCAGGCAAGAGAAGAGGAATGCTATACAATTCCGTAAGCAGGAGGACTGTGAATGGTCTTCTAACAGGATCAAGAGAGAAATATGAATAGATGGAAGGAAGCCCGGCAAGTGAGAAAGGGAAAATCTTCAAAGTCAGCTTCTTTCCTCTTCCTAGCCACCCCTGGAGATCAGATCAACTACTATCCTAAAACCTAATGAACTAGTAAACACTGGGAATTAAATGAATATTACATGGGGTTCCATTAACGCCAGCCAGCAGACTCCAAAAATAATGAACGCGAGAAGCGGAAGCGGGAGGAGACAGTTACTGGAGCTTCTTCTTCTCTGTGTTTACTCAGCATCTGCCTGCCAGAGAAGGAGGCTTTTGATCACTCCTCGGCTGGGTTCTCCTCTCCGCTGCGTGGCAGGAGAAGCCCAGGGAGGCCTCCGTGCACCGCCAGGGCCGGCTCATTTGCAACACAAATGAACTGAGCTAATTGTACACGTGCGGGGAGACGGGGGAGCTGCGCACACGGTGCAATGTTTGCAAAATATGGAAATAATTAATCTCATTGAGCTTGTGAAATACCATCAGTGTTGCAAAAGAGGATTTGAGCATGGGCTGGGGATGAGACGGATGATGATAGCAATGGGCTGGATAGACGCAGATGTTTAGATTAAGCTTTTTCATTATTGCTTTATCACACAGCTTCTTCAAGTGTATTTTTGGTAATTGAATAAATTGGAGCATGAAATAGATTTGGATTTGGGGCACAGCAACAGGATTACATGTAAAGCAGTCACTTTCCCATTCATGAGACAATGCACGCAGATATTATGCTATCAGATCAATTGTGCTTTGGGTATGTGGTGTGGAAAGAGTAATAGGAGAATCACCAAATTACAAAAAAACAAATTCCTAGAGCATAATACTGGCACATATAGACCCTAAAACAGTCTTAAACTAATGGTGGATCTAAAATGGATTCACAGAAATTACTTACTGTAAATGGACTCAATGACAGTGTGGCTTGAAATGTTTGTTCAGTTGTGTGGTGTGGACTCCACTGCACTGAATAACAGGGATTTAGCTAATAAAGTCCACCTCTTGACCTTTCAAAGGTCTGACCTTATAAGCCTCTTTAATCAATAAATCAAATGTAAAACAAGAATGATGATGCTGTGAAATACCTTTAGGAAGAGAGAGCCTTCAAGCTTTCAAGCTTTCAATTAGCAACTCCACTGACCATCAAGGCTAGAGGAGGATTTGTGGAATAACATATGTGCATGCACCACCACTAAGATCCTACGCTGGCAGCAAGCTACTACAGCAAAGGCAGGCAAATTTAACCCCTCTACAAACTGTTAAATGGTTACTGACATTGACAAATACCATCACACATCAAGGCATATGGTTGAAAGCAAAGCACTATCCATGTGGCGTATGCAGTTTCTCTTCCCTCTCTTGGCTATTTAAAAACAAGATGACATCAGACATCTGTTGGGGAGCAGAAAAAAAGAGTCTTTCAAGAGAAAAAAAAAATACCTCCTAGGGTCTGGGCTTCAAACACATGAACATATGAGTGCCGCCACATGCACTCTCACAAAGAAACACAAGGACACACATGCACACAGAGGAGCTGAGTCTCACATTCATGCCACTCAGCAGCCTTCTCTTAAGTCCATCAGTGAGTGGAGAGAGGGGAGGAAGAAGTTAAGGACCTGAGGCAAAACTGGAAGTGGCTCCTAATACTAAACTGAAATGTAGTTTTACTGGGAGGATACTATGCCTACTGTAACTCAACCATCGAAGGTTGAGGGTCACTCACTCACTCACTCACACACACACACACACACACACACACACACACACACAAATACATGCACACATGTGCCTCTTCAGCCATTGAGGGAATCAGTCTCGCTCCATAAGCATGAAAAGAGCCCACACTATCTTTCCTTTGTTGCTCCATGACCCTTTCTGTACCTTCCTCATTCTGTTTCACTGCTAAAATTGGGCTGGTCAGTTAACTTATATGTTTATGTACACCTTACTGGGTGACATTACGCTTGTCTCTGACCACAGAACCACGTTGTAGCAACCTGTAACCAAACCTCTGCAAAGACAATTTCACCTCCCTCTCTGGGCAGCAGCATTAGCAGCAGTGGCAGCAGGCCTGGGGCCGGGGACATTAGCCTGATGCTTATCTGGCTACACAGCCCACTGCTAGCTACCAGTTCTCTCTTTCTCTCTCCCCCGCTCTCTGTTTCATCCTTCCTCCCTCGCTCTCTGTCTGATGCTGAGATATGATTTGGTGAGAGCAGAGAGGAGTCGAGCATATCGATTCAACCTCTACCGCTGTCTCTCTCGCACTATTCATCCCCTTTTCCTCTGCGCTGCTATCATTCCAACTCTCTCCACTTTATCTCTCTCTCTCTATCCACTTCTTTTCTTTCTCTCTCCAGCGTGCAATCATAATAACCCCTCTCTTAGACGCCCAGGCAATAAACCAGGGCCTCCCTTCTTCCTGCGCACATCTCCCTTGGCGAGGACAAAACCAATAAAGGGCCGGCTTAATTACAGCTGCTGAGTGCCGCCAACACCCGGGTACAACACCATGGGGCTGAGGGTGGGCTGAGCGTGGGCGAGGTGTAACGGGATGTTGGGGGGGAGGTGGAGGTTGCATAAGAACTACTGAGGATACAGTTTGAGTCTCAGTCTGACTCCCACACCTAAACCCTCAAGACGCTACTTTATAGTACTCACAGAGATGAAAAAAAGAGGTGATGGTAGTCTAGAGGCTGGCTGGGAAAATGTGGGTAGGACTTGCATTCAGCGAGGCATTTAACTCTAACCAGTAGCTCCAGTGGAGGAGCTCGGTCAGCTTGATTTTGCATCTGCAAGGCCTTAACCCTTTGAAACCTGAGCAAAATGGCTTGATTTCTTTTAAAAATATGGGAAGAAGGAGATGAGCAACGAAAGAAGAAATGATCCAAAAAGTTAGCAAGAAATTATTAAAAAGACAAAATTAAAAACAAGAAAATTAGTACAAAAAAAGCAATAGATAAAGAAAGTTAAAAACAAACAAACAAGGAAATGACTTGGAAAAAGTGCTCAGAAAGTATAATAATTCTGTTAATTTCTCATCAAGTTGCTCAGGGCTCACTCAGGGCTCAAAAGTTTAAATACTTGCGGAAGGCGTCTGAAAGCAGCACAAGAACACTGATGTTGCTTCAGGTTTCAAAGCGTTAATGTGTAACTGTGGGAATGTAAAGCAGGGCTTTGATGGAAAACAAAACATACACTCAGTCAACCTACCTTGGATAAAGAAGGATAAATGTTATAAGCTACAATGTGGCTAATGTTATATACCTTAATCAACCCAAGTGTCCAGGACTGTGAAAGAACAAGGAAGGAACTGCTGTGGATCCATGTCCTTGTCTTTTGTTGTTTCTAGGTCTGCAACCTGTCTCCTCCTCCTCCTCTCCTCCCTTCTTCCTCCTACCCCTTTCCTCTTATTTTCCTCCGCTCCTTTCCCCCAGTTCTGTCACATCAACATGAATCTGGGGCTCCAGGGGTTCAGAGTCCCACAAGCTGCAGCCCGCTATGTCTGCCTCATCTACAGCTCTGTCACCATGGTGACTGATGCCTGGGTGTTCCTGTCTCCTCCTGGTACTTTCTGTCGTCCTCTCTCCGTTTTCTTTCCTTGCTTTGTCTCTTTGCTGAGCTCCTCTCACCTCACACCCACAACACTTGCTCATTGCTATGAATACAACACAGGCTCTAAGAGTAGAAATCAGAGTACCTTGAACGGTACATGCACGAGAGGTTGGATGAGAGTTTTGAACGAAGTTAATGAAGTCAATACAGCCATATCAGTATGTCATTTTGAAATTCATTCTATGGCATAGTGCAATGGAAAACATAAGACAGTGGAAGTGAAAACTTTGAATCTATTTCATGATGTCTGTGATTGTTGCTGATGCTGTATGAGTTTTTATTATGTCTAGCTATGTTCTCTGAATGTTATGCACTTTTGTTTGTCTGGTATTTTTGATTTGTCTAGCTATGTTTCTTTTTCTTTACTCAGGTTCATATGTTCATATGCTTCTCTCTATTTTATTCTATTTGTTCCAGAGGCAGGACTGATTTTACACACAGCCCTTTGCTGCATGTCATCCCCCCTCTCTCTCTCCCCCTTTCACACTTGACTATCCTATCTATAAAGGCAAAATGCCCAAAAAAAATCTTTAAAAAAAACAAAACAAAACACAAGAACATGGAAACAAATGCCCAGACATGTCCAAAAATGTCTAGGTAATGAGTGCACCATCAGCTACAGGTGACATTATTACAGCCCTCTAATATTTCTGATAACAGCTTAAATCAGTGATGTATTGCCAAGAAGGAAAGATAAAGGTTTAAAACACTGCTATTCCAGTAGGTTATCTGCCTTTCAACATCACAGTAGCTTGTTAAAAAAAATCAGGTTCATTTGATTGCTTGAACTCAAAGTCTGTTATGTAACACTGCTCTGCTAGCAAATAGTGAAAGGATGCCCACTGCACTTACAAACACACATTGCTTAACTGGCTCAATCTAGGGCTGGTACAGACATATTAGCTGCTACAAATGCAGTGCTGAAAAGCAACTCAGGTTGAGTGAAAATTCAGGTCCCATCATTAAATTGGCTTTACAGCAATTTACAGAATATTTGGCTACAGACTCTGAGACAGTGCAGATAATTCATGCTACAATTACTGTCATTTTATAATGTTGAAATCTGTCCTAAACATAAGTAGTCCTAAAAGGTGTTAACTTGTCAAGGCAGACAAAACATTTTATAGAGAAACCGTGTCTCTGGAAAGATCAGAGATGGAAATTAACAATAAAGCAAATAAAGAATGACTTGCTCCACCCTCCTGTCTTTCTCTTACACCTTATGTAACTTTGTTAGAAATAACATCACTTGTTACATGCATCTCTTTGTCTTTTTAATTAGGCCCTGGAGCCCTGCTAACATCAGGATTCACAGACAGGGAGGATACATCATCATTTCTATTGATCAAGCATTACACCTTATCACTATAGCAACCCTATCATTGGAGGGGACAAGTGAAGGGGGGGAAGGGGTGTTCCACTTCAGAGGAACGTTCAGTGTTTCCTCCAATCTGTGACTATACACACTGTATAGCACATATACACTATAGAGTGCAGAGGTGCACAGCTGCAAATCTGCTGTCACTGCAGGAGAACAATGTATGAGAATGTGGGATGAAATAAACAGCTGTGAGTGTGAGGATGACTCACTAAAATCACACCCAAGTTTGTGCGGCCCGTTTGGAATCATTAAGCAGCGGCAATATGGGTTTTATTTAATATGCTGGATTTGAAACACATTGCTGCTTTCAATAAATCGCATGTATGCAGAAAATCAAATGCAGCTATTCATATCCCTCTTATAGCATCACACATTTTTCAAAAGGATCATACAGGGAAAGGCTATATGATGTGTACCACAAACTCAATAATGTGCACCAGTCTCTATCGCTTTGTGCACCAGTCTGACAACAGACACACTTTGGTCTCAGGCATTTCAGGGAAGCAAGCACAAAGGGTGGGTGGGGTAGGTGGAAGGTGTGCGTATGTGTGTGTATAAGAGGAAGGGGGGCAAGTATGGTTGCAGTTTAAATGTAGTGACCACTCAATTCAAAACCATTCAGGCCTTCTAAGAACAGATCCCCACACCCCATTAGGACCTCTCCTGACGCACACATGCATAATACATGGAAGCTGGATCTAAAAGCATACAGCCCATTAGCAGGCCTGGCCTGGGCAAAAAGAAACAGAGAGAGAGAGAAAGACAGACTCACACACAAACAGCCCTGATCGAATGGATGGCCAAGCTGGCTAGCACACACTGCTGGTTTGCAGAGAGTTGTGCTGTTGTTTTGTGCCAGTGAGTTATATCATACTACTTACAGACCCAGAAATTTGTGGACATAAAAGTTGACACTGGCATCAAGGCCCTAGAACAGTGCTAAAAGTAAAGACACACCCTCTACCACTTAGTTGTACCAATCAACCAACTATATATAACAATATAATAATTTATCAATCCTGTTGTCAGCTACCATTTAGGGGCTGTTTCTACCAGAGGAATTTGCTGAGAAGAAAAAAAAGGGTAGTGATGGAAAATAAGTTCAATTTAATCAGTCAGATGTGATGATTGCTGGATCACAGTTTCCAGGCACAGAGCCCCCTGTTCAGCCCTTCCAGTGGCTGAGTGTTCTGGCCATGTAATGTGAGGTGGCAGAGAGCCCAGCAATGCTGTAAATTATTTCTGACGGTAGGGTGGGGGACAAGAGGGAAAGACTTGCAGTCCCCAGAGACAGACAGTGCATGGTGTGGAGATATGGGGCCTGCGCCTATATAGAGAAATAAAAGAGGCCTGCGTGTTCTCTCGGCCCTGCTGCTGCAGGAACGTGAGTCTGTTTGCAAGTTTGAAGCCCTTCTGCAGTCTGCAGACTGTGTCTAACAGCCATGCCTGGCCAGATGACCAGGGGCCTCTCCGTGGGGGAACAGAGCATTTAGCAGACTAATCATAATATGCTCCAATGCATCTAAGTGAGATCCAACTTCTCTCTCTCTGTCTCTCTCTCTCAAATACAGTAAGCCTGTGTTGCAGTGACACTGTAGCTAATAGGTAGTAACATACTACATTTTTTAAATGATGAAAAGTCCAAGAACAACATTTTGTAATTCATAGTAATATCTATATAATATGCATGTTTATTAATGATTGACTGCAGTTTTGTCACCATTGTATCCAAAAAAATCCTACCTGTTATGTTACTTTCCCTTGCTCCGAAACCATAATGGCCTGTGTTTGAGCATGTAGGTAGATGTGGGTGTGTAGGTGTGTGTGACTGTGTGTGTTGGTGTGTTGGTGTGTTGGGGGTGGTGTTTCCACTCATTTCCAGCTCTGGACTCTTTTAAAAATGTACATTTACCCTCTTCACCCCCTCATGTTCTCCTCTCAGGCACAGCAGCAGCAGCAGCAGAGGCAGTATAGCACACATGCTGCAGCAGCAGTGCGCTGGGGCATACGCGCACGCGCACACATACATACACGGCTACGCGCACAGCACAGTCACACCTCGGCATGGGCACAGTCTAACTAAACGGTTCATTTTAGCGCCCCCCCCCCCAGCCACCACCACCCCCTCCCTGGTAAATGTGCGCGCACGCACGCGCACACAGCAAACCGCGGCAGCATCACTGATCGGCCCCATCATCCAGCCAGGAAATATCTGCAGCAGCAACAGTACTATACTGTAGGTTGTTATTACGCAGGCTGGCTGCCGATCGATAAACGCAACAACCCCCACCCCCCACCCCCCAATATTCGTTTGACATACCAACGGGGAAGCCCTTCCTCATAAATCAGGGCATTTCTTTACAAAGGAATCACTCACCCAATGTTGCTCAACGCCTGCTCGAACAGCTCCGTCTGCAAGATGTTCTGAGGCGCCGAGAAAGCCCCGTTGAAATGTGATAAAACCGAGCTACAGAACTGACGCAATGTCTCAAACTGCATTTTCCCCCTCCGTTTTCTTTTATCCTCAGTAAATGATCACCCTTTTTCCTTTCAGCAACAATACATCCCACAGCCTGCGCTCTCTCCGGACGCCCCCCTCCACACATATACCTCCTCAGTATTTTGTTATTATTATCTCCCGGGGGCGCATTAGACGCAGAAAAGACGCCGATCAAGTTCCATATTTCTCCTGCCGCTCCTGGTAAAAAGTGTCCTTAAATGAGACGCATTTCGGGCGGGATCCTTCGGTCATAATGCTTCGGACTTGAAGCGACAAAAATAAGGTAGTGCCGGTGCCGGTAACGAGCCTTTTCTTCTTCTCGCTGTGGCAAAAATCGCTTCTCGGTGTGCAGGAAGAGGCGAAGGAGCGCCCGAAGGAGAGAAGAAGCGGAGAAGCATCCTACACGGCAGCCAGCAGCAGCAGCATCCCTTACCGGCGCATCAGCTGCTGCCTCACATTCAACTCATATTTCCCGTCGCCTATGAAGAGCACACACTCGCGCTAGCAGACGCACGTACACGCACGCACAAACACACACACACACACACACACACACACACACACACACTACGGCGCTGATATGCAATTGTGCGCACTCTTTGCCATATCTCTCCATCCTCTCTCATGCACTCATTGACGCGCACAGTACAATACAGGGGAGAGAGGCGATGCTGTCGTCAGGTTTTTTCCTCTTATATTCCATCTCTGGCTTCAGAGCATCAGTTCCTCATCAGTAATAGCAGATGACAGTCCTAATACCTCTAAAAGGGAGTGTCTGCCTGTGAGGAAAGGGCACACATAAAAGAGGGGGGTTCCCGAGGGCTTTACTTATTTCTATTTTAGTGGGTTGTTGCATGTATCTTTAAAGAGTTAAAATTAGTCGAAAAAAATTCAAGAGAGATCAAGAGAGTCCTTAAAGCTACTGAAATAAATTATCTGACATGACTGAATATTTTTATAGGACAATAGAAATGTCTTAAGTAAGTCATACAAATCTTTTTGAAGGTTTTCAATAAATTAGTTCTGTTACATGCAGATACAAAGGATCACTTTAGCAGGAAGATGCCTTGTGTATGAAGTAGGAACATAGGTAGCTATTCAGCAATTAGTTAGTTAGCACAATGATGCAGACTTCATTAAGAGGAAATGTGAGAGATGAGTGATGATAATGGCTCACAGATCTCTCTGCATAACTTCATGAAATTCTTCTGTTCCTGAAATTCATCATCTCTTATATAAGACATTATAGTCAATTTCCCAGTTGAAGGAAAATTCTTTACAAAACATGAGAAAGCTATGAAAATATGAATAAAAGACCCATGACTTTAACCACCTCTGTCATATTTTTGTATTTTTCAGTTACAGGAACATATCGCCCACCAAATGAATTGGCATTTTTCAAAGCAGACGTGCCACATTAACGGTGACTCTGTTCCACTCAAGTGTCCCAGTAAAGCATGACAGTGTGACAGTAAACCAGGGGCCTGAAACTGAGGCAACTAAATGGAATTAAGCTATCATTAATTAAATTATGTACACCTGTGCTTTTCCGACTGTGAAATGTCATCACAAACACCTTTCGCTGAGATGTGGGGACGTGACATGCTGCTGAAACCAGCTCTATGACTGAGTGCACAGGGCTACTATGAAAGTGATAAGTTTCAAATAAGTTCAGACTAATAATATTATCAAACAAACCACTTATTCAAAGTTAAAATTACTAAACTGAACATTATTACCCAACTGTCTGCTGTAAGTGCCCACTAGATTTTTAAGATTTAGTTTGTATTTCAGCTATGATCTACTGTATTTACTGTAGCTGTTGCAAATGCAGTCATACAGTGTAAAGAACAATTATAAGGTATGCCAGCCTTGAGTCTACAGGGTTTAGAGTCAAACAGAGGTTTTGTTTTAAATCTTTCTCAGTGTCTGACTGCTCCTGTTGCTTGCACACTGGACTTCACTGAAAAGTTTTGGTTGTTGCAGCATCATCAGGTCATAAGGAAAATGTCACATTAAATGATAGGAATGATGATCAAAACAAGACAAAACTGAACTGCATACCAATGTGAATTATTTGATGAAATTACTACTTAATTACTACTTTAAGGCTAAATGGGTTGGGGTTGTACTGAGACAGACAAGGTTAAACTACACAATGATGGACTGGGTTGGGCTGGATGTTAAAGGGCCAGGCCAGGCTGAGTTTGTTCCTTTTCATCTTCTTACATTTCTGGCAAGCTGAAGGGCTCTGCTGTTCAGCTGAATGTGTTAAAATTGCAGAATCTGAAGAAATTCCACCAGTGAGTATGTTCCAATCCCAGTGTAATCATTATTGTTTCATCAGCCTCACCCAACACTGCAGCTGTCCCAGCGTATCTGTGTATTCATTCAAATGACACCTCTGAGACCAAGATAAATTAGAAGCCTTCCCAAGTTATTTCTCCTTATAAATAGACTGTCAGCTTTTTCCCCTCCTTTCTTTAGCAGAACAGATCCAGGAGTTAATTTAAACATTCTTTAAGATTAATGAAAGTGGGTTTTGGTGCTTATGCAGTGGGAGTTCTATTTATGGACTCTCTGCTATCCATCATCAGCATTATCCCATGAATTTTCAGACAGCCAGTTTCCTGTTGTGTCACTGCGTATGTAGGCAATGCCAATGCGAGAATCGCTCTCCTGTACCATCTCCACCTCTCTAGCCATGCAATCAATTAATATACAGTGGCAAGGGCCTGGACTGGAACAGAAAGTGACTGGATGACTGAATGCTCGGAGCAGTCTGATCTATAGTCTGATCTATAGTCAGTCTGATCATCCATTAAAACCACCTTAAAGCAGCCAGCCATTTGAGGAGAAGATGGATAATGTGCTCCAGTTGCACTGAGACACAAAATACTGTTATCCTGCATCACTCTTAAAGGTTTATAGCAGTGTAGCTTTGATTACAATTTGCAGTTACAGATGATGCTCTGCTTTTTATTGTGCTACTGCGCAGTGTGTATTCAGAGTATAGAAACATAATGGATGAGGATAACAAGGACAGCATAGGAACACAATTTCACCAAGACAGGGGAGAAAAATGTCTATTTTGGAGTTATAACAATGCTTCTGAGTATGTGTCATAGTTGCACAGCAGCCTCATCACACTGTGAAAGCACTGAAAGTATGTACACTTATCTCCAACACTCACTGCTGGTTAATGGGCAGGTATGTTGGATATATCCATCAAAACATCCATTTGGAGCAAAATATCAGGCAATTAAACCAAGCACACTTTTATTCCCCAGGAGCTCTCCCATTTTTGCAGGTTCTGAGTGTTTCAAGAAGTAAATACCAAGGTTGCAATGGCAAAGAGAGGACACAGAACTAATGAGTTGTGTCTCCAAACATACTGTGTGAACTGGTTTGTCCCTGCCGTAGACAAGTGGGGGATGTGGCCCACCAGGTGTACATTTACAAGGACAGCAGAGAATAGGAACAGGGACATGGGCTGGATTGTGATAGAGTCAAATTCACCTCCTTTGCGATTGCACCACCTCCTATAAACCTCTATGTGCGTGTACAGAATGTAGGGCTAACTAGGAGAGAGAAGCTCCCTTATAGAGTTTCACCACTGCCACTATGACCTTAGTCATTTCACTTTACAGATCACCCTTGTTGTCCCAAACTGACGACAAATTTAAACATTCTGGGGGGAAGTCTTAATTAGTCTTAATTAGCTTGTATATGACAACATATAAGTCTTGTCTAGTTTCAGTAAAGTCAAAGGCTGCACTTAACAAATGCTATGTCATTTCCCTCTGAGAGGGAGTGAACAAGTACATGAGAGAAGTTTTCTGAAATGGCTCTCTGCCTGTCTGCTGTAGAAATACATTTCTAGAGAGTGTGTAGATATCGACTATGAGCTTCTTTAAACTCCTTGGAAGAAAAAAGAGGAAGGAGCCCCCATGTGGACATCAAAGTAACTACCTTATTTGACACCAGCATCAAGAAATAAGCAGCCAGAAATAAGATTCACAAACACAGCATGTCCATATTGTCAGCGTCTGAGAGTGTGCTTCTCAGACAGGGCATTTAGTGCATATGACAAATGGAACACAATGTACTGCACTGGAATTTGACCCACTCTTGCTTTTCTACTCCAGAAGCATCTTAATAATGATCAGTATCCAAGCCTTGCAGTGCCCGAACTGGCCTACAAACATTCCTAAGGACAGGACTTTACTTCAGTTTTTAAAAATGCAGTTTCTCTCAAAAGTAAAGACAGTATGAATTCTTGCAAACACTCTTCAGCTTACAATCCTAGCAAAGTCTGGCTCACACCATCTGTGTTGATATGTGCTTTGCGCTGCATTTATGTGTATGTGCGTGCGTGAGAAGGAGAGAGAGGGAGTGAGTGGGTGGATGACTGTTGTAGAATTGCTGAGTTAGTGCCAGATACAGTATCTGTGTCTCTGTCTCCTTTATAGGCCTCATGGGCTCCATGTACAAGTTGTTTTATATGGGGCCTTGACTGGCTTGCTAGGAGACATTGCTCTTGTGCTAGGCTTGAATCACTGTTCTGCACTACCTGCACAACTGCCACATCTCTCATTGCTAATGCAAAAGGGCTCTCATACAGTTACATCCATGCACGTACATGAAGTGGCATCATATAATCGTAGGCTCTTTATATCTGTGACATATTATTTCAAACAATCTACTTGACTTTACACAATACTAAAAACTACTCTGTGTGACTCATGCAGTATGTGTATGCTTTTTTTTGCATGTCGAACTGACCTGTCTATGGGTGCGTCGCCAGGTCCCGAGTACCTCAGCCCCGATCCGTTGTCAAGGGACGCCTGTCTGGGCAGGAGCCCGCCGTGAGGTCTGCTTCTGTCTGACGCTGGTGTGAAGTCCCCTGAGGCTCCCTGGTAGGGGTACAGGGATGGGTCCTGCAGTTTGGCCTTTTTCCCCTGTGGCCCACCCTCAAACACACCCCGCACCTGACCAGGCCCAGAGCCATAGAACCACGCCCCCGATTTGGTGAGGATTTCTTGTTGTTTTCGGCACAAGTTGCATACCCACATAACCTGCAGGGAAGAAGAGAGGGTTGTTAATATTTTGGAATGGTGATTGGCGGGCAGAGGTTGTCTTATAGAGCCTATGATGAGCTGTAATGGAGTGATTTGGGTATTGCTATGTAAAGCTGTATCGCTGTTGCTGGGTGAAAATCTTTTTACATCCAAAATGTCAACTTTTCAGACACTAGCTAACTAGTCAGATTTCAAAAACTAAAAGAAACTTGGAATTTTGAGTTTTCACCCCACAATGACAACGTTCTTAAAAGGTATTGACACTTTACGTTGATGAGATGAATGATGAAGTTTTTTTACACATGCAGCAGCCTTTGATATCATTGACGGGTAAAATGGGTTCAGTTTATTGTTATCATTAAACAATTTTAGTCTGTGAGTCCAAATTATCCCCTGTAGATCTTAGTGCAGATCAAACGCGATAAGTTTTCATGCTGAACATCAGCAAATTTTCTTATTCTTTATGATGCGGTACATTAGAATGAATCCCTTGTTTCTGGTTAGCAAAGTGCAACAGTTCAGACCCTACTGTTCAAGACTACCAATTGCAGAGATTTTACTTAATGAGGGTACAGTAAGTAGAGATAATGCAACTGCAGATAATGTACTTTGGTTAGATAAATGGAAAAAAATAGCAACGTTTTCTTTCTGTTTTAAAGACCGAAGAGATGGAGGTTTTTACTGCTCTGTGATGTCGTGCCTTTATCTGCCCTATACTGCAGTCCCAGCAGCCAGCTCACCACATTAGCCTCATAAATCCAGGAGCGGACAGGAGCCCTGATCACTACACACACACACACACACACATGTTCACAGACAAACACACACATGCTGCATGGTAAAGCTCAGCATCCCGTCTTGACTTATGTTGTGGAGAAAACATCCATGGTTTTATTTGTAAAGTAAGTGTATCAGCTGATATCTGGTACAATAAAACCTGAATCTCACTCAGGCTTGCTCCAGGTGACCACACCTGTCTTGTTAACACTGAGCAACTTAAAGTGATATCTAAATGCGTCTGAGAAGACAAGGAGCTTGCCAAGTGATTGACAGGCCAGACGGCCAGTAGGGCGGCCAAGAACTACTGCAGCCCCCCACCCCCACCACACTCCCTGCCTTTACAGTCCCAGTGCTGAGTCAGTGCATTACTGTTATTAGTGTGAGCGAGCTCTGAATGCTGCCTCACCCACCATCAGTTGGTCTGTAGCTCGCCTTTTTTCAGTAAGCCGTGAATCAAATAAAAACTGACTGATATGTTATTTCTAGATTAACTGAACTCACTTAAACTGTGCTGGTCTGTACAGTTACTGGCTGCAGCTGTTCAAAGGCTGGATTTGTAGCCATAGTCTAAACCACAACTCCTTATCTCAGTGGCTGGCTGGACCTGAAGCACCCAGTGGTACAGAGAACAGTAGTGACTGCTGTGGAAGAAACCCAACAAATAATCACAGGGGTTGGCAACCTGTAGCACGTCGTGTTAAGTCTTTACACTAGCACACAAGGAAAAAATGAGAATTTTTATGAGGTGCCTGGGTGGAGTAAAAAAAAAAAAAAAGCAGTCGTCCAATTACACAACTCAAGATTCAGTCCCCAGCCTCTAGTGTGGCTGGCTGAGTCATTAAACATGTCAGTGTTTATGGGTGGGAAGTCAGTGGGAGATCATGTCGTTGTCACTGAACTAGCTTGCTGGTTGGTCAGGGCAGGGCGCTTGTACCAACTCTGGGAGGAATTTCATAAACTTCCACACCATTACACCATCCTTGTGAAGCCCTCAGCTGGCAGCTGTCTACATCCTCTTCAGACTAACCGTGTGAGATAGCAGTGACAAGTACAGTGTGTTTGGGATTCAGTGGTTGTGATTTCAATATCTGTTTCTGTGTGTTTGAATAGGAAGATATAATTGGCATTTGGAATCAGAGGTCCATATGTGCAAATAATTACAGGTTAAGCACACAGGAAACTATGATTCATAGCTGTCAAGCACAGCCATTTTGGGTCAGGTTAGGCTGTTATTATATACATTATATAGTCACACTGCCATAACACAATACAGAAGAAAAAAGTAGGTAGCAGCGATGCAACAAAAAAAAAAAAGGCAAGGAAGAATGACCACTGACTTGGCACCTATCGGTAGATATTGCATGTTTGGGAAAAAAATGTAGACAGGCAACACTGCAGAGGTTGCCATCACCAGTTCTGTCATGGATCAGTACTGTAAGAATGTCCAAGACTTTCCTGTCAGCGATGCAGCACCGCAGAAACAAGCAGGATAGTAACTTCTGTGCTTTCTCTGCATTAGAGCATGGAAACACAGGAAAAATCACTTCGGCACATGAACAGTAGCTCATTTTACTTCATACTCCCACATGTGGATATGGCAAACACCCTCAAGCCAACTAGCAATGATTATTTCAAATTTCAAATGTAGTGCAAAAAAGCTTGACAGCCACACCACAGGCAGCATGTACTGGCTGATGTGATATTGACACATGAGGCTTTTATGACCAGCTATCAATGTTACAGATGGGCTATAACTGTGCTGACACACAATGGAAACAGGGAGGCTACAAATTGTACTTTATGTGTCCCAGAGGAGTGTAGCCAGTGAGGCCATGACTGCCTCTTTAACTGGGGTCATGGTGAGAGCTCTGCAGTGAACCATGAGTCATCGCCTAAGACCCGGGAGCCACCAAGGCCAGATTTTCTGCTAATCAACCACACATCACTTCCTGCACCTGGAAGTTACACACATGTACATTCTTACAGTACACACGTTTGGGCAGGCACAAACTGTATTTTGCTTGACATTATATCTATAAAATGAAGTACGTCTAAGGAATTGATCTAAAAATGGAATGATCACATGGAGAGGGCCATTAGAAACAAACACTACTTTCCTTCTGTTGGATTTGTGCTTCAGGTACAGCAGGTTCTGCATGAGGGGATCCAGTAGTTAACATTAGGGGTCTGCCAACACATTACTAGATACCATGGGCCCCAGGGGTTGCGGGTACCCCACCTCAGACAGGGAAAGTCATAGCTAACACCCTTTTGGATCAGACAGGTTATCAATACATAGAAATAACCCAAGATTAACCAATTTTTCAAAGTGGCTTAGTTTGCCATATTTTCTATCCATATTGTGGCAATTACAACAAAAGTAAACATGATTACCTGGCAACTAAGTCCTCAAATTAAGACTGCATTCAACAATTGTCAAAGAGTGTAAACATCTTACAGACAGATTTGCTAAAACAAATAAAAAAGGGTGAGGTATATATTATATACCTCACATATATTTTTGTACATCTAATGAAAATACTGACGACATATATGAGACAAAGGATGGTATGCATACAAAGAGGTAATACAGAAGGTGGTAGGGTATATGGAGGCCACTTCAAAATTAAATTCACTTCCCAACTCCCAACTGTATCCTAATAATATAATGATGAAATACAACATGCAGAGTTGAAGCTTTATTCTTAAAACAGTTTACATATCAGCTGTGGTTAATTACTAAAATCTGCCCTTCTCTCTCAAACAGCACAGTTCCTTCACAGAAATCTTCAGTCTATGACCTACATATTTACCCCTCAAAACTGCAATTAACATAGAGTCAGTTGCTGTGCACCTCCCTGGTCTGCCAATAATAATTAACCACACTCTCAGCCCTTGGACTGCACACGTCAAGCTCTTTTATCTCATCAGTGAATACCTAATAGCATATTAGTAGCCCCAAAAAAACACGGCAGACAAAAACACGCATAGGTCCAGTAAATGTTGAGCACACTGAGCCTCAGACATCAATACTTGAATATGATTTGCACTTTGGAACAGAGTCAGAATGAAAATGGATGTTTATACAGTGTATTGGGATGGATGAGGAAAAAGTAAGGAAAATGTCACTGCTGGCCTGACTCTGACTCTATGTCCAAAACATTACATGCACTGCAAAATAAAAAACAGCCTTGTTTTGAGCTTGATGACGGTGCATTTTGAGATTATCCAAAGGGATTTGAAAGACCTACATTGGCCCAGGAGGTTAAAGTTTTATCAACTGATAGAGAAGCATGTGGAATATGGGCTAAGGCTTTTCTTAGTAGGAAAAGTAGTCTAACATAGGGATGCAAAATTAATTCAACATCTGGGTAGAAATGGTCTTCAGCATTATACTTTTTTAGATTATTTTTGGGCTTTTTTGCCTTTATTTATCAGAGCAGTTGAAGATGGACAGGAAATTCTCACGTCTCAGATCTTATAATGACCAAAACTTAAGGAAAAATCTAACCATGCCATATCTCACCAGACATTAGACAATAACAGAAACATTTTGTTTCATTTACACACTTTTTTCTGTCTTTAGTCAAACTGGCAGAGACATCACACAGTATGAAGCTGCTAACAGTCCATCTAGGGAAGCAGGCCAAAGATGGTGTGAGCTCAATCCACACTGACAGGAAACTGTAATGCCCCTTATTCCCTAATAGACTACAAAGACACAAAGACTCCACAACAGATGCATGTATGCACAGTGGCACACACACACACACACACACACACACACACACACACAGGTCAAGCAGCTGTAACAGCCAGAGGTATGTTCACTTTCACTGCAGCCGTTCTGCCCAAGCCTCTCCAAATACGCACACGCACGCACACACACACACACACACACACACACACACACTTCCCTTCAGCTTAACTCTTCACGGCTGAGCGCAGGCAGGGGGTTGGGGGCTGCGGCCCTTGGGCAGGGCCATTTCTCCCTGTGTTTGCACATTTCATAGTCATTGAACCTGCAGCTAAAAATAGAAAGCTAAAAACCTGGCACTACCACACGTCGCAAACACCAGGAAGATATATACTCTATTAAATGTGCTATAGGCTGTTTACTGAGGCACTGAATTAAGGGAAACAAACACCCAGTGCCATGGGATCAATAAATAATTTCCTTTCTAATACTTTCTCTTCAGAATGAGGGTGTTTTCAGTGATACCAGCAAATATAATCTTCCACAATGTGTGTCTGCATAGAAGAGTGAGAGACGAAAAAAAAAAAAATCAGTCAATGATGCCATTGAAGGACAGACTATCTTTGTCAGTAAACATTTATCTATTCTAAAAACAATGTGTGCCATATAGCCTATCTCATAAAGATGTTGTGGTTTAGATTTTGAAAATGGCCTTTTATGGTGCCTAGACCTACCCTATACAGTATATATGCTATGCGTGACTATATGGAAAATAATATATACCCTTCGGCAATGTTCTTAACATGTTCCCTTTTTGCCTGCTCCATTCAAAATTTTCCTGAGGGAGTCATACCCACACACACAAACCAGATAGATTTGCAGTAAGAGAGAGCACTGAGCTCTCTCTTGTGGCCATTAAACTGCACTACAACATTACTTAACAGAGGCTCCAGAGTGAATCAGCAGTATCCTCACAGGCATATCACTGTGAGCTCAAACAGAAAGCCAGCTCCAATGTTAAATTAAATCAATGACATTTTTTTGCAGTCATTCATTTTGCATTCACTCATTCATTCAACTGTATATGTAATATGACTGCTACAATGATTCTCTTGATTTCACAGGAAGCTATTTCAAATGTACAGAGGGCTTTAGGGCCCTAGTGATTGCCACTACTCCAACTTTCATTTTATTTATGTCAAAAGAAATGATGTGGGCGTCCTGGCTGACCAGTCCTCCAAGATTCATACATTGTAACCACAACCCCCCTCTTCTGATTGCGTCCGGAAACCACATTTCAGTGAATTCTCTTTCTTGCAGTTCCTTGTCAGCTAACTAATAAAGGCAAAAATACCATAAAAATAATCTTCAAAAAGAATTAAAGTAAAAACTCCAAATGGCACATGCTGCAGTCTTGATGTGGCAGTAGATGACCTGTCATAGGTATCATATTGCTTTGGTGTTTCTCTCCTTCACCTGAAACGAGGTGAACTGAACCACTCATTAAAGACTCATTGTTCAGGGAGTGGAGTGTTCCTCAGAACATCCCAGTCTGGACTGAGTCCAGCTTAGGAGCAAATGCAAGGATCCTATCTCATGCACTCCAGAGTACACTATTGCCACAGATGGGGGCTGCACAAGTGTGATGGGCTGCAATGATGGAGATTAGAATACATGCAGTATGTAGGCCAATATATATTATTCAGATATATCTTACTGTTATTTTGGGGAGCAGTTTAATATTATACACAGTGCATGGTCCTGTTTAGATTCTTCCTCTATAGTCATGTTACATAGATGCAGATTGTAATACAATTAAATCCAATCGATAATATGCTTATTTCTTTTTTTGCCCTGTGGACTTTTGGGTCAGTTCTTCAGATTTAAAAGTTTACAAGGCATTTTGGTGCGATTCATTTGGCGGCCAATGAGAATGAAATGGGAGCGCCTACATTCACATGCTCCAACACTGACTGCACGTGGTGAATTACATTTTAATGAGCTTCTAATTTTAGTGTGCGCGCCAGTAATAATAATAGACTTGATGAATATTTATGTTCCTTGTTTGAAGTTCAGAGACACGAGGACGAGGAGGGGAAATACTGTAGAAATCCGATGGTTTTACATAGAAATGGCTCATGTCTGTCAGACCCACATCCCCACCAGCCTCTCTCAGACCTAGGCTACATAGACGTGATGCAAAATTTGAACAGACATGACGCGCGCTCACTGAAAGAACAAATACAGTATATTAATGTTATTATTAGATGTCGGCAAATACATGCTCTATCTTCAAAGGGCGTATGCGGCTGAAATCGGTTGTGGACAGGTTTTCTGGGAGGAAAAACAGCAGCACATATTCCCCTTGAGTGTTATAATGGTCACATTTCTGACAAACAAAATGACCGGTGAAAAACGCGATGCAGTCGCAGCCTCATGCTCACTCAGCTTACCCATGGTGCCGCTGAGGGAAAACACTGTGCCTGTGCAGAAAGATCGCTGTGTTTAAGTCCTTATAATGTAGTGACGACTGTCCGCCGCTCCTGAAAATGAAGAAACAGCCGACCTTCAGCACCGCGGACAGCTCCCAAGTCCACACAACAGGCTGCCTGCCGGACAGCGGCGGCTGGAAGCACCGTGAAGGTTACAGCAGGGACTCTACTGACTTCATCCGATCTAATAAAACCAACGCAGTCCTCCTTTCCGTTTTCTATCAACTAAGCAATTACAGCATCCAAAGACGCCAATTCATTTAACGGATTCCAATCCTGAATCGTTACACTGGATTCATGCTGTGCAAACATTCCCAGACTCAATGTCAGTAGGTCTACGGAGGGAAAACATGTGAGCCGAGCACTAACGCGTCAAATCACGTTACATTTGCCACCGACGCTGTATTAGTTCATCTGTGCTGTGCCGGAGTTGATGAGAGCTCATTACATATGCGGCGCGTCCCAGCTCTGCTCCCACAGTCCAATAGACTTACAGAGAACCGCGGTTATGCAGAAAACTGACTGTCACTGCTTTTTCTGTGTTAGCGGTAACAAGCTCACTTTGTCATTTCCGACTCGGTCTGTGCTGTGAACACATCTTGGGCTTCAGTAAAAAACAGAACACAGCTGTTGTCATCGTGATGCATTTCTCTTCATGATGTCAGACAACTGCAGGACCATGAAGTCATGGGGCCAGGTCAAAAACAAATGTGACCGCGAACATGTCAGAAACTATGCTGCGTTTACGTGCTGTGGGAATAACTGTGTTGTAGATCCGGGTTGCATATCGGTTAAGAGATTTAGTTAAATTGGGACTATTGACAAACCAAATCAAGCCCCCACATTATCATCTGAAAGGCAAAAAGCACTTTCAAGTAAACTTAAGCCCATCATCTGCCCCTGCAGTATTTTGTCTAGATTCAGGGGAAATAAAGATAACGTTAGCACCCTTTAAAAGTCCTTGTACAGCCAATTTGGAAAATGCAGAGTTGTGCATCTTTCTGCAAACATAAAAAACCTCAAATACAACTGAGGAAAATGTATACTTAGTCATGTGTTTCCAAACTCTGCAGCATAGAAGCAAATGATGTGCACCATTCAATCATTTTCTGGAACCACTTATCCTTTTCAGGGTTGCAGGGAGCTGGATCCTATCCCAGCTGACACTGGGCGATAGGAGGAGTGCACCCTGGACAGGCTGTCACACTATCACAAGGCTGACACATAAAGATAGACAACCGTTCACGCTCACATTGACACACCTACAGGCAAGTTAAGAGTCACCAATTAACCTAACATGATGTCTCTGGACTGCAAACACTGAAGGGCCCCAGCTGCCAGCGGGTTTGAACCCAGAACCCTCTTGCTGTGAGGCAACAGTGCTAACTACTGCACCAAAACAAATTATTTTCATTTGTGCAGTTAATAGCTCTTTGCGTTAACATCACTAGTCCAATAGCTAGTTAGGATTTGGATGTGTTTAACACATTTTTAAGAATTATGAATTTCTATTTTTAAAATCAATCATTAAGTGATATGGAATACACTGTCCAACAGGTTGCAACATGTGGAACAAAGAGAGTCCATATGGCGTCTTCTAATGATGATCATTTTTTCTGTGGTGCTGTTTAGACACTCACAAGTCAGTTTCATTCACAACAATATGCTATTCACCAACATCCTTTAAAGTACTGTAGTACTTCCCTTTGTATTTTACAGCAGAAATGTTGAGGGGCCAAGAAGCACATGTAACGTCTTCAAGAGTTGCTTTAATCATAAATGACTTCCTCCCCAGAGACTGTTGATTCCTCAGGCCCTTTTGAAGCCACATCAGAGGAAATGGTGGGGAGCTCCACCGCTACAAGCAGGGATTCTGAAGACTTCACAACACCGACACACAGTTTATCTATATCAAAGGCATTTTATACTTTCACCCCCAAAACGTCCCTCTGTACTTTGATCTTCAAATATCTACTGTAGAGGCTAAGCTACCTGGTACAATCAATGAGCAGTGATTGTTATCAACACAGATATTCTATCAGTACTTTTATATCTATTATTCAGCTTGTTGTGATAAGGCATAGTGATTAATTGTGACCATATATCAAATGAGTCGTGGATTCAGCTAAAGATTACATTACGCTATTGAGCAGAACTATAAGTCTTCAGTTGGGCCAACGCTTAAATTCTTTTCCCAGCTGTTTAACTCTCAGCCCCGATATATCATATTCCAGTGTACCATAGCTCCGCTACCCTGCCAGACATAGATACTTGTAAATATTCAATGGCGTTTCGCAGAACAAGATCTCTCTCGCCACTGCTGTCACCATCTGTGAGAGAGGGAAAGAGTAGACGGATGGAAAAAGGGCAGATTTCACCACTGCCACCTCTTTCACTGACACACAAGCTTTCAGACAAGCTGGTTGGGTATACCAAAATGTGGGCCGTTGTCTGTGGCAGAGTAATCAAAGCTTGGGACTACAAGCATGAACACACAAAACATCGGCAATAAATATCCCAATAGTCCAGGTGAGCTACTGTGTAAACATTATCACTTACCTAGCTGTGCAGTCTTCTCTATTGGCTAATAGTGTGCAGCTAGCATAAAACAACATTCACAATCCAAAACAACCTACCAACCTCTGAAATACTAAAATCTACATATGTTCTACTCTTTTTCAGAATGTCCAGATAACCATTTCAATTATGCATTAAATTAAACGATTGTGTTATGGCCACTTCACACATGTATATATTGTACTGAAAAAATGTCCCACCTATCTAAGTTATTGCTGATAAATATGGTATAATTTTTTGCTTATTTGTCTTTTTTTGCTCTAAGCTGCTGTAATGATTAAATTTCCCACTAGGATTACTACAGTAATCAATCAGTCTATCTAAAGTGACCTTTTCATTTGGTCTCAGCTAAAAGACTGTTAGCCCAGAAACACTGGACTCTATTACCAGATAAATGGAGAACATGCTGTGTATGTGACAGGATGACTAGTGAACTTACCAACCTCTCTTTACACCCTAACACCCTCGCCACCTCTTCTGCTCATTTCCATACTGGCTCTCTGTTTGTCTGACTGACGCTGTCATCTGAACTTCTGTATCCTGCCATAAACGCTTACTCTGCTCCCCTGCTGAAGACAAGTCTACGTATAAGCAATTTCTTGATTTTCAACTCATTCTGAAGGCATATCTGCAAAAATATTTGAAATATGGCAGTATTGTCAAGTACAGAGATAGTGGAGTGACTCCTCTGAACTGGGATCAAATGTTTACTCCTGCATTTTCCTTTGTGGTTTGCAGCTGTATCTCAGTATAGACGACTATAGGGTGTCCTTAGATTACAAAGTGTTGCTGAATTTATTTTTAATGAATATTATATACTCATCCGCATCCACGGTCTATATGGAGATTTGACCTTGAGTGTCAGGAGGCCAGGGCACCACCAGGTAAATAGCTGGCATTGCCTCACTGGCACATTCCAGGGCCTCTCTGCCAATGCCCTGACTGTCCATCGCCAGCCTGCTGCCACTGTTATTATTCAACACCATCTGTACAACAAGGTAACCGATCTCCCAGCTATTATCTACCAGTGAACAATGGCCGCCTGTACAACTGGGGTCTTGGCAATGGAGGCAGCAGCAGGGCAGAGGTCTCTCCCAGTGTTCCTGCTGCTCCATTGTTTGGATCAAACCTACTGGTTTGTACTTGCCTCCAGTGTAGCTTCTAGACTGTTTAGTTACTGTTTGGCAGTCAACAACTAAACACAAGCAGGTTAGGGGTAAGACAGCTCTGTGAAATCTATGTCATACATATACAAGGACAGTGGAATGACCCCTGTGAGATGTTCATCTGGCTGTCTTTGTGCAACTAACTGAACAAAGAGAGCACTACAGTTATATGTAATTCCCAAGGGTATTCAGTACTGCAATTACTCATCATAGCTCTCCCATTCTGATCTATATTGTTCTATACACCACATGCAGGACTGCATGTTAGCATTGAATTGGGATAATTTGGATTGGTGAGGGATTTCATATTGATCAAAACTTGCTTTACCAATAGTGTGATTAGAAAAGCTAGTTGGAGAACGTATTATTAAAAAGCAACATTATCCAGGAATGGAATTCAAATTAGCTCTACAGGTACATTACCACCTACTACAAGTTTAGAGAGGGGTCTAATTTGAATCTCAATATTATGCGAAAGGCGGTAATTCAATCATTTAGAACTGCACCTACACAAAGCTCTAGGACACGTGAGAAAAATATTTTTAAAAAGCATAAACAAAAAGGTCAAAATCTGTACAGAGGAGGGCTAAATCCAAATATGCTGGACACCACAATTCCCTTAACGCAACACGATGATGTCTTTCATTATATTGTCATATATACTAGAAAACACCCATGTCATTCATACCAGTAAAGCAGGCTTTGTGTTACCAATTTGTTTAAAACCCTCGATCCCAAACTGCTGTAACCCAGATGACATCATTAGAGTTATGTTTTCACACTTTGTAAAGCTCACCCCAGAGCCACATAAGATATATTTGTATCTCTGAGAAGCACAATATCAAAAACATTTTTACCCTCTTGAAAACAGTACTTTTTTCATAGAGCTAATGTTGTTTATCTTGTGTTTATTTCAGACGAGCAATATAGATGCACAGACAAAGACTAATCAGGACTTTTCTTGTTTGTTTCATGTCATTATGGCTGCTGTATGTGTATATATACATATCACAGCATTTCATGAACAATGTTTGTGTTCAGACACAGTCCCAAGAAATGCAGAAAAGGATTTTGCTAACCACTTTGTCCTCCTGTTGCAATTCCATGAGAGCAGGAATGCAGCAGAAAGAAAGAAAGAGGGAGACAGAGGGGTGGGGGATGGGGGTAGGAAAGATATGGGGAGAGAGATTGTGAGTGGCATTAGTAGGTCCTGGTAGCACTGTCACATACTCCAACAGCAAAGGATTGGATAGCATCAAATAAAAACACTCAAGCTCATGATTTAAATTTAAGCGGTCTAATACTTAAAGCTTTGGCTTAGTCTGTGGTGGGGATTTTACAGAGGTTAGTTAGGCACTGGAGTGCCACATTATGCTAAAGCACCCACAAGGTTCCTTTATGGAAAAGAAAAGGAGGAATAGTTCCCTCCAGTGGTGAAACAGAACAACTGTAAGCTACAGTAAACATGAATAAGGAAACTTCAGCTGTGAATCAACACATAAGAGTGATGCGAATTAGAATACAGGCATGCAGAGAGTTACTGACTGTAGTAGATGCTGATAATCTGAAAAACATTAGTTGCCATTAGAGACACTGTTGGCTCATCTCCCAGATTATGATTTCACTGCAATGTTTCATAACCTTGGATTTCAAATCGTAGTGTAGGGAAAATTTTGCCTGAGGGTGGGACATCTGCATGTGTGTATGTCCTTATAAATGTTGAATACCGAGCATACGAGCCAGTGTTACCTTATTTGACCGCAGAGACACTCGTCCTCCGCACCGAGCACAGAATTTCGTTTGGCAATATGAACAGAGGTGGCCACAGCCATCGGCAAACTTGGTTTTGTGGCATATCCCGCAGGTTGGGGCTTCGCTCTTCTGGTCCTGAGTCTGCTTAGACTCCTCCCCCATCTTCTTAACCTGGTCCTTATACGATTCAAACTGCTGGTGCAACTTCCTGTAAGTGAAGGGAAAGGACAGAGGTTAGGAAAAGGAAGAGAAGGTTTGGTGACCTATTAAAAAAAGGGCTGTGTTTTTTTAATTTACTGAATGCTTGTTAGGGACAAGAAGGAGCCAATACTACATACCACAGCATTTATAGCCTATGCTGATTTGCAATGCCCTCGATGAGCCTTTTAATCAAACATTTGTAAGAATAACATTGACTTTAGGACACAGTATATTACCTTATTTTTTCCATAAAGTGCCGTGTTCTAATTAAACAACTATACATAAACTAGTCTGGGGCCATTAGTGGCCGTTTTGGTAAGGAACCGGAACCAGGCCGAGTGAGACAGGATCCGGAATTCGATGGATGCACCTTTCCGTCAAAATAAAAGTACCAAGATAATAAAAATGTGGTGAAACTTTAATTTAAAGAATATAATTTACAAGAAAAGTCCCAAGCCATTAAGTTAATCAATTTTCTTACACCCCTCATCACCCCAAATCGATGGTGCGCCAGAATTTAAAGTTTTACTTTGGTGAACATTTTTACTTGGGTGAATTTGGTGAATTCGACATCTGCTCTCTAGACCGGAACCAGAATCCAGACAAAATCCAGAGTGAATAGAAACCAGGCTCTTCACTTTATGTGAAGAGCCAGGAAATATCTTGGCTGTCCCGCGCTTGGCTGCAGCTGCGGGTCCATAGTGGTCGGTGAATGCATGGTTTCCACCGATACAGCCCGACCTGTAGCCTCAAAACGGGCACCACTGGCTGTGGAAAAGGCTTTCTAGGCTGTATGTTTCAGAGCTGATTTTTTTGAAGAAACACAACCATGGGCGTGGAAGTGAAGACGATATCCCCCGGTGATGGAAGAACATTTCCAAAGAAGAACCAGACATGTGTTATTCATTACATAGGTATGCTGCAGAATGGGAAGAAGTTTGACTCCTCCCGAGAAACCAGGCTCTTCACTTTATGTGAAGAGCCTGGTGCCGCGAGGCTATACATACACTAATATGATGTATGCTTTTGTGTAATCACAATTGACATACAGGATTAATTAATACCTACTTTTCTCTTATAGTCTAACTGCGAGACATATGTTTATTGCAGAGTTGGATTATATATTATCTTTCATAATTCCACCAGTCTGATTCTTGTGTTCAGCTTTGTTTTCAAAATCACACTTACACAATAAGCTCCAACTATCGACCGACTAACTGATATAACCTCAGACATGTGCAGTGTGAGATTTTGAAAGGAAAAGCAGACACCATGACCTCAGAAGCTTCAAAGTTGAGCTCCTCCTTTGATACCGCACCCCTCCCAAAACAGGGGGAGGGCGGGGTATCAAATTTGCTTTGCAAGTTTAAGAACACCACTTAATTCCACTTTCTCAGGTTCCCCTGTGTTTAATGAATCATTTGCACCTGTGTTTCTATATCAGGACAGTCGTAAGGTGAGACAGAACACCCTAGAGGCACACTGTTAGATAATGATATTACCAATACATACAATTATTATTTCTCGATAGTGCTCCTTATAGGAAATCCTTGGTGTCAATTGGTGACAAAGACGAGCCCACCATCCATCAAGCATTTGTTAGTACAGTGTCTATTGTGTTACTGTTTGTGCCCTATAGATGGCCTCCTACTGATACATTACACCTGATCTTATACACTAGATCCTTAACTCCTAACAAGTCCTGAGAGGCTACTGAAAAAAACTGCATGGTCTCTTCACATGCATTTTGTATGACACATGTCAATTGAGCGTCTCCTTGGAAACTAAACACTGGGCTGACTTCATAATATGGCGATTAGAATTGGTTTCGCCCCACATATCCCCTGCAACATTCATTAGCACTTGTGAATTATTGAGCAACGCTATCCTTTTACCACATACAGCTCTGCGTTTGAGATAAATGTGCTTCCTTTACCCACAACCAGACCTTTAGAGCCCAAATGTAATGGCCATGCACCACCTGAAGACTATCTGCATGTTTGAGCGAGTCTCTGTGCCATCTACACATTAGATGGAGTGCCACTGGCATGCCCCCCGTTGTACCCACTGAGGGATTAAAGGGCTAATTGTGTCACAGCCTTTGTGTGTTTACCAAGCAGAGATTAGTATGTAGCCTTGTTCAACAGATCCCACCAAATCTCATTTACTGACAGAGGGCCTGATAACAGAGTGATGAAGACTGTGATACAAGAGGTAAAGCCACTGTTTCCAAGGATCAAGGAAATAAGACCACAAACAATCGTGTTTTATTCTCACTTAATCTCCCCTTACACTCAAACGTTTACAGAGACATGAGCTCAATCACGGGCCACTACATGGACTAAGGTCCAATGCTCTATTGACAGACAAGGTCACTGAGAAGAGCTGTTAAAGATAACCAATGATTACCTCTCCCTTCCTCTGTATCAGGTCACCTCTTCTAAGGCTCACTCACCCTTTGGGGACTAAATAGAGGTTATTAAAAAACATTTTTAAAAGGAAATTTTCACAGGTGATAGTTTTACAAGTTTGACTGTAGTCTGTGGTAAATATGTTGACACTATGCTGCCCATTGAGACTGATATCAAGGCGCAAGACGAAAATAAAGAATAAATAAATAAAGGAGAGAGGTCGCAGTGATGCGGTGTGCAGAAAATTTAAATCTAAATACAAGGAATGAGTTACCAAGTGAGACATGGGGAGGAAAACAAAGAATAAACGTGGAGTAAGAGTAGACCTCAGTGGCAGCAGGCAGCTGGTACACAGGGCCCATTCCAGAGGGTTTGCTTATTCGGTCAAACACGGTCAAATGTAGGTGACACTGCTGACGAGTAATCATACGCTGCTCATTGTCCCATCCCATGCTAGCGTATCGGAGCTCTCTTACCTCTGGGCCGCACCAGAGCAGCGACACACAGCCGGTAACCTGAGCCTCTCTCTTGGACATATGACAGACCCGACAGCGCGGGTGAACTACAAACCCTCTGCAAGCTCCTGGATTCTACCTCTGCCACAAAATGTCTGGACTGAATTTTAGCTCCTCTGTCATCCTTAATACATCATGTTGGTACTAAAAGCAAACACACAACAGTCTATTAACCGCTTATATGTGTATGTATTTATAGCATCCATTAAAAGGGAAATTTGCACCTTTCTTAAATTCCTTCAATCTAAAACAAGGTAAACTGATGACATTCAGGTTGTGTTTCTGTAGTGAATGATAATATCATAGTTACAAAGTTTTCTTGTTCTTGACTTAATGTAAAGCTGACATGGCGTTAATTGACTGTAGTTGCTTTGGCAGTGAAAAAACCCCACACAAGCTCACAAACCCACAGCTTTGACAAGCTGGTATTGCTAACAAGTTAGCTAACGAGTCTAGCTAGCAGACACAGAACACTACCGTTTACTGTATTTGGAGTAAAGTTTCTACTCACCTGACAAATTAACAACGTTTAATGCCCATTTTTCTTTCTGTTCTGGTTTGTTCCTCAAAAACTTGTGATAAAAAAAATATGTTTTTAGCAAGCTAACTGTGCAAGCGAGCTAAGCTAACCAAGCTAGGTGTTAGCTTTGTGTAGCTGCCATTTTGTGCCAAAGAGAATAGTGGATTTATCAGAGATTTTGTGCTGGGGGAAAAAAGCATTCAGCTGCTGCTGCTGCTGCTGCTACTGGAAACAATGATGGAAGCATTTACACTGAACTGTATAAGCCTAACTTTATCTTTGTGGGTTGTAAAACCAACAAAATAAGGCTAAAACTAGCTAAAGCTAGCTGGCTAGTGCTGCAAAGTTGAGTGATATTTTTCTGAGGGCTTGTGTGGAAGCAAGCCTTTTTACGTAACATATACAGTCATGTAAACACATTAAATTTGGACACATTTTCTATGTATTTTTGGTAAATTAAAACTTACTTGAAGTTGCTACATACCATTCACTTCCAGCATGTGTCCTCTAAAGGCTACTGTAGTCTTTAGCAACGCTTAACCTTCCTTAGACAAGCTTTTTCACTTGTTAAAGCGTGAAAAGCACAGGTGTAACAAATGAAATTAATGACAAAATGCCATTCAGGTGTGCATGTTCCACAACCTTGGTATTGGCAATGCTGACTCATGTATGGCTTACAGGGACACATAATGGAAGACAGCCACCACCAGTATTATTATTTCTGCCTGCACTATTCCAGCTATGAATAGTCAAAATGTCTGCTGTGAAGAAAGTCTGTAGGTTGTGTCCAAAATTCTCTCTTGTGTAGTCATTCACCATTCCCTACAATTATAAATACCCAACAGATAGCTCTACAGTGATATTGGGATTTTGTACAGTATGCAGTACAGTGCATACATTTTACAGAATTTGGAATCTCATAAATATTAGCAAAGAAACAGCCCACCGTGTTGCAAATAGAAGGTGATACAGATACAACTCTAATCCTCAAAGTCTTCACATGAAGTGACAAACTCATTCTACAACATGGCTGACTACGCTACAGCTTCTCAACCCAGTCACCAGAAGAAAATGTTGGCATGTACATTTCTTCAAACCAGTTTGTACAATTCATACATATCATATCAACAATTCCAAAGTGACATAGTACAGTATATGAGCTAACTTTGTCATCAAGAGGTGGAAGGGATAGTGGATGGCTTGTTGCCTACAGTAGGTGTCTGCGAATCTCCATTGGTCTACTGCAGACCATTAAGATCAACAAACAACAAAACCAGTTGTTTTATAATCATCACTATGTTTCCAGTGGCTTTATAACAACCAAATGTGGGTGTTTTTTAGTGACCCATCGCCATGTTTCCACTGAAGATAGTGCCACAAGAAGAAGTTTTTTTACAAAGACATTGCATGTGTTTCCAGCCGCGATAGTGCCATGAAAAGGTGTTTTTACTGAGATGTCGCTGCGTTTCAAGTCAGAATTGTGGCACTAAAACTAGGTATTTTAAGCCAAAACATGATCCTTCATAGGCGAGTGGTTTTGTGCCTAAACCTAACCACATGTTAACCACAGCATTGTTGAAAAGTTTCAGCTTCTGCTACATAATAATACAAAAATGTTATGTACCCATGGTTTGCAGAAACATTCAGTGCCAACATGTATTCTGACAATTGGACTGGCTTCAAGTAACTCATTGCCATTTACTCCAACAGAAAAACTAATATATGAATTCAATGTAACATATAAACAGTCAACAACCTTGGCGTCATAAGGGATACAGATTTTAAACTCGACAAACAAATAAACGCTGTCGTCAAATGTATCATCTTCGGCTTTTAGCAAAAGTTAAATCTGTTTTATCATTTAATGATTTTGAGCATGTGATGCATGCTTTTATCACGTCACATTTAGACTACTGTAATGCTCTTTATGCAGGAATTAATAAAAATGCCCTGTTAGTTTACAGGTAGTCCAGAACTCTGCGGCTCGTCTTTTAACAGGAAGCAAGAAACACGAGCACATAACCCCCATTCTTGCCTCGCTGCACTGGCTTCCTGTTCGTTTTAGGATTGATTTTGACATTTTATTGTTTGTTTTTAAATCTTTGAATGGACTGGCCCCTACGTACATTTCGGACCTCATTCAAATCTACACACCCCCGAGATCACTGAGGTCCACTGGTCAGCTCCAGCTCATGGTCCCTAAGACCAGACTTAAAACCAGGGACGACCAAGCTTTTCCTGTGGTCACCCCTAAACTGTGAAACTCCCTACCCCCTCAGATTAAAATAGCCCCCACAGTTGAAACTTCTTAAGTCTCGTCTTAAGACTAACTTTTATTCTCTGGCTTTTAATGTAGCATGAGAGTTGTGTGGGCTTCTGTTGTCTTTTAATTTCTTTTACTGATTTTCTTCATGATTTTATTTGTTTTTATTTATTGTTTTTAATTTATTGCTCTTTGATTACTGTTTTTGGTATTTTATTTAGTATTGTTGTTTTAGTATTTTATTTCTGTTTCTGTGCAGCATCTTGGAAACCTCCGTTTGTAAAATGTGCTATAGAAATAAAGTGGATTGAATTGGATAAATAAAATCGCACACTGCAAATTACAAGCTAGGTTCTTCTCTTTTTAAGTCAGTTGTCTGCAGGTGATATTGACTGCTGCAGCTCAAAGACAGGTCTTGGCCTAGCCTGGTCCTTGGCTGTTAACTATTTAGGCTTACAATATATCAGTCTTTATATATTTTTTCTTTTTCTTTACAGACACACTAGACACATTAGACAGATTTATTTCTACAAACCAGTCTGTCTTGCAACATCTTTTTGCAGCCAGCCCCAGATAACTGAGGTCCACAGTGCTCTTGGTTCTCTATTCTACCTGGCAGCTAACTGCAGTGGTAAAGACGTCCATTCTTAGATTGGATGACAACAAATAAAACTCTGAGTGCTGAGACAAACTAAATCTGTAGATAAATTTCATGGAACAACCTTAATGAATTTTTTTTTCACTTCCAAACCTTAACCATATTGCGTTAGTTAAGTCTGGCTTATTTGGTCACATGGTTACTTTGGCAGCCCTATAGCAGCTGTGAGACTGCTGGAGGCAATAGGTTGTTGTAGTTTCATATTTTTCTTTTTCACCATTCAAATTAATCTGCATTACAAGTATATTTAGAGATCAAAAAAGATCAAATGATGAGAAAAAAATAAATGTGGTATATAACAACATGTAACAAACTCTATTTTGGGCCACTTTTTCGTTTCATAAAAGGAATAGTACCAGGGCAAATTAACACACAAAAGTTTATGACAATATTCGTTGTAATTCTTCATGAGTTTAGTATATTGTTAAGTATTGGTACCACCTCACAAAGTATTGCCATTATGTTATTTATAAAAGTAGGATCCATAACGGTACACCATTCCCACACTACTACTCTCTCCTTGTATGCTTCAACAAACATAGTCTAATATCCACTAGGGTCAAACATACTGTGCGTCCAGCTGCTGGGGTCACCACTGTATGTTACTGCCTGCTGGGAGGAGATCAAAAAGGGTCTGTACTATTACTTACGCGTCTGGCTCTGGCTCCTTGTCATTTTGGGACTTTTGCTGGGGCTGAAGGACGTTATTTACCAGCTCAGTGATCCCACTAAAGGGAAACCACCTGTTCAAATAAGCAAAGTGTGACTGGAACATCGCAATGAGTCATCATGGGAGAAAACAATCTGTCCTGAAAGGGTGTTTTTAGGAAGCGGGTCAGATTCTAAGAGGTGAACAATAGCAGGGACATTCACTTCAACCAGCGCAGAGAGAGGAGAAGGCCAGGACACGGGCAGAGCAGCGATTAGTGGAACATTGACAACCAGACACAGTGTCAGAAATACAGAGAGAAAGATAGAAGAAGAAAGAAAGATGATACAGACAGACTTACAGTAGAGGGAGGGAGAGAAGAAGCAGGAAAGCTCTACAGCCAATGGAAATGAGAGCTGCATCAAACGCTCAGCTGAGGGTAACAGGAGTGTCATTTATTCCAGCCTGGTGGTGCAGTAGGGGTCAGGTTAACAGACCAGTCAGCCCTACAGGTGGATTTAGTCAAAATGCAGCTACAGTACAGGGCAGGTGCATCAAGTCCACAGTTGTGATTGAAGTACGAGGCTGCACAAGCCAATCAGAGTGCAGATGACACACTGGATGAGAATGGGCAGCCAGAGTTGGTGACCAGGGACAAGGGAAAAGGGTTTGAGGGCCTGGCTATAACAAAGCTGGTAGAAAGGAAAAGCCATCGTCACTGATGTCATGGAAGTCGGCTGTTTAGTATCCAGTACGGAATTCAACAATCTGCTTGATGCTTCTCATTCTAAAGCTTATAAAAATAAAAAATGCCACTGCACCATCATTGTGCTATCGCAGCTGCTTTCCATGACATTAGTAACATTTCTTTCATTTTCCTCCCAGACAGAGAGGAGAAAGCCACATGAAGCACACAGCACCGACTGACAGGAAGAAGTGTCAAAGCCTAGAGCACTCTGGGTAATGCAGTTTACTTACTGTGCCGGCTGAGGCTTTGGTTCTTCTTTGATCCTAAAACATAAAAAAATAAAAGGTGTGCACAGCTCAGTGCATACAGAACACAAAGAGATGAGGAAAACAATCCAAACGACACAAAATACTGACACAACTGATATCACTTGAGATGTGTATGACATAAATAATACTTCAACTATAATATGAATAATATTCAGGATATTATAGATGATGCTTTGATGAAAAGGACAATGCAATGATGGCAATGGTGATGAAGTAAACAACATGGAGAAAAAAAGAACATTCAGAATGACTTTAAAGATGAGGTGAAGGTAGTAAGTGATTTGGACCAACATAAACTTAAAAATAACCGCTTCATGTGAGTAACACCCTCTCTCATCATATTATATACTGGCATTACATTATTTTTTTAAGGCATCAGGGTGGATCCAAGCACCAGTCCACCACGCTACTGCAAGTTTTTGTTCAGTTTTTCTCAGAAAAATTTATGTTAAATGTTGGCTCCCTTCACCATGAGCCCACCAGATCCCAGAAACGACAACAAACAATTAAATATTTTAACACCAAGACAAACAATGTCCTAGTTACTCTGGACAATCCACAGATCTCAGTGTTTACAGTTTTCATTGGAACTGCCATTTACACAAAAACATGCTCCTATGAAAACTGTGTTGGACATTGGAAATATGATTTTTAAATCCTGTGTGCACCACAAGCAAAATTCAATTCACCACCACTGCAGTGGCCTGGCAGCAGAAACAACCAACTTGTGCAAATAAAATGGAAACTAAACAGACTAAATCAAAGCCAAAAGGCCAAAAAATGGCAAATTGCTACGACTATCTCTTACAACAAAATCTATTTAGTAGAGTCTCTCTCTAATGACCACATTGGCTCAGAAACACGAGAAGCAACTGTCCAAAATGTTGCAATTGTCACATATAGCTTCAGTAAACATGCATTTACATTAGACATTCTTCATGTGGAATTATTCTTATGCAGAATAACCAAGACACCACAACCAGCCCTAAAAAGCACACACACACACACACACACACACACACACACACAAACAGCAATCACCACATGACTGTCTAACATCTGTACACCATCTAACTGAAGCTGCCAGTTCACCCACTCTCCTGATTTAAGAGCAGATGTCACTATAAGCAAAACAGAGGCAAGTTGCCAGAACTTCACACACCTCATCACCGCTAATGTTAAATACATATTCAGCTGTGTAAAATTGAATATGCTAATTGGACTTTGTCTGTTTCTGACTAAAGCTCAGCGACATTTACTTATCTCAATCTAAATGAGTGACCTGATACATAAGATTCAGAAATCCGTTGACTCATACGAGCAGCAGTGTTGTTTAGTGTTATAAACGTAATGAAAAATGCACGTCACAATTCCAAGGTTCCCCAGGTTATGTCCACATATTGCCAGGTTAAAGTCGAAAAACCCAATCAAATTATGATGATATAAAACACAAATAAGCAGCAAATCAAACGAAGAGTATCAACTATTTCTTTCATAACTGTATTTTTGCTGGAACTAAAAAGCCTTTGAAACATCAACATTCCACGTAGCGTTACCATACATACTCCATCTGATAAGTGCCTGACAATTCATTCACAAAATCTATTTGACAATGAATAAAATGTCTACTAAAAACAGCAGCCCATCAAGTAAAATTACTTCAGGTTAATCCCAGTGTGTACACTACGTGGATGCCTTTAAACTCCTCAGGGCTCAAACAATTGTCATGCAGAGCATCAGCAGTGAAGCCTCCCAACAGTCTACTTTAGCTAGAGGTAGAGCACACCAGAGTGAGAAATCTGTCTGTCTGATCTGTGTCAGATGGGTGAGAGAACACACGAGAGAAGATATAGTCCTGTGTACCCATCAGTCTCGCTGCTCTGTTTTCCGATGAGCCAGTCCATATTTATCCTCTCGCTGTGTTCTCCTGATGACCTGCAGCGCCGTTCTTTATTGATCCCATCAGCCCCGTCTCTGTGGTCGCATTACAAGCCTCATATTTATCTGATCGAGCCTGCTGCCTGCTGCCTGCCTGCCTGCCTGCCTGGACAGCTGCCGGACAAAGTGTGTGTGTGTGTGTGAGGCTATCTGCCTATGTGCCCATATCCATGTGTGTACTGTACTCATACGTGTGCATATGTGAGTGTGAGTGTGGGGTGTATTATTTGACATGGGGCAGTAAAATGAGTGAGTGTAAAATGTCACAAGTGACGTATTCAGTGTCCTGGCTGCTGAGGAGGCCTGCCGGGCAGATACAGTCTCTGTTTTCCATCTCTTTAACCTGCACTCTGCTTCACATGAACGCCCCAACACACACACACACACACACACACACACACACACACACACACACACACACACAACACACTTGCACAGAGTAAAGGTTTAAGGAAAAGGTTTGTGTAGAGAATCCACTTGTCTCAGTGTATGATTCTCTTTTTTTTCTATTTCAGAGTGACAGTTTTAAGTCTAAGCAAGCCACATGCTGCTGTTATTTTTAGTCTCTGTTGTTATTTTTGTTCTGTATTTGGGTTCCCACCTTCTCTGCTTCACTGGCTTTGCATGGAGAAGCAGCCGGGTCTGATGATGACTGATGCTACACTGCTCTCTAGTGGACAGATGTGCAGCATAAACTTCGAAGAACTACAGTAGATTCCTGGAGCTCTATAAGGGAATGTGTGAGTAGTTTTTATGCCATTTGGTTCAAATTCTGAAAATGAACTATCAGAAAATAGGGAGTAAGGGAGGAAGAGAGATATAGAGTAAGTGAACTGTTATTTCTGAGTGTGAGATAATAACGTAGTGCTTTTGTTATTTTATTCCCCCCAAACCATGCTGGTCTCATTCTAGTCATCTACAAATGCAGTTGACCAGCTGGCAGGATGCTTCGCACTACTGTGGGTCAATTAATTGATTAATTAATCAGCAGAGAATTTAAGTAGCATCTATTTTGGTATCAATTAACTGTTCAATTCACTTTCCAAGCAAAAATACCCAACCTTTGCTGATACCAGCTTTTTACATGCTGATGTTTTCTGCCTTTTTTCCTGTTGTTTGTGAACTAAATATCTTTGTTTGGACTATTTTGGACTTTTGTTTGGACAAAATGAACAAACTGTCAATTTGTGCTCTGGGAAATTGTATTTGTCATTTAAATAAATGTCTGATATTTTAAAGACAAAGCAATTAATCAGTTTTGTCTAGAAGGTAATCAGCAGATTTTTGGACAAGGAATTTTTTTAGCAGACATAAGAGGAATCTTTTAAGTAATTGCATAAAGGCGTTTGTAAAATCAGGTTTTAATGTCATAGTCTGAGGTTTCTTTTAGTCTATATTGTCAATTTATTATCATGAATTTTAAAACACAACAGAAGCTGAAACTATAAGTGGTTCATGACAGCTTTTCATAGCTGCCTTTCACCAGGTAAGACTATCTTAATGATACAAGCCAGAGGTTGGAGTGAGTCACACATGTGTGAGTAACAAGCAAGTCTCAAGTCTTTACCTTCAAGTCTCATGTCCCATGCACTGGGGTGAGAGTCAAGCAAGTCGAGTGGAGTCCCTGCTATAAGTAGAGCAAATCATATGTCATATGAAACTCTGATGATCTACCCCAGTTTCCACATGAAATGCATTAAAATAAAAATAAAGTTTAGTTTTAATTTTCAACATTAATAAAAACTGTTGCAGCCTGCTAACACTTTATAAATCTTAATGATATTTGACATTTTGTTGCAATCAATAAAAAACATCTAAATGAACAGCACTAGAGAGTGGGGCTTTTATATTACAATATAGCTCTAAATGGCTCTAAAGGGAAAGCAGTAGTACAACACAAAGAAGCTGGATGTTGTTATGGTTGTGTCACTAATTTTTGAGCTGCAGATCTTGCATAACGCTGTTGTCTTCTTATTAACATGATTGACAACAAAATAAAATGCAAATATCAAATGAAAAGCCAATTATAAAAAGTCAGATTTCAAGTCATTAATACCAAGTCAAGTCGAGACAGTTATCAATGTTAGTCAACCAAGTCTCAAATCCTGAGTCATGCCATGTGTTTTGAGTCCCTCGTCTCTGATACACACACCACTAACACCAGTGACACCACTAAACTCATGCAAACTGGGTAAATATCGTGAGCAGCAATAACCCACCATGGTGGAGGATATGAAGAAACAACACTATAGATAAGCACAAACATCGTCCACAGGAAATGAGAGGACATCATTGCTGTGCACGTTCTGGACTGCACACTCAAAACACCACAGCTACACTGCTGGCAAAATCAAAAATCTACTTGAAGCTTGTGCATCGCCCCTTTAAGAACGAACTTGGAAGATAACACTGATTCTGTCCCCCCAGGAAAGGCAAACCAAAACATGCATGCTGCGATGCCAAAATACATGGTCTCCATGTAAAAGCAAACAAGCCTGCAACTCTCTTGTTGAGGATCTCATTCAACTCCGATGGGAGTGAGATCCTTGGGAGAGTTGGATTGATTCAGCTCCTTCTGCACAGACAGCAGGACAATTACACAGCGGGCTGTCACGAGGACCCGAACATTTTAGTAAGATCCCAGAGATTTAATTAATCTGAGTCCTCTGAAGATATCGCTGCTAATAAGCAGAGGGGGTGGGAGGAGAGAGGAGGATGCTTAAAACATACCTGCTGCAAAATCGTGCCATCTCTCCGTCTGTGTTTCACCCACAGCCACCCCTTTGCCATAGTTGTGTTAAGACAAATACACTGATGTGACAGCTGTACAATGAGCCCTGAATCATTACATTCCCAAACATCCAGAACAGGTTGGCATAACAGCACATGCACCACAGCAGGTCCAGCGACATCTAATGTGCATCTAACAACTTCTGATGGGCAGCAGAAACAGAGCCCAGCCCTCTTCATACAGCTCAGATGCCAAGTAAAGACCTGCTGGCACAGAGGATACAATCATTCATTCATACTGTAGTCAACACTTTTAGGCACAGATTGTCAAATCAACTGATAAATTACAGAAGCTTTGTTGAAAACAAATGCCATTGTGAATCTAAAGAAACATGTTATGAAACAGAAATTCGCCTTCTGGTTCAGTCTCACTGCTCTCATTAACGCTTGATAAACCCACTTTACACTACCTGCCCAGCATCAAACAGACAGACAGATAAAGTTAGCCACTGGCTGGGGATCATAGTGGAGCATTTAGCTGATAAAGAGCCAGATATTTCCCTCAGGGTTGATGAAGAGCTAAACAGAACTAAGCGGAGTGAATATTTAACTTGTGTACATTCATCAGACACATACACAACTGAATGTTGCTCTGTATCTGCCGAATATGTAAGCAGGCAATTATTTGCTAATGTCCATGTTTACCTTTTAAACATTTTGTAAGATGATATCATGTCAATGCTTGTTGCACTGCCCCCAAGTGGCTAAAAAAATTACTCAGTGCAGCTTTAAAGCTGTAGTTGGTAACTTTTGTCATATTTGCTGAAACTATCACTTTATTCACACAGCACTAAATGAGACAGATGATAGGCCTTCTCCATTGCCTTGCTGTGCTTCTAATAGCCTTACCACACGTGAACAAAAACAGCCAATCAGACCTGAGGAGTCTCTAACACAGCCGGTCATCATGTCAATCACTGCTGGTGAACTGTGGTAAAACTGTCAAACTAGGCAGCGCTGATCAAATATATCAAGATTCCGTTACTGTGTTGCCTATTTCTCTCCTCAGTGTTTTTAGAGACATACTTTTGGTTCACTGTTTAGCTGTTAAATGAAAAGACTGGTCCGGCTGGTGACTGGTTGACTGTTTCCAACATCGCAGCCAGATCACATACTTTTTCATGTGATGTGTGATGTTTTTTCTCACTCTCAACAAATTCAATGAAAAGAAAACAATTTGTTAATCTGCCTGCTTCTCTGTATAATAATGCATTTGTTGGGAACTATTTCAGCCATAAATTAATACACATTTGGTGTGTTAATGAGTATTTACAGCACTGCTGTGACATTAACTCTTAAAGCTTCTATAAACCACATTCAGTGCCTGGGCTGGAATTGCCTGCAGACAGCACTCACCTCTGAGGTGGAGATGGCTGTGCCAAAAAAGCAAGGCTAGTAGTACTTGCTACACTAATGGTGCTAGCAGTGCTAACACTGACGACAGTGCTGACAGAGCTAACAGTGTGAACCTGGGGAGGGGGACCGGAAGGTGGGTGTAACACTTCTGTGACGGCGCTGTCCTGTTATCCGCGGGAACCGCCATATAAACACAGCGCAGAGCAGGGGTGATTAGCTAGCCAGTGGGATGTAAAGGGAGGGACTTAATCGCACTAACATGCGCATGTGGCCAGCTACCAAAACAAAGAACAGAGAAGCTCAGATTTAAACACACAGAGGGTGCATGACTCTATTCTCTGCTCAGGGCGCCATTACTCCACTATATTTTTACATGGAAATTGTTGTTTGCTGCTTTATTAATGTCCTGAATGTCAACTATAGAGCCTTTAAGGAATAAAAATCCACAGGCTTCTCATTTACACTATTACTATAAAGAGATATTTAAGTTCCAGCACCAGGAAATAATGCAGCTCTGAAACACTACATTTTCTCTGTGTAACCTGCTGTATCAGTATCTAATCAATGTCAAAAATGACATGAAAAATTACCTCCATCAGTTTGCTGGCTGTCCATCAACAATAATACTCCACTTCTGTTCATTCAAGGCCCTAACAGCAGGCCCACACACACAGTATTCTCTGTCACACTGTACTGAGCTTCCACACATGCCACCCAAGGCGTAATTACTTTCCAATTACACCACCTCCCCTGCCTAAAGTGTGCCGGGTATGCCCAGCCAGTCACTCCAAGGTCTCTCTCTCTCCCTCTAATCCTGTCTTTGAGCAAACTGCAGCTGCTCCGGACCTTTCTGTTTCCCTCTCAAAAGTCAGCCAGATGTTGGTGAAGCAGCTAAGAACAGTAGGGATGTGGGTAGATGTACAGTAGCAGCACTCTCCTCGGGGAAAGTGTGACTTTTTACTGATGAGCAGAAGGAAACAAGCCTGAACATGACTTCCAACTCAACACATCAATATCCCTTGAAATGTGAGTGGAGGCTGCAGTGGACGCTGGTTAGTTTTTGATGGAGGTGTCTTCACTATAGATCTAGATCTGCATGTATCCATGTAGTCGCTTGCTCTGGACTCTTTGCACTCAGAATTTTCTCGCAGGCCAGGCTGACTTGACAGCACATCCTAGCAGAGTTGCTACAATGAAATGATACAATGCCTCCTCAAATGATATTATAGTAGGATACTGACATCCCACAATGCTTGATGATTTAGTGAGATGCAACCTCGTCTTGGCATTAAGGCTAGAGTAAAAAATTTGTGATAAGGGATCTCATGGCTAAACAGTGAGCCTGTAGGCCCTCTGAGTCCACTACATACTGGGTGATAATGAGATCATAAGGGAGTAATCTGGGTCAGTGGGTAAATACCAAATACATGCATCATTAACACCATCCCAGCCAATCCGTACTGCCAGGAGAAGAGGTTAATATCAGTCTGAAATCACTCAGAAGCTAGTGACCTACAGGGAAATCTATGACTGGAGGAGGTGGCACTGCTGAATTCGGTTCTTGTATTGGGAAGATTCATTTAATGCTGCCTTCAACAATGTCATGATAAAAGGCCACATTTTTAAAGGCCACACATTCACTCTATGGTATGGTCAAAAAATGTATAATGCTGATCTAAAATCTTTAAATTGAAAAAATAAATAAATAAATAAAAAATTCTAATATTAATTGGAATAAAATGTAAAGTATGACAGGGCATGCATATGCATGTATTTTATATTTCCATGGTCTTTTAAGCAAGAAAAGGCTCACATAAATTTTGCAAAATAAAATGATACTTTTTTTACAATAAAAAATCTCACCAGACTATTGACATGTTTTTGAGCGTTGACACCAGCGAAGGTATAATACTAAGCATATCATTTTTATCACCTTTATCAAAGGAAATGGAAAAATCAAAGATGGGTGAATGTGTGTGGTAATATAGTAAAAAATGTACTATTTGTATAATATCTTTATTTTACAAATGCATATAATATTTGTGTAATATCTACTAACTATACTACACTACACTATACTATGCTATTCGTAGTTTTATTTTACAGTATTTTACAGTAACCCCTTTAATTTCTTTTCTTTCTTTTTTGTCTGTACATGTAGGTGCATTCTGGGATTCAATTTGTGTATTTTGTTTTGGTTTTCTTCTTTTTTTTTGTGGCCATTTGGACAACTGTGTTATGTGCAGATTATTTAAGGCATAACCAAACAAAAGAATTCTAATATAGTCAAGACAATAGAGAGGAGGCGCTGCTGGGTATTTGTGGTGATAACATACAGGTGCTCTTTGAATAATTCAGGTGTACTGTGCTTATTTAATTCCATAAAATACAATCTCTTCCCTCCTCCTTCTTTCTCCCTTCTATTGATGATGTATCACTTCCTTATTTTTGAGCAATAGGCTTACAGATTGACAGAGAACCATCCTCCCACTCTGCTCAATAGCATAACACAATATAGGTGTGTAAGCCACTGCTGACAATGACCCTGATGAATACCTGTCTTGGTCGCAACACATTGGTCATTTTAAATACAGACTGTCATTTATCACAAAAGCATCTTAATTTTGCTCAAATTCTACAGTGTGCCTTGAGTTATTTCTTTGCATTTAATAGTTTTATTGAGACCATATTCCACCCATGCAAAGAGCCCTAGATTTAATGTAGTGTACACAATGTGAAAGAATGTCCCTATTGTGTGTGTTTGTAAGGGAATGTCCAAAATGTGGAAACAACACTTAACAAAGAAGAAAATGTAATCACTGTAAAATCTATCAGAAACTCCACCCACATGACATTCCCCCAAAGCCTGTTAAGAATGTGTTACTGTACTCCACCCAGCCACATAAGGGAAATCAACACGCACAGTGTATGACCGCGTCAGCATTATCCCTGCAGGATATATAAAACAGAAATCCCCCATTGTACCACCTCTACTGTACATTCCCCCGAAAATCTCCAAGAAGAGGAGCTAAAAATAGCAGCTCGTTTAAAGACAGACGATTAGGTCTTGAGACACCTGTTCATTCTACCTCTCTAATAAATGCCAGAAGACGTGCTACTTAACACTTTCTCTCCACCTCAGAGAGGATTAGGGGCAGGGGATAGAGTGCTGATAACTTCCTCTGGCACGGGGCACTGGCACCGTGCGATAGGCAGGGCAGGAGGGACGGCGAGAGGGCAAGCACCTCGGTGTGGAGGGGTTGGCCAGCTACCACAGCTGGGCCTTAGAAAGCACAGATAGGATTGAATCCGCGGGGCACACTCATCAGAATAGGCAATCTAACAGCACGCAAGCCAGACCTCCTGACCAAGGACTAATATTCAGATTGTCAAACAAGAGTTGGCAACAGCAGATTTTCTGAGCAACGGGGAAGTGGCTAATCTGCTGCCAAATATAACTAAAATCCATCTGTTTCCTTAGATTACCTGCCAGGATTCAATTGAGCTGCTCCATATCTCCCCTCCTGAGAGATTTCCAAGTGGCAAAGAGTCAGCTAATCACCCAGCAGCCCACACATTCACAAGTGTATTTCCATGCAAGGCTTACAGGAAACACATGTACAATATTCATTTTAATACAGCAAGTTTATTGTGCAGTGAAAAAGATAACTATATGAGCAACATTTAGTCAGAGGCAGTGATACACCGTGTTTGTGTTCTTGCACATATGTGCTTGTTTGCTTTGGTAATGGTGTGTGTACAAATGTGTCTGTCTTTGTATGTGAAGGCTTGGTTGCTTCTCCTGTCAGCCTACTTTATTCATCCTGACACAGATACATTTTATTCTGGCTGTGATCAGCACTTTCTTGGCAGCTGCATTGTCCTATGCTAACGTCACAACTCCTCCCATACACAGCTCAACAACAGCTCCACTGGGAAAACTCTAGAATCTCAGCCCTAACCCCATCGTGGCGAGGTCACCGCCCTCCGCATTAGCCCAATCTCTAGCTCCAATGGCCAGACAGAGACGGCTGATTGCAGCTCCATGTCCTCCTCTAAGCCTATTCTACACACGGTGAAGCATCAAGCCACTCCTCGGGCACCAATTCTGTCCAGTCTCACTATTTCCATATTATTTCCAGTATCATAGTCAGCAAAAGCCTAGTTTCAGCCTTTCCTCCTAGTCTTTGTAGCTGGAACATCTCAGGTTTAATCCCAAAATATTACACTTGTTTAGAGCATCGGCCAAAAAATTAAATTGTAGTAGAATTAGTGATGATCATGATCGTACTCCAATTCTGTGCTGCTCGCCCTCGCCCTCACCTCCCATCATCCTCAAACACATACAGAAACCTCTCCATGATGTTGTTGTTCCCGGCTGGGAGCAGTAGGTGGGCTGTACTGAAACTGCAGTCAGCTGTCTGTGTCTCACTCTGGGTTATAATAATAGCCCGCCCATGGCTAACAATAGAGAGGTAATAGATACCTCGCCTATTGTTGGCCCAGCCTGTTCTACTCCTTCCTGTCCCAATTCATCGCAGCAGCACGTCACTATTAGCTTAACTAAACTGTATACAGCGTACATAGGGGCAATCCGATATCAGCTCACTGCAAACAGGTTACACCCATCACTTTGCTAAAATATTGCTGGGCTGTAGACGCCATATGATGTTACACACCCTAGAACTGAGCTATCTGTTACCTCATCAAGTTATCACAGGCAGCTAGAGGTGGGAGGGAGTCATTGTTTTGCAAGTCTTAAGTCTTTGCACTCAAGTCCCTTGTCAAGACAGGGTTGGAGCCTATCCCAGCTGACATTGAGTGAAAGGCGAGGTACACCCTGGACAGGTTGCCAGACTATAACAAGGCTGACACATAGAGACAGATGACCATTCACGCTCACATTCACATTTAGAATCACCAGTTAGCCTAGTTTGCATGTCTTTGGACTGTGGGAGGAAGCCGGAGTACCCAGAGAAAACCCACGCTGACATGGGGAGAACATGCATACTCCGCGCAGAAGCGCTCCCCCACCCTGGGGCTCAGGGTTTGATCTAAGAACCCTTTTGCTAGTGCTAACCACTGCACCACCGTGGCGCCCTCTCTGGAATCATTCTTTCCAAATGGTAACATAAAGCTAGTTCTTCATGGTTCTGGACTGGTTTAAACAAAGTGGATCTGGAGAATCAAGTGTCGTCTTGGTGGGAATGAATAGTGCTAATGTTAACCGATTCATGAAATGAAGGTTAATGAATTAATTCATGGCACACTTTTTAAATAACATACTTATCTTTAGGGTTGGGGGAAGGTATTGAGTATTACCAAGTCAAAAGACTCAATTCGAAGCAAAGTTACAAGTCATTGGTGTTAAATTCCAAGTCCAAGTTGCAAGTCTTTTTTTTTTCCAAGTCGAGCCTGAAGTTATGAAATTTGTGTTGAGTCTGACTCAAGTCCAAGTCGTGTGACTCGAGTCCACACTCTGCATACAACACATAAGACATATCATGAGGGCTTTAAATGCTGGCACGTTCAGCCAAATAAACAGATGTGACCACAATACTGTACAACTGAAATTAACTTGAACTCATTGTCTCTCAACATCTGTCCGACGGCAGAAAGATCTGTTTGACTTTGACTGCTGCGAAATCCCAAATCAGAGGATTCCCTTGCATTAGCCGCCTCTCTGCACAGATTTAAAGCCAACCAACCATCCAAGCAGCCGCCCACTCGAGGATAAGGCGACCAGCTTCTACTCGCCGTCTACGGCAAACACAGCCAACCCCCCCCCTCCCTCCTCCTCATCGCCTCATGCCTGGTGACTTTAAATGCCTGCATTTCCTGCCTTTGAGATACTACTTCAAATGATCGTATTTATGTTTCACAAAGGAGGATTTCTATGGTTCTGTGGAGCAACACCCCACCCCCACCCACCCTCCCTCCCTCCTCGTTCCACTACTACACATTCAGGCCATCTCATCATCACCATGGCGATGGCAGCAGTATCTCAGTGGGACGAGTGATATTAAGGGATTAGTGGGAGATCCTCCATCAGACTCCGGTCGAGGAGCACGATCCCGGGATCACAACATCGCCTCTCTGTGTCTCTCTCCTGATCAGTGTCAGATGACGGGGATGAAAAAACAGGCCTCTTCACTGTTATTTTCACAGTGGATAGGCCTACTGTAGCACACGCAAGACTACACAGACCCGAGCAACCGTGAATACACTAACACGTGCACACATACAGATACTGAATCTGTGGAATAAATGCATTTAAAGCTCCCCACAAAGCCACCTCCAGCCCTAGGCAGTGTGAGCAGTAGGTCTATACACTGTACAGTATGTCCTAGTGTAGGTTACATGGTTGTGCCTGTGTGTAGTGTTCAAACAGTAGGCTTATATAAGGGCCTCGGCTGCATTAGTGACGTTATGATAACGGCTGCTCTTTATCCTCCCCTATTTATGTCAGTCGGCTGCTTCTGTAATCTACCTACAGCAACATCTACTGTACATGTAAAGCAATGTAATGCTTCTAGACATGTAACCCCTAAACACTGGTAAACAATTCAAAGGAGGAGAATTATGATGGCACAAGAGAGCAATAGCAGTTGTAATATAAATGATGTGCTGGGCAAACAGGAAGCAAATTAAAAGCATTAAAAAAGCATTAAAAGCAAGCAGTTTTAAGGTAACATCAAAAAGATTTCATATGATTACAGCAGGTATTTTCTAAATAAAATTGCCTATGATGTCAGCAGGGATTGCATAAGCAAATGTAAAGTTTTCCAACAGAATCACTGCACCAATCATTACATAATAAATTCTACTGTCTGGTTGCCTCTCTACGGAGCCACTGTGTGTGTGTGTGGGCGTTTCATTGAGAGTGTAGTATGTCTGCGCGCGCGTGTTGGACGAACACAGGGAGGCTGTGTTTGTTTACAGAAAGCACTGGATGGGTCGAGTTTTTGGCCACACAAAGGCGCATTAGAAGGACCGGCTCGGCAGCATCCATGTGTTTGAGTCACCAGCTTGCACCTGCTCCAACCAGCTGAGTCTTGAATGAGCAGAACATGGACAGACACACAAATACACACAGGGAAGGAAAGATTACAGCGCCCTGTGTAAACTACCGCTAGTAAACACGCCGACTCACACAGAGCAAAGCATCTTGGGGGGGGGGGGGGGCTATTAACAAGTCATGTTATCGCTTGCTGTAATTTTATTCTTTTTGTTTTAACATTTATTTGGGTTAGTAGCAGCTAAACTGTAAACTTAATATTTTCATATCCAGCAGACTTTTCTATGTAGTTTCATTCTCGCTGCAGGGTCAGAATCTGGGAGGGACAAAAATCTTAACAAGGGTCTGTGCTGTGTTGTGCCTCTTTTTAAGAATCTGCAACATGAAAACAAGCTTATTTTGGGCCTTAGTTTACCAAAAATAGCACTTATTAAAGTGGCCCACATGAAATGCACGAGCTTGCATTCTAGGGTGAGTCTAACTGTACTGAAGTTCTAACTTTGTGTCCTGGTCTAAAAAAAACTCCTTTGTTAGTGGCAGCAACATTCACTTGATATGCTAATGTCTGAGGACAGTAGTTTAGCTGCTGCCACAGTGATAGCAGAGGCCTGCTAGGTGTAAACCTTAAAGCTGAAATGTGTGGCTGTTAGACTGCTTCAATAGTTTTAAGAAATTAAGTTTGGATGAAAATAAAAATTACTTGACAGACCTTGCAAACACTCTGGAATCCTGCAGGGGGGACTTAAGGAAGAAACTAGGAATAAGGGGAACTGGGCATCCTTGCTTTACATATGACCATTGTGACCTGGACCCAGGCAAGGGGCAGAAAATGGATGAGGGATAGATTCATAGCTTGAGTTGTAGATAAAAAATTCAAGAATAGTTCAACATTTTGGCCCAAGAGTTAGATAAGATGATAGATACCGTTTGGCCTCTACCTTCTGTAAGCAACATATAAAACTTGAGCATGCAGATGATTAACTTAGTATAAAGACTGGAAGCAGGGAGAAAAAGTTGAAAGTCCAATTCTGTCTAAACTAGTTGTTATTTTTCTATTCATAACTATTCTTTTTATGTCTCCACACGCACCAGCTGTGGCCAGAGGCATTATGTTTTTGGGCTATCCATATGTTCACCCCATTCTCATAAACACAATATCTCAAGTACACCTTAAGAGAATTACTTCAAATTTGGCAGAAGCGTCCACCTGGACTCAAAGATGAACTGATTAGATTTTGGTGGTCAAAGGTAAAGGTCACTGTGATCTCAAAACATGTTTTTGGCCCTAACTCAAGAGTTCTTACACGCACAAATGTCTAACAGGATAAAAATGATGAAGTGATGACATTTTATACCAAAAGGTCAAAGGTCAGCTTCACTGTGACATGATAATGTTCTGCAAAAACACTTTTCTAGCCATTATACAAAGTCCTAACTCAGGAACAGAAGGTGACATGAATCCGGGCGCTCACTTATAAATAAGAAACTATAATGATTGTATAAATCTTGTGTGCTGCCATGCTGAAGATGTGTGTGAAGCATCTACATACTTCTCTGCAACAACATCCATACTCAAAGTAACTTGACTGGTTAGGGGAGGCATATAACTGGGCCGCAAGGCAGTAATTGTAGTTTTTTTCTAAAAATTAAACTATTAATCCATCTCATTTCCCAAGATATATAAAGTATTACTTCAACTGTATCAACTTAAATTTCTATTACAATTCTATAAGCAATTTTCTGTTTAATACTCAGCAGCAAGCTTGTTATTCCCCTTTGACTCTTTATGCCGCCTCACAAACTACCAACTAACCTGCTTAGATTTGATGAATTACAACAAATTATTGATAAGTGGACCAACTAGTGACAACCCTTCTGCAGAGTTTTGTAAGATGCATTTGCTTATTTTTCTCTCATTACCAGCAGCTACAATATAGCTGTTAAAATTGCTTTAAGTGAGCATGCAAACAACACTTGGCCACTTTACAACAACTGTGTTAATTGATATCAGAAAACTGACAAAGCTACGATGAATATAAATTCAATCAGGCCAAGTCTGGCTTTATTAAATTGTTCTGTCTTTCTCAAATCACTAAATAACATTAAATAATTTATTTAACAAAGTACAAAAGAATAAGAATGAATTTTATCAATTTCTCCAATGATTAACTAAATATATTCTCTCCTCATGACGAGGTCTTGTGTCTTACTGGTGGTTGGAGTTTGTTCTGTAAGCCTCTTTGCTTTGCTGCCTGGCTTTCCTGGATGCCTAAATGGCCACAGGCCTTGCTGCCTGTTTACATGCCTGGCTGCTTGCCGGCCACTGCAGAAAGCTGAATGTCTCCCCTATTAATAGTCCAACTAACAGCATGAGGGTTTCTCACTCTTTGAGTGCAATCAGCTTGAGATGACCTGGTGCCACGTTCCACCTTTAGTAAATGGCCGTGCAGCAGCCTCCTAAATGTCTCTCACTTTTCTATCCAGGTATCTCTGTTTCCCTCTCCTGCTCTCAGTCTCTCACTAAAAAATTCTTTCGATGCATGCACAACTGCCACACTATGAAGGGATACACAGACACTCATACAAAAAAACACACACAAAAGTAGACTCTACTGTTGTTGCAGTGGAGTTGACAAACCCTGGTCACGGGTTTGTGACTGATTTAGCTGAATCACACATCATCCGCAGAGTAAGAAGATAATTTGGGCCCTCCAGGCCACGTGGTTTGAGACCTCGGCTGTACAGAGCGGAGAGATGTCTTTTCCTCTGACCTTTCAGGGTTCAACAATCATAAAACAAACCCTGGGGGAATGTCACAGGGGAGAGAAAAGGCACCACACCTCACTAGCTTTACTATCTACACTGACACAGCACCTGTCCCACAGTTTTCCCTTTGTAGGTTGAAAAATCTAAAAATACGTCTCCTGTTTCGCCTCCTCAATCGTAAAGCGTAAATGAAAGTAGTGTGTTGTGCAGGATTAATCTCAGCTGCATCATCACACCACCTTAAGATTTTGGGGGAGATGCATTTAACATCAACACTGCCAGCCACTCTATAGCAGGCACATATGTTCCTCAGAAGCACAGGGCTTCCCTCAGAGGGTCAGATGCTGTATATCTTCCTCTACATTGACTCTACTCAAGCTGGATGGGGACGGGGGATGGGCAATAAAAGTGATAAAGTGATCCCCTTTTGCTTTCACGTTTCTACTCTCTCTACTCCTGTTGGCTGCTGCTACCTTTTGCATTTTCTATTCATTTCCTTTTTTTTGTCTGTTTTTCCTCCCTTCGTAAACTACTATTCAGCTCAATCGGCATTTCTATCACATTGTGTTGCTCTCATTCAGGCTACTCTTGCACAGCATGCTGAGAGGCTTATGTAACAAGAGGCCAGATGTTCTAGTACTGGAGCTGTGGCTGGGTTCTGTTCTGATTCAGTCCAGGATCACGAGTCCCTAACGCTGCAATCATATAGTTTTGAACATTTATTCATCTGGGGACATTAATAATTTGCATCACATTTTTTGTATGCTAGATGGAGATATAATACTTTCTCTAGTTGTGGAATTGAACTGATTATACAAGGTATCAGCTTATAATATTGCCAATCCAGCATGAGCTGCTTAAATACAATTCATATCAAAAAATTACAGCAGCTTAAGGCACTGTTAACTAATTATTTAACACATACAGTGAAAAGCAATTGCCTGGTGTTGCAGTGCACACTTTATTATACATTACTAAAAAATATATAACATCCCTTGTGCTGGTTAGCACAACCTACTTCTCATTCTAAAATATTTTCCTACTGTCATGTTTTGCCAAGGGCATTTCAAATTGCACAGCCAGGGGCAGGAAAATCCCTTCAAACTTTGCTTGAGGGATAAGAGCCCAGAGAAGAATAAAACCTATGCTGACGAATGCAGATGCTATTTAGAACAAAGCCCTGAGAGACAATAGAGCCCGATGCTGTGCTGTGCCACGCCAGAGAATAGCAGGCTATGGGAGATGGCAGGCTGATTGCTCTGTCAATGGGGACTGAGGCTGTCATATCAGCAACAAGACCCGATAGCATCTCAGACGTCAATGTCTCTCCTCTCATTTTCTCTCTGATGTCCCCTTCTCCTTTCCTGTCCTCTTCTTCTCCTCTCGTCCCCTCATCCCCTCTCATTTCCTCTCCTCTCTCCTGTGCTAACCTACGTTTTCCTCTCGTCCTGCCCTCTCGTCTTCTTTTCTGTTTCGCCTTAGCTTAGCCTCGTATGTCTTTGTCTTTTCCTTCCTCGCCCAGCCTAAAATGGATAAGAGACTCATCAGAACGTAGAATATAATTAGAATAAGTTGAAACAAGTTATTTCTATTATCAACTAATCCCACGAAAACAACAAAAACCAACAATGAACTGATCCTACTAACAAGTTTTGCTTGTGCAGCCAAAGCCTGGTGTAGAGCTCTGTCCAAAAACTATTCAAAACACCTTCATGAGCCACACCATTGTACTTGGTGTGATGTTCCTTTATCATCCTGAACATTGGCATTGTTGTTGTTTATTTTTAGACAATCACACTTGCATCGCACCACTGCCATAAATATTCTCTAGCGCACCAACCCTATGATGAAAATTGTTTCGACCAAATCCTCCTGTTTGAGGGATATTTGCAAATACAAGCCTTTTTAAAGCTACAAAAATCAATATTTCTATATGAACAATTGGCCAAATAAGTGTATGCACTGTGTAAGAAGGTTGTTTGTCAGGATGACCTAACAGTGACTTATCACCCCACCCTACAGTTCCTCTCAGCTCAGTGCAGCATATAAGCATCCTTCAGGTCATTGTTTTGGTTTTATGACCTGAAACTTTGCTGCTTCACTTTCACCTCTCTCTCACTACCTTCCAGCACCAAATGGCACACATGGCAAAGTTAGCTACTAGCTAGTGAACGCAGTAGAGCATTTGGCAAGCTAAAGAAAACGACATACAAAAACAGAGCTATAGATACAGAGTGGATATTATATAATAGACTTACATTTGTCAGTTGGTCAGAAGCACAACCTCAGGTGAGTGCTATTGTTGCTACTGTAACTGTCTGCTAACACGTAAAAACAACTCGGTCTCCCTCCCAAGCCGGTGGCCCATTAATGTTAGACACCAATGTACAGAAACACCCTTTAGCTTCAGTATGTGACACCCTGGGCTGTGGCATATCCTAATGCTCCAGGCAACTACTATGGTATGAAGTGCAAGAAAGTCCACATAGGGCGGGCAGGAGGGGAGGTGGATGAGCCAAACAAACTACAAGCTTTAACCAGGTCTCAGCCATGGGTTTAAGTTGAACCCATGGCTGCTGCAAGAAGGATGCAGCCTTTGTATAGGGGGTGCCAGGTTAGTTAGCTTTCTTTAGATGATGCGTGAAAGGAGCGAAAATTGACACATCATCCCCTAACATCCAAAACTGATGTAGAAGGGGTACCTATCGTGTCATATTTTGACATGACGGGCCGCTGTTGGTATTTGACAAGTTGGAAGTGAGAATGTGTTGGTAAAAACTGCGTGTATCATGTGTGTGTTGTTCAGCTTGCTCTGGGGCTCTACCAAAAAAAGTTTGCGGCTGAGCACCACAGACAGAGAAGTCAGAAAGTACGGAGATGGAAAATGCTGTGTTTGCTTTAGTCTTTTCAAGAAACTAGCTGGCAACAAGAAAAATACACAAGAAAAATAACACCAGCCTTCTCCTATAAAGAAAATAGTAGCACTGTTACTATGCCAGATTAAATCTGTAGCCTAAATTAGCCTATAATCCCACACTTTCAACCAACTGTGGAGGTATATAGACTAAAGCAGAAATGAAGACAGACAAAATGACACATCTTAGTAGATTAGGATACAATAGTTTCATGGCTGAAATATATAAAAAGGTAGATGGATAGGAGAGCACCAACTCAACTCTAGAGTAATACAACTTCAGCCCCACAACAACACAGCGTATGAGTACCTTGTAAATATATAATTGCATGTATTATATATCATTTTAATGATGGCAATTGTGTTCTAACCAGATTTCCTGTCCAGCTGAGCCAAACTACTTGACAACGTGCCAGCCTTCCATAACCAAAACACATTGTTACTTTAATTAGCATGATGATGTATTCATTTGGCGTGCGTTCTGCTTTATGGAGTCAAGACAGCATCCACTCTTACACTTTCTCTCCCTCTCTCCCTTGGGGAAAGTGATGGGGGATGGGAGTCTGTGGAACGCTCATGACAGAATCTGCTCTTTGCATGGGAAGGCGAGGGAGCATGGGTGAGTGAGCTAAGAGAACAAGAGGAAGGCAGCGCAAGCGAGAGAGAGAGAGAAAAAGAGTGTGTGTATACAGTATATTGTCCAGTGGGAAGCTTCTGAGCATTGCCTCGCCTCATTTCACAACCATAGGTCTCTCTCTCTTCCTCTCTCTCTTCTTTTTTTAATTCAAATTTGCTTTATTGGCATGAACATGGCAATGTACAGTATCGCTACAGCAGGTTGTACAGGGTTTACAGTGGAAGTATAATCCTTTAGACTGCAAGAAAACGACACCACTACACAACACCCAACATACTGTACACTGCATTACACAGATGCAACCAAAAGGAGCTCAGAACAGTTTTAAGTGTTGTTTCATTAGTTTTCTAATATTTTGCATATTTTGTTGCTTCCATGACTAAGACAGTTTCAAAATAATTGTTTTTGGTTTTTTCATTCTTAATATTCAGCTTAGATTTTGGTAAATAATTTTCTTGTCTTTTCCTTACACACAGGCTACAGTGTACCAGGAAGTGTTTCTCTGCTTCTCGCTCTTGTTTGCAGGAACTGACACAGTGGTTTTTCCTCAGGTTGCCAGGTTTGTATCTGTCCACCAAGTTGCGTTCACTTTGTCTGTATTTATTTAAGGTCTTCCACCAGAAAATCTATCCAAAAAATAAATAAAAAAACAGTGAAGTTTTGATGCCTAGGCCTCTATAACATGTGTATGTGTGTGTGTGTGCTCCCTACTCTCTCAGAGGGGCTGAGATCCTATAGCCTCCAGGGACACAGGGCCTCTCTACTCTGACCCCAGCTGGTACACTGAGCTCTCTAGCACTATCAGATAAATGACCAGGACCGGGGGAAGAAGTGTGTGTTAGTGTGCATGTGTGACGGGGGGAGTGGGGTGGGGACGGTGGCAGAAAAAGGAAATGGGATGTGATCAATCAAAGCTAATTCTAGGTCAATGCCCTTCATGTCTAATACACACACACACCAACCCCCCTACACCTTTCACCATAGCTGTGTTCTGTACTAACCAGCAACATGATGTTCTTCTAAATCATTGTAGCAAGTAGCATCTCTAACATATCATTCATAGCTCCCCTTAAAGAGTCATGTAAACAGTTCAGTTATGCTATAGTTCCATTCATTATGAAATATCCAAGTTAAATAATGAATATCTTGTCTAACTGGATTCATCACTATTACTTCCCAGTGTACAGTGTTGTGTAATACTGGGATCCCTGTAAACAGGGATGATAGTTTAGGTGGTGTAACACGGCAACATGGTGATATTTAAATAGCGCAGGGCAATAAATGAAAAATTAAAGGGATGCTACACAAACTTAACACATCAAGATCAGTTGACTCGACACAAAGAGTAACAGCTGCCTAATGTGTTCTGTGGCTCTCGAGAGAGTTTTCCAAAGTCTGAAATAAATACTAATTACGTCATTAGGTTGAAACTACAAATGTTTTAACAGAAAGTTTACATTACAAACTGGGGGCTAAGTGAAACACATGTGCTTTCACCAGGCATGGGAGAATCTAGAGAGAGTCTATGAAGTTGCATTATGGGAACTGTAGGATTTATGGAGTTTGATTTTCTGGAGAAAAAGTCAGGATATTGCCTTCGCTATTGCTTCAGTTTGGACCATTGATTTTTAATCTGTCTCTCATAAGTCCCCCAATTTAAGGTAAGTGGTGTACACAGGTGTAGTGTCACAGTCTTACTAAGGTTATATTTTGATAATAGCATATGTAGTAATAGTCAAGTCATTAGGTTAGATTTGAGTCTCTATCACAGCATTATTATACTGACATGACACAGTTAGATTGTAGATAATATTACTGAAGCATTACTTGAAAATAGTGTTAAAGTCAATACTAAAATTCAAATGTATTATGTATTTATGATTGAGGGCCCAGGGATAAAAAAAAGTTTCTTAAATAGAGGACTTTAGAAAAAAACATTAATCTCTAAGATAAAACATCCTAAAACCTCCTGATACACTTTCTGTTCCCAGATACAGGAGACAGAAAGGGGACTCGGGGCATCCTTTGTCTAGTGCAATAAAAATGGGGGTGCCCAAATAGATGTCAGCACAACAGACACCTCAGAGCCCTGGAATAGCTGCATCACAGTGGGAGTCCCTCCTACAAAGCAGCCAGTATAATTAGCACTGTCAAAGGAGGTCCCTGAGCAAATGACACAGTCCCCCCAATTCATGAGTTGAACACTGTCACATGGAAGAGGTCTGGGATATTTCCTGGGACGCTTTGCTCACCATCTCTCTGTGGTGAGAGAGTATGTGCGTGCGCTCAAATAAAAGCTCATGACTTCATAATACAGGTGACACTATGTGCAGCTAGAGGAATAGAAACAATGACAAAGCGTTAGAGGCGAGAGGTGTGAAAGAGAAAGTCAGAGTTAGGATGGAGAACATTACTACCCCCTCCTGACCCCCGTCCTCACCACCAAGCAGAACCAGAAAGCAGCCCAAGAGGACTGGAGGAGCAGGGAGAAAGGAGAAGTGGAGCCCCGGGCGTTCTGTGGGTCACCCCATCACAGGCAGCTGATGCCTGCCTGTGGGATACAAAGTGTCTGGGTGGGGGTGGGGGTCCCATAACCATCATTGCTGTACTGCTCAGAGACTCACTGGTGCATGGAGCTCCACCATCTTTAGTTTAATGGAACTCATGCACCTGGAGCCATGCTTAACTGTAGCGACTCTGAACATGTTTCTGTATGTAGAAATATACTAATACACCTCTATGGATGCAGCTTTCTAAGAAAGAGCTATAGATATTTGGAGCACTGCCTTATGGACTTTAGGAAATCAGTTTTCATTGGTGCAGCATATTTTCTACATGCAGACACACACATACACAGGCCTGCTAAGAATGAGCAGGCTAAGAGACAGTAGCTAATTACATGCGAGTCAGCAGCACTGGATTTCCATCCACGCTCTCTGTAGCACCTCCAGTGAGATGACAGCAAGTTGGCAAGCCCTGCAGCTGGAGGCTCCTCTCTCTCCCTCTCTCTTCTCCATCCCTCCATCCTCCCAGGATTCCCTCTGTTAGATTACACACTTCGATGTTCAAACTGACACTTTCCCGAAAAGACATCCAAGCCGCTGTGGGATTGGACCGTGACTGCGACAGCGCCGACGCACAGGCTATAGGGTGGTGTGGGTGTGGATGTTTGTTTCTGACACTGCTGGAAATGCTACGAACCATCCAATGACAAGTTAATCCACTGCAGCTGTACCTATGCCAGGGCTGAGCATGTTAACGCTGCTTTGAGATATGACATGCTTGTGTGAATCATAGGTAAAGAAAGTGGGGATTTACTGTTAGGATGACTCATGATGAGTCACCTTGTACGTATAGAAAAATGCAGTAAATGCTGTATGAAATAGTGAAAGAAAACTTTACTATAAGGCCAAAAGGGGGTCGAGAGGTTCCCTGCACGTGTTTTGAACCAATGAGAATCTCTGAAACACGACAAAATGGTGGCAGCCAGCTCTTAGTATTAACTCCATGTCTTTTGTCAGCTGTTAAGCGTCTGCAGTATAGTCCTGCTGGCGAGATAACACCCCAGGTAACCAAGGCATGCAGGAGAGAAGCCATACTGGAAACACAATTCTAATGCAAATCAACACACAAGCAAATGACACTCAGGCTTTTTTGACCTTTCTGATGTCTTGTATGCTTTCAGCTTGTGTGGCCTGCAATCAGAGTTACCTAACATTATAGTGAGACAGTCAGTCAGTCAGTCAATCATGTCCCTCACTAAAAAACAGCCTCTTCTGCCCATGCTCAGTCATGACAAGGCTTTGACATCACTGTCAGACTAAGAGTGACTAAAACTGACAATCCCCTTTACCTCAGAGAAAGAGAAATAGGAAAAACACTCAGCTATTGGGGAGGAGGGGGGGACGGTGAAAGGGGAGGGAAGGCGGAAAAGGCCTGGATGATTCACACAGCATGCGGCTGAGGTAGCCGTGTCTTGGAGTACATGAGTCATGTTTATCATGCAGCAGCACTATAGGTAGGGGTTGCACAACTTCCACTAAATTAGGAATGCTGCTTTGGTGCAAGTGTTTACCTGATGATGGGAAAACAGCAGCTCTAAAAAAAGCTCCCAGTGATAGCAGCACACATCTGTCACACTAATGTCACTAGCTGCAGCAACAGTAACACTGCCACAGCTCTCTAGCAGAAATATAGATAAGTTAAGATAAGTTACAACCTCAAACAGAGCCAAATATCTATGCTGCATTCAGAAAGTCAAAACACTGGTTTGTGGGCATGCTAGTATGAGCACCTTTTTCATTGAAGAAGGAAAACTACAAGAAAATCAACAGGATGGAAACATTTAAGGCAACCCCTGTCTCTTCATTAGCCTGCTTCCCCCAAGAAGGTCAAACCAAATTTTTAACTAACAATACATCAACCGAGTGTGTTTTTTTATAGCCAGGGCAGGACGATAGAGTGTAATATTCCTCCATAAAGCAGAGTTATGGCTCGCACAGTAAAGGTTAAAGCGATGATGGCGGAAACAGTCCGGTCCACCTTAAAAAGTCAAACCCTACAGTGGACAGCGCCGTGGTGCTGAAACAGCTCCGAGCGACATCTGTACACAAGAGGAAGGGGGGGTGGGGGCGACAGGATCTACCGAGACTTTAACGTTGAAATCACACACACCCCGCGTGCGCCATTGCCACAAAGGACACCTTAAATGATCTTTCCAGTGTCATATTGTGTAATCTCGGTGACGTTCGTGGGGAAAGGTTAAGCAATTTGGCGTGCTTTTTACGTGAAAATGGCGCCCGTTGCTGCTAACCCAGCCCATTATAGTACAGCTACAGCTACAACAAAGTGCAGGGGAAAGAGGTTGGAGTGTGTGCCGCATTATAAAACGATACTCAGCCATTGAAATAAAGTGTTTTCTAAGAGGGGGGAGTCGAGAGGTGGCGACCAGGCGAGGGAGAGATTGCTCTCACCTTGGTCCTACCGGCTAGTACACGACTATTTCAGCTGTGGCTTGGATGTCAAGAGGCAACATGATCCAGCAGCATCTCACACAGAGACAATTACAGAAATTCACACTGTAATAGCAAACAAGCCACAAACACCCGGGGTTATACACCGCCAGCAGCACCGGCAGCCTCCTCTATACCTCCGCTGTTTCCTTACTTTAACATCGACTGTTCCTTCGCTTCCTCCTTCTTCTGTCGGTCCATGACACCGAGGATGATCTTCCTCTCATCCTCGGTGAGGTGGCTGAGGTCCGGCATCTCCGGCATGGCGCCGGCCGCTGAGGCAGCAGCAGCAGCAGGGCCAGGGCCGCCCCGGGGCCCGTGTGGAGCAGACATCTTTTACACACAGTGGCTAAAGAGACGAGAAAAGCACCGTCAAACCAGCAGCATTTTTTGTGTTGATACATTTCATGCCGTCAAATTTCAAATTGACGGTGGCTTTGGGGCTGGAGGCACCGTGGCTTACAGGCGGCATGACATCTTGGTTAGGAGTATCATGCACACATTTACACTGCTGCACACATAAGCGTCAAAATATTAATTACAGGCTTCATCCTCATCTATTAAATGCTCATAATGTGCTTATCAAATAACGCTGCAGCCGAGTGGATGCTGCCTGCAAACAGGGGATTCGCAATATCAAAGCTGTTGCAGGCTGAAACGCACAATTTACACATTTCAGAAAGAGAAACGGCTCAGGATTAGAAATAGATGCCCTTAAAAGCAGTATGAGTGCAAAGGCTGTAGGCTACAACCTTCAGGTATTCCACACACAAGCCTCCATCCATCCAGGGGTTGGGGGAAAAAAGTAGAAAAATACAGAGGATACAAAAAACAACTCTTGCCTTTTATTTTGCAGTCATGTTAAATCCTGTCTAACCCATCGCTGCCATCCTTTAGAGAGGTTTTACTCGCATGGTGAAATAAAAGATGCCCGGTGCGTCCTTGTTTGTTTTCGTTTGGAGTCCTTAACCCTCCTCTGTCACTCCGGTTAGCTCGCTTTCCTCCAGGTTGGTAATTCTTGGAGATTTCTTAAATGCACAAAAATGGATGCAATGAGAGAGAGAGAGAGAGAGAGGGGTGGGAGGGGGGAAAGAGAGAGAGAAAGAGAGAGAGAGGGGAGGAAAAAAAAAATCCAGATAGGAAGAAGAGGCGGAGCGATGGAAACACGTAGAAGAATAAAGCCGAGAGGACGCGCTGGATGTTCATTGACAGCAGGCAGACAGCAGCCGCAAAAACACGGAGTGGAGCGGCAGCTGTGTGCAGCTGGAGCAAACAACGCTGTACCAGGAAGAGCATGATGCATATTTCATAACCAGATCATGAGCTGTGTGACAGAGGGAAACGTGAAGTGGGAAGATAAATACACAATATGACTAGTGACTGTGAGTGTAAGTGCAGGTGTGGCATGTGGTTCCAGTCAGTCCTGTTTTGATAGTGTGAAGTACACACTGGATTTGGTGCCAGCTGATGTGAGAAATGTTGTGATGACAAATGGAGGAAAATAAAGCTCAAACAGTTGCACAAGCTCCATCAGCTGTGTCAGTGCACTGTGAGGACATTTTTTTTTACACAATGGTCAAATTTTTGATGTCATTTTAAGCAAAAAAAAAAGGCAAAAAATCAGACTCAAGACTTGGGTCACATACAATCTGAAGATGTCATAATGAACTTGACACTTTTTTCCTGACATTTTTAGACCAAATGATCAATTGAGGAAATAACTGTAGATTAATCAGTCTTAAAATTGATTGTTACTTGCACACCTATTTCAAACTGACTCAAACAACTGTAAAACGAAACTGGCTTTTTTAGTAGCTCTAGATACTGAGATGCCTCAGTCTTTAATCCCACCATCATCTTTGTCTCAACCTCTTTGCAAACCCTTTCCTGTGGCACACATTTACCAGGTGACTAAAAACCTATACACATTTCTCAGTTCTGACCCCTGACTTAAAGGTCCTTCCTCTTCATCACCAACCGGTTCCCAAATACAGCCCTCTCTCTCTCTCTCTTAGGCTGCAGTGTTGATAGGATTTGAAGGCTAACATTAAGAGGATCGTCTCTACCTCATTAGGGCTGTTTAAGTAAATTAGTACCATTACAGTGAGCCGCTGCAACAAGTAAAACAAGAAGGAACTTAGTGCTGACTCTGGATTCTGAATGATTCAGATCATGATTTCTTAATGTTTTGTTTTTTTCACAACAAAAGCTTAGTTTAGAAGTTTATTATTAATATACATCAGCAAATAAGAGTGTTGGTTCAAAACTGAGGGGCAACATGGAAAGATTTTGGTAGCATGTCCAGTACAATGGCTAAAAGTAAACTTTAAATGGTCACTTCTGTTGATATACAACACTTTCTAATTTTTCTAAAGGCATGAATATGCTTTAAAGGAAAGATTTGTCCGATTTTCAGACATTGACAATTTTTGGAACTTACTAAAACATACAGAAATCACAGACACTTTACAGAGCGATTGCTCGGGTGTGTAGTAGAAACAAAGAAGGGATTTAAACTTCACTCTCAGAGAAGCTGGATCATGGAAAGACTGTCCTAATGTGTGCAATATTGACATCCATAAAGACATCCAAAAGAGACAGACTTCTTAAAAAGCGAACATGGATACAGTTAGGATGAGGCTATGACAGCAGGCTTTTCCACAGGCCTTTGAGTGTGGCCAATCCAAACAGAACACTTCCCCCTCTCAAAGCTGTTGGATGACAAGTTATTCGAAGCATACTGAAAGTTATATGCCACCTGTGGTAGTTTTAATAATCAACTACAGCACAACTCTTGCACATCATTCATAGAAAAACTGTATCATGTGAAACCACACTGAAAACATGCTGCAAGAAGGTACCAAATCATGCAACATTTTTTAAATATTGGATTAATTTATTCTGTTCTTAACTTCCAAAATTGTCGTGGATCTTGTGATAAAAAATACACACTTGCTCAAGGAAAAATGTGTCATTAGTCACTCAAATACAGGAAAAATAGTACTATGTGTAAGGTATTCCTGCAACAACGGCACAGTGAAAAGTACAGCTGAGCTTTGCCTTCTTGGCAGAAATAATTGTCAACAAGATTTAATGTTTGTATGTATTAACAGTCTGTGTCCTTGTACTTCAAACGATGCAGAACTGGTCACTTGTCCTTCCCACACTGACAAACTAAAACTTTTTTTTTTCCCAGTTCTTAAGTGAGAGTAGTCTGAGCATGTCCCATGTAGGTGTGATCTTGGGCTCCACCTCATCTCTTGATGGAGCCACTTGGTCTCCTGTTCTCTCCTTCTGCTCTGCCTATTTGACCACAGTCACAACATGCTTCTCCTTCTCAGTCACCACAGGAACAGTTCCAGGCTTGCTGTGCTTGCGGACATTCCTCTCCCTGAAAAACAAAAGAGGAAGAGCTGTGAATAACCCAATCTGCTGGTGAGAATATTCAGGAGAGGATGGAGAGAGAGATGAGCAAACAGAGAGCAGGAGGACTGTTGACCTAACACCTACGTCACAGATTACACTAATGTACCTTGAAAATAATGCATAAAGCATGGATAGTAAATCATTCACAGTCCAAACACATGGCTGACGTGTCACAATACCGCCAGTAATTAGGAAAAAAAGAGACGCAGACTGAGCTATGAATCACAGCACGACGGGGCAAACTGGGACAATCAATCCACCATACAAGCTGTAAATGAGTATGTAAGGGCTACTGAGACCATGTCATAGGGGGCAGTCCCATCAGAGAGATTTTCCATTAGGCTGGTGTGACTGCATAGGGTCAGACAGACCCTGGCAACAGCCCAAGTCACCATCACCTCCACATGTGCAGTAAGGGTGTGTCATATCATTCCCATAGATAAATAAGCAACTCCTTTTCCAAAAGAAAAGGCAATGAATAAAGAACACATACTTCCTACGGCGAGCCTCTTTCATAATCCTCAGCTCCTTGGTCTGGTGGTAGATGTTCTTGGGTAGGTGTCGATGACGAGAGATACGTCTGATCTGCGGGTGGTGCTGGAACTTCTCCTTCAGCTTCTGATTGTAGTTAGCAGCCTCCCTCTCTCTGGGGGCCATCTGCACGACACAAGGGAGGAGGAGTTGGTCAGATAAAGGCGAATTAAAAATGAAAAGAGAGAAGGGGAAAGACGAGAGAAGATAGATCTTTTGCGCAGCAGACATTTTGACATGTTATGGTAGGAAAAGCACAGGTGTATTTAAAAACAATAATGACAGCTGAATTCCATTTAAAGGAGGTCCTGGTGTGATGCGTGCTGGCTCACTGGAATAACTTCAGACACATTTGAAGGGAGCTGAGTCTTGGTTGAGCTGTCAGTCTTCCTCTATGATCCCATTCAAATTTTATTCCTTAATAATTTTAATATTTCATGTATATCACAATTTTAAATGCTAAATTGTAGAGACTTAGGCATATCTTCTGTACCAATGCACTTTATACACCAGCTTATGCACAGCAAATGCCACCACCAGCATGTGGTTGTTACGTGTTCTGTCCAACAGAGGGCATTTCAACATTACCAATGAACATTTGGAATAGAGTCCGCCAGGAATGAATCCTAAAACCCTAAAACTTAAAAGCTTCTACATATTTTGGCGGTTACTAAGAAGTGGCTGAATGAGACTACAGACATTGTCACACCACGCTGCGCCAAACACAGCTTTACAGTCTGGTGACATGAGGTCATGCGACTGAGGTGTAATTTGTTTATAGCCTAACATAAATTTATTTACATATGGCGATTATATTTAGGCTTCAATAATCATGAAAGTGGTGTTCATTTGTAAAAGTTATTTTTCTGAACAAAACATTGAAGTATAGTAAATGTTTGTTTGTTTGCCACAGAGCTTATTTTCCGCAATAATCCAAAATCCAACAGAAAAATCTCATAGGTTTTTTGACAAGGAAACCAGAGCAACGCTAACTTCCGTGTCAGCCTACAGGAAAAGCACTCCACTACCAACAGGTGATAGCTTTGTGGCTAGGTAGTAATTACACTTACAGGCCAAGATTTGCTTACTTTAGCCAACACATTAATAAATAGAAAAAAACCATTCAAATAGTAATTTTAGCATTCAAGTAGTATTAATTTCTTCCACTATTTGATCAGTATTCAACTCCAGAAATGTGTTCTAACAGCCTTAATTCTCAGTGACAATTTCTATTAAGTCCTCTAAACTATACAATCTTTATCACTGACCTTGGAAGCAGCAGTTGACAAAATAATGTTACATCTATTTGGTGGGTATTCTGAAGCTTTTGTTCATATCACATGATCCCCATCAGCACATTAAGTTTGGAATCTCAGAACTTTAAATACTACTCATCCATGCTGGCTTACAAGCCAAGATTCAAAGTTGTCTTTACCAATTCCATGACAACTGGGCAAACTCTATCTTCCGATGAAAACCACGTGATGTGATAAATAGCTCCAAACAGACCATGTGGTGACATTATTTTGTCAACTACTGGGTTTAGTTTAGGGAACTGTCAAGGTTATCACTAAAAGAAAACAACATGGCTGCTGGTAGGGAAATGGGATGCTGAGGCGATGGTGCAATTACAGTTTTTGAGGAGGTGCACATGGCTATGGCAAAGTGACTGTGAGGCCATGAAATAGTAGTTCAGTTTTTGTATGGATTAAACAAACAAGTTAAATATTTACAGATTATTTTTTGGGTATTTTTGCCTTTATTGATAGGACAGCCACATAGTGGGAAAAGGTGGGAGATAGAGGGGGTGACACACAGCAAAGGGTCACTGATCACAATCAATCCCAGGCCGCTGCAAAGACTCAGCTTATGTGGGGCGCACACTCTACCGGGTGAGCTAGAGGTCGCCCCAACAAATTACAAGTTACTGTAAGTTACTTAAGATGGGCAGACACTGTGCATTTTTCTATAGATCTTAAACATCATGTTAACTCTCACTATGTTTTAATAACTCACACTGTAAGGATCAATTGACTGGTGCTAACACTGAATTTAACCCTGGAGACCCCAGTTGGGTTTGTCCAGTGACAGTTCCAGTAAAGTTAAATGAAACAAGCCAAACCCATCCTCAACAACAAACAAAAAGAGAGAAAGGCAGCGTTACTTTGTGCAACTGTACTATAAATGGAAAGTTAAGAAGAAAAATATTTATGTATAGAGCCGCAGATGGCTGGAAGATGCTGGCAATCTGGTCTGTCTGTTCTGTGGGGAAGTTCAATATTATATCAGAGCAGTCTCAGCCAAGACATGTTTTAGCCAGAACATGTAAAAATACAACCCCAATAATATTAAAACAATCTAACTACAGTTTAAAATGGATCATTTGACAGCAATCATGAGGGAAGCTGAAAAATGGAACTGCTCAAAGTGCGTGACCTACTTGGTCCCTGGAACTGCACATCAAATGAAAACTGATCGAAGAAAAATTTGGCTGGACTGTAAATTTATTCTGGAGAGACTAATTTGGGGTTAAAAATTAGGTTTATGCCAAACAGTGTCTGCCCACATCTTGAAAAGTGCTAGTAGGCAGATTGTTATTTTAAAATAGAGCCAGGCTTCTTGCATTCCCACTTTTTGTGCTAAGCTAAGCTAACCGACTGCTGGCAATAGCCTCATATTGAACGGACGAACATGAGAGTCACCTGACTCTTGGCAAGAAAGCAAATAAGCTTATTTCCCCAAAACATTTCTGAGAGACACCAGTCAGAATTTATTTGACTACAGGATGCCCTTTAAGCAACACAGGTCTTGTTTTATTTAGTGAGGACTGTGTCTTTCTGCTGGAGATGAGTGCCGGCAACAGAGGATGACCCGTGCTAACTCTGCATTTCTGAAACTCCCTCTGGAGATGAGTCAGAGACCTTGTTACAGGCATTTAACTTGTAATGTTGTATTTATACCTATTGAGAGAATGTGAATTATGTCACTTATAGCATCTTGGGTTCCCATGGTGAGAGAAGTGACATCTGAGGTGTTTTGCTAAATGCCTTGATTCCAGTAATGATGAGAATTTCCAGTAGACGGTAATGAGTTTGATGCTGACCACAGGATGTCGTTTCCATTCAGCTCAGGTGGTATTTTGTTAATTACTGACAGTTGCGGTATGCTATCTTACATCATAAAGCGTTGGCCAGTACAATAAGCAGTAACTTCAGCTTGACAACCTGCTCATTCAAAACGGAATCAATGTCTGTTAAAAAGTGAAGACACCAGCTCAACAACATCCCTCCCTCTCCGTCTGTCTCATAAAAACCACCGGCTACTCGGACTCATCTTGGCTCAGGCTGCCCTCCTCCAAGGCTTTTATTTTAATTAAAAGCAATGATTTGTCTCAGATTCAATTTGTTGGAGAAGAGCTGTTAGATGCTGATCCTGTTGGACTAAACTAATTCCGCCTGGATACACACATGGTTAGCTTGCTAAACACGATTTGTATGAAATCAACAACATGACTGTGAGACAGCAGAGGATGATGCTTCCCTTGGATTTTGTTTGGCTAGTGGGGCTCGCATGATCTTTACTTTTTTAGCAAAGACAGTTAAATAAACATGGGACTCAGTGGGTGTGAAAATACAACAGAGGCATTACTGCTGTGAGTGGAGACAGCTATTAGAAAGGAGCAACATGGAAACTCTGCAAAAATCACAGAAATTTTATTGCTGAGACTGATCAGCTGAAACCACGTTGTCATATTTTCTATCCAAAAGTTGACCAGGCTATAGCAAGGTGCAAAAAGTATCTGTAATTCGACTGAAGCTCTGTTAGACGTGGTAAAAAAACAACAAAAAAAAAACAAGATGTACACAGGCTACTGCAGAGACGCCAAGAACTCCTACCCATGCTAGAAAATCCCAAAAACAATAATCAAGATGTTCTAAAAGCAGTTCGGGTGCGGATGAAAATTAAAATAGCTTGTAGACACAGCCGTCCAAAGAAAGCAGACGCAGACTTGACAGACGACAGGCACTGCTGTGAACTAAAAATGCAGCAACAAACAGAATGGCACAGATTGAGAAGAGGTGTCACTGCCACTTTTACTGTAAACGTACATTAGATCAAAATCATTCTGCTGTTCTTTTACCAGTGGCAGAGATATTAGGTATTCTATCAGCAATGATAACACTATTTCAACAGAGTAATTGCTGAGATCTGGGAACACAGGTTAGAAAGAATCCAGCTGTTTTGCCTTATTACCTTAACCACTTTTTTTTTGGAGCTAAAACAAAATGTAAGCACACTCACAATGTTTTAATCATCAGTTTTGATAAAGAAAACTGTAAAACTACAGCAACTAAAGTAAATCAAAGCTGAGTTTGCAGTTTGTGATTATTTTCTCATTTAAATAAGTTTAGTTAACATGCAGGTTTGTTTAAAACATTTAAAGGGTAACGCCACTGATTGTGCCCATCAGTGAGGCAACGTTGGTTGGTTCTGAGGTCTACAAGTTTGAAAATGTAAACATCTGAAGGGTAGGAGTTACAGAAGAACAACATATCTGAGTCTCAAACCAAACTGTCAGTGGTTGCATTGTTGGATTAATGTAGGCACCATGTTTAGACAAGGACGGAGAATATCTGGATGAGAAAAGGCAACATCTCTGGTTGTACTACGTTTACTTTGACCCTTTGCTTTAACTGTCTTACGTGTGTGACTAACAGAGTAACAAGAGAAATGATAAATGAGCAAAGTAGTCTTTTAAAAGGTAACTTGGCTATTTATTTAGCATGAACCCTCTTTTTCTATGTTTATGTGCCTTTGTCTAATGGGAACAGCAAATTTTGAAATTGGTCTTGTATTGATCTAGAGGGCTGCAGCCACCAGCTGCGAAACAAGCCACAATATAACCACTGGTGGCATTTGTGCACCTTCAGTTTACATCCACTAAAAGTGCTCGTTTTGCCACTGACAGGCTCAGATTGTTATTAAAAAGTTCTGTCAACATTATGTAAAGGAACCCTACAGTGATGGACCTTTTAGTTAAAGATCCTTTTTGTTTGAACAGAAACAACCCCAAAATCACTATCGCCAAAGCCATCAGACTCCATTTAAATAAGCAGCAATTTTATCACTGTAAAATAGACCATTCAAAGTCAACAGAAACAAAATAAAACTAGCCAACTATGTTTTGGTTTGTCTTTCCACTGTTCCAATAATCACCAAATCTGGTTTGGTAAAAATAAACTCTTAATTCACCCAGTTAGATATAAAATGTGCTGGCTCTATACATGCTAAAATCACTGTTCAGTTAAATAGAATCTGTTGCATAATGTTGTCAGACACTTCTAATAACAATCAGTGCCTGTTAGTGGCAAAAACACACACTTTTAGTGGATGTAAATTGAGGGTGCATATTGCCCTGAGTGGTTACATTGCAGGCTGTATTGTGGCTGCCAGCTGCAGCCCACTCACTCCATACTGAACCAATTTTAAAATCTGGTGTGCATATTAGCCACTTGGACACAAGAAGATGGAAAATTTGGGTCCAGGTTAAGAAATACCTAAGTTACCCTTTATGATAGCCTGACTGCTTGTGTTTCTTGTGCTCCATCCACAGGAGATGTTTCAGCCACATTCCACTCTCCCAGCTCACAGATGTCCAAGCAACAGATACACTTCTTTTTTTTAAATCAATACAGCTGTCTACACCGGCTGTGTAATGGCTCGAGTTTCACTCACACGTAAGTGTCTTTTTAGGCTTCCAGTCTATTTTCCCCTGTTTTACATGTGTAACTACATTGACTGAGTATTGGGTTCTGACACGGGTGACCACACAGCAGTACTGTGGCTGAACACTGATGGAGGACTAAAGCACGTGTTTCTTCACTGCTTTCACACCGTGGTTTGTGTAGACAGGTTGTTACCCTTTCTGATCTTTTTTAAGCGATGTCACCGTGTTCTCTGATGCCCGCAATCGATTTTGTAACTGCAATGCTATCATAACTAATAGAAATGATGGACAAACCTAAAATATGACCACATTCATAATAATCCACAATTATCCCTTAATTATGCCACATCTCTTTCATTAGACTGTAAATACCTTAATATAGTTCAAGAGTGGCGCCTCTTTATCTGATCAATGGAGCAGACAAGTCAAACAGTAACACATCTCATCAATGACAATCAATCCAAACGTTTCAAAATGATTCAGTTGGATTTCCAACCATAGATCGATGAAAAGTGATGAGTAAGGGTTTCCAGAGCAGAGGAAATACATTTTACCTGATTGAAAAGAAATAGGGACTGATTGATTCAACATGTTTTAGGTCTTGGCCTAAAATACAAAGGGTCTAATTTACACTGGAGTCAAAGGTCACTGAGTGCAAAGTTGTGAGTCAAAAAAACACGTGATGTGCAGCAGCTGGTAGAGAAGTCCTGATCTCGACAGACAAATCCTTGATTCAGCATTTCTTGATAATTAAAGACCCCTTCAGTACAACTTGATTGTTAATGCTTCATTATGTTCAGAGTGGCCCGCTTTAAGTGATTGGCTGATTTAAACTGCTGATAGGAGCAGCCCTTGTCTGATCTCTTTAAGTGCAAAGCTTGCGAATAAATCTTCTCCTACACAGTGACAGTAAAACAAGTGCCAAAAGCGGGCCAATTTTCCACTCTGAAGCTGCATTAAGAGAATAAGCAAGAGTGAATCCGATTAGGAATGAAAGATGGCTGTTGGAGATGGCACATGAGATGGCATTGATCTTTATTATTCAGCCATAACTGGGATTTGGGGCACTGGAACACTTCCCAGCATTTTATAGGAGCTTTATTTGACAGTTGAACATAACATAACATTAAGGCTGTAATTTCTGCAAACAAAGCTTGTATTATCTGAATACATGTGGTACTCACTTAACAAGATATTATGAGCCTGCAGAGAGTTGTCTGGAAAAAGAAAGTCTTTTAGTTGAAGCTGTTGTTGGTGATTTGTCCAACAACTGCACAAGCTTTTGAGTTTTTTGGACTTCCACCTGCCACAAGAGCCACTGTGCCAATTGGTACATTGTACTTATTGAGAGTGATTCTACCCTAAGTCAGCATCCATCAGGGCTTTTGGCAACAGTAGTGCCGTTGCTGCTGGCATAGTCACCCACTCTTGCCCTGCCGAGGTGGGCTCGGGGCCATGGCTGTGTCGAAGAATGCAGCTAACTCATAAAACAAGATCAGGTAATACACTGGAGGCAGATACAGTATGCAGTGCGTCTGACAGCTGAGGAAAATACCGCTGTTGATTGGTACACAGACCCCAGCTTACTGCTCACCAAGAAACAGCCAATAAGCTGCAAATTGCCTTAAATATAAAGAACGATTGACGCTGAAAATATAAGCGAAAGCAGGAATGATACAGAGAAGACAAGGCAGGACTCACCACCCCAAGCTTCTCAGCTGCGTTGGCCTTCCAGAGTCGGATGTTCATTTCATCAGAACCACTCAGGATGTATTTGTTGTCTAATGACCACTTTATGCAGATGACATGCTGCATGCGTTTGGTGTGGTAGACTTCCCTGAATTTAAAGAGGAAAAAAAAAAAGATAAATAAATAAGGCAATACATCTGTTTTCTAATACAAGATAGAAAACAGACACATCCATCCACTTTGTGCTTGTATAACACTTATTCTGTATAAACCAAAATCTGCATATGAATCCAGAATCTGTATGCAACAGGGCAAGATTTTGGTAATGCAAGCGTTCCGGTTTCCTGCTTGTAGTCCATGTGGAGTCTAACAAGTATTGACCAGTCAAGCTTGATTAGCTGTTATTAATGTGTCAATGTCTTTTCAAAATACACTTCCGTTTTCAGAGGAAATGTACAGTTTCTGCCTGTTACATGCATATTGTCTTTTTTTTTTTTAAATGAACTTGCAATGTAGAAAAAACACTTAATTTATAGGTTTATTCCCTGAGGTTTAGGCAACAAAAGCACATGATTAGGGTTAGAAACAAACATCATGGTTTGTCTTTAAATTTACACTGGAAGCAAACAGTGGACTCCCGGGTGAAAGTCTGGAGTTTGTCTGACCCATTCACCTCCCCTCCCTCCTGCCCTATGGACTTTTGGATGTTTACACTCACGGTCAATTTATGCCAACAGTGTTACATACTTTGTGTCTTTTCAAAATAACATACCCCTGAGAAGGATGCCTCAGTGCGTTCGTCTCTGACACCGATGTCTACTGACAAAGCGCCAGTATTTTTTTTTTTTTTTTTTTTTTTATGAATGAATGCTTTATTTCGGTTTAAAAACAAAAATAAAATCATGTTTTTACAAAGGAATTTATCAGATAGCAACCGAAAAAGGAGTAGGCTGAAGCCCCAAGGCTTATTTTTGCCTATCCTATACCATCAGAGGATTAACTGAATAATTCACAATAAAACATCAGTACTAATACATCATTACAAAACACATGCTAACTTAAACAGAAAAATTGAATTCAAATCATCAAAATGACTTCAAATCATCAAATTTCATTGTAACTTTTGATAATATTAAATTTTAAAGTCTTCTTGAAGACTGACATAGAATTACACATTTTTGTTTCATCGTTCAGTCCATTCCATAATTTTACACCCAAAACTGACACACATCTGTACTTTAGATTAGTTCTGACTTTTTGAGTATTTGAAAAGTTGGGAGTGAAAATAGGCTGAAAGCACGGTGGAACTAAAAACAGTAACGATGGCTCAATTTCGTATAGGCTGAATCCAAATGTCCACCCTCTGGACTTGCGGACTGAGCCCTCACAGACTTCAGTTTCACGTAGTGTGACATATTTACTGTCATCACATTAAGTCTGCGAGGGCAGTGACTGCAAGAGGCTGATAATCAGCCCTCAAGATTGTTTTACTCATTGCTGTGAAAACAGTCACCTATCGCTGCTGTCATATTCATATATATATTTCACATAAATTGATGAATAGTGCTGAACTCATCTGTCCCTGCAGACAACATGATGTAAATCTTATATATAGCCTTTTTTTGTGACTGAACAAAAATGTATTAATACATCTCTATATAGCCTAATAGGCTACACATTTTCAAAAACAGAAATGTTTGTAAATGACAGGACTATAACTAAATAAATTGGGTGTTACTGACATTAGAAACCTTCCTTTGCTGTTTTTCGGCCAATTTTTTTGCCTATTACACTGCGCAGCCTGATAGGCCGCAATAATAAAATTAATTTTCATTCTCTTTACAGCCTATACTTTAACATATTTCTGTATCATGATGTGGTTGAATATTATCTCTGGCCTATACAGTTCAAGTAACATTTTAATAGGCCTGATTATCAATATGTATTTTACACATTCATATATTTTTTTCAGCAATTGAGAAACCACAACATCATGTATGTATGGCAATGAATTGTGGATTATTAATCAGTCACCCCAAGCGGACTCTCTGGAAGTCTGTGAAAGTCCACTTGAGGCACCTTGTGGACTGGTCAAATTGTGGATTTAGACAGCCCTCTGCACTCCCTGACTTCCCGGGAACGTGCCCGCAATGTCCGCAAGTCTGCAAGTGCGGTGAAGTCTGGACACTTGGATTCAGCCTAAGTGTCCTAGGGAGCCATTGCAGTGAGCCAGATGTGAAAAAGCAGGGCACTGGGACTGGCTAATGTCAATGGAATGCTTGATTTATTGAGATGATTATTAAAGTTATCAGTAACTTGCGTATTATACCAAATATAATGAGTCACAATGTGTGCTGTAATGAAGGTCTATACTGGCTGAAAAGTACCCTATTTCTGCTTTCAGTCAAGTTTAAACCGCATTCAAACACAAAATGATCTATTTATGTAGCATTCCAACTTGCCCATGTGTGATGCTACACAGTTTCATGTCTGGGCTTCATGTCCCTCTTAATGGTACACAACTATGGCTATTTGTTCTGGACCATTAGGTCATTAATTAGTGGCATTAGTTTTGCCAATGAACAACCAATATCAGCTCTGCTAGCCAGTAGAGTGCTCCAGGGATGACGTTTTTCAGTAAGTTCTGTAGTCTCATTTAGCTGCTTGTTAGCAACAGCCTTTTTGAAGACGCATGAAAGCCCCAAATTTCCAGCATCTAACCAAAAACCCATTTAAAAAAAACCCACTGACTTTGAGATGAGGGAATTATGAAACTAATTATGAAATAGTAATAGACTCACAGGTAATATACAATACAATGACACTGGTAATCATTTTAAACTGGTGGTTCGGGTCATACTAACCTGCTGTGGCCAGCGTCCTTGGGGAAGATGCGAATGGTTTTGTCAAAACTGGCAGATACAAACTCCTTCCCAGTTGGAGAATAGTCCACATCCAGCACTGCAGACACATGGTCCATGTGCACTGTGACTGGCCGGTCCAGGTACCTCATGTCATATGTGTAGAGGCTGATGAGACAAAGAAACAATGTTAGCCCCACTAGTAAACTTAGGTTTACGGGAAAGCACATCAGTAAAACAAGCATGGGACTGTGCATGAATTGCCTATCTGTTTTGAAAATCTATTAATGGTGCAAAGCTAGACTTCACATTTGTAGGTGAAAATGAGAATGAGGTTATTTTTTGTTTAATTGCCCTATCTATGAAGACATAAGAGAGTTTAGGAATTTTGTTTTGGTGACATGGCATCAACTTATAAAATTTGAGTTGTGTTTCAGAAAGGGAACCTTTTTGGTAACAAAATCTATTTGCCAAGCTGTGGGGAGGGCAGAATATTTTGTTTACGACCAAGCTGCTGAATAATCTGTTACTTTGTAATAAAATTAAATGTTTTTCCACTGGAAAAATAATTTTGGTAAGAGTAATCAATCAACAAATGTAGATGTAAGTAAGTGTGAACTCCTTAGCACATAAACAGGAGACCTCCTTTCGTGCAAACATCAATACTATAAGCATGTTAGTAACTCTATAACAATCTTAAACACCCTCAACTCACTTGTAGTCTTCATTTGAACATGTGAAGTGATAGGCTTCCATAGGGTTCCAGCATACTGTGTTGCTCCTCATTGTCATAATGACCTATAGAAAAAAAAGGAAACACAAATATTAATCATATCATGTCATTGTAAAGAAATGGGGAGACAGAAAGGTACATTGCTACCTTCAATACATTACCTTAAAGAATAGCAAAATTCAATACCATTTTCAATGCAATCAGGAAAAACTGACACTTTTTCAATAGAGATAAATACAACAAGGATATGACACGACAGCAACAACTTTTCTTTTCTTGGTTAGTGGCAGAGGATCGTAGAATAATTGTAGTAAACATTAACATTATGAAAAAGTGCAGCTGGTACCAGTATATCAACACTGCCAAAAATGAGTATTGAAAATTTTGCAAATATTGATAATCTGTATCAGTCAATATTTCTGACATCATTAGTACCACATGAATAGCAGACCCTACCTTTTTAAGTGGTGCTGATTCTCTCATGTCATACAGTACTATACTTCTGTCAGAGGCACAGCTTGCAAGAAGTTCAGTCTGTGGAAAGAAAATAAACCATTAACTTTAAAGATATCAGCAGAGTGGCAGATTGAAGTGAGTCTGTCAATAACAACATAATGTCAGTCTGGACATGGACAAATTGTTAAACATCTTCACTCTGTGTCAGAAGGAGGCATGTCTGAGTGTAGTGGATACATGGTGTCTTACTTCCACAGGGTTGAAGCGGACAGCGCTGAAGCTGTCTACGCCCCACGTGAAAGAGCGGATTGGACTGCTCCTCTGCTCGTCCCAGATGTCCACCTGCTGGCCACATGTTGCAAACACAGCCTCACTCTGGTGATGGTCTAGTCCTGTAAAAACGGTCTTAAAAAAAAACCAAAAAAAAAACCCATTTTTACTATAATCAAAACATATTTCACTGACCCTTTGATGTCACAATCACCTGAAAAGCAATTTTTTCCCATTATCATGATGTTACTACAACTGTCTTTAATAATAATACTACAGCAAATGCTAACTGATCTCACCTTGCCCAGAATAGTGTTGAGTGGCTCCTCTTCCTCTCCATAACCTGGTGCCTCCATTTTCCATTGCTTTATTGTTTTGTCATCACCGACCTGTTACAGTCATGAGCCGAGATATAAAACAGAATCTTCGTTAGAGGTCAGCTAATAATGAAAGACAAATAATTCAGTAAACTCTATTCAGATGTTGAAAGGCAGTCATCACCGTGAAGAAGGATGATCCACAATGGCGGACAACCATTCCACGGACAAAACCTTCATGTGCTTGGAGTGTGCGGACACATTCATGTTTGGTTAGATTCCACACTTTAACCTATGAATCAAACAAAACAATGTCAAAATGAGCTAAACACTTAGTAGTATTGTGTATACAGTGTCACTTGCTTTGGCAGATGGTTACCTCTCCGTCGCAGGAGCCAGAGAGCAGGGTGGAGAGGCTCTTGGTGTGCTTGGCCATGCAGTTTACCCCATCTCTATGTCCATCTAGAGAGGCCAGGAAAGGCTTGGCAAACACCCTCTCAAGCTTAGAGGCATTCAGAGCCCGGGTGTACTCTCTAGTCACCTCAAACGGATGGAGTGCTGGGTCATAGTTCCTAGGAACTGAAAAGGAGAGTGGTCGCTGCTTAATAAGCTTTAAGGACATTTTGCTCCCACAGATAGATACTTTTATTTGTCCCCATGGGCAAACTGGTTTGCAGCATAATCATAAAGGCAGTTTATCACACTATCACAAAGTCACTAATACACAAGAATATCATCTATACACATACGCAGACAAAACAGATGTACTCATTCGTATGCCCATACAAATACTCGAGGGAGACGGACAGACCAGATCAGCTGAACATTTTTAAGACCAGGACAGAGTGGCCAGAGTGCATGGGATAAAGTGCTAGAGCATTAACTGTTTAGATACTTAAAGGCTTGTGGAACTAATGGAATCCTGGCTCTGTTTTTAGTGAATAAAGGGGGGCAATAATGTCACCCATACAGCTATAGATTAAATAAGGAGGCAAGATGGTTGCTCTGGATATATGATGATATTCATTTCTTAAAAAGATGTAAGCAGGTCACAGCAGAGGCAGCATCGAAGAACAATAGAGCCACCTAGAGTAAAAATATATCCACACAGCATTCAATATGGCTTAAGAATACACAGTGGATTTTATGTTTAGCATTGTTTCAGTACTAGTCTCAGTTGAAAATACAGATGTATAGTACTCAATGGATTAAACTAACCTGTCATTACAGTGATATGTCATTATAGTAATTCATATACATGTCACATTTACTTCGCAGTCGTTTAATTTATCTCATATGACCTACTGGAGCTGCAAATATGCTACAATTTACATTCATTAACATTGATGCTAATGTTTTAGCTGTTAGCTGATACATGGAAATTGAAATCAAAGTTTATAGACGTCAGTCTCTCCAGAGACAGTGACTTTGTGTGTTTTAGTCACAATGCACGGACTTGTAAAATAAATAGTTGACTTATTTAACTAACCTGTGACTGATGTTTACTGAGGGAACTGACTAGCATTACTATCGTTAGCAGCAATATGGCTTCAACCTATCCGTGTTTAAAGTTTATCACTTACCACGCTGAATATCTAGTTTGGTCTCCCGGACATAATCGTCCGGGTTCCTCGAGAGGACTTTAACTTTCATTTGGCAGAGGAATTAAAATAGACAAACGCCTAAAAATGCCGTTAGGCTGAAGTTAAACAAGATAAATATTTGCAGGCACTGGCCATGTGTTGATGAAGAAGAAACTCGTTTGACCGCAGTGCATTGTGGGATGTCCAGTCCTCCCAGTTGCGTCACTGACAACGCTAAAGAAACAGCTGTCAAGGTGCACAATTTAGCAAAGCAAGACCGGAAGTACAACAATTTGTTCTTCAAACTATTATTAAATTAAAATTAATTTGAATTATAATAAAAAATAATAATTTTAATTTAATAATTGAAATAAAAATTAAATTAACATTAAATCAAACTTTCATTGTTATCTTTACAAAAATGTAAAATCAGGAGCATCACTTCATATTAAGATAAACTGTCTTTAAAGCACTCTTCAACCGTGTTCAACCAAATAAACACACACACACAACCTTAACACAGCTGCCACAATAAAATACATATGTTTAATAGTGTTTAATGTATATCAAGTGCAACAAATGGTCTTTTAGCATATTTTAGGTTTAATTATTTGCCACTTTTTTTTACAGCAGTTATATTTTTCTCTAATTTATATGAAAAAGAAGTGTAAAGATTCACTTTTTATGTGTTAAAATTTGGTTCATGAAGTCTCATTTATAGATCAGTGGTTTCCAGACATTTTCTTTTACTTGTGACCTATTCTCACACCGTGCATGCATGATGTGTAAGCTCAATCATAAGTGTTTTTCACTTCTAAGGCTTTTGAGCATTTGAGTAGTAGTTGAAATTCTGTCATAATTAGTGTATGAATTCTTGAGATATGGCCAATGACACATTTTGTGAGGTCACAGTGACCTTGTCCTTTGAGTACCAAAATCTAATGAGCTGATTGCTGGCTCCAAGTGGATGTTTGTGTCAAATTTGCCGAAATACCCAAGTGGCGTTAGTGAGATATCGGTTAGCAAGAATTACACGGATGCAAGGTCACAGTGATCTTGACCTTTGACCACCACAATCTAATCAGTTCACCCTTGAGTCCAAGTGGAAATTTGTGCCAAATTTGAAAAAAAAAAAAAATCTTTCATGGCACTCTTGAGATAAGAATGGGATGGACTGATGGATAGACAATCTGAAAACTTTATGGCTCTGGCTGGCTTGGAGGTATAAAAAAGAAGGCAGAAGTTTGACAAATGTTTGAAAATTAGATATAATTGTGCTGCAGAGCTGCCTCTGTCATCTTTTCCTATTCTGCTAATCATCTGTGTTTCTGTATATTTCTTACATACTGCTCTTGTATCTCCTTCAAGAAACTAAAGACTATATTTACAGAAGTCCATCCTAAAGCCCTGCAGAAGCTGATGAGAAAAAAAATCTTGTGATCCATTTTCAAAGTCTGCTCTAAAATATTTTTTCTGCCCCGTGTTTATGACTTAAGAACATGTGAAAAAAGTTTTTTGCCTTTCCAAGTTCCATAATTTTTTTTTAAATTTGTACATACAGTATATTGTGTTGGCAATCTATGTAACATTACTGTAGTGTCTTTTTCACTGTGATTTCCTCAACACTGTGGCATCTGTACAGTACAACTTTTGTGCTGTAAGCTACTCAGAAAAAACAGAAATAATGTGCCTTACTGTACACACTATATTTTAGGTCATTCGGCTTACTTAAGTCACCATACTACTTTATGTGTTACAGGATACTGCATACAGATGAATATTTTAGCACGAATAATTTCACATTGTAACTTTGCACCGTTATTGCATAGAGTAATTATTTCGGTATCGTTTATAACGCTATTATTATTATTATTATTATTATTATTATTTCTATCTTGTCATGTGTACCTTTAAGTGGCTATTTCACGTCCCCTTTCCCTCAAGTAAGAGTCAGAGTTTAGTTCCTACCTGACGTTGTTCTGCGGGGGACAGGTGTTAGTGTAACAGAGTGAGGCTAAAATGTCTGTCTTGCCGTATGTTGGTGTGAATATAAGAAGATAAAACAAGATAAACTGTAGCCCGCTTATTATCTACAAGCCGTAAGGACTGTACGTTAACGTTACCTAACATGTTATCGTTCGTCTAAAATGCTTTTACTTTGAAGGTTCCGGCCGGAAACACCGCTCTTACCTGTGACTTTTTGACGTTTACTTAATACTAACGGCAAGGTCGTGCAGTGGCATTGCTGCTTGACATTTTGGAAAACGTTACTTCAGCCATGGACTGCTACCACATGTTGAAAACGTGGTCCAGCTGCTAATGTCCAGTGAGGATGCGGAAGGTTGAGGCAGGTAGCTCCGTCAGTGTAGCAGTGTCAGCAGGGCCCATGAGCTGTCGTCACAGTGCTAACTGTTACAGAGTGAGATTTTAACGTTACCTTACGGAGTGCTCTGTTAGCCGACAGGAGCTAACCAGGGTAATTACCGTTAAACATGAGTTCAGCTCCAAACCACCGTACCGTCAACATGACAGACAGCAAACCAGTTTCTGCTGTCTCATTAGCTGGACGTGTCCAGCAGATGTTCACCCATGTGAAGATAGAAAACCTTATAGCAGGACTCAGTGGAGGAGTGGTGTCAACTCTGGTGCTGCACCCACTGGACCTGGTAAAAATCAGGTTTGCAGGTACTGTATGGCATTACACTTCTGCAGATGGACTTGTTTAATGGCAACGGTACAATGCTGTTATGGGTCATTCCTTCAGCTAATGAGTTATGAGTGTTTGCTGTCCTTTCAATGCAGTGAGTGATGGGTTGGAGTTAAGACCTAAGTACAGTGGCATATTGCACTGTATGAAGAGTGTTTGGCAGCAGGAGGGACTCAGAGGACTCTACCAAGGAGTGACACCCAATATCTGGGGTGCCGGAGCATCCTGGGGCCTCTACTTCTTTTTGTACGTAAGCTGTTAATAAACCTGTTGGATCATGGCTGCACCATGATAGTTCTCATGACTTGCTTTGACCTCTTAAATGATCTGCAACTGTTACATGTCTTCTTTCTCACACTAATCCTCCCTTACAGCTACAATGCAATCAAAGGGTACACAAAGGATGGCCGTGAAACTGAACTGAGTGCCACAGAGCATCTGGTATCTGCAGCCAAAGCAGGTTAGTCCTACATGTGCGTGTGAACGCTGCTGCCTAGCTGCTACACTCACATACTTAGCACACAGTCAGCAACAGGCAGATAGGACTGCTCCGTGCTGGCCGTAGCTGACAGGAAGCAGAAATAAATAAGTACTCAGGCCTGCAGCTCATTAAAGTCACACAGGGTCACATGCATCTACTTCTTGTTGGCCAGTGGAGTCAGGAGCTGAGCAAATTTAGTTTCTTCAAAGAGGATCAAAGAGAAAGACAGGGTTTATTTTAGCTGCTTTAAACAGCATGAGAACAAACATTTTTGATTTGTAGGTTGAGACATCTCTGTATGCTACAGAGCTTCATTTATAATGGTATGTTGTGACGTATTTTACTTTTGTCAAAAAATAATGCGCCTGGCCATAATGGGATTTCAATAATATTTTGATTATTTGTGCAGCCATACAACAGATATAAAGATGTATTTAACCAGCTGAAATCTTTCAGTGGTATGATTGCCAAAACCTCCTTTTAATCATTGTTTTGTAATTATTTGAGAGGAATGTGTAGATGTGGTCTTCCTGTTGGCTTGAAAGAATTGTTTCTGCTGTCTCATTAATTGGATGTTTTGGCACAAGAACCACCGCTGAATGACAATGTATTGTTTATCATCTCATGCTGTGTGAACTCTAGTAACTGTGGTCTGCAAAAACAGCAGAGCAGTTTTGACTGGCACTAACCACCACATTACAATCAGCTTCACTTTGGATCATGCCTCTTCCTCTTCCTATTGAGGCGAACACTTGATCCGCGGTTGAAGGGCTTAGATCTTCAGTTGGAGGCACACACAGTAAAAATGCACCATTTGACGAAGCTGGCTGTGTGTGTTAACAATCATGTCTACCTAGCCACTGATTGTACTTTGGAGAGTCTGTATTTGAAAATTGTTGTTTGCCTTGTTTTAACAATACCTTCCTGTCCTCACCTAGGCATCCTGACACTCACACTTACCAACCCAATCTGGGTGACCAAGACCCGGCTGGTGCTTCAGTACAATGCTGACCGAAGCAGTAAACAATACAAGGGGATGGTGGATGCTCTGGTCAAGATCTACCGTCACGAGGGAATGGCAGGACTATACAAGGTTAAACATTAGTGTATTTTTACTTTAATGTAATATAGCATTACACACGAGGCTTATTTTACTCACTGACAGGTAGGCTGTTTTGTAGAGGAATTTCCAGACATTACTAAAGTAAAAGTTACTACGCTCAAATAAAGTTTGGTATTGGTTTATTGATCACCACTAGAGGGCATCAACAGCCTATAGTCGCCATAGTAGAGACCGCACAAGCCATGAATAATGGTAATAACAGAGAGAAGTATTACACTGAATGTGTGTTCTGTTGGCTTGGCAGGATAACTGCTACCACATTACCCAGTGTAATCTGACAAAAAGTCTTTAAAAAAGGCAGGGAGGGTCATAGTGTGTGCATTTCTAGATAATGCATTATGGGTATACTTGTGTGTCATAAAAGACTGACTTACAAAGCATTTACTTGTCCAAGGGTTATGTTCCTGGTCTGTTTGGCACATCTCACGGGGCGCTGCAGTTCATGGCCTATGAAGAGCTCAAGAGAGACTACAACAAATACAAGAAAGTGCCTTCAGATGCCAAGCTGGTAAGTCATTAACCCCGTGAGCCACAGGCTGTCTGGAAACATGCTCAGTCTTTAATAAAAGTCTGGCATAAAGCTCATAACTTTGAAGTGTAATAGGACTGAACCCACAGTGGGTAACTAGCAGTTGAAGAAGTGACTCATCAGTTTTCCTACTCTGCTCTGCTCACGTCTCTCTCCGTCTGTTTATCTGTGCAAACAGAGTGCATTGGAATATATCACAATGGCCGCATTATCCAAAATATTTGCTGTGGTCACGACATACCCATATCAGGTGGTGCGAGCTCGCCTGCAAGACCAGCACAATAGATACAATGGAGTTATTGATGTCATCAGACGGACATGGAGGTATGATACTGATCCACTCACAAAGGGGCCGAACATGCATTCCTACTCTCTAAAATTAGCCGATAAATAATGTTTTGTTTTTTTTTTACTGTCTCTGCAGGAACGAAGGCGCCAAGGGTTTCTACAAAGGCATCATCCCCAACGTAATTCGTGTCACTCCTGCCTGCTGCATCACCTTTGTAGTTTATGAGAATGTGTCTCGCTACCTTATGGGACAAAATAAATGAGGCTTGGAAAGCTGCAAAGACTCTGAGCTCACACTGACACTTGGGTGCCATTCAGAGATGCAGAGAGAAACACATCAGACTGGAGCCGAACTCTGTGCGCAGTGTACATGTGAATGTGGCGATGTGAGAAGCATTCATCTGCACTGACAATGACTGAAAATGTTGCCAAATGGAGCAGTGAAACCAACGGTGGATTTCCAGACACATGACAAACACTCTGACTTCTAGAGAACAGCATGTTGCTCGTCATGCCAGAGAACAAGCTGACGTTCTGTTAGTTTTTTTTTGTTTTTGTTTTTTTTAATCATGCATAAGTCGGCATTTTTATCAGAGGAGTTTTGATAAATATTTCATCATAGTTCTGTTTACATTTTATGTTCTTTGGTGTCAGAGAAGGGCACAGGATGAAATATGAAAAGCTGATTATTAACAACAAATTGGAGATCTTCTCAGGGTTCAGTTGCATGTGTATGTAATATTAGGCTCTGTCTACATGTATGCAGATATTTATATAAATGGATGTTTTCCTCTAAGTTTTGGCTTCTCGTCCACATGCAGTTTTAGGTCACTAAAACTAGGTCACAGAGACTTTTTGAAATGACTTCTAAGGTGCAGATTTTTCAAAACAATGGCAGACTACCAGTTTGGTAAAGTTTTGTTAGCACCGCTTAGTCTAAGGATTACTTGACATATAAACTTAGCATTGCTGCACTACTTCATGGATGAACAGAGGCATCTGCTGCACCCAGTGTTTTTGCTCCACCTCAGAGTCCACAGTTCAAAGTCCACCATAAACAGCGGTTTTGAATCAGACCTGATCGAACCAGCAGATGGTGGGACACTTTCCAAAGTGGGATGGTTGTCTATGAGCTTTAGAAGGAAAACATCTGCATGTACAGAGCATCACTTGTATATTGGAGTGAGCACCTCCATCCTTTAATTGAATAGGAATCAACAGTGATGAGATCTTTAGCAGGAGTTTTAAAAAAACATGATGTTGTCCTGTACACTTTACTACTTTTGTGAGGAGGAATGCAGCTAACGTCGAGGAGCGTTAGGGGTGGTTTTTGCATTTTAGTGTGGACAGAGATATTTCGTAAAAGGAAGGTCATGTGGACAGGTTACTTTTTAAAACGGAGGGGGAAAATTTCCTTTTTCAAAAATATCTGTATACGAGTAGAAGGGGCCTCAGTTTGTCTCTTAAATTATTATTTTTTATGTAAACAGGTTGCAGCAATGGGCATAATTTTTGTTCTTAACACACCAATACAGTACATTTATTCCACATTTAATTTGTTTGCTGGCAACAAATTGTAATGTTGCTTTATCAACATTTTGTTACAAAATCCAAACTGTAATTCATCTGCATTGTCATGTTTGATAAAAATACATTAAATGTATTACTTTGTGGCTACATCAAGTAAGTGCAGTGTAGTTCGAAGCTCCCAATCATAATGAGAAGTCATTAACTTTGAGTCAAATTCTTAAAAAAAAAAAGTATTTTATTAACAGTAATAATGACCAGAAACATGTCACATGAGTACAGTTTAAATATTGTCAATGTCTTGTCACAATGTCTGTTAATGCTTACTGTGTATACCAGCAGCACCCGTAAGCAGAAAAGCTACAGTACAAAGTTTATTTCTGGTAGACAGAATGACACAGTATTCTTGTTTATAGGCCTGTCAACTAGTATAGCATTTAAAAAACAAAACAAAAAAAAAATAAAACATTCAAGTTACCAACAGTGACGCTGTGACGCCTCGGCAAACCATACCTGATTATTTCAGAGGGCCAGATAACACACTGTTATACTACCAGGACTGGGCCCTCCCTGACATGTAACTTTTTAAAACTTTTATTTTGGCAGTTCCTCAATAATAATCCTGGATACTGAATTCCACCCTGTAGAAGCGTCACCTCTGGGGTAGTCAGCACAAGTCCCCACCCACACAGCCACATCCACCAGTCCCGCTTTGACACCCTCACACAGGCCTTCAACTGGAAAGGAAAAAGAAGACAAATGAATTTCAGGGTACACCCAAACTGTCTCCAGACACAGCAACTGTTAATTGTTTGGTTTTCTGACACAGTGATAAACTCTCCAAATTGGAAGGGTGTAACTTTACTTACAAGACCACTGACAAAGCTTTCCAGCTTCCACAGTCCAAGGTTAAACAACCACTTCAAGGAGCAGTGTGTGGGATTTAGTGGCATCTAGTGGTGAGGTTCCAGATTGCAACCAATGAAAAACCCCTTCACTCACCTCTCACTTTCCTAGTGTGAAAAGAACCCACGATGGCCTTCGGGTAACATAAAAACCTGAAATGCCCTCTCTAGAGCCAGTGGATAAGAAGGGCTCATTCTAAGCCAATGAAAACATGGTGATTATAAAGTCATGAAAACATAATAATAAATATTAAATTCTGGTAGTATTTCCCCCAAAATCCAACACACTGCCCCTTTGGAGGAACAGCTTGACATTTTGGGAATGATGCCATTTGCTCTCTTGCTGAGAGATGAAAATCTCAATATCGCACTCATCCAGCAGCCGGTTAGCTTAGCTTAGCACAAAGACTGGAAATCATGGAAAAAGGGAACAGCTAGCCTGAACAGCTTGTCTGTGAGGACTAAACAAACTAAACACATGAAACTACTTGGTGAGTTTTAGAGGTGTTAGGCAGATTTTTTCACATTTAGAAACAGCCAGGCTAGGCCAAAGCTCAGCTCGCCTGGTAGAGTGTGTACCTCACATAGGTTGAGTCCTTTTAGAGGCTTGAGTTAGATTCCGACCTAAGGCCATTTGCTGCATGTCATCCCCTGTCTATCTACAGCTGTAGTGTCTATCTACAGTTGTCCTTCAAATAAAGGCAAAAATGCCCCATAAATTATCTTGAAAATAAGAAAGAGCCAGGCTAACTGTTTGCTCCTGCTTCAGGTTTTTATGCTAAGTCAAGCTAACCGGCTGCTGGCTCCAGCTAAAGCTCATCTAACACCTAACTCTTAGCAAGCAAGTAGATCAGCGTGTTTCAAAATGTTGCTCTGTTGCTTTAAACTCAAGCATTATACAGTATAGCACTGGAAAAAGTATAGTTGGTTAAGGTTTCTTGCACAACAAAGTCAATAACTTGAGTCATACCTGAGGATGTTCTGTGGATGTTGATGGTTGAGTTGAGCTCAGGACTTCCTTGGTCTAAATAGATGATGGACTCGATGGGTAGGGGTCCTGTGCACTCTGCTCCATTAAAGGTGAAGTACCACCTCTGACAGCATGCGTTCTTACACTTGAGTCTGAGAGAACCACTGAAGAGGACTCTGAGGGCACTGTCTGAACGCATCTTGGTGAATGTACAGTCCTGCAACACAGCATAGGGAAATGCTGCCATGTTTACACACTGTGGTGGTTGTATACTGTTTGACAATTAGTGAAATGGCTGAAACAGACAGCCACATGTCGTTCAAGGTATCAGGATACTTACCGCTACTTTACCCAGGTCGATCCCATAATTCAGAGAGTTCCAGGCACACTGCTTGTAGTTGGGCCTCCACGGCTCTTCAAAGACCTCGCTCATGCACTCGCCCTTCTCGCCTTTGAGCCCATCACGTCCAGGGATGCCCGGCGTTCCTGGGATGCCGTTGGTTCCAGGGTTACCCTCTCTGCCAGGGGTGCCTGCTGGCCCCTGCATGCAACTGCCATACTGGAGAAATAGGCAAAAGAGGAAGTAGTGATGGAAGCTGACAGTAAAAAAAAAAGCATGCAATAACAACAGCAGAGTCTATTGTTATCTAACTTCCTGTTTCAGATTTTCTTTTTTTCACCCTGGTGGATAAGTCTCAGTTTGGTCTGCATGCACCGTGGACACCTAAATGCTGCCATTCATCCAACCATCACACACAAGAAGCCAGATTATACCTCATTTACCAGTCATATAAACAAATACACTGCCATAGGACTGTAATAAGTGTAAAAACAGATGGGATCCGAACCAAGGCAAAGCAATAGAACCAGCAACCACGAGGCTGTGAAGCAAGTGAATGACAGATTGTGTGTTAATGAGGAAGTGAGGGCTTTGAGACAGCCTAAATTAGTAGGTGTTTAGCCACACATCTATCAGTGTGATTCATTGTCCAGCTGAATCTCCTGCTATGTTTAAACAGATGCCGCGTCTTACTCAAGCTGAGTCAAACACACACAGAGACACACGGAGACACGCAGAGACGGGGGAGCTTGCCAAAACTGCCCTACCACATACAGAGATAGACACAATGAAGATCCAAATAGCTTGGTGTAATATATTCCTCAAAGAGCCATTTTGACCAGCAGATTACAGTGTGTAGGTTAGCTGTTGAGGCTTTTTTTAGTTGGAGTTGGGTTTTAATTTTGGTTATGTGATTTGTAAGTGTCATTTAGTCATTCCTTAGTCAGGACAGACATAAACTGACACGTAGATGTGCGTCCTTAAGCAAACACTGATGCCAAGAGGATTTGGGTCTAGGTTTTTGTTGGGTCATTGCTGCCCTTTTGCTCAGCATGCAGCTGTGGAGCAGTTTTAGGGGCACATGGCCAAAAGGAATAAAGGCAAAAAAGTCCCCGGGCAGGATAGGAGAACAAAGAGCTTTAACTCCAGTTTCAACATTTTGTCTTGACTTGAGTCCCTGGGGTGAAGTAGAAAAATATATCTCAGATGATGTGAATCTGGAAAATGTGTAAAAGTAGGGGGAATTACTATATTCTTATGTCAGCTGCTGTGAGGCAGATGGTCGAGAGCCTGTTTTAGCCATTAAGTGGCTTTGCTGGAGCAACCTGGAGATCTGACATCATCTTTAAGGAAAACTGGGAAGGCTGTGATGAAACCAGTAGATTGTGGTTTGGTATGCATGTGCTGTAATAGACGTGGAATTTGTCCTCAAGGAAAAGGGGCACCTTGGCTAATGGGGTGACAAAATGTGGAAATACAGAGTCCGTTTGGTTGATATTCAGCCATTCAGCAAGGAGGACTGTTTTATTAAGGGTTGGATTTTTGGAGACATTTCAAAGCAGACTAATGAATGGAACCTCTGTCCACTTTGCTACACAGCTGACTTTAATATTAGCTTCCAGTCTGCTGTAGTGGTGCTGCCTGCCTGCAGGAATTACACTCCAGCTCTTCTGAATATTAGTAGCACACAGCCAATTACTGTAACTGAAGCATAAAGGCTGCATTCGCCCCCAAAGTGCAGAGGAATCAGTCGTATTTCATGCAATAGCTAACACTGAAACAAGGACTGAAGCTCTTCTGGAGCATGCACAGCAAGATATAATGCCTCAGACATTTGTGAATGTACAGGACCATGGAAGGATGCAAAGTAGAATTTTATTTTTACCACGTTCATATAAGCAGATCTTCCTTCTCCAGAGTGTCTAGTGCAGTTGGGCTTTTCTGCATCATTTCCAGTGCACTAGATACAGATGGTAACATGAGATGCTTTTTAGTACATCCCCCTACTGTGGTCTCAATTGTGGTATATGACTTTGGAGGATAATAAGAGCAATTGCTTGAGCTCTGTGGTTCTCAGAGTGGGGTACGCAGACTTCTGGGAGTCCCCAGGGGAGGTCCACAGAGTCCCAGTAAAATAAACACGAGTTTCACTTTCATTTGACTCCCACGAGAGAAATGTGTGTCCACTCTGTTCCTTCACTATCCATCTAGGCTATAGCATGGAGGGTTATATAACTCTCGACAAAGATAGTCTTAAGATTGGGGTTGGTGTGAATTGGGTGCTGTGGACTTGTTGATCATATCAGACATATTGTAATACATGTATCAGCCTTAAAATATTAGACAGAATTACCCCAAAAATCAAATCATATAACCGCTTATAAACTAGTAAGACAGCCAGAAAGATAACAAAGAGACAGACAGTATGAGCCAGACCCCAACTTCCTGTTAGGGTTTTTTTCTGTCCACTCAGTCTGCTGGAGAGCAGCCAGTCCTGGAATAATAGAGAACCAACTGACCATACAAAAGCTATAAAACAGCATTTCTCATCTGCTGCTGGGACCAGGTAATTTTGGAGACCATAATGCCAAAGTGGTGACCACACTCATTGCACTGTAAGCATACATGTGGATCATGTGGATGAATCAGCATATTACTTTTTTCATTTTGGGAAATCACTTGTTTAAACATAGGCCTACTTCTGGCATGCCACAAGAAGAAGAAATCCCAGGATGAGTTTTAGGAATATAACATGCAATGTGCCCTATGGATGTTAACAGAGATGCATGAAAAAGACAACAAAGCGCGATAAATGACAATAAAGCCATTCTGCTGTGGTTATTATCATTTCAAATAAGCTCCATTTGGATGCCTTTTAGTTATGGGAAATCACAACATCTATCCAGAACGCACAAGTCCTTCCTGGAAATGGCACAGAGTCTACTTTTAGAAATGATCAAAGCGGCCGCATGGTTATTTCAGCTTATCTCTCTTACCTTATCAGCGTCAGGATCCTTTCGGTATCCTCTATTTCTCACCTTTTCCACGCCATAGAGCGGTAAAGCCAAGCAGACAAGCAGCAGCAAGCGGGCAGTGAGAGGAGACATCGTGCAGCAGACAACGGACGGACTGTGCGCGCGCTCTGAGAGGCTTGAAGCGACAGTTTGACTCCAGCTCCAGACAGTTTAGTCCAGATGAGGGCAGGACAAGAAGGAAGGAGCCAGTCAACTTACAGAAACATTCTGTGAGGGGAAAAAAAGCATCACAACATCCCTGTGATATTCATATGGGCTGCATAAGTGAGTCAGTCATGTTTTATTTTCTTTTTCTTTATTTCCTTTTTTTTTTTGGCAGTGCCGGACCTAGCTCATACAGCACCCCGCCCCCCACCCCCCCAAAAAACAAAAAATTTAAACAATTATTATCTTCTATACAGTGTCCATTGTATTAATCACGAACAAGATCAAGAGTTGATGAGAAATCAACAAAATAAAAAATAAAAGAATACAGTATGTGCAAATCTGCCAATCTCCACATACACCCATATACTTTCCCATATATCTTATTATTAATATAGGTACATACACTCACCGCCCAGTTTATGAGGTACACTGGTTCAACTGCTCATTGACACAAATAGCCAATCAGCCATTCACATGGCAGCAACTCAATGTATTTAGGCATGTAGACATGGTCAAGACGAAACTGCTGATCTACTGGGATTTTCACGCACAACCATCTCTAGGGTTTACAAAGAATGGTCTGAAAAAGTGAGTCCGAAAGTCCCCTAACAATATCCAGTGAGCGGCAGCTCTCTGGGCAAAAATGCCTTGTCGATGCCAGAGGTCAGAGGAGAATGGCCAGACTGGTTCAAGATGATAGCAAGGCAACAATGTTACAACTAAAATATGCAGAAGACCGTCTCTGAACTAACAACATGGCAAACCTTGAAGCAGATGGACTACAGCCGCAGAAGACCACACCAGGTGCCACTCCTGTCAGCTGTGAACAGGAAACTGTGGCTACAATTCGCACAGGTTCACCAAAAAAACGTTGCCTGGTCTAATGAGTCTCGATTTCTGCTGTGACATTCAGATGGTAGGATCAGAATTTGGCATAAACAACATGAAAGCATGGATCCATCCTGCCTTCTATCAGTGGTTCAGGCTGGTGGTGGTGGTGTAGGAAGATTTGCCACTGCTTTTTGGCTAGATTTGTGTGCACTATTTGGCCTGTGTGAAAATATTAGTGGTGCTAAAGTAAAAATTCATCATAAAAAGCAGTAAATGACTCACACAAATACAATTTTTATTCAATTATATTTTATTAAAATGAAATTGGATTGATACAAAATTCAGCTGACAAGATAGGCTACATAAAAACAGTAAAAAAAAAAAAGGCTCAAAAAGTTGTGTGGAGCATTTCGTAGACTACACTAAGTCTAGGTACATGGTAAGCAAGACCCCCATCCACATGCCAGAATAAGAATATACAACAGAAATGGACTGACAAGAATTCCCTTTTAGTTGGTGTTATAATAACTGTCCTGTGACTCACAAAAATTAAAGGTGCAGAGCCTCAAGGGAAGAATCAACCCTTGCACAGCAAAATAGACAGTACAGCATGACAGATTTTCAAATAAATCACACCAGTTGTTCTGGAAGTACTTGAGGGAGAAAAATATAGTCTGTGACCATATGTTATAAATAACCCCTGAAAATAGCCCCAAATTCTCTCTTTTTGTTTATGACTATTCATATTTAATAATTAGTGGTTTGGGCTTCTACTGACAAATAGTGCAAATCCTGTTTGACTTGTTTCCTCGATTTGATTAAAATCATATGAATTCACGCCCAGTCTAAGAACACAGGTAGACATCACACATGCAAAACATCTGGGTATTCTTTGATGTTCTCTGAAGATGAGAAACTTCTCAGGCACATTTTTGTAGAAAACTATAAAGCTATACTTTATCCAAGTTGACAGGAGACTTCTTTGAAGACACATCTGCATTACAAGTGTTTGTACAACAGAATTAAAAAAACAGAAACACAAAACAAGTTTTTGAAAGACAACTTAAAATCACATGTTCGACATTGTCTAAAAATCAACTATATCAAGTTCAAGAGTGTGCCTTTTTTTAAGGAGTAGCACACATTGTATATTACAAGATGACATTTGGAGAAAAATCATCTTTCTAGGAAGAACAATAAGGCATTGAAAAAACTGTTTACCACAGGAAAATTTCCTTAAAGGCATACTATGCAGGATTTTTGACGGAGAGGATAAGAGTGGCCTAGAGTTGGTCTGTCTGGTCTGAACAGGTAGGTGCCAAAGTTTAGCAGCTTGCTTTAAGTATCGGCCTTTCAATTACAAATGTAACATTCCTTAGATAGTTCGGTAGCTTACGATGTACATACAAGCAGTGAAGTGAGGAGGGGCCAGGTTTGAATGTTGTGTTAACAAACAGGAACTGTCAGATCCTGCATAGTATACCTTTAAGTTGAATGTTCGGCAACATCATGACCTTTCTTAACATAACTCTCAGTGTAGTGACTAGTCCAGTGAAAGACTTCATTTCTAAAAAATAGAATATTTACATAAATATTGCATTTGTTTTCTAGTATGCATTCTATGGCACTGAGCTACTAATCTACAGAACAGCAGGGCCTAAGTTTTTCATGCATGCTATAAAATTAAAAAAACATTGGTAGTTGTGTTGATGGACCACAGTGTGCTGCTGCAACATTCAGGTATATACTAAATGGCCAAAAGCTCAGTAAAGCTGAAAGACACAGCCATCACTCACACTAAATACTCTGTCAGATTCTGGTCCAAAAAACCACATTGGATTTGGTGTGTTACATTTTGCAGGCAATGAACAATCACTGACTACAATGTAACTAATACAATCATAATCAGATGCACAAAGCTTATATGATGTATGACACAAATGGGAACTGTGATTTTGAAACAGCATCAAGTGTGACTGTTGTCTGTGCATCCATCCATCCTTGAATCGACTCAAACACATCTGAGGTGCGTCAGACGTCTCAGCAGGTGCTGTCCTTTGTGTCCTTGCTCTCCTCAGGCACCTGGTGCACCAGCTGGTTGGTGGAGCCCTGGATGTTGCTGCTGTGTGATAGGTTTAAAGCTGGATGCTGCTGTCCACTGGAGACATGCTTGGTCTCTGACAGCTCGCTCCTTGGAGTCATCCTAAAGCAGCCAGGACACATTAGAGATTATCATAGGCCATTACTTGTACAGATAAAGTTTGGTATGACAAAAAATGACAGAGGAATAAGCTGCCTAAACAGCTGAGATATAACAGAAATGTATATCAACACACAGAATACTGAAATTAGTGTAAGTGGTACATCTGTGCTTTTCAGAAACAAAACAACATTTAACACTTGTGGCAAAGGTATTTCATATCTGTCTTACTTACCTCCCATCTGGGACTCTGTGCATGCTCTCTGAGCGGCTGCTCATCTTACAGGAACTCCCCCCTTTGCTACGCCTCTCTCCCCCTTCCCTATCCCTCTCCCTCTCCCTCTCTCTCTCCCCCCTCCTGGAGCTTCGGCTGGAGGTGCCCCTGTCCAGGTGATCCCTGACTGAGGCCTCAGATAGAGAACCGTGTACACGGGGCTCGTGATTGCCCAGCACAGAGGTTCCTTGATGTGTTGTAGTGGCAGTGGTGGAGGCATTGGCGGGTGCAGCACCAGTGCTCGTGCCCATTGACTTGGAGATGACCTTGAGCTTGTGGGAGCTTGGCTTGTAATGCTTCTTCTTGTGCTGGACGCGGCTGTTGTGCTTGAGGAAGAACTCGCAGGACTCCTGGAGCACCCGCCGGCTCTCACTGATGGGACTGTGGATCAGAGAACATATGGGGACGGTGAAACTACATATTTACTTCTCATGGAAACTGAACTTGAACATGTGACAGGACAAAAGACGTGGCCTTACTCTCTCTTGCGGGTCCTGTTGAAGAAGTAGGCCCACTCAGAGCAGGTTTTTTTACTGCTCACCCAGAACACTGCAGATATTCCAACCACCAGTGTCATTAAGTATTTCACCAGAAACAGGGAGAGGTCGGGGCGGTCGTGCTCTGTAGTCTGGAACAAAGAGACACACATAAACCATAATAGAATCCTTGTGATTTAGTGGGCGTAAACTAGAAAAACAATTTTTGACTTAAGACAAAATCAAGCTTTTGAACTTTTGGGCACGAGAACTGAACTTTTCTGTTTTCCTCTTTTACAGGGTCCTTTGTACACAATTTCTCCTGATTATTTTCACACTGTACTACAGAACACAATAGCTTATGTATTACAAATGACATTGTTGGAGAGAAAGTGGTTTTTAAATGGACAGCCATTTTAAAATCAAAATATAGACAGATATTGTTTTTGCTCTGCTGAAGGAGGACTCCATTACATCTGTACACTGTCACAAGTGGTAGTATATGCACGCTTCCTTCTGCAATGTCAATATCTCTAACACACCAAAGAACCAAGATTGATAAATAGCACAACAGGTAAGAAGAAAAATATCTATTTTTGATTTTGGGGTAAACAGTTCCTTTAAATGTTTTTTAACAACTGATTGCAGTGTCATTTTTTTGTCAACTGAGCTGACATTAGCTGCAGACCTTCAATCAACATACATCAATAAACATGAGTTGGAAAGCTTTTTTCTAATATGTCCTCTGTCCTTTGCTTGTTGGGAGCAGTAACACCTTCAGCAAGTGAATAAGCCACAGCTACCTTGTAGGAGCAGGGGATGCTGTACTCTTGACAGCGGTCGTTGATCCAGGTGTTCTCCCAGGTGCTGCGGTGACTCTGCTCGTAGGTGTAGCAGGCTAACAGGGTGACCAGCGGGACCAGGTAGAGGCAGCTGAACACGCCGATGCGGATCATGAACTTCTTCAGCTTCTCCTGGTTGCGCTCATCGTGCTGGATGACCTGTCGGACGTGGTTGAGAGAAACGATGCCTGCCAGGATAAGGAAGAGGCCGACAATGACTCCCACACACAGAGGAGCCAGGACAAAATAGCGCAGGGCGTCCAGGTCGTAGAGCCCCACAAAGCAAACGCCGCTGATGTTGTCCCCTTCAACCTTGTTTAGAGCCAGCAGCATGACAGTTAGTGCCCCGGGGATCCCCCAGGCAGCCGAGTGGAACCACACCTAAGACAGAGGACACATGAATCAATATTTTCCGCAGTGTCTATTTTTACATTTATATTCCACATTTCTTAGCTGTGCTCTCTTGCTATTCACTACTAACAGATGATCATAAATTCCTCAAACCTTACCGCTTTCTTCTCTATAGCCTCACAGCTCCACTTGGGTCCAGCTGCCAGGAACCAGGTGATGGTAAGTATGACCCACCAGACGATACCGGCAATAGTGAAGAAGTAAAGCAGCATAAAAAGCAGCGTGCAGCCTTTACTCTGAGAGCCCAGCACCACTGTATCCACACCGGTAGAATGAGCCGCTTTGGTGCAGGCTGCGTTGTTCCCCAGCAAGAAACCAATGAAGTATATGAGCGAGACAAAGCTGTAGCAGACGGCGTAGAAGATTATGGGGCGCTCTGGGTAGCGGAAACGTTTGACGTCGATGAGGAAAGTGAGGAAGGTGAAGAGTGTGGCGCCCAAGCAGATGATGGAGCAAACGCCAATGAAGTTCTTGGCAAATTCAATGTCGTGGGGTTTGAAGTACATGTTGGAGCAAGGTGGAGCACAGTCCTGGGCGCCCAGGAACGATGATCCATGGCCCGGTTTGGTCTTCAGCTGCAGAGGGCACCAGAAGCCAAGGTCCCTCTTAGCTGATGAGGGACTCATTGGGGTGGTAAGAGGAAGCGCCGACCCACCAACAATGCTACATGGGTCCAATCTATTTGGAAAAAACAAACAAATCATTCAATGGTCTGATCAAGAACCACTGGTGTTGCTCTTGTGAGATGTCTGTAATTGTGTTTTTCTTACTTGTCACATTGTAGCTCAGGAGGCCAGGTGATACCAAAGATTCGGATATCTTCCTCGCAGTCAGACAGAACGGCCTCGCACTCCTCTCTGCATGGACGGATCACTGTGTTCTCCTCGGTGCATGCTGGGACAAAGGCTTTGCACAGGAAGTGGTGGACGTCTGGAGAGCAGTGTAGGTTTGCCAGAGGCATGAATGGCTAGAGGTGAAGAGAAAAATTAAGTTGTATTAAAAACTACTTTGTCACTATGAGAACCTGTGATCCATGCTTGAAGTTCTCAAAATACATGGACTTGCTCTCTGTGGATATGTTACACTTATGTTATTATTAGTTTCACCCCTGAAAACATGATCATTTCAGGTAGACAGTAGCAATCTATAGGTAGAGATGTTCCAATTCAATTTTTTTCCTTCGCTATACCAATTCCAATACTTGAACTTTTGTATCAGCTGATACTGAGTACTGATCTGATACCATTGCATTGAGAAGAAAATTAAGAGCTGTACAGTGCTAAGCCTGTATGTCTGTGATATGATTGCAATCATTGCTGTATGGCATGGCTCAGTTAAACTAAAATTTGAACAAATACATATAGAGAATGAATGCCATAGAAAGTACCAAATTGCCGGCTAATGTTACAGAATTTACAGGAAACAAATTCTTCATCACTGCTGTCAAACCGTACTTGCCAGTGGCTGCATGGCACAACTTGCTGTGTGGGCTACAGTTTTAGAACGGCAAAAAAGAATTCATTTCTAAAAAAGTTTTATCCAGGTATGAAACTACATTAAAGTTTATTAATAAACTGTGGTATCGGATTTGGCTCAATGACTTGCATACTTGTCAATATCCAATAGCATTTTGGGCCAGTATTAAAAGACAGTTCCAATGGTAGTGTTGGGATCACAAAAACACTTTTGACGATGCCATCCACTGCTGGGAAACAGAGCCTTTTGTGACTGAGTAACATAACATGAGCTGACATCATAAATGGGAATAAAGGGTTGCATGATGATTAACAGGGTAGCAGAGCTGGCAAAAGCAGTTATACAACCATGAGGAGTGTTTAATAAGTTTGTTCTGAAAGGTGTTGCATGAGTAAAGTATATTATTATTATCATTATTGTATCAAATAATATTTATGTGTTAGACATTTCTTCAACCTTGTCATGTTTTTTTTCTGAAAATCTGAATTTCACCTCCTTACCTAGTTATAGTAGTTATAATAACCCATATAGATATATAGAAGTGGTGAGTATGGGTCACAAGACAACTTTGCTTCATTTTAAGGGGTTCACAAACCAAAAGAGTTTGGGAACCACTGCTTTACACAGAAGTATTAACTTCATTTTGTTGATCTGCAGCGATCTATAGCTCCACACAAAGGGGCCCATTCATTGGCTGGGAACCATATTCTTCCATTTCAACACACTGGTCAAGAGCTTGAGGACTGAGAGGTGGGGGGTGTGGTATAGGTGGCAGGAAATGACTGCCCGGACATTTGGAAACACACAACGACAGGCCAGGAAGGCTGGAATGCACAGAGTTGTTGATAGGTTTGGCTGCTGCTGAGCCACGGTATTAGTGTGTCTGCAGCACAAAACATGTGGATTTATCTGTGACATACACAGCTTACACTGAAGACAACTTCATTCCAGTTAAACAAGTCCAGATCATGTCCATGTTGTTTCTAAATCCCTGGATTTGAGTAAGTGTATACTTTTTGGGTTCCTTTATTAGTAGGTCTAAACCACTTATATCACCCAAAAATACTTTGTTCACTGAGAACTGCACCAACACCACGTGGATGTGTTAGAGCATGCTGGTGTCTTTGTTTAAACCTCATCAACCATTATCAGACCAAAATGCACAGAGAGACTTGACGTGTCAGTCTATACTGCTAATATTTGTACACAAAACACACACATACACTCCAACACAGTCCACTATTCAATGTTTCCTTTCCTCTTTTTTCTCTGAAATCCACTCTGGCATCAGGCCCATGTCTCTCGGGGCCTGGACTTGCCCTCTCTGACAGTAACCGTCCTTGTTTCTCTCCGGTGGAGGTCCTGGACTCCTTCTCAATGAGCTCCCCATTGCTCAACAATCTGACCTTTATTTGCTTTACGGCAGAGTTACTGTAAAAACTGCCCTCATTTCAGGAACCTTCAACCAGGATCAGCGGTACAAGTCGAGCTGAGTTGCTCTTAATGACAAAATCCTCTGCAGAGAAATTCATAGCAAAGTACTTCAAGGATTAAATGATTTGAAAAATGGCCAGAAAATCACTTTTCAAACTTTTGCTCCAACTTTTAAGACCCTCAGTGTTCACTGTCGGTTACAGTACGTCAATTAGTCTTTCCATTCTCTTTGTATTCTAAAACTTCAAACTTTTCTATTTCAAAAGCTGGCAAACGCTGGTGGAATCTGGGACCAAGGGCGGAAAAAGGTTAACCCTCCTGTGGAAAATCCTACTGATAGGCTGGACTGAGCCCATGCTGAAGCAGAAGTTTGCCTGATTACAGCGTCACGGCTTTGTGATAAATCACAGCATGCTTTCAAAGAGAGCTATGTTTAGTATGTAATGTTGAATGTAGGCCAGAGAGTGTAAGCCTATCACCTGGGAGACAGTAGCGTAGAGGTAAGACCGTGTATGGGGGGAAGTGAGTGAGTGATTAACAGAGAGAGAGAATACTCATTGTGGTATGCAGGATAGGCTTTGTGCGAGACTGGGTGTGTCCCTCCCCTTCCTCCAGATATCAAAGGCCCCTCACAACAAAGTCGATGAAGTTGCCCGTGGCCAAGGTTGCTGTGAAATAAGAAGCCTATACCTTTGCCAGATGCCACACAAAGGACTCCTTCAACAGATCACTGTTCCCGCTTAACACTATGACACCAAATGTGTGTAACCAAACCCTGGCCTTCAGGAATGTCAGGACACTGGATGACACAACTAAAGAAACTAAGGAGGGACACAGGACAACACTTGGTCTACAGTCACGTTAGAAAAACAAGGCCAGTGACTGACATTGATATTTTAATTGCCCTCAGATTTTTGTGTAAGAAAAGATAAATAATAATGATACTGCAGCTATTGTACATATCTTTCCAATTTATTCAAAAGAGGTAGAAGTCTTTTTTGGATATGTCTGTGGAAACAGCGACTGAAATTCAAGTCTCTGGGCAGTCATTTCCTATGGCAACTGTTGACTGACATTTGAATGCTGTCGCTGCTAGGGGACCTGCTGTCAACTATCATGCTGCACTACTGACTGGACCAAATCATGGTCCTGTATAGCCTTAGAACAATGAGAGAAACCATTTTTCCCTCTTCTTCAGCAAGCACATGTAGCACTGGTTGTGTACCATTAGAAATGTAAGACGTCTGTCCCCTTACATCGCATAACATGCAGAAGAAACATCCTGTTTGTAGACTACTCACAAAGTGGTAGCTAGCAAGTTTGGCTAACAGTGTTACTTTTGTTTCCTGTTGTTACCACACACCCAGTGCTGAGTGAGAGACGAGAGGTGTAGCTCTCTCAGTGGTTTCACACAAAACTAAATGGTACGAAGACAAACCTACAAAAAGCTGCAACTTTCTTGACTTTTAATGTTATATTTTGAATGGACAAACATCATATATGTAATTCATGGCACAATTCAAACGAGAACAAAATATTATCTGTCTTCGCTGTTGACTACCATAAATATTTTTTCCAAAATAAGGTCCCATGGAGGACACAGTAAGGGGAGGCACTTCGTTTCTCTATACAAAGTAGGTTGTTTAGCTAGAGATCGTAGATCTCTTTCATCAGTCCACTTGTGGTGATGAAAAATTGCAAGACAAGAGGTCCTGTAACTTAAGCACTCTGTGTGCTATTTGCTGAGTCATATCATGCCAATGGGTAACGTATAGAATCATATATTATTTACTGCTCAAGGTGAAGCGATACCTAACAACTTTGGCCCCCCTTGCTGGTTAGCTGTGTGTCTGGCCGTAGGACTTGAAGCAATATCACAAACTATTTTTAGATATCGCACAGATATCACCTCTATCAAATTTGGCTTGGTATTTAGTTCAATGTGTGGTCAGTGTGAACCAAAATTCAAGCCACCTTGGGAACCCTAATGTAGCAGGCACCATTACAACAGAAAAATAAAATAAGAGATAAATGTCTGCTTGTTGGTTATTACTATTTTAATCAAAAAAGAACACTAATAAAAACTACCAAGGACATATAGTACATTGACTTCTTAGCATAAATGGACTGCAATTTCAGTTCGACAATGAGAGCAAAATGAAACACATCTGCTCAACAACAGACCGGAGCCAACTTAACATCTTTTGCATCTCTTCCCTTTCCTTTTATACAAAGCATCACATAGTGAAATAGTCTAGCATTGTCCTGGGTAAATATACTTGCATACATAATAACATGGTAAAAAATCATCTACAAAAAGTTATCCTATCTGGACTGCTAATGTGCAAAACTACTTTGCACAAACTAGATTTTAACTACTGCTATAAACAGCATCTCCTCAAACAAATGGTGTCTTTATCGGTTTATCTGTGATTTAATTGTGAGACAACTTTAACTACAGAGAAAATTGTGCTTAATAATGCTCAGACCTGAGTGCATGTAACCCCTCCGCTGTAACTACTCCCTTGTGCAGCAGCTTGTTGCTGAGCCTAAGAATATTCTTCTTTCTTAACCTACTTTTCTTGTTAAAAGAACCTTAATGAGTAGTTCTCACCACTATATTTCAATGTTTGTGTTTCATGTTCACAACAATACAATTTCAAAATTTTATCTACTAAACAGTGCTCTATAACAACCAGGCACGATTTGTGGACAAACTGTGGCTGGTAAATTGTCTTTGCCTGTTGATGACGATTACAAAGTGGTAATTATGGTCCAATCAATATGCTCTTCTGAGGGCTGACAGACACTGACATTTATAGACTGGAGCCACTAACAGCACTAATAATAGCACTAATCATAGCAATTATTTTGAGATGATATTCATCATTGTTAAATGTGGCTTGAATAATAATTTTATTTACAAGCAGAGGAATCTTTTTTTTCTATCACTGGTCAATATGTTTACAACTCTGGGTGCAGACCAAACTAATGAGATACTAATGAGAAGGTGGGTCAGCAGCAGCTGTGAAACCCCTTAACACAAATTTAGCCACTTAAAGCACTTTAAGGTTAGGAAAAGCAGAGTTTTCCCAATCTGTATGACAGTATGACAAATATGTTTGTTTCAGTGTGTTCCAGGTCATCATTAAAGCTAAATAAACATTTTCCCCCCAAATTCAGCCTCACATATTTGATATCTTCTTTAAAAAATTTTGGACGTCCCCAAGGATTTAAAATTAAGTTCTGCGGTTTCGAATAGTGTTTAATGTTGAGACAAATATTTGCCATCAAGATTAAAAGGCAAAATTAAATCTGTAACACATTTGGATCTTTAATTTAAGAACTAATGAAGAAAAGTTTTGATCAAATAATACATAAAGTATGTGTAAATTATAAAATGTAACTGCACTTTTTACAGACAGTTTGATAGGAAAAAAAACAACAACCCTAAACTATATTGGCAGTAAATAAGATTGACTGGCTAATGCTCAACAGGGCCAATACTGGCACAATGTAATGCATCAACACACTCATATCTGAAATGTTCTGAGGACTCACCTCCATATTACTGGCTGCAATATCTTGGTCGTAGTGCTCCATTATGTTGGGAAAGAAGGTCATGTTGTAGGGCATCCCCAAGCACCGATGCACTTTGATGGGCTCACAGGTAAACGAGCTGTGGGCGCTGCAGCTTCCCACCCATACCAGAGCCAGGCACGCCCACAGTGGTCCTGGCATTGCGACAGCTGATTGGGAGTGAGTGTGAAGGTTCCTTTTTGTGTAAACTAGAACAGGTTTCTTTTTGGCACAGTGGGAGGATATCTTGGCCTAAACACTGAATTCCCCTGGCTCACACTGTCATCCACATTTCACCTCTCCTGGGGTCATCTTAGTGGAGCCGATGGACGCAGCAGCAGGTAAAACGCTCCCATCATTGATCAGCATGTGCCTCTGGGTCACAGATAGGAATCCCACATCCCTGAAAATAAGCATTTATATTGAGATTGGTTTACATTTTAAGCTCCACATAGACTAAAACTTATCCAAAACCCTCTTTCTGGACCACAAACCACATTTCAGGAAGATATGTCTTCAGGAACCTCTTTGAGAAGCTTTTGGCAAGTGGTTATTACTGTATTTACTACAGAATTGCAGAGCAGAGGATAGACTGAAGCCCTTTAATCAAAGTGGTCTACCATACAACCTCTCATTGTGCTATTATCTAAAGGGTTAAATTAAGCTAAGCAAATGAAATTTAAACAAGCATTTTTCTGGGCACCGCTTCAAGTCCCTTGATGTCCTCAGGCTCCAGTTTGGGACTGTTTAGAGACACATCAGTCAGATTAAATTAAGGGGACCAAAATCCAGTCAATCCTCATGTTCACTTTAAGTGCATGCATTTACACTGGGTGAGGAATGCTGGAGATCCAGGCTGATTCAGTAGTATGAGTCTGAGCTTGTTAAAGCACATTAAACTTCACATTAAAGTGTCACTGTTTCACCTACACACACGTTAATAATAAAGGAGGAATCTTGAAAGCCTGACAGACACAAAAGCCAAGTATCAGCAAGTTCAGGTTTTCATGGAGGGGCCATAATGGACTAGATGTGGATATTAGATCTGATTAAACTCTGTATTTTAACACGTGCACGCGTGTACTAAAACAAGTGATTGGTATTTAAAGTTTTAATATGAAGATATGGTCTTAGAATAAAAACATGAGTTGTTTATGTGGGTGTTTGAATTACTGATGTTATCATTTGCTGATATGATCACTGGTGGTAAGAGTTTACATTACCACATCATTGTTTATGTGTTAAGTTACCACCTTAAACTATCTGCAGACTGTAGGCCTGTAACTTTCTAGAGCTGCACTGAAATAATAGAAGAATTGGGGTATACATTATTGTTCATGGTTATTAGCATTAACACTTCGGTTAGCATATTAGCAATGATTAAAGACATAATAAAAGTTAGCAGAGCAAATATTTGACACGTCCGACCAACAACAATGCTTCAATATAACAAGCACACGTGTACAGGTTGGTAAAAACAACTTAATTGAGTTCCTAACATGTCATTAGGACTTAGCATATCCCCGAAGCTAAGTAATATTAACACTATGTCAGCCTATCGCGTGCAGGAAAGCCGTTTTCCCGTAAATTAGACGCCAAAGGCGGCGAGAGAGTACAGTAAACATCCCTGCCTCTGTCGCTGCCACGGGACGGGGGGCCGCAAACAACTTAGGGGCAACAAAGTTAAAAAACTATGAGGGTTGAAAACGAAAAACAAACACTTACCCCCAAATGCCCAGGAGTTGGTGTAACAGCTGACTACATGGATGCTGGCTGGGGCAATTCTGTGGGGAATTTTGGTAGCGTGTTTCCTGCGACAGGCTGCGGCACAGTCCCTCAGTCTTTTCTTGTCCGGCTGCTGTGAAGTGAAGCTGCCTTCAGGTGCGGTTGGAAATATTGCGATTATTAAAAACACGCAGACTTGAGAGTCTTGAGGTAAAAACACTTATATCTTTTAGTTGTGTTTGTGAAAGACTGTTAGAGTTTGGAAAGTTTCAATAATATTAAGATTCTAACAGCATGGTAAGCGCTCACTTACATATGGAAGGGTGGGGGAAATGACGGGAGTATTTGAACGCCGCATGTGTGCAGTTGGGCAGATGAATAATGGGACAATACAAGACCAAATCTTTATCTACTAAATTTAAGTCCTTGATATTTTAATGTTTCTTAACTTGCTTTTATGCTCATCTGTTGCTTACCTTTATTTCATCGCCTTAATAAAGTATAACAAAAACGTCTTCCTTTTTCTGCTTTGATTTTATACACAATGGTACTTCTATTGTTCTTTTTTTGTATTTGATTGTGTTGCAGCATCATTTCCACAATTGCTGCTAAATTCTATCTCCGTACACCTACTCCCTGACATGTTTTATATATTTTCATGCGTGAAAAAAAAAAAGCTAGATCAAATGTTATGGAGAGTGCAATAATGGAAACTGGCAAACTAAAATGTGTCACAGCAGTTTGATTTCAGGTTTCATTTCAGAAAAAGTCAACGTGTATCTTAATTTTACCCTTTTAACTGAACTTTTTTGTTCAATCCATATTAACAGGAGGTGCTGCAGCTTTTTACGGAGAGATGAAGCGATTATTGGATTAGGATGCTGTAGTTTTCCTTTATACCACTAGATGGAAGTCACAGATGTGTCAACAAGGACTAAAACCCAGTAATACCTCCAGGGGTACTTAATATACTTAATATAATATAGCCACGGAATATTCTATACGAAAATAGACATGTTTTAGGCAAATCAGATTACATACCTTTATTGAAACCCCAATATGTATCACAACTGAGTGACCTGTAACACAAACCCTGTAAGTTATTATATGCTTTGTTTTCTTATATTAGACAGTCATTAGTGGAGCAGCATGATGTTAAATGACAGTGACATTAATCAGACTATTCCTCATTTGCTGTACACCCGCTGGAGATCCTATGAGGACCCCTGGTGTTCCTACAGGCGCCTATCATATTGTATGTAGTAAACATAAAGGCATTCACACTACTTGCTCTGTCCCAATTATCCACCTGGGGGCGCTGTATCCCCTCTGTGTCCATATTCATGTGACCGCCGTGTAGAGGCGGGGTTATAATGTAACAATTTAGGTGCTACAGTGTAACCAATAAAGTGTCCGCGACAACTGAGCGCATCTGCTCGCCGTTGCGCCCTTCTTTCCTCTCGCCGCGGACGGACAAGAGACCAACCTCGGACATTAAATGACATTTGGACGGGAGGCGCCGCCAGAGGGGACCGGACTCACTCAGAACACATTCATATGAGGTGCGTAAGCTTGTGGCATAATAAAACAAGAGAGAGACGAATACTGTAAATTACTGCCAACCGCAAGGAGCTCTATATAGAAATTGGGACTGTGTGTTTGCGCCATGTGATGGATGCAACAGGATTATTCTGCTCGTACGGAGGAGGTTGTTCTCCGTTCCCATAGTTTGTGGACCGAGGCGCTGGCCTGTTGCTAGGAGACCTTTTGACAGCTGGGAGCTTTTTGGAAAGTGACAGTTAATGCATTAATGGTGTCTGCTTCTCTGGAAACCCAAACCTTTCCTTCTCCCTTCTTCTTGCGCGCTGTTCGTGGGTAAATCCTAATTGCCTCTTGTGCGTAAAAAAAAAAGACAACATTTACCACTGTGGTTGTTCTCAGTCAGGAGATTACAGTGTTTTGCAGGGAACAATGGCCTACTTGTTGTGATTATCACATCCTAAATATATCCACCTTCCGGATATGTTTAATCTTTTCTGACGCCAAAATGATGCCATTTACTCATTATGTGTCAATTAGAAATTCCCAAGCTATGGGATATGTTGCTGAATGCAATGTCATTTGCAATCAATATTTTATAAGCTGCCCATATTGAGAACATTTATGGAGACAAAGAGTGATCACTGAAAAGAGAGACATTTAATGTCATTGCTGATTTGCACTAGTGGTGTGATCTTTAATCCTTGATTTCAAATTAAATTTGCTTGATTTTCATTCTCTAAAGAACCACATCATCAAAACTTATTTAGGTGAAGCTATGAAATGTATGCAGCATGTGTTGGCCTGGTCAGGGTTTGGACTCAGGATGATAAGCTCCTTCTCTCCCTCATCACTCAGTAGTTGTTGCCTGTGGCCATGTATCTGAAGGTCACTCATGAACAGATCAATAACTAGCTCTCGCAAGGGACTACGCTCAAGAGCAGCCAGTTGTACGCTCAGCCCTACACTTAAGGTGAACCACATGCATCCTCATTTTTTTTTATATGAGGCCATATTAGAGGACCTGGGGTGACTTATTGTATGGTGAATGAGTAGTATTCCAATCAGAGTATCCAGACCAGCTTGGATGTCAGTGCCTCTGTGCTGACCTCTGTTTCTCTCTTGTCCTGCTGGGTAATTATCTCGCAGGAGACTGAGAGGTATCAGATTCAGGTGTGTAGCACATTATGTCAAGGTTGTAGCTACACCAGAGGGACTTGGTGTAATTTGGACTCCCAGCTTGTTTTGAGAAGTGCTGAGCTTGTTTATTCCCTTCTCTGAAGTCTAGCTGCCTGTGGCTGTCACAGCCGCCGTGCTGCACATGAAAAGGCCTTGAAAGAACAGCTGTAAGAATTGTCAAAGTCAAGCCTGGTGCAGCTGAGGGAAGGGACAAGTCAGCATTAGTCTTGACGCGCGGGTTGCATCCCTTCACACATCGCGCTGGAGATTGTCACACTGCAGCCGGGTCGAGTGGATGGACTGAGTAAAGCTGACGTGCTGTTCTGTCCTATCAGGCTGATGTATGTTCCCAGTGAGGAGACTACAGTCCTCAGGAGCCACATAGCACCTCCCCTCCACCTCCGCCATCATCTCCTCTTCCTTTATCTAGGGGCATGCCTTCTGAACCCAGCCTCAGGTAAGTGGCCTGGTTTGTCCATACATACTGTACACATACATGCATGCTCATGGCTCATGGCACAAACGGAAACCCTTCTCAAGGGCCAGTTAGTGTATACGCACTGAGAAATGTACTGAGTAGTTCAGCAAATTTGCTGATGGGACAGAGAGCATTATTCTTTATTCTAACCAGGGGACGATCCATGGAAGATCAATATCAATATGTTCAATAAGGGTGTTCCCAGTGTGCAGACTCCAGTGGCTTTCTGTTTGGATGTAATAGAGGCTAGACAAGAGTCAACCCACATAAAAGATAAAACTGTGTGTTTGATATTTTTGTAATCAAATCCCATGCAAGGACCAAAGCCAACAACGTGTTAATCCTTCCCTCAATTTTGTCAGTGCAGCATGTCTTTATCTCATCCTCAAGCCCATTAATTCCTGCTGAACATATTCTCTACTGGCGTAAATCTTATAAAATGGGTCAAAATTTATATTTTCATTTTTCAAAAAGGTTAAATGACCACTTTAAACAGCTGCCATTGTAATTTAAAGCAGCAAGTACTTTAACAGAAGAATATTTATACATTTTTGTGGATTATTTTTAACTGTGGATATGGTACATGTTTGGGTATCTACAGCAGCAGAGCAGTGTATGAGGGACTGACTCAAAATAAACTTCATGCTCGTTGTGATGAAGATGTTACCCAGTGCAACAGTGTGGCTCACTGGTGTGGTTGTTACAATTGTTTCTGGAAACCAGTGGAGCTCTATGGCACAGAGGAATGAGATATATCAGGCTTTGGTGGTATCACCAATGGGAGGGAGGGCGTTGCCCCCCTGCTACAATTGCTGGCCCCACCACTGGCAAAAATGATGGGAGGCCATAATTTCTGTATTTAAGAGGCTGTGGTGCACTCATTTTGAAAGCTAGGCTGAAGGCAGTGGTATCTTGTGAAACTAGACAACATCAGGCATTCATCGGTACAAGCCATGTCAGCATAGCTTGTTGGGAAGGGGACTACATAATGCTCCCAGTTTAGGCTACATTTTGAATGATGGGTCCCTTGAACTCTTACCTCAAGATATCTAAATGTATTGGTACCCACAAGTCTCCCCTAAACTAAAGGCTTGTTCCTAGCAAATGTTTTGTTCCTGACAACCAATGTACTCCTTCAAATTGAAGCTGTTTCTCTCATTAAAGAGAGGGACACCCAGCCAATTTGAAGAACAATGAATCACCTAACATGTAAAGATACATAGCATATTAAAGCAGGATTGTTGCGGAACTGACAGTGTTAACTATACCTATATTCGCCTATGTACGCCTATGTATGTATCAGATCAATTCTAAGATTAACTGCAAAATGAGAAACCTGTATGTGATTCTTTAACACTCCATATAGACATAGTTTTCACCAGCCTATATACAACGACAGCATAATTCACTTTCTGAAATTCAGTCATGGCTTTTGATTTTGGTGTTCCACCCCAGCATTCTCAGTGGCTCCGTCTGGCCACCCGTATGAATCATTTCTGGGTGCGTCACTGTCAGCTACACAGGCAACACCTGTCTATAGGGTCAACTGTTGCTGGTTGTGGTGTGTTCATGGGATTAATTAACAACAAGCAAAATATAGAATACTAGTCTATAATCGGTCTGTCCACCTGTTGCTTTGTTGAATAGAATGTTTCTTTCATTTTTTAAAAACCACTATGTGAACCATTTTCAGCATCTCTGGCTTTGCTGCTTTCTAGTCGCTGTATAAAAAAGACCCTGTGAGAGACAGCAGTGCTCACTGCTGAAAGATGCTGTAATTGCACTGTGGTTTTAAAGCAGAGCTCCACCAATTTTATTGATCAAGGTCAGTTTTCTACTTCTGAGGAGCACCATTCAGCCTGTGAAAACAGTTGTTTCATGTCCTCTGTGGCTCTGGAGGACCTCAGTCAAGACTAAGAAAAATAAGACCCATGATTCAAGCTTGGAGACAACAACCATTTAACTTAAAGCCCATGGTACAAACTGGGTACGTGGAGTTTGAAAGACATGGGCAAGGACAGACTAGTCAAAAGATGCTGATGGCTGCATTTTGGGAAAACTGCCTTGGCCTCTGTTGCTTCTTTTTTGCCCATTTTTATAAAAGAAATCTGCCTCTTATGAAACAACCAATTTTATTTAAGTGCATTTCTAAATCACTGGAGTGTCCTTTTAAATGAGCATGGTACATCATAGTCTATAGCTTTATACTGATGAAAGTTATAAGATGACATTTCATCTTATATTTTAACATATTCATTATCATCAAGGGCATCAAAGGCTTCCATCCCTCTTCAAATCCCCCATACAGCTTCTCCCTCGCTGAGTTGCTAAATCCTGTAATTTCCCTTCCCTCTCATCCAGCACGGCAATTTTGTCCTTTTCTCCCTTGGCTCTTCCCTCCGGCACAGTCCAACGACCAAACAAACAGCCTGACTCATCATTCATCCTACCTCTGGCCCACAGTGTGCACACGCACCCACCCACCCACACCCATTATTTCCTCTGTCTTACACCCCATCACCATGAAGGTGACAGAGCCAGCCTCCTGGCAGACAGCAGCATTTAGAGTGATGGCTGCAACTGTAAGTGGACAGAGATGGATTTGGATGGACAAGGGGGCTGCACTGCTGATGGATGGCTGAAAGCTGAGGGGGACTGAGGATGGGTTGGAAAACTGGGTATATTCGCTGCTACATGGATCCATGCAGTCAGTCCGTCCATCAGTCAGCCAACCAGTTCTGTAGTCACTGTATTTTTCTCATCAACCGTGAAGAATCGGACTGGAGAACTGTGAGACACATAATAATGGGCAGATAGTGTGGCCTATGTTTGAGGACTTCATGGCAATTTTACTCATAGTAAAGAATTTAGTGTGATAAGTAAAGTGTAACTGTTTTATGTTGCATTTAATTTAATTGAAATCTTGATGCAATGTGACATTTGGGACTGACCTTTATTTTAGCTGTATATCTTGTGCGAAGATTACTTTCTCCCACCTCCTGTTCTCCCCTTTAGATACTAGTACAATGTACAACTTGTATTTGACTCACTTTTTTACTCATGTCTGTCATTTTCAGACTGTTCATAAAAATAGAGTTACAATGAACTGAGGACTGTACATCAAAAATCTTAACAGACTTTAGAGCTAGCAGCTCTGTTAGGCTTTATAGGCCCAGGGTAGCTTAGAGCTAAATGCTAACAATCAGCATGGCAACATGCTCACAATGACGATATTAATGCTGCTCTTTAGTGAACGTTCCCATTAGGGCAACACAATATATCGATATTATAACCATATTGTGATATGAGACTCAATATTATCCTAGATTTTGGATATTGTAATATTGTAAGCATTGCCTTTTCCTGGTTTTAAAAGCTGCATTACAGTAAGAGAATTTGTGAATCTTAGGACAGTGAAAGGAATGGCCCACCTTCCTCTGCCTCTGATTGACTTACCTTGACATTCTTACCCTAAGCCTACCAATCCCACTCCTTTTGCCTAAACTTAACCAATCCGACCAACAAAGGCAACGAGTACTAGCCAATCCAAAGGCAACGAGTACTAGCCAATCATAGGGAGAGTAGGGCGAGTCATTCCCTCACTTTCCCAGGATTTGCAAATTTGCTCACAGTAAAGTCATGTGATTTTCCGAACTTACCAGACTGTTCTAGCTGTTCTATCATTCACCTTCACCCACTTAGTCATTATTTCCACATTACTGATGAGTATTTAAAACAAATCTCATTTTGTAAATATTTTGTGAAAGCACCAGTAGTCAGCTCTACAATATCATCACAATATGTGTTTGTAGTAGGTGTTTGGTCAAAAGTATTGTCATGTTTGATTTTCTCCGTATTGTCCAGACTTAGTTCACACACAATGTGTATGCTATTAGATTATTGTGCTAGTATGCTAACAATTACTAATTAGCAGAAAGTAGCAAAATTAGCCAAATTTCTCAACAGTTCATCCGATAATCATTGAGATATTTCAGTATGAAACAAAGTGGTAGTTTCCTCCTGCCACTGTCAAAGCAGTCTAACTGTCCAAAAATGTAAAAAGAATCCTTGAAAAGCTTCATACCCAAAGTCATTGCAAGGGTGTAATTAGCAAAATGAGCTAATTTGTTTTAATTTAGGCAGCCTTTCTCCAAAAGGAATGTGTGTGTTAAGGTGTTAATTTTAATTGTAGGCTAGTAGCTGTAGTAGCAGTAGTCACAGTACCAGCAGGAGTGATATAACAGTAGTAGAAGTTAGACATAGTAATCATGTAGTAGGTGGTAGTTGTATTATTATTAAATAGTATCACTTTTATTAATAGAACCAGAGCCTTGTCTCATCTACGAGTCCAACTTTAGTGTAACAATGTATATGTTTGTATATGTGTGTGTGTGTGTGTGTGTGTGTGTGTGTGTGTGTGTAGCAGTAGGGAGATGCTGACAGGACAGAGGCTCTGTCAGTCAAAGTCCCACCAGGACTTGGTCCTCTCTGCCCTCAACCAGCAGAGGAAGGATGGCTTGCTGTGTGATGTCACCCTGGTCGCTGGTGAGCAGAAGTTCCACGCCCACAAAGCCGTCCTGGCAGCATGCAGCGATTACTTCAGGGTAAGTCCTGGGCCTTATTATATACCCTCAAAATGTATCTGTGTCTTACAAATGAGCATTTGTAGGAAGATTTCACCAGCAAAGACCACGCCACAAAAATATGTCATTAAAAGGTTTAATTGTAATTCAGGAGCTGTTAGTTGTTGAGGACTGATGAATGATTGTAAGTGGGGGGTTAAGGTGGAAGAGGGATGTCTTCTGTTAGGTTGGTCTGGGAGGATGATGTACTGATGATCGGGTAGAGGGAGACTCAGTGCGCAGGTTCTGTCGTAGACGTTTTTCCACCCCAGCTGATTACAGGCCCCCAGATGGTACCTAGAATGAGACATTGGAGAGGTATGCGCCAGATTGAATGAGAAGAGATGAGGAAGTAGGGAAGAGAGGATGGAGGAATGTGGGTAGGTATTTGCAGAGGAAAGGATGGGGTCGGGATAAGGTAGGGAGTATAAGAGAACTCTGAGACATACCTGGGTTGACCAGGTAAAAGTTGGCTTGACAGGTAATCAGAGGTGTGGTTGAGGTGTAGTCCTGCTCTTGAACCTAACTTAACAAATTAACTTCATTTGTAGGAAGATTATGTGGGCTTGTAATTAAACACACAGGGGTATAGCATCAGGAGAGGCAAACCAGGCAAATGTTTGGGGCCTTCTCAGAAAAAAATTGGGAAAAAGGCCCCGATAGCATTATATTGGTATATTGTCTAATGACAACTATAAACCAGGCTTGCTGCAGTAGTCTCAGTGTTACTGGTGTTACTGGTTGGTGTTCGGGCATACACTGATTATATTACTTGCCCACCATTCCCACTGCCTTTTTAGCTTTTTTTTTTTTTTTTTACGAAGTTGGACAATGGACGCTACCATTACAAATTGAAAGTGTCTGCCATGTACAACAGCAGTTGACTCGCAGCAAAGAGCAACAGGAGTCAGAGTTCACTTATCAATCAATCAATCAATCAATTTTATTTATAAAGCCCAATATCACAAATCACAGTTTGCCTCACAGGGCTTTACAGCATACAATATCCCTCTGTCCCTCGCAGCGGATAAGGAAAAACTCCCCAAAAAAACCCCTTTAACGGGGAAAAAAATGTTAGAAACCTCAGGAAGAGCAACTGAGGAGGGATCCCTCTTCCAGGACGGACAGACATGCAATAGATGTCGTACAGAACAGATCAGCATAATAAATTAACAGTAATCCGCATGACACAATGAGACAGAAAAAGAGAGAGAGAGAGAGAGAGAGAGAGATGCAGGTAATGACAGTAGCTTACAACAACATTATTGAAAGTAATAATATTATAGTTATAGTTCTGGCTACTGTGGTACAATATGTTGAAAATATGTATTAATATCTGACAGTATACATGTGTGACAATAGTCATATGTGTATAATAACAGTAGAAGTATGACTAGTATGACTGAAGCAGGACCACGGCAGCAGCACAACCACACACGTCACGCTGTCCAGGCACCGCTGCAATATGAGTTAATCTGAGAGACAGTGGGGCACAAAGGCTCCGGAGAAGAAGCCGAGTTAGTGACATCCAGAATGGCCGAGTTAGCAAGATGCAGTAATAGAATACCAGAGAGAGAGAGAGAGAGAGAGAGAGAGAGAGAGAGAGAAGGAGAGAAGGTGCCCGGTGTATTATAGGGGGGTCCTCCGGCAGACTAGGCCTAAGTCAGCCTAACTAGGGGCTGGTACAGGGCAAGCCTGAGCCAGCCCTAACTATAAGCTTTATCAAAGAGGAAAGTCTTAAGTCTAGTCTTAAATGTGGAGACGGTGTCTGCCTCCCGGACCGTAACAGGAAGATGATTCCACAGGAGAGGAGCCTGATAGCTGAAGGCTCTGGCTCCTGATCTACTTTTGGAGACTTTAGGGACCACGAGTAACCCTGCGTTCTCAGAGCGCAGTGTTCTGGTGGGATAATATGGCACTATGAGCTCTCTAAGATATGATGGAGCTTGACCATTTAGAGCTTTATAAGTTAACAGTAGGATTTTAAATTCAATTCTGGATTTTACAGGGAGCCAGTGCAGAGAAGCTTAAACAGGAGAAATATGATCTCGTTTCTTAGTTCCTGTAAGTACACGTGCTGCTGCATTCTGAATTAACTGGAGAGTTTTTAAGGACTTACTAGAGCTACCTGATAATAGAGTTACAGTAATCCAGCCTTGAGGTAACAAAAGCGTGGACCAATTTTTCTGCATCTTTTTGGGTCAGGATAGGCCTAATTTTCGCAATATTATGCAGATGAAAAAATGCAGTCCGTGAGGTTTGTTTTAAATGAGAATTAAAAGACAGATCTTGATCAAATATTACTCCGAGGTTTCTTATGGTAGTGCTAGAGGCCAGAGCAATGCCATCTAGAGAAACTATGTCATCAGATAAAGAGTCTCTGAGTTGTTTGGGGCCAAGAACAATAACTTCAGTTTTGTCTGAATTTAACATCAGGAAATTGGTGCTCATCCAAGTTTTTAAGGCAGTTATGGAGTTTAGTTAATTGATTACTTTCTTCTGGCTTCATCGGTAAATACAGCTGTGTATCATCCGCATAACAATGGAAATTTATAGAGTGATTTCTAATGATTTTACCTAAAGGAAGCATATATAGAGTAAATAGGATTGGTCCGAGCACAGAACCTTGCGGAACTCCAGAACAAACTTTGGTACGTAAGGATGATTCATTATGAACGTCAACAAACTGAAAATGATCAGATAAATAAGATTTAAACCAGCTTAGTGCAGAACCTTTTAGGCCAATTAAGTGATCCAGTCTCTGTAGTAGAATTTGATGGTCAATTGTGTCAAACGCCGCACTAAGATCTAATAAAACAAGTACAGAGACAAGTCCTTTGTCTGAAGCAATCAGAAGGTCATTTGTAATTTTAACTAGTGCTGTCTCAGTGCTATGATGCACTCTAAATCCTGACTGAAATTCCTCAAATAAATTATTATCATGGAGAAAATCACACAGCTGGTCTGCGTCACATGACAAGAGTAAGGAGAATTGACTGCAACATATTCTTATACAATGGGTCTTATGATATCCCATGAATTAGCGCTCCAAGAATGACGTTCTGTCCTTAATGTTACAAAGGGTCGGTTTAGGCAAGAAAAGTCACTGTGGTTAGGTTTAGGGGAAAAAAACACAGTGAGGACGTACCCTAAAATGACTAAAAGTTCACTCTAGGTGAACACAGGTCTCCTGGGGGAAAGTCCACAATTACTGTATGCACAAATTACTGGCTCATGACTACATGGAATATGTATGAATTTTTGGCGATTTATTTTTGTAGGAAGACGTACAAATAGTGCATGAGAACCAACCTGTACACCAACAAGATGATGGCACAGGATTTGATGTTAAAGGTAGGGGTCTTGATGGACTTCTTTGCTTGGGCCCCCCCACAGTCTTGGATCGTCACTGAACACACACTTCCTTTGTTTGTATGCACAGTGGTTGGACTGATTAAAAGGATTTCACACTTATCAAGCTGATATTTGCCATTCTATAAAAAGCAGATATCAGTCAGGCAGTGTAGCCCACTGCTGATGTGACAGAGGTGACAGTAATGTGTTACATAACCAACTTCACTGCTGGTAGATTGTTAAAACAGCCACAAGACCTGTCTTCCCCTGCTAACTTTATTAGCACAGATTATTATTGAAGGGTTATGGGGCCACACAATAGTTTAAATGCTGCTTCAGGGGCTCTACCATGCTGCCATGAAAAAAAAAAAAAGTCTTGGAGAAACTTAATTTTTAGAACTACATTTGAGACAATGAGCGGCCAAGTTTGCATGTACAGATGGTACAAAATCTGAAGCAGTGACAGCTTCAGTCTAGATTAAAAGTGCTACAGAAGATCATCCTTCACCAGCCCACCTGGACAGAGCCCTGGTGTTTGCTGTTCTCTTGCTTAGGCTTCAGTTGGATTCAAGCTAAGCCACAGAGGTAGCTGTAGGTAGACTCACGCTGTCAGACAGCCAGACAGGAGATTTGCTGAGATGGGCCGCACAGGGAAAAGTGCACAGATGAGATTTGATTTAGGGACACTGAGTAGATTAGGAAGTAGAAATTAATCCCTCTTGAAAATGAGAGGCAGATTAAATATGTCCAAGTTGCCCAGGGATTATTCCTCCTGTGTGTGAGTTTGTGTGTATGAGCACGTAGGTTATTTTTACTTCTCTCTGCGGAGAGTCGAGGGTGGGCGAGTCACACTCCTCTCCTCCTTTTGTTCGTCCTCTTCACTTTTGTTATTCTTTTGTTCTTCGGCTCCGATTTTTAAGCGCCGCTCTTTCGAGTCCCAGTTGAGCCGAGCAACACTGTTGTTCCAGCACTCGGATTATAAGATCAGCCTGCTACAGTAAGCAAGAAATCTCACTCTGCTTCCCTGTTCCTCTGTAGGGGCTTAACAACATTATCATCAGTTTGTCATCTGACTCCACCGCTGGGTTTCATTTAGCTCATTTACTGAGGAGATGAAGGTGCCTTGTGTCGTGAAAAGCAACTGTGTTTTCTTTCTCTCTCTCTCTCTCGCTCTCTCTCTCTCTCTGTGCCTTTTTGTTTCACACTCAGACACACGTAGCAGTGATTATAACACATTATCTAGCCCAGCGGACTTGAGTGATTGTAATGAAATACCTGACCAAGCGTGAGTTGTTTACCTGAGACTTGTCCTGAATGTGTCACCTGCCTCTTCCAATGCCGTCACATTACTAAGACGTCTGGACGGCTCGGGGAGATTCAGCCAAATCAGTCACACCAGCATCACACACCACCCTTAGCGAGAGCGCCCACACACTCAAGCACACACGCACTGAATCTCTCCTTGCTGTCTTTGTCACACAGAGAAATATTTTCTGCTAGCCCTGCAGTCAGGACAGAACCCATATCAAAAGCTGTTATTGTCTCAAAGAGACATCTCACGCAGTACGTGCAACCTGTCCTGCTCAGAATGCTGTTATTGCTCTTTATGAAGACAATTCTACTTTAAGATGGACTTTACAGTATATGACTTTTAGCTGATCAGTCGTCTGTGCCTTCCAATGAAGCTTGATTTGATAATGTGATACTGTGAATCGATCCATGAGGGAAAATTTTGGTGCACAGCATTCTGTATTAACCTTATCCACCTTAATCAGCCTGTGAAGAGAAAGAAATTCAGTGGTCTACACGTTCAGTGCCCCATTCCAAATTGAAATATGGATTTTCCCTCCCAATATTTGCAGGTGCAAAAACCTATCTAACACATTCTTGTGTTTACTGTTTTATTTTTATTTTTAAAGGGATAGTTTGGATATTTGAAGTGGGGTTGTATGAGGTACTTATCCATAGTCACTGTATGACCTACAGTGGACAGCAGTCGGTATGCCCTCAGTTTGGAGAGGCAGAATGGATACCGCCACAGAAGCTAAGCAATGTGCAGCTGTGGACGGGAGCAGCAGCTAAACGTATTGTAACCACCTAAGCAAATCTATATCAGTATAAGTGTACACTATATTTAGAATATTTTCACTGCTTTACATTGCCGTCAGACAGCCCTTTTCAACAGGGAACTGAAGCCGTTAACTGTGTTCTCTTCAAAGCCACCAGACTCCTTTGAACAAAATGATGATATTACCGTGCAGAACATTGGAGCTGCTTGTCTACTGCTGCTTCAGTTGTTTAGTTTGTTTGTGTTATTGTGTGACTTCGGCGTTTTAAAGAGTAAGTTTGGATTCAACAAAGTCACACAATAATGCGAAAAACCTAACTGATCAATGCAGGGGTAGACCAGCAATTCAGCAACTGTGTTCTGCGAAGTAAAATGACTGTTTTTGTGAAAGGAGTTTTTTAAGAGATCATAGATAAGTTTAGTTCCCTGTCAGAAGGGGCTGTCCAATGTAAAGGTAAAGCAGTGAATATATTCTTAATATAGTGTACACTTAAACTGATACTGATTTTTTTAGGTGGCTAAAATACATTTTGCTGTTGCCCCCGTCCACAGCAGTACATTGCTTAGCTTACATGGTGGTACTTCTGCCTGCTTCTCCAAAGTGGGGGTGTGCAGACTACTACTCACTGTTAGTAATACACGGACTGTTATCTATGGAAAGGCATGGCCCTGTTTTCTGTATGTGAATAACTGAAATAGCTTAATTTCATTGCTGATAATTTGGAACAAGCCTGGATTTTCAGTTTTTCAAAACTGATTTAAAAGTTATCTGTAGCTGTTGTCATTGCAGTCATCCTTAATGAACTCGGTGAACTCATAGTAACTAGTTGTATAACAACAGTGGAAGTGTGAGATCTGTGGAAACATTGTGGAGCACAAAACACACAAACACTACTAACAGTTATGAAACACAAATGTCCTATAACTACAATCATATGATCAGCACTCAGCCACATCAGATGGAGAGCTGATCTTGGGTTTGTCTTTCTACTCATGTTGCCTGTATTTCAAATGGTTGCTACTGAAGACAACTTCATCTAAGATTTAAAAAAAAATAATCCTCTAAATAGGTTTCAAGAACCAAGTTAGCTGGATTAAAATAGACAGGATCATTTCTGTCTGATAAAAACTTTTTAGCCTTAATTAGATAAGAGCCCTGTTTGAAGAGCAGGGAACATAAATTAATACAACTAATGTGATCTGCCCTCAGCAAACACACCAGAATATTATCAGTACAACTGGTGCTGTCTTTGTAAGGGTTTGTGTTTTACTGTCCATATTTAGTTTCTCAAGTAATTCTCATAAATTCTGTAATACTCCCTGAACCCTTGTAAACTTTGCTTTCTTCTTTCTATGATGGGAATCAAGACTTAAGATAGAGAACATTGGCACATAATACCAGCACCAGCGTCAGTCGGAAGCCACTGACGTTTGCACTCATCTGAAAAACAGCAGCTGAGTCTTCCATGTAAGATGTCAGGATTTCCGTGATATACCTGCCTGTAAATTTAGCCACAGGCCCATATTTCAGTTCTCAGACATGAAAACAACCTCACTGAATGTTGTAATGTTTCACAGGGTGCATAAGAGAGTCACAAGACCTCCCTGGTATGATCACAACAAGCAGACACATAAATTCTCCTGGCAGGTCAGGCTAACTGCAGCGCTGCAGCCCCACTGCAGCATCATGTGAAAGGACTGCAGCGAGCAGGACTCTGTGGCTCAATGTGTCCCTGCGCTGAATCTATATCCCAAGTCAGAGGAGCCATCCGTCATCATGAGTTCGCGCTCAGCTCCTCCACCAAGGTCAGGAGCGTTCATGCTGGAAGCAACCAGCTCTGCAAACACTCTCAGGGGCACCCTCTCTCAACCTCTCCGCTTATACACAAACACTAACAAGGAAGCAAAAATGCTTAAGCAGTTTCTCCATTTGATGTAGTCTCCTTTTTTCGTGCTGCCTGTTTGACACTCATGTACACACTGACCACAGCTTAGCCGCCCTCACACCCCAGGTTGAGCCACAGGCCTTCCTGTGCTCGGTGGACCGGTGGATTTTTAATTAGCGCAGTGATGAATCAACAAGGCCGAGTTCTGAGGAGAGATGTGCATGCCTTGGTTAAAACTCAGTGTGGCCTCAAGTCGACCCTGTCTCGCACATCACCCTCACAATACAGAGGGTCTATTTGCCAGAGGAGGGGCTCGGTGCCTGGCTAAAGTTCATGGGCGCTATGAATCACAGAGAATTGGATGAGTTTTGGGAGGAATGAACGTCGTTTTTGTGACAGAAAGAGATGGTATGTTAACTGGCCAGCCTGAGGGCCTTTGAAGCGTCTAATGCTGTTATGCACCAGTCTCTGAGTAGAGATAGTGCGGAGTGACTGTGCTACAAACTGCTGTTGTGATTAAAAAGATATGTGGAACTGCAAGTTAGCTAGATCACTATCCCGAGGCAAGGAAACTGTGGGGAAAGAAATTGTCTACAGCAGCTGGATTTACTTTTCAAAAGCACTTTATGGTCTCTTTTTGTCCAATTGCAGTCCAGAAGAAAAATCTTAACTACAACCTTAAAGGCCTTGTAACCTTGCTGTCCCTTTAGAACTGAGAAGACAGGTAGTGTTGATCTTCATCATGGCCACATTTGACCCTCCTCTCACTCTTCCCCTCCACTCTGCTGTGCTCTGCTGATCAATCACTCTGTCATCCCCTCATGGCGTGACACCAGTCAATAGCTTTGATTACCAAGCAGCAAGCTGGACTTATGCACAGCAGGGCCAGACTGCAGACGCTGCGTCCGCCGCTTTGATTTCACATGGAGTGTGGCGTGCACATGTATGTGTGCGTGACGGAGGCAGGGAAAGACAGAAGGCCGTGCAACAGAAAGTACTGATTGTGCTATTTATTTCTGCTGACCACCGGGGCCAAGGCCGGTGAATCAATACAGGAGGGCTCTAGGATGTTGTGTCTGGCAGGTTTTGATGAACTGGTGCTGTTTTTTCAGCACGCACACACACAAAAACGATTTCTCAGTCTGTTATTGCTGGAACAACTTCTAATATGATCAGCCTACAGAGTCAACATTGAAACAGTGGAAGAACAAAGGTGGATTAAATTTTACCATCAGCATCTGTGATTGCTGGTCATTATTTAATGCAGTGTCCCAACCCAGACAGAAAATGTCAGGTAAGATATCTCTGTGGTGGGTTTCCCTCTGCTAACCTCCATGTTTTCACTGTGTGTCATCAGGCTATGTTCAGCTTGTGCATGGTGGAGAGTGAGGCAGACGAAGTGACTCTGCAAGGAGTGACCAGCGTTGGACTGAAGCACGCTT